>NW_027491238.1:1652500-2272691 GCF_021521415.1 Bidens hawaiensis | reverse complement strand
TGGGGCCACAGCGTCTACCTTTAAGTCAATTTTCGAAAGTGGGTAACAATCTTTCGGACATGCCTTGTTTAGATCTTTATAATCTATACACATCCTCCATGTTCCATTACTTTTTGGGACCATCACTGGGTTTGCCACCCATGTTTGGTACTTGATTTCTCAGATAATCCTAGCATGTAGAAGGTCTTGCACTTGCTCGTTCATGGCTTTGTCTGTTCGGGGCCCATTTTCTGCTTCTTTTGCACAATTGGGGTGATCAACGGATTCACCTTCAACTTGTGCTCTGAAATGTTCCACGGGACACCTGTCATGTCCGAGGGTTGCCACGCAAAGATGTCGATATTCTTTGTCAATAATTGTTTTAAGAAGGTTCGAACAATTTTGGAGATGGCTGGCCCTATTATTACTGTTTGATCAGGGAATTTCTTGTTAAGTACCCATTTCTCTGGCTCAGTTCTCTGATTTTGTTTCGAAACCTTACTTGGTCTTGAGCTTTCGGTTGTGAAGCAATGTCGATTAACATGAATTATTGCTACACAAGTACGGGTCGGAACCCCTACTGCTTCGTGAGCTGTGGATGGGTGAGCACTGAAGTCACCAATTGCTTCTCGTCCGAGGATAATATCATGTTTTGAGGTTGCCGGTAAAACTAAGAATTCAACCTCCTCAGTTCTTGAGTGAACTCCATCACTAAGTGTGACCGGGAAAGTAATGACACCCCGCGGGTGCATTATTTCCCCACCAAACCCAGAAACGGGTGCGTGAATAGGTCGCAATCGTTCTTATCCTCTTCCTCAAGCTGTTCAAAGCACTGTTCATACATAATGTCGGACGTACTACCGGTATCGAAGAACACATATTGTGACCGATAGTGTCCGAATAAGGCGGTAATTATCAAAGGATTTTTATTGCATGGCCCTCCTTTGACACGCGGAAAAATGACAGGCTCATTCTTCCATTCTGCGTCCTCAAATTCTTTCCTCTTTCCACTGGTTTGCTGGCCTCCGTGAATCATATGAACATTCAGATCTTTTATTTGCCTTTTGGCTGGGCCCTGGTTGTCCTTTGTGAGAGGTTTACCAGCCCCTGGTCGCACACTTTTGACCAAATGGTTTAACTTCCCATTTTTTTCCGCTGCCTCTATTTCATTTCTGAAAGCCACACATTCGTTTGTGTTGTGTCCTATGTCATCATGGTACGTACAATGTTTATTACTGTCAAGGAATGATTTCCTTGGTAGTGGTTGCGGCATGCGGAAAGTCAGGTTCTCGGTCTTGAGGATTTTCTGATAGAGATTTTGACAACTGAGTCCAACTGTAATTGGACGAACGTGCGGGAAAGTTACGTTTGTTCTTGTTGCTAATCAATGATCTCGCATCAAATTGCTTTGGTGCTTCTGTACTTGGTTACAGCCTTGACCAAATTGGCCCTTTGGCCTGTCGATTTGGTCTTGGTGTTTGGAATTCGACTTTTAGCACTTGTTTTTGACTGCCGGATCCCAAGGTTTTCTCAGTCCTTGCAAATAACTTAGCTGACGTCATGATTTCGTCCCAAGATTTGGGCATACCGTCTCTTCCGGTTAAAGTACGAATCAAAGCGTCACTATTTACGTTCTTTCGGAATGCTCCTCTCAGCATGTCTTCACTAACCCCGCCAATATTAAGGCTCTCATTATTGAAACGGGTAATGAAATCTTCAATGGATTCATTATTTCGCCTTACTACATCAAGTATTTCAGACATGTCACGAGTGTGTTTCTTTTGTTGACTAAAGTGCTGGGAAAACTTTGCTACAAAGTCTTTCCAACTCTTAATGTGTCAGCAAGGCAATTTTTCAAACCATTCTAGTGCAGCTCCAGTAAATGTCAATGCGAACATATGACACCAATATGGTAGAGTCCAACCACTGACTCCTCCAACTGCTTCGAACCTCAGCAAGTGATCACTAGGGTCCGTCATCCCGTTATATGTCCCAACAGATGTTGGTATTTTTGTGTTTATCGGGAACGGAGCTGTCGCAATGGCCGGAATGAACTTTGATTTTTCTGCGAATGATTCCGGGCGATATGGTTTGGAGAAATCATGTTCCGCGTTGCTGTAATATTCCGTGTGGCGAATAACCGATCGCGGGTAACTAGCCTCTCCAAATGAAAGAAAACGGCTGTCTCCGCTGTAATAGCTACCTCTCGTATGATATGTCAAGTCGTGTCCGTCAAGTTCTTCTTCGTAAGACGGTACTCGCATATTTATACGGGGACGAGGACGTAACCTTGGAATTTCTCTCTGGTTTTGCTCTTCTGGGTGACTGTACTGAATATGACTTCCCCTTATTGGAGGAGAAATAGATCTCCTAGGAGGATCATCATAGCTCAGGGTACGGGCGTGAAGTCATTCATTCTGTACCCTTCGTCCATATGCAGCGGCCAAACTCTCTTGTTGGATACGGAACACTCATCTGGAGACAAGAGTCCCTCAGATCTATGGCTTGTTGTATGAGTTTTCACCGGGGCTGAGTCACCTGAATGTTCTTCGAGGTCCAATTCTAGGTGAGTCTGGCGATTATTTCTCATAATTCGCCCAAGATCTCCCAAATTAGAACCTCTTTGAGCTGTAACCCCTGGGGTACCAGTTGGTGTTACTACATTTCTTGTACCCATTGGAGCAGCGTCTGCCAGTGGGGTAAAATGCTTTCGAGTTGACGAACCACCCAAAGTAAAACCTCCGGATGTCACAACATCATCTTGCTCATCGGGAGTAAGATTATGAGCGAACAATGACGTTGCTCTCTCACGTGTTTCTAGGTTAGTAACACGTGGGGTTTGTTCTGAGGTCCCCGTCGGCCCTTTAGGAATTTGGCTTATATCGTAACTTCGAAAACAAAAATTGCTGTTCTAACCACAAGCACGGATGGCGCCAATGAAGAAACACTGATCCTCTCCCCACTAACGGGTCATGGATCCAATGAGTCAACAGAGTAGGATACGGTTTACTGCCAACACGATATGAACCCAATTGCCTAAAGTCCAATGACAAGCACCTGCAAAACAGACACCGTGAGCTCGTTACGGGAAGGACAAGAGGGAGTTCTTCCCGTAACCACCCTCCGGCGTGAGAATAAGTACTGTTCTGTAGAAGATAAGCACTTAAGTAAATTGAGAGAGTACCGTGGGAGTGAATGAATACCTCATGATAATTGAGAGGGTATTTATAGCCGAAGAGTGTGGGAAGGTGATTGGGCCAGCTGTCCCTTAAGAAGATGCCTGCATAACCGTTTGGACACGTGTCCTTATGTGACAGGTTCAACTTATACGTTGCATGTGTATGTATAACAACCTGGACACGTGTCTCTTTCCCATTGATTGACGGGAGAATATTGGCCATGTGCACGGTTATAACGAACTTGCCAGGTGTTATTGGCTGATTGGCTGAGGGATCACGTATTACCCAAGAAAGCATCTTGGTAATTCTTCTAGAAGGTAATTGGTTATTGACAGCTGTCCCGGAGCACTTACTTCGTGGTTATTTACACGGAAGGATATTCCTTCTTGCGGATGACCTTTGAGGGTTCTATGATGCTTCCGCATGTGCTTTGAGGGTGTTTCTTCCTCAAATGATTATGCGGATGGTTTGTATGTCCCGCGGGTGCCTTATGATGGACTTCTGATTGAGACGCGGGTAGTCCTTAAGGGTATTTGGGTCTTTTTGGCAGCCTACCTCTATACATGTTAATGGGTCAATTTAAGTGATGGTTTATATTAAATGGGTTAAATAAGAAATTCAGCTAAGAAGATAAGCTGAACTAGTTGAAAGTCACTCAAAGCCTAATTTAATCTATACAAGCTCCCATCTCATTTTCATTCATTGAGGTGAATAATTATTATAATGATACTATACCATAACTATAATTAACACGTTAACTACTTTTACAATTTTCTCACCACCGCTTAGTACAAAAAAAACATGGATCAGCTAATGTTATACCACGTCAATGGTTATTACTCTTCAACTACCCTTTGTACATCTTAGTTTAGTAGACTTTTAATTATTACATTAGTTTTCTTTGACCTGTTCCTTTGTTGTTTTTCTATATTTAGAAATTTACGTATTTTAACACGCCGTGTTCATGTGTTTCTTCCGGTTAAATTTAGTGGGTGAAGTAACGGGTCATGTCGATTTGGGTGGGTTGTTAACCATGCTAAAGCTTATTATGTCTGATGTGCAAAACGGTCTATTAAAAACTTAACATAGCCTAGACACTCTAGTTTTAAATTTATAAATCTAGACTATCATAATGCTAGACCACCAGACAGGCAAGTGTACCTATCGACTGTATTAAAGCTTAATGAAGTCCAGATGTCGAACCAAATGGCACTAGCGACACCTAAACTAGACTCTAAATTAACTAAACTTAATTAATTGATTTTTGTATTTTTTAATTATTAACTATAAAATAAATAATATTTAAACTAAAACTGACACGAACAAATCGGTTTAGAACTCAAATAGGAGAAACAACTACCTAGGTAAGGAATCCTACTAGTCAACTCGTAAACTCTCGAAATTGGATTTATGATTTGTACCATATTCTAAGAATATGAGACTTAATGAATAACTAAAATATGCTAGATCACCTCCCGGTCTCACCAACAATACCTAAGAACCCTAAATATCATGTAAGCTCAACAGTTAAATGGTTCGGATCACCTCCCGATTTCACCTTACCTAAATATGTTAAGGTACCTAAAGATTAAATCACCTCCAGGTCTCTCTAATCACAAAACACCCTAAGGCGAAAGGGGTATTCTTATTAAATTCGGTTATAATTCGGATCTGTAAGAATCTCAAGGAATCTAGGGTAACTCACTCCCGTGCAATCACTACCCAAACCCGTAAATGACCAAAACAGACGACACTAAAATTACCTCTCGGTCTCTCAAGTGACAGAATATAAGGTATCTCTAAACTCTCAATTACCGTTCCTATGGAATACGTAAACTATAAACCATAAACTAGTTACAAACACCTAGTAAGTAACCTAATATGCATCCATACATGAAAGACATTCACAAGACGCATATGGAACAATAAATTGATAATAAATTAATACCAAATACGCATATGCATCACAACCAAATAAAATAAAAACTTTACCAAAACACGAACCAATTAATATATAATCCAAAACTGAATATAAAACGAGTCTAAAAAGTATTTATCTAAACCCAGACAGTATAACAATTTAGCCAACCATAATAATCGACGAAACAAGAATTAAACAAGTATTACAGTTTATCGAAAATACTAATACTAGATGAGCTACTAGCCTGTGAGCTTAAATTAATTCTGCAGCCTGCCTACTTGCTTTTTAATACCTTTTTGAAGTTTTTAAAATTTGGCCGTGACTTTAATTTGACGTGCTTGCTTGCTTGTTTGATTTCAATTAATACCGATTGCCTTGACTTTTTCACCAGGGTGCGGTCTTGCTTGCTTCCCAATTTCTTTTACTTTTGGCCGTGAGTTTTTTTTGAGCATCTAGGCTGCTTGTTCCCCACTTCAAACGCACAGCAGGGGCAGCCCGCCCCCTCCCAATTAGCTCTCCTTTATTTTCTTGCTAGGCAATTACCTTTATTTTTTTTTGCCCGATGACCTAAGCCCATCTCTAAAAAGCTTCATGATCTTTTATATCCAAGCCCAATCATATTTCATTTAAATGTTCCTGCCATACTTTAATGTGTTAACTTGTATTTATAAACTAAGATTCAACTTGATTAATTACTTTTACCATTATTAAAATTAGTTAAATAACATTGTTAGTAATACTAACAATATTAATAACTATATAGAGTAAAATTATTTATTTATGTTTTTGAACATTAGTTTGTCAGTCTCAAGTTTAATAAAAGTACTCCATATTAGCTCGTTGTCTATTAGAACATTTAAAATCTAAATATGAACCAATTAATAATATTATGCAATAAAAGCTGGCCCAAAAGTAACTAAAAGTATGAGAAATATTTATATATAATTTAGCTCATATCAATGCCTCACTGACATACAACTAAGCATGGCCACTCAAATATAAATGAATCACGATGGCTAGACCTCTTCTTGGTTAGACTTGACAATTGATAACTGTTGGTTGAGTGAGTTGTGATGTGTTGCGAATTAAATAGAGAATTATATCGAATTCGTGATCGTTTTGTGTTTAAATATTTAACGAATATCAATTGTTCTTGCGTGAAATTACATATCCATTATTGATGTAGCTTCTGTGGATGAGAAGCATAAACTAGTCCTAACAAGAAGACACGAAGCAAAACGAAGATTGTATTGAAGACGGAACACGTATACGAGCTTTAACGAGTGAAAAAACGAGAAACGAAGACCCAGGGGCCTGGCCATGCTACGCGACCAGGTTAACCTCTTAGTCCGAATGACGCGGCACCCAAGGGGCTGCCCAGGCCTTGACTTTCATTACCTTGACTATTTTGTTCTTATATGAGCTTATGGGCTTGTTTTGGCTTATTTTGGCTTGTTTAACAAGTTTAAGAGATATATTTAAAAATAATAAACCCTATGAACGAAATTATTCAAGCTTCCAACCATCTCACACCTGTTCTTCGAGAGAAACCAAGAAGGAGCAGCATACGTTTCTATCCTTTATCCTTTGGTTGTTGGTTTGGCTTGTTTTAACGTTTGTGAGTTTGTTTTTGGTTTTTAATCATTCAAACTTTTTGTAATTAGATTTATATGAACATGTTTATCACTTTATATATCGTTTCTAGTATTCATTGATTATGATTGGTTAGAATCACCTTGGTTTGATGTTTAACGGTTTAGATTAAGTAGTTCAAGGTGCTTAACAAGTGGTTCATTGTTTATCTTTTGTAAAGTTCATATTTGGTGATATTATTATGTGTTTACCCACTGCCATAGATGTATCTCAGGATGCATGTACCCCGTGTGGTTGATTATAGCATGAATTAGTTTCGTGTAGGCGTTAACTGCATGTTTCAGTTAATACTTTGTGCGTTGATTGATTGTGGTAGGCATATCATTAGGTTTTGTGTTTCTTGGATCATTAAAGTAACTGAGTCACCACCTTTGAGTTGGACCAAGACCTTAGGTGTCGGCTTATCTTGCTAGTTAGTTGATCGGGTTAGTCGTTGCGAGACCACGTGCGGTTCTTCCTGTTGTCGTCTAGGTTAAGTTTATAAGTTGAATTATTTTGTCCTTAGTATTGAATGACCCCTCTTCTCCTAGGTTTGTAATTAGCTCAAGCCTTAGTGAGATCTGTAACCTAGACATGGACCAAGTGATTAGGGTATGTAGATTAACAACCATGAATTAAAAGCTATATAGACGTCATTAGGGATTTCTGGTAACACTGACCGTAGGGACCCAATTGCCTCAACCTCACCTATGTTAGCCCATCTTTAGAACCCTGGTTTCAACCAAAAGTTAGCACCCATGTCATCTTACGATTGTTAAGTCATCCTACGTAGGTGATTCGTTTTCTTATTATCGTTAGTTCCGTTAAGTTTCACCGTTAGTTAAGTCAAGTTAGTTTAAAAAATTAAGATAAATAAATATATTATTTAGGCAGGAATTAGATTAGGGTTAATTATCTTAGCCGTTCTTTGTGTCTTTGTGTTCGACATCTGGACTTCCGTTAGACTGTGCTGTTACGTGATCGGTACACTTGTCGTTAGTGGAAAGTTCAGTTAGGATTGTTTGGTTTTATAAATTTAAGACTTAATATTGAATTGTTAGAATTTGTTATTAATATATATATTGTAAGGCCCTGTTACCGGTGCCTCACATTTGGACATTGGATTTACTCATAAACACAGTTCTAAATATCAGAGTTAATTAAAACATTCGCGGAATATTAAAACTTTCATAATATTACAATAATAAGTCATAACATGTCTTAAAACATTCATCTCGTCTTTCAAAATCAAAACATAACATAACAAGTCTTCAGATGCCAGACTCTTATTCTTCTGCCATGTGCCCCGCTCAAGCCAGCTGCCTCATTCTACTCACCTGCGTGCATACTAAAAGTCAGCTACGCTGAGTGAGTTCTAGTTAATAAAGTAACATACAATACGTCCATACACATTCTTATATACGCACCCGAAGGTACATATACTTACATAGTTCTCTACCTTCCTTCGTACGCTCATAATATCATACCTTCTTTCTTTCCTTTCATACATACACATATACATATACCTCATGCTAAAACATTCACAGATATTATTAGGGTCTGTCCCCTGCATTCGCATATATTATTAGGGTCCGTTCCCTACGTTCACGGATATTATTAGGGTCCGTACCCTACATTCGCGGATATTATTAGTGTCCGTTCCCTTCATTCGCGGATATTATTAGGGTCCGTTCCCTTTCTAACCATACCTTCCATACATTTCTATACATTCTTAATTATAGCTTCCATAGCACATACATCATTTGTATATCATGCATATTCATATCAAACATATCTTTAAACTATACATTGACGATACATGCAATATCCGAAGATCGTTCATGCATCATCAAGCTTTCATTCATACATACATCATATAAGACATACACTTACCATTTAAGGTAAGCGTATTAACTAATCACATCAAGTATGCACACATCCCCGAAAACATAACAAGTAAGTGGGGCTAGAAACTCATCTGAATTCGGTTACGTTCACCGTTTATCGTTATTCCCTTCTTGAGCTGTGCACGACTAACTGTATAACAATTACACGTATCAATTAACTATCACTATCCATATCATATTTCTAGTTTAATTATTACCCACAACGAACAGGGGTCCGCGGGCAGCGCCCCTGGCAGCAGGGTTCTAGGGGCGGCAGCCCCTAGCGGGGTCCAATGGGCAGAGCCCCTGGCTGGGGTTAAGTTGATTCGTTAGCTAATTGGTTAACGAATTATTTTCTACTTCGCTAACTCAATCTTTATAACGAATTAAGCCTAATTCGTTAGCTAATTCGTTACTTTCATAATCTAGTTCGTTAACTGATTCGTCATTCCAATTCTTTATCTGAAAAATCCCTGATTCGTTACATTATTCTTAACGAATTACCGAGTAACAAATCGCCTAATTCGTTATCTGGTTCGCTGTCTAGTTCGTTATTTGGGCATAACGAATGGGTGAACTGGTTCGTTGTTTGGACATAACGAATTGGAGAACTGATTCGTTATCTTGCCTTAACGTATTGGTTATTTGATTCGTTACCTAACGCCCATCTTATCCAGACTTTGACTCAGGGTCAAAGTCAAAATCGTCAAGAACAGCAAATAGTCAACAGATCTTAGATATGCAATTAAACATTCGTTTCTTAACCAAATAACACGATTTAAGTATCAACGGATTCGGAATTACAGCGCCTACAAACCCTAACCCTTTTTGTCGTCCAAATATTCATGTTTATGGGGTGCGATTAAGGCTATATGCTACGGGTTATTTTAGTTTTTCAATTAACCTATCAATCGTAAATAGATTTTAGTAATATTTGTTGTGTTGGATTCGTTTTCAACATACTAATACGGATCTTTGATTTCTCAAACCAATTCGAACCTAAACGAACGATTTCTAATCATCAACGTACCTTAAACGAGTCGAACTACGAATACGGTTAAGCTTGATGTTGTCTTGGTTCGTTTCCACGTTCTAGCACCAATAATCTCGGGTTTTCGCCTTCCGATCTTGACTCGGGTTATAGGATAGTGTTTGTGTGTGTTTTTGATGGTGTAGGCTAGTATGTAGAGATAGATTAAATGGAAAGGTTTAGGGTTTAAGGGGTATTTATACTCCCTTAAGCCCATGGACCTAAGGCCCATTCCATCTCTTATTCCATCTTTTAAAGTCCAAGCCCATCATCTTATAGTTTATTTACGTAAACCGACACACGACACTTTATAGAATAAACGAAATTTAATTAATTTATTATTGTCAAAAGTAGGATGTTAAATATATATATATTTATATATATATACACACTAGTAGATACCCGCACGATGCGGCGGGAGCGACAAATTACAGCATGATTAATTTCTTCTTGTAGTGTGTTAATATCTCGTGACATATTATATACTATTTCTGATAGTTTTTTTTATCCATGTGAATATGTGATATTACAAAAAGTTTATTACACATACAGTCAAAATCTTATATATGAGAAGAGACATAACAAAGATCTATTTGATAAACTCGACATGATATGAAGGTAATTTACTAACTTGATGCAGTACCATAATAATGATTCAACCCCTTGTGTATCCATAAGAAACTATACAATTTGACTTGGGTGAAAAGTCAAACGCAAACAATCCAGTTACATTTTCATTATCAAAGAAAAGAAACAAATGCGGATGAGCATTTTAGTCCAACTTTCTAAATTATTCAATGGCTTGTTTGAAGCCAAAATTCAAAATCATCCATAAATTTTTGACTCTGTAAGTGGCGAAGCTTGAACAAAAATGTCGAGGGGGCCGGAAAAAAATACTCATTAAAAAACCGTAAACAGAGGGAGTCGGGATAAAATTTTCAGTTGAAAACGGGTAAATTTACACTACGTATAAAAATGTATGACGAAAACGATTAAATTTACACTGCTTCGCCAAAAAACGAAAGAGGTCGGGGCCACCCTGCCCCAACTATACTTCGCCAATGTCTGCAATTCAAATAGATACAAGAATAAAAGTCAAACAAAACAAAAAGACAAAATCTTGAATTATTTCAAAATGCAAGTATTTAATACTTCCAAAAATCTTACAGAAATGCAAATTCATAAAATTTAAATACAAACATGTACCCACACAATCTACATCATCATGACCCACAAGGCTACCACTACAAACTTAACTCCAGTTCCTCCACATGGGCTTTCTAGAACCACTTAGCTAGGTTGAGTAGGACCCATTCCTTCTGTCAACCGAAAGCCGAATTGTAATAATAAGCCGAATTGCATCTACTTGATCATCTTTTATACTCATAATCACTTCCCTCTGCATATAAAACAAGTTTAAATTACTAATTAAGAAACTATACATAAAACCCCATATGTTATATAGAAATGACATTCAATAATAACCTGAAAGAGAGCCACATGTGTAGAAAGGGTAGTTCCTTTTGCTTGGACCTGAACTTTCCTCTCAAGCCAGATATATTGTGCTTTGAAGGCAATATGTTGACCACAATATCAGCATTTCCAACAACTTCCTGAAAAATTAGTAACATTATAAAAGACTAAACATAAATTAGTAATGATAAATAAGTTATAATCAACCTACCATCCGGGCTAAAACTCAACAAGCCTTGCTACTATAATTATATCTCCTCCTTTATCTTTATCCGCTAAGGCCTCACGCCATTTTTAATCCACAACCAATCCTATTTCTCCATACTGTAGATCCTATGTTCCTAAAAAAAACTTAAATTCCTTAAATAATATAACATTCAAAGAGCGTAAAGAGTTATTAACCCATGTCTCGTTTGTTCATTCATGTCCGTTCATGAGCGCTTGTTTATGTCGTTCATTTAAGCTCGTTTATGTGTGCTCGTCTACACTCGTTTATGTTCGTCCGTTTACGCTCGTTTATATCCGTTATTTCATGTTTGTTTAAGCTTCCCCGCATGCTCCAGGTGCAGCCACGAGGTCTCGAATCATCATCAACATTCACCATTGAAAAATTTTCAAATTTCAGCTCAAAGATTTAATAAGTTTATAAGTTATATGGAAACTTGTTAAGTTGTTATTAAATATTTATTATGAAAAAAGATTTACTTGTAATTGCTAACCGCCGAGCATGTTCTTCCACATCAATCGCCACCTGAATGAGCCGCCTATCAAACGAAGAAATGCACGGTCGCACAGGAGCATCCTTTTAAAACAAACAAAATTAATATAAAACCATTTTTATGCATTTAAACTAAACATATAACACCAATTTGTTACACTTACACAGGTTAGTTTTTACACTTAATCAGTTTTTGTTTTGGTTGAATTTTGGTCGTTTCGTATCAGTTCGGTTACACTATATTCGGTCTTTATTTGATTCGGTTCCAGGTTTTAGTTTCATTTCAGTTTATTTCGATTTTTTTCAGTATTTTGTTTCGCTTTGGTTAGTTACAATTTTTTATTTCTGGTTTTCGGTTCGGTTGTTTCATTTAAGTTCGGTTTCAACATATTCGTTTTCTGGATTTGGTTTGGTTTCAGGTTTTAGTTTCGTTTCTATTCAGTATCGATTTTTTTTTCCCGGTTTTTTGTTCCTTTTGTTAAGGTTTTCTGCTCCTTTTTTTTGGGGTTCAATATTTTCAACTGTGGAGTTTATTTCAGTTTTCAGTTTATTAGGTTTTTAGTTTCGGTTTCAGTTACCATCTTTTAGTTTCATTTTTGTTCGGTTTTAGTTTATTTAGTTTTTGGTTTTGGTTGTTTCGTGTCAGTTCAGTTTCAATATATTCGTTTTTTTATTCGGTTTCAGATTTTAATTTTGTTTTGGTTTAGTTTTGATTTTTGTGGTTTTATGTGTCGCTTCGGTTAAAGGTTTTTAGTTTTGGATTTATGCTTTTTTTGGTTTACAGTTCAGTCGTTTCATTTCAGTTCGGCTTCAAAATTCCTGAACGTGTGTCTAGTTCGTTCATTTCTGTCCATGAACATTCGTTTATGCTCATGTTCGTTACTTTAAGTTTGTTCATTTACATTCTTTTATATATTCTTTTGAAACATCTAGGCTCGTTACAACTTAGTACAATTTTATTAAACTTTGATCCAATAAACCGAGCTTATTCTGCCTTCTTACAAACTGAGTCAGCTCGGTTTGCTTACAAACCGAGCTGGTTCGAATCGCTTACAATAGTCCGACTTAGCTCGTTTACAAACCGTTCCGAATCGGCCTGTTTATAAAATAAAAGGTTAACCTAGATGTAAAATTATGTTGCTGATCCATCTTCATCCAGCACCGATATCTTGCTTCGCCTTAACAAAGCACGCCCCAAGCAAAACAATTTGGCTTTGTCCCACGCTCCATTTTGATCCAGCTTCCACCATTGCACCTGCAAAATTCAGATTTAACACACCACTATTATAATAATTCTCATTTAGCCATCATCTAACATAAAAATTCATTAGCTTATTATGATTTCCTCTTTACAGTTGGTTTCCTTTCTTTTCTTGAAAACTATTACAAAAATAACAATAGGTCGACTGATTTCAAAAGTTACTCTGTTGATACGGACCCATATTTACCAGTTACCTAACCCACCCGACTTGCTAACTAATATATGAAAAGTGTTTTAAACTAACCCAATCCAACCTCTATGAACCCACACAAAAGTTTCCTGTTTTGACTCACTTTTTTGGTTGTTTAGGTACAACAATCTGATCAATTGTTGTCAAAACAAAAAAAATGACGCATTTTGACACAAACCTATAATAATTCGTATCTAAACTCTACCATAATGTCAGCAGAAAATCACCATAACCCGAATCGTTTTCTTGCACGCTCGTAATGCCTCACCGACCAACCTGACCCCTCATATATGCCACTTGCACGCTCGAAAAAACTGATTTTCGTTTTTATTTGAGTGTGTTGAAAAATTAATAATTTGACCAAAACTGGTTTTTTTAAAAAAAGAAATATCTTATTCGGCCAGTAAGGTTCTCGTCTTCTCAGTTATGTTAGTAATATCATATCGACTACGGTTTATACCATTACAGGTCACACGTTATTCTGTTATGAGATCAAGTTGGGCAGGGACAGGTTTATTCAGGTACTTTAGGTAGATTAAAAATGTTGTATAATCAAATCCACACATTTCTTAAACCTCTAGAACTGCAACTTGCTCTTTTAGAGAAGGTCTCTTAAATAAAGAAATAGGCCAAATATCTTTGAATTTGAACCCAAACAAGGTTTAAAAGAACGGAATCAGGCCTCAAGGCGAACAAAGGCAGAGTTAAAAAATAAATATGAAAATTTTATTTAACAAGTAGAGCTTGAGCTCTGGTAAGTTACACGTTGTAAGTTCGAGCTTAAGCGAGTTCGGGCTCGGCTCGGCTCGCTTAAACCCCAGGTCTAAGCAACTAGTTTCTAACATCAATTAGACACTTTAAAGTTTAAACTATTTGCACACATACAAGAAAATGTAACAAAAACAATAGATTTTTAAAACAACGATTCCACGTATGATAAATTGAACTTACACATCTCAGGATATGTGTCACTCCTTAACCAGCAGTTTTGCATCCAACATCCAAAACATAAACGTGCATTTCCAATTTCAAAATCTATAAAAACAAGCAAACAAGTTAAAGTATTGAAGTAAATAAGTTCTAAGATCTATCCCCATTTTTTACCTACATCGCTAAAATCACATATGTTTTAAGTTGTAAAATGAGATTAATAACATAGATAAAAAAGTCGAATACCTTTCTGTTCGACAATTTGTAGGTGTCATTTCAATGTACATCATTTCCACCAGAGCTTGATTTAGCCAATATCAATTTACACATAAAAAACCAACTTAAATGTTGTCAATTATCACTTGAAAAATGTTTGATTATATTAGAATCTACTCACAAACCATCTAAAATTCACAAAATAACTACAATGGGTAAGATAAACTACATTCATTTAAATTATTTGTTGAAGATACTATAATTAATGACCATTACATGTAATTTAAAAAAGGAGAAATCTCTTTTTCTTCATGTTTCTAAGTAAAACAGTCAACTCATATCAAAACCCTAAAACAACATACAAGAATTGGGAGAGTATTGTATAAAACATATGTTAAAAACGACACATAAACACATACCAGTGATGGTTGTCCTCCATCCGACCCCAAGCATCTTCCCTTTAAACAGCAGTTACATCTTCAAATCACAACCATAGATTAGTCCCAGTAAAATGCAATTAAACCAGAATACATACCTCTGTGTGTCTTGATCGAAATCCTAGGCCGATGGTTCTTCCCCCTTTCTCTAATATGATCGATTTCTACTCCCATTCATCGATTTTAAGTGTAGACCTCTTATGGTTTGAGTTTTAGATGTGATTTTAGGGTTTGTAGTGTTCCACATCTCTATGCGTTTGTATGTATCATGCGGTAGCTGCGTGCTTTGAATTTCAACTTCGCGTTTCCCTACCTTCAAACTTCAACTTCAGAAGCTAAAATGAATTGTACACAATGCTTCACGTATTTGTACCTCTTAATTTTAAGAGTTTGGTTAAATGACCTTTTTGCCCATCTTATATACATTATATATATATATATATATATATAGCTTTTCTCACATCAAGTTGGCATCTAATTTTTATGATCTTAGAGGTTTGCTCATGTTAGCCATATTGCTACAACTACATTAATGTTATTCATGTATTAGTTGATACATTGATCACATCTTATTATTAATGATTACTAAGACTCTGTATTTTTGTTTGCAATTGCAACAATGGCAACCGAAGCTATTCCGAAGGCAACGATATAGGGATTGCAAAAGCATCGGATTATTTTTAAGTTTCAGGTTTGAAGAGGGTTGAGTTTTACTTAACCCTACATAAACTTTTTTCCATTAATTTCTTTTGATTATACTTTTCTTTTTACCTTACTTGTTATATGTATACTAAGTATATTGGTGTCAAATGCTGCTCAAAGTAATTGCGAGCCTCCAAATGATATCATGATAATTACCCCTACTTGAGGAGAGTTAAGTCAGAAACGCACACACTTAAATATGCATTATGTTGGGGTTTCGGGTTTGTGAGTTGAATTGCCCGACACAAACACGACTCATATATGTATTCGTGTCACCATTGCAAAAGTTGGTATTCAAGCATCATTAAATGCCAATGAAGTTACGTAAGGACCGAGTACATGGTGCTTCATCCGTGACACCACGTGATCAAACTCTGTAGAATCGAGTATGGATAAACCAAAATCACATCGTGTGCGGGTCAAAAACTAGTATTCATATATGCATATATGTGTTTATAAATATTGTAGATATATGTATAATTTAGCAAATCCGATATTTTTTTATTGAAACCGGGATGCTAGATAAATGTTTTAGTTTTTTTATTTTTGATTTTGTTTGGTTTTATAAATTTTTTATATTATTTTTTCTTAAAGGTCATTTTTTTGTCGAAAATGATTATTAAAGATCTCAATATCTAAATAGTTCCCACAAGATCACAATCACATAAATATATATATATTATAAATATAGGAAAACGAAAATGTCATATTTATATAAAAATGATACCTTTATATAAATTATTTAACATTAAATTGCTACTAAATTTCAAATACAAAAACATGCCAGGAGTAACAGAGATAAATAAAAAGTTATAACATCTTTATAACTTATAGCATGAGTATAAAAAAATACATATTAATTAAAACTTAATCATTTAATGAAATCAGCATTCAAAATTTCAAATCTCATACACAATAACTCAAATATAACAAAAATAAATATTATGTAAATTCAAAACACAGATACATTAGAAAAAATAAACAATTAGCGAAAAGTGAATTAATTAATAAAAACAAAAACTTTAAATAAACATAATTGAAGAAAGCATACCTTATAGTGTTTGCGTTATCCAAAGCAATTTTAAACCCGTAAAACAACCAAATTTATGAATACAACATATCAAATTAGTTATAAATTCAAACAAAACCACAAATTATATCCAAAATTAATACAAAACTAATTATAATGAAACCTATATTTGAATTAGTTACAAATTAAATATTTTTGTAAATCAGATTACATATAGAAGTTGTTTTAAAAGATTTTAATTTTTATGATTTCTATAAATAATTTTGAGTGAATAGTAATGAAAGTTTTCATTCTATTTTGAGAAAAAATTAAATTATGGTGAAACTGTTTAAAAATTAACGAGTTAGTCAAACCTATTAAACAAACATTTTTTTTCAAAAAATTGTGGTTTATAAAAATGCATTTAAACAATTTAAAAGATATAAACATATGTTTTCAAATTATAATGCTAACTGATTAGGTGTTTAAACTTTTAAACATAACATGTTTACATAAAGTCAGCTATTATAAAATTAAATATTTTAAAAATTTATAATGAAATATAATTTATTTATTTTTTTGTGTATTAATTGATAGACATAAATGTTCGTTAAATCAATTTATTATTATTAAACTAATATTATACCAAATTTTGGAAATTGTCTGGTTTATTCATATGACTTCATTTGAAAAACTTGACAATAGAACTTCATTAACAATCATCTAATTCTGAATATCGAAATCACATTTTCTATATGACTTTTTGTTCGTAAGATTTTTAAAAAATAAAAACAAGTATTAAAAATTAAATAAAAACATAGTCAAAGAATTACTGATTCTAAACATTTTGAAACAACTCAAAACAAACCTAAATGACCAGATCGAAAGTAGCTATGAAGACAATACATCACACCTTACAAAAGTAGCACGTTAACGAATGAAAACATGGATGGCTATAATCAACTATTTAGTTACAGAAAACAACGCAAAGAGAAGATTAGGAATCAAAAAACCTATTTAGTTTAATTTTGTTATAAGCACATAAAGAAAAGGTGTAATCAAACAAAAATTGAGTATTATTAGGAATAAACGAACCTGTGATCGAAGCAAAGAAACTAATTCGATGGAAAGACAATCATCACTGGAAGAAAATAACAAGTCTCGGTATCTTTTAGACATGTCACCCTTAATGGAATAAATAGAAACCATAAAGTGAGAACAAAGGTAAAATGAAAATAAACATTATTAATACAATGACAATCAAACAATAGGGGGAAAGGATTATGATACCTAATAAATGGAAGATAATCTTCACAATTTGATAACTGTTACGAATTGTGATTAATGTTAGAGATTACTGGTTAAACGAGAAGAGGGAGAGGAATGTAAGAATATGTATATTTTAAATAATAGAAAGAAGGTGAGTTGGCAATGAATAAGATAGGAAAATTGTGATATGACATATAGTTGGTATCTAGGTGGAGACCCTAGAATGAAGCAATGTAGAAATTGTTGTTTCCTTTAATAGTATAGCAAGAATAGGAGAAATTATGGTACACAATGTACACATAATAATATGTATAACAAATTGTTCATATGAATAAACTTAATCTTTTATGTTATTGACATTTCTTAGAAATTAATTTACATATTTATATATCTTTACATATTTATAGTTCTCATTATGATCTAGAAGTCATCAAACTAACAAGATCTTCGCAACGTCCTTCATTAAACTCTTGTTTGCATTATAAAAATTAGAAAACTCTTCATAACAAATGTACCCATCTCCATCCGTATCTAGTGCGTCCATCATAGTTTGGACCTCTGTGGCTGATCCTGAGCCAAGCTTCGTTAAAGCTTCTCCAAATTCTGTTGCAGAGATTTTACCATCACCATTGGCATCAAATGCACCAAAAATTCGATCGCACTCTGCCTTGTCTTCGTTGGCCATTATGTTGTTCTAATTGTAGTAATCGATAAAGTTGAATTTGGGTTTTCTTGATCAATCTATTATGTTGTAGTTATGTTTTGCGTATGAAAGATTTGAAATAAAATATTTAGAAAATGATTGTAGATGAAATGCGAAATAAGAATGCCTATTAATAGGGATTGCCTTATGTTTCTAAGGTGAGATAAATTCTGATATTTATTGTCTAGGAAATAATTACGGACATAAAAATAAAAACTACGAATTTTACCATTTATGTATATAATTACAAAATTGGGAGGAGGTTGGCTTTAAAGGTTGTTCTTCTAGCTGTAGTTGTACCATTTTGCAATGTTGCTCGCTTTCAAACTATGTACTCTACTTTACTCCCCTGTTATGAGCCACATGTGTTTTTAAACTTCCATCCCACTGTGTGATGACCACCCACCTCTCTCTGATCAGTTCTAGAAAATACAAGCTGGTAGAAGCTATTGTGGATGACGATGGTGCGGGGGGACTATAATCGATCAACGGCCAATCACTATGGGTTGAATATACGTGTTGTTTCCTTTTGATTTTACCTTTTTCGGCACATGTTATTCGGAAACCTCATGACTGTCGATGAACATAATTTGAGCATAATTATGTTTTAACAGTTACTAAGCGACCAGGAAGCTTCCGTTTGCTTTTCCCAGCCATCTTCTTTCGGACATGGTAGGTGTGTTTTCTTTTAGGGTAACAAATTTTATTTTGAGAAACCAGTACGTGATAATTTAAGTTCATACTCTAAGATCTAGTTATTGATATAGACAGTATGACAGATGATTATGCTATGCGATTAGCTAATTACGTTAAGTGAAGTGTGAGAGAGTAATCGGGCAGAGTAACGTCTTTTCAAAGTAATGACTCTTCATTAATAATCAACACACTTTTTAATTTACTGATCAAGGATACATGTATATATATTCAAGACGACCCCATTCGTTATACATCTCATAACGAATGGGGCCCATTCATCATCATTCCCTAATACTAACTTAAAGTATAACGAATGACTCATTCGTTAAACCACATGTGTTAAGCATCCTTAATGAATGGACTAATACTTTAATGTCTAGGCTCAGTCGTTATACATTCCATAACGAATGGACCTTAACATAGATGAATGGGCTCACTCGGTAAACATCCTTAACTAATGGGCGTAATGCATAACGATTGGGCATACATAAATACAAAAATACCCTTTACATTAATAATAAAATAATTTCAATTGATAAACAAAGACCGAGACGACAAAACCATGAACTAACAAACTCCCCCTCATCTCGTGCTCTTTGTCTTCGATTACTTGAATCTTTTTCTTTTCCAATAAGCAGAACTATCAACTCCAAATGCATGGCAAACACGCACCACGCGATGAAATTGCATAGCATGATCGTAATTCTTCGTATCATCTACTCGGATCTCGTTGTTAAATAAGGCATCATTATCCGATTCCGATAAGTTAACCAACCACCTCGGTCGATTACCCGAATAAACTCCGTCTTCAACCCCGTACCAAGTACGATGACGGCTTCACATGTGTGGTGGTCATAATACCACCGATTGATTGTCTTGTAAATACTTTGGGGAAAAGTCTTTACGAGGTTTCTCCAATCGTTCGGTGGATCTATCTCGGCGATGTATTTTGGCGTAGGAACCTGAGGTTTAAAGAAGAAACCGTGACTTACCTTAAACAGTAGATGTCCATAGAACCATTCCGCCATCTAGCTTTCACCACGATATAAAAATGTCCTATTTGCCAATGTACGCACGTCCCAGCTTGGTAAAGTAAGAACATCCGAAATATGTTGTTAATATTTCACACTATGTTCCCACTTAGTGATTCATACCTTAAGCTCAGAGTCATAGAGACAAGAGACAATATCACCGTTGAAAGTTATCGAAGCTTTGAATGTCGTCATTTGGTGATCAGTTGCACGAGATTTGACTTGCTGATTGTCCTCTTGTTCTGCATACCTTAATACATCAACAATTTTTGAGAAGCGAACCCTATTGTGTCCAAACATCCCTTCAAATCAAGGATCCTTTAAACTCGACCCAAATTCCGTTACTTTATCCTTGTTCTTTTTCTTCCCATACGTTCTTCAGCTGCCTGCACATGTTCAGTAGTAAAAAATGGAATACCTTGATCTGTATTAGTACGTGTGTATAAATCAGGATCTTCCTCAGCTGTCACCTCTTCCACTTCGACATCGTCATAATTAAACGACGAATCCTGAGACAGGATACTTGTATCAAACCTAACCTCATCGTCATCAATTACCTCAACATCCTCCTCGTTTTCCAACTTGTCTAACTCCACATCATTTAATTCAAGCAGTAACGCGATCCGATCTCTGGTCAAAGATTGATCAATGAATTCACCTTCCTCGATCTCGTCGGTGTTAACCAAACTCATAACTATACCCTTCTCATTGTACACAAATAAAACCATATTGGCTTTTACAGACTCAATAGGTTGCACGTTAGTAGTGTCTTGATACACTACCAACTGCTTATCATCACCTTCAGCATCAACACCAGCCGAACCATTAGACACACATGTCTTTGATTGCTGCTCACTGTCACTAGTTCTTGCATCAGGGTCTTTTTCATCTTCTTTTCCTTTTAGATTTTTTAACATATCATCTTTGCACATCAGCTGAAGGATGGCATCTTCTTGTTCTTTTATCTTCTCCTCCTCAATAGTAACTAAGGCCCGTAGCTCACGATTCTCACATTGACAGTAAGAAATGTGGCTAGCCATCTTTCGTTGATCCAACAGTATTTGATCTTGAACTTGGTGGTCAGTGGCCGTCTGGCTTTCTCAAACGTGTATCAAACTCAAAAACATGTTCATTTTCTGAGAAACAATAGAGCATGGAAAGGCGGAGGGATCGGCTGTACAGGACCTTGGGGACGATTAAATAACATATATGAGAAGTCCGTTGGCTGCAATGTCAATGTTGTTGGTGAAGGACTTGTAGCAACTGTAGTATTATGATACGTCGGCATCGGAGATAGCATTGATTGTGGAATATATGCAAATCTCATATCAGACGACGCCGTTGTCATTAAAGTAACATTTAGGGTACTAACAATAGTAGTAGCCACCAGTGCTTGTTGTGGTGCAGTGGGCCTTGGTATAAACAGACCAATCTCAACACCCGAACCTCGATGTGTGTAGCATTTAGCTTGTCTATCAACCACTTTTGACCTTCCCTTACGCTTACGCTCAGCAGCTTCACAAGCACTAGCACTACCATCACCATCATTTCCTCCATCACATCCATGTCCACCATCATTAATCCCATTCAGTTCACTTTCACGTTCCGAATCTAAATAGTCGTGAATTCAACGATCATTAGGTACATAATCTGGTGTAGCCAGATGACCTATCAACCTTTTGTATATTGGCCTATTCTCTAGTGTTTGATTACGATACGTCTTCATCCTTTTCATAGTATCCTCAGTCATGTGATTGAAAACCATCACATCATCCACCAACGTCGGATCGCGTATCAAATCAGGTGCCAAATGATGAATAACTAACTGCAGGAATCCTGGATACATCAAAAACTTATTCTTGTAGTGACGGACTATGCATTTCTCTTTCAAATGATAGCAAATCAACTCAGAAAAGTTGAATGGCTTGTTAACGAGGGACAGAATCGCAGACCGCAACATGATTATGCATTCGTCATATGCCCCCTAAGACAGTGAATAAGTGTGTGTAGCAAGTACTTATATTGTTCACATAAATATGCCATGTTATACTGTGATCTATAAACCTCACCCTCGTAGTTCAACCTTTGAAATAAACCTTGAATTAGATCCTTGTCGAACTCGCAATGGTCGATGATGTTATCCAGAATCCATAGTAGGTTGCTGATCACATCCACATATATCACCATCCTTTTTTTCTGAGTTTCTGCTTCGGTATGCTTCTCGACATCGACATGTTAAGCACTATCCTAAAATGGAAAGATAATAATAAAACTTACAGGGATGTCTGCATATATTGCATAATGAATTCTCAACCGATGTAGGAAAGCAATCATGTCACAAAAATTGTCTCGTTTCATAAAGTCATCGAGCAAGAACGCACACATGTTGTGCTTCTTCTCATATGCCAACTCAACGACCTGAATCTCAAAGGCAGCAGGTGCATCTTGTTCTTGTGGTTCTTGTTGGAGTTGTGATATAGGGTTATCTTGAGGATTCATTATAAATTTTTAAGGCTCATTCGTTATTCATTCGCTAAGGATTATGTAACGAATGACTCTATTCGTTATAATGAATAATAACGAATGCTCTTATTTGTTAATGTTAAAGAATGATCTGATTCCTTAAAAATAATGAATGACCACATTCGTTAAATATTATATATGAATGAGTACTCATTCATCTTATATTTTCACAAATTGTCGCATTCGTTATCAAAAAATACGAAAGGGCTTATTCATCATCAAGTTGCACGAATGAGAATCCCATTCGGTATACCTAACGAATGTGAATAGACGAATTAGATAATTGACCCCATATAGTCAAAGTCAAAATTGGTTTGAATATAAATTAGTCATAATGCGGTTCAAAATCCAATTAAGCGTAATACTACATGAATCAACTTAAAACTTATATCATTAGTCTCGTATTTTCATCGTTAATCAACCCTAATAATTAAAATGATCAAACATTTATGTTTAATTCAAAAATTAGCCTTAACAACGATCTAGTTAATTCAAGCACTAATTGATTTATCAAATGTTTAAGTAAAAAATTAGCCTTAACAACGATCCAGTTAATTCAAGCCCTAATTGATCTATCAAATGTTAATAACACGCCATTTCTAGAACAATGTATGACTAACAACGTGTTTGATCAAGTCAATAGTGTGTAGAAACTTGATGCATCAATACAGGATTGAAGGACATAAGACCACACACCATTGAAGTGTTAACCATTAACTTGACGATTTTATTTAGAATATTTGATTTTTGGTGGTCAAACAGACATAAGGCTTAAGTATGACAGACTATTAGATTTCTGCCTTCATTACCAATACTTTGAAAGAGACTAACACCTCTTTATATCACATACTTTAACTTTGTTGTTTGTTTAAGACCTACCAATGCACCAATGTAGTTAAGCACTCAGTCTTTTAAGCGTATATTTATGCTGAAATTTTAGAATAAAATGATGAATGTACTATTATATTCTCTTTTTGCTTCAAAACTCATTTTGAAGAGCACAATTTTTTAATGTTTTTATATTTTTAAAACATCTGAATGTTTTTTGGATTTTATATGTTCATACTGAAAGCACAATATTTTTGTATTTCCCATTTTCTTCCTAAAACCAAAATATTAAAGAAGTAAAAACAAAACAAAACTGTACAAACAATATAAAATTGATTATCCGAACTTAGAGATACTAGCAAAAGATTTTAAATCGTTTAAACCAAGCAAAAATTTAAATCTTGTTTAATCAAATACCTTGGTAAAAGTGTCTAAATTCTGATAGTGCATGTGCACCTTCTCTATGTCAATTAATTTCTTTTCATAGCAATCATGGATATAGTGATAATGAATATCAATATGTTTCATTTTAGAGTGGTGCACATGGTTTTTCGTGATACATATGGCAGCAGAATTATCCATAAAGATGGAAGTAGTAAGAAACTTCAAACCGTAATCCCACAAGTGTTGTTGGATCCATAAAACCAGTGAACTACAACTTGAGGTTGCCACGTGTTCGGCTTCTGGGGTTGAAGTGGAGACCATTGTCTGCTTCTTCCACTACAAGGAAACAAGCCAGTTTCCTAAAATTGCACCATCGTCGACTTGAAGTTGATCTTGCGTAATCCATAGTCCGAATCAGAAAAAGCAGTAAGATCGAAATTATTATCCTTGGGATACTATAACCTGATATCAGGATTACCTCTCAGAGAGTAAAATATAGGCTTCACCGCCGCCAGATGAGTCACTAGGGGACTCACTTGATACCTGACACATAAACAAATAGCAAACATTATATCAGAATACAATGTTGTAAGTACATTAAAGAACCTAACATATCTCAATAAAGGGTCTGATCAACTGTATCTTCCCATTCATACGGTGACAAATTTTGACCCACTACAAGAGGAGTAGATGTCAGGATTGATTTTATCTCACTAACAACCTCGTAACCAACAACTTAATGCTGACAAGACGGTTACGAATAAGCTAATCTAAAGACCCAATGATTGTTAAAGCCGGAATTAATAGTAATTAAGATGTTGCTAAAATAACACAAAGATGATAAACACACAAGAGATTCAAAAGATTTCCATTGACATTAATCAATAATACAAAGGAATAACTTTAGGGTTTCTAGGTAGAATGTCAGGTGTGGCTACTTTCCGTACAAAGATATATTGTCTGCTAAGAAATTTTAATATGCCGTTTTTCACCGTTGTCATAAATGTGACCTAATATTTCCTTAAATAGGCACACATAACACCTTCTAGAACCCTAATGATTGCTAAAAAAATATTCAAACGTATTCAAAATTATTACAAGTGTCAAATATGTCTTCAAGTAAGCTTTTGTCTTTATTGAGCAGACCTTGTAATCCATAAGTGTGCTGAAACAATTCTTCGAGGAAGCTTTTACTTTAATTATTTTCCTTACAAAATATTCTTCAAACACACTTCAATTTTCATTATATAATCAAACTTTGCTTGAGAATATCCTACGAGCAAACATGTTCTTCTTGATCTCTTCAACCTTTTGTTAATAACTTATTCTAGCAAACTAAGTATACGGGGGGAATGTAGTTTGCTCGAGGTTGAACCTTGCTCGTAGAAGTCCTTAGTGTAATTCCTTTTACTTCCTACAAGTGTGCTTGAGATCATCAGTATTTAAACCTTGCTCGACCCACCAAATTACTTGGTCTAAGCTTCGTTTTGGTCAATAGTTTGCCCTGAAACAAACCTTGCTCGACTGAACAACAACCTTGCTTGATGATGTGTAGTTTGCTGAAACTAAACACTTAGAAGAATTCCAGAAGATAACCTTGCCCGATGTAAGATACCTTGCTTGAATAATTGTTAGGCTTGCTTGAAGGGCCTAGTTTGCTCATATACCATACTTTGCATATTTCTTGAGGAGGTTGAGAAGATTCAAATCTTCTTTGATCATTTTTAATCCCTACAATACCCTCTAGATTGGAACAAACTCAGATGCACCAAAACACCTCTAGATTACTTACACTTGTATAAAATACACATCAAATTCTTAAAAGCAGTAAATTACATTACTTAAAAGAAAAACATTGCATATTCAGAATTCTGTCACTAGGACATTACAAATCAAAACTATATAATCAAACATTAATTAGCTCCTTTATCATCTTCTTTCTTCTGTTCATCTTTCCATTCTCACTGCTGAAGCCTTTTGTTGAAAGATTGATATCTCCACATGGAATGGATGTCCATCAGGAAGGTTCCATCTCATGATATCATGTAGATCATCTATATGGAGATACTCCATATCGGTGTCTTCTTGTATATTTCCTAAGGCTAGCCCCTCAAAGTTTCTCAAGATGAAGCTGTTAGTTTTCTTTTCAAAATGAATGTCAGCTATTTTTCCTTTTTTCTACACTTCTATGTTGGGCCTGCTCTTTTGTCTTCTCATATTGATACACTCTTTCATGTTGGAGTAAGGATTTGTGACTTTCTTGCAGAAAGACAATTCAGTCATTCTAATGTCACTTAGTCTTCTCTGCCTTTTCTTCTACCCAGCTTCAGTGTATTCCAGTTATCTCTTCTTGTTTAACAAAGGAAATCCTTCCCTTGCTTGATCTTTCAGGTATTTGGAAAAAGCATTCCTTTGTTGAACAGTAAATCTATCCCTTTGTTGATTGTCAATGAGACGTAGACCTGCTAGCTCTTCAAGCTGTTCTCTGTTGAACTCCTTGAAATCATCCATGAATATGAGGGTTCTGAGCATACCACTTTTCATTATCACCTTTAAGGTCTTGGTCCTTGAATCAAAGTTCAGATTCTTTGGTAGATTCACATTTGATGGTGGTCTTTGTTCTCTTTGAAAGATGGACCTAGTGGTAGGGATGGGAACACTGTTGTTGAAACCCTTGATGAATATTTTCTTTTTTGTCGGGGCCTTCTCACATGTTCCTTGGATTCAAATATTTTAATTATATCAACTTTCTTCATCATTATAAGTGACAGGTCACTGACACCTTCCTTGGATAAAATATTTATCAGTTCCATGGTTTCCCTGTCCATTTGTTCTTGTGAAGGTGATTGTGGTTTTTCAACAACGAGCCTCTTGGGACATGGTTGTCTTCTCCTAAGTCTTAATAGTTCAGCTTCTACTTCATCGAAAAATACTTTTTCGTCTACAAATAGTTCCTACAATTGAGATCTTCCCAAGTTATCAAAAACTTATGCATGCATACTCTTCTTCAGTATCACTCGCCTCAAAATATCTATCTTTTCTCTGTCTTCCTAGGGATTCAAGTTTGTTTTCTTCGCAGTCTCATTCGGCTCCTTCTTGACTTCAGGAACTAAGGAGGAAGATACATTGGTTCTTCACTTATGTATTGATTTTTCAACTCCTCCTTGTATTTTTCCAAATCTAACTCACATAATTATTTCTTTTGAGCGTCCGTCAACTTACTTATATCTCTCAACACACCTTTGGCTTCCATTAATATATCAGGTTGTTTCTCTTGGTCCTAAGATAGAGAAACTTTGTTTTGTTCAAAATTTAGCTATAACTCTGTCTGCCAGTATTTTTCTTTGTTTTTCTTCCTTTTCTTTCTCATTCATCTCCTTCAGTTTTCTTTGTCTCATGTGTCCAGCAGTAATCCTTTCATAATCCTTAATCTTCTTTGTCAGCACTTTGAATTTCTCCTCCACTTCCTTCTTACTCACTGATTCAACAATTTCAAAACCAAAACCATGTTCTACTTAGAATCCACATTTTCCTTCCAAATTTTATAAGAACACTATCCTTTTTTTTCAATTAATCAATGACTCTTTGTTCATTTCTTCTCTTTTCATCTTCATATTCTTTTGCTTTTAATGCTCTGCAGAGATTTAAAATCTCCTCAAATGTCATCTTATTGATTCTTTCAACAAAATAATTACACCATTTTAAATAAAAAAACATGTGCAGGTCCAGTATTTGTCTTTTGTCCTCTCTCCTCTTCCTCTCTTCATCTCTTTTCTTTCCCAAAAATAATCAAGATCTTTATCAGAAAGGTGCTTGATTGCTTCATATTCTAGACCATGTCTAATCAAATAGTAATTATGGGATCCTGTCTTCTCAACTTCTCCATTCTTGCCTCAATATTTTCAATGTGTTCATCAGTTAAATGGATTTAAGGTGAACTGCATTCAACCTCTTTGTCTTTTACTTCTTCCGCCTCTTTATCTGCTTCCATATCTGATAGATCCTCCAAAGCAACAATTTGTGGTTCATTGAGATTCATCTGTTCATTATGTTCAAAATCCTTTAGTTATACCATTTGCAGAGGTACAACATTAATGGGTTCTTCATTTGATTTTCTTTTTCTTTCTCTTCCTACACCTTTACCTTAACAACTCTCCTCTTTTTCAAGTTTTATTCAACATTAGGTATGTTTCGACCATTCCTTTTCCTTTTGCATTTTTAACCACATTTACTGGCCACTCCCTTCAATTAGAACTGATATCTTCAATTAGTTTAGCAAGCACCCTTTGAGATGAAGCTTTGGCCATCTCCTTTTGTATTCTGATATCATCATAGCCAATCACCAACTGCCTGTTAAGATTTACTTCAGAAAAAGGTTCAGTAGTTGGTGTTGTCACCATAGTCTATTCTGTTTCTTTCTCATTTTCTTCCTGAAATTTGTGAACAACCAGAGCTAGTGCCTTTTCAGCATCTTCAGTTTGTTTTAGTTTCAAGAGTCCCTCAAGAACCTCTTGATCTAGCTCATCCTCATCTTCTCTAATCTTGTTATGTAACTCAATTTGTTCCATTAGGAATCTTTGCTCATCCAGTTGTTTCTCAGTTAACAAGAAGTTCAGAATTTCCCTTTCAATCCATTCATTAAAAATTTGATCATGTAGCATTTTAGCTTTTTCAGAAGAGTCATCAATAAATTTGATATGATCATTTGACTCATTAATATTTTTCTTTAGGCCGTGTAATTGACTTTCATTTTCCGCCAGAGCCTTCACCTTCTCCTTCCTATTTTCCTTATCTTCATCTAGGAGTTTGGATGATCCAACCTCTTCTATGACTGTAGGTGGCATCCTATCTATTTCACTGAATAAATCTTCCCACTCTTCATCTACCACATCTTTCTCTTTTACAATCAAGGAACTAACTTCATCAAATTCATCATGAGTAGGATTAAGTTCCACAATTTCACCAGACATTATTATAATTTCACCAGAGTTTATATCAGACTCAGCTATCTCTATATTTTCATCTAGGATAATTGTCACATCATCATCATCTTCATTCATTCTCACAACTTCCACATTCTCCCTTTTCTCCTCAATAACAGTCATCTCCTCATAAATACTCATTTGTTTTTCACTATCTGCATAGATAAAACCAATTATATTTAAAGAGTTGTTGTTAGAAGAAAAAGAAACATTCTACCCCTGTTTTGGTGTATCTAAGGTCTTCTCAACCTTAGGTTGCAGGGTTTGAATACAACGTTACTTGTAATTGTTTTTAAACCTCAACTCTGAATTTTCAGTCCTTAAGTCACAGTTTTCAACAATCATATTAAAAATTATTTTCAAGTTTCATGGGTTGGAATGGTAAATGGTGAAAGGTTTATATTTAAGGGATCAAATTCAGAGGATTCAAAAATTTCAGTTCGGGGTTGAGATTGTTGTACTGGGCTTTGAATTATTTTGGGAACTTTTATGTGGTAAGGGGTTTTTGGTTTGTATAAATGGAGTTTGACTTTGGGTAGATGGTGATGACGTAATGTCAATTTGGGCATTTTTTATGGAGTGGGTTGGTGATTGGTAAGGAGTGTCTGGTAGGTTTAAAAAGTGGGCGATAATGAGTTTAGGTTTGGGTAATGAGTGTTGTGTTGATGGAATTTATTGCTCATGGGTTTGGGTTAGATGTGGTGGGTATGGGGTGATGGAATGTATGGCTCATGGGTTTGGGTTTGAGATGGTGAGTGTGGTAGTGATATAATGTATGGCTAATGGGTTTGGGTTTAAGGTGGTGTGTGTGGTGGTGAGGGAATGTATGGCTCATGGGTTTGGGTTTGAGGTGGTGGTGAATTACCTTAGCAACAACTTCATCATGAACTACCTCCCCCTCAACTTGTGCTAGAACATCAGCCACATTCTCCTCAATTATCACCTTATTACCTTCATCATCATGATCATCATTATCTTTTCAATAATCATTGTCATTATCAGTCTTACTCTCCTCATCGTCACTCTCATCATAACTTTCTTCCTCATTGCTCTCCATTGGTGAAGCATGAACCTCCATCACTTCAAAATCATTGTTCACAAACCATGCAAAAATGTAAAATTCTATCTCCTGATTAAATAAACTTCTTGCCCCCAATATGCTAATCCTCCTATACACAGTTGGATCCTTAAGAATTAGTGTGGCACCACCAATTGGCAAATAACGGTGTAAGATGTTGAAGATAATTTGTAAGAATCTTGGATACATTAGAAACTTAACAGCCTCCCTTTTTCTAATATTTGACACCATTCCTTCAAATATCATTCTTGAAAAATTGAACGGCTGATTATAAAGAACACAAGTGTCTATTGAAATTTCTCTACTCATAAATATACAAGTTCCTCTTCGTGGAGTCAGACTCTAAATGATATGATGTATCAGAAATCGGTAGATTAATGGAAACATCCCATTCTGGAATTGTCCCTCATTAATGTTTTCCCTGGTACCCCAATGTTTTTTGAAATACTCCTAACAATCTTTGATGGGAGTATGATAATTGCTCAGCGAAATCATCGTTTAACTGAAGGCTTGTGCGTATGACTTGCTCCGTTATTTCAACTTTCCTTCAGAGTAAAGTGGCCTCAATTTTTCTGCCATGTACATCTTCTACATATTTTGTAGATCCTCAGAAGTCTGTAACATGATTTTTGTAGATTATCGGGCTTTCTGTTAGAGAAAATATCAAATTTGAGCAGATAAGCCAATTGATCATGACCTCCAAAGGGCGATTCTCCAATGTAATTTGGAGAAACGCGCACATATTATGCGTTGGCTCGAATTTATATGCCATATTTGCACACATATAGGCAAAACACTCATTCAAAGTATAAGTTAGTCAATTTGAACATTAATTGAACAAGCATGCATATATAATTGAAGAAGAAAGCATAAAATGATAGTCTTTATGAACATGTTCTTTGACAATTTAATAACCTACACATAAAACAGAGATGTTAGTAAAATTTAAAAATTAGAGACCTAAACCCACATAATGAGTGTCGGAAATCACTTAATCAAAGCTTACCAAGTCGGAATTAGAATGGATGATGATTATTTGAAAGATTTGTTGAGCAGCAGTTCAATGACTTAGGTTGTGAGTAAGCTGGGTATAATAGAAGAGAAAATGAGGGAAATAGTGAATGAATATTTTTCTAAGTCCCCCTTTTATACTATACATTATTATGACAAATCAGGCAAGTTAAAAACTATGCTCGAATGAGACAAGTATCAGATAAACAATAATTTTTATTCGAAAGTACACATTCAAACATAATCACATATATTCAGACATATTTATTATAAGAATGTAACACTGTTTGACTTAAATCTTATTTTAAATAATTTTTCCATTTTGTTCAAAGTTTAAGAGAAAATGGTGAATTTTTAAGATCAAATTTTAGTTTATCATTTCAAATCCTTTTCTTATTTGTGAAAAGATATCAACATGGGATCATATTGATTAAGTCAGCTTTCAATATTTCATTCACAACATTATTATGACAAATCAGGCTAGTTCACTTGAAATATACAAGTTTACTCGAAAGAGTTAAACGTCAAGTAAATATTCAAGTATACTTAAGAACACATATTAAGACATATACAGACATTTAAAAAGTATGCTCAAATGAGACAAGTATCAAGCAAACATTCAAGTTTATTCAAAAGTACACATTCAAACATAATCACATATAATCAAACATATTTACTATAAGAATGCAACACTATTTGACTTAAATCTTACTTTAAACAGTTTTTCATTTTTTTGCAAAGTTTAAGAGCAAATGGTGCATTTTTGAGATCAAATTTTAGTTTATCAATTCTAATCCTTTTCTTATTTTTGAAAAGATCTCAACATGGGATCATATTGATTAATTGACCTTTCAATACTTCATTCACAACATTATTATGACAAATCAGGCAAGTTCACTTGAAATATTACAAGTTTACTCAAAAAAGTTAAACATCAAGTAAATATTCAAGTATACTTAAGAACACATATTAGGACATTTAAAAAGTAGGCTCGAATGAGACAAGTGTTAGATAAACATTCAAGTTTATTTGAAAGTACAAATTGAAACATAATCACATATATTCCAACATATTTACTATAAGAAAGCAACACTGTTTGACTTAAATCTTACTTTAAATAGTTTTTCCTTTTTGTTCAAAGTTTAAGAGCAAATGGTGCAATTAGTCCTTTGAACAGATCATTCAATGTGATATCACCTAATCTCGTGATTATGCGGAAACTAACACGAGTTGTTTCAATATGATGCAAGCAAAAACAATAAGAACACGATGAATCTGCTTCAAAACACACGTATATTAAACTCCTAGTGCTTAAGCAAAAGAGTTACAAACAATCAATACTTCACTCGTTTCTCTCTATTACGTCTAACCCTCTAGTAAACCTAGTTACATGGTTTATATAGAGACTACATACAAGCCCAACACTACCCAAAAGCCAACCGAGATCCATATGATCTCGGTTTACAATGTAACCCCAATAACAAAATACAAACCACATTAATAATAGCCCAACAATCTCCCCCTTGGTTTGTATCTTCAACATCAATTGTGTTCAATTATATTTGCATCCGCATCCTTGTATGCACCAGCCCACAAACTTGTACGTATAATTAAACCAACCATTCTTGTGTATTCCTTAGTGGCTGGCTCGTACAGTGGTTCACCCATGATTTAAACATTGCTGAGAGTTTAATATCCTTTTCACTGAATCTCAGCAAGTCACGTGGATCAACAACTCTGAACTGTCCCTTTCTTACACGAATGACGAACGTTGCGTCTCACCATCGTATGTCCAGAATGCCATCTCATCCAGGGCACCATCGTGTATTCTGGTAGAATGTTGAATGTGTGTTGCCTTTTTAGTAGCCGACCACATCAATTTACCATAGTTTTCTCAGTATTTGGATCAAGGACTACTTTAGCTTTTTTAAGAATGATTCGGCTGTAGTCATATTCGGGAATCCTCGATCAACTTGATTCCTTAAAAAGTTCCAGAAGTTAGTGGACTCATTTTCGTTGTTGGGGTTGTGAAAAGGAGCGTTGATCAAGTCACTTAGGTCAACCCTTGTCCATGACCCAAATTCTTTCATCTTCCTGTACTATTCAGTATTTCCAGACCTCCTTTTCACCCACCACATGGCTTTGTCAATATCAAATCCCCATGAAACAATAGCTGATAGATCACCATACTTGTCAGAAAATCCCTTTTTTAATTTAATGATGAATTTATCAAGGAGATCGAAAGACTCCACATTCTGGTTCTTGTTGGGACTTATGTTTTAGACTGACGCATCGAATTTATATGTGGGTGGAAAATATATTATTTGTTCTCAACCAAGGGTGGATGGCTTGAAGACCAAGTCATGCTAAACTAGTATAAATAGATGTTTTTATTCATTTGTCTAGTATGAGTGACTGTATTGTGTATGTGTGAGATTTAGGGTTTTATCCCTTTGAGAGAGTCTCCGCCTCCAGGATGAGCTCTCCTGGTGGCGGCTGATATTTTTTAATCGATTGTATGTATGAATGTATGTATAAGTGGTTCATCTTAATGAGAATAATTCGACTAATATTATCATACTACCATTTCTATCTTGTTTGTGTTTTGATTACAATTGTTCATCTTATTATTGATTGTTAATCAAATCAGGCTCTCTCCCAATACACCTCATCCGTCCAAACATATTTCAAGAGTGAATACGATTGAGATTCGATCCTAACCCGGTTCCGAGCTCCACCGTTAATACCGATTATTCACGCTTCTGCACCGGGGCTCAGTTCTCACCATTGGTATCAGAGTCCCAACATTGCTAAAGAGTGTACAAATGAGAGAGTGGAACGAAGACAGAACAGGCCTGCTCAACAGAATGGAAGTGGAAGTGAAAATAAAGCTATGATATCTCAGCAGAACGGTGGATATAACTGGAATATACAAGTTGAGGAGGTGATCGAACAAGCAAATCTGGTAAATATCGAAACTGGTAGATATGACAAAGAGCCGGTGGAGGATCAAGCATACATGGCAGAAGTGAACGATCAGATCTCAGAGGTATGTTCTGAATCTCATTGTGAATAATGTGAAAAACTGTCTGATCAATTGAAAGCTTTAACTGGTCAGTTTGTTAGTTTGGAAATAGAATTAAAAAATTTAAAAGAAGAACATCACTATTCTAAAACTAAAGAAAATAGCTACTCGGTAAAAATAAAGGCTAGTGAAAAAGACATCAGAAGTCTTAAAGCCACCCCAGCTGAAAAAATACAAGTAATTGATCTTAGCTATGAAAAAGACATCAGAAGTCTACAACAACTTTTGAGACGAATTTTCAAAACAACAAGAATAGTTCGAACAGAACTTGTTTTAAATGCAACAGGATAGGACACTTTGTGAGTGACTATCCTCTGAAACAGAGGAAATCTAGAAGTATGAGGCCTACTAAAACTGAGAATAAAACGAATACTAAATATGATGCTGGTAAGAATGCTAACACATCAAATTTCAATCATTGGACTAATCCAAGATTTCAAAGAAACCAGTATCGTTTTTTCCTAGTGAATCACCAAACTAACAATTATAATTCCATTAATACTAGAAATTCTCTAAGGTTTGGATGGCCTCATAGCCAGTCATCTAGATATTTTTCTTTCATATCTTATAGAAACTCTCCTCAAACTAACTTTGGGCAACCAAGGTACTGGATGCCGGATAACAAGTTTAATCAACCCAAGACCAGAAGGTCTTGGGTCCCTAGATTTTAATCTATTTCTTTAATTGTGCAGGAACAGTCGAGCAGGGCTGTAAACAATATGTGGGTTGTTGACAGTGGCTGTTCCTGGCACATGACTGGTAACAAGAAATTGTTACGTGATTGGAAGACTGTTCAAGGAGGCAGGGTTAGTTTTGCAGGAGAAAGTAGAGGTAAAATTACTGGTATTGGGACTGTGACAAATGGAAGAATAAAGTTGGAAAAAGTTAATTTTGTGGAAGAGTTGAAGCACAACCTGTTGAGTGTCTCCCAGATTTGTGACAAAGAATGCACTATTCACTTCACTGAAGATGAGGCACTCGTACTTTATCCTGGTTTCAAGATACTAGAGAATTGGATCATGATGAAGGCTCCAAGAGAAAAGAACACATATGTAATGGATATGCGGTCAACTGACATGGTGACGGAAGAATCGTGTCTTCTGTCAAAAGCAACAGAATCTGAGTCAGAATTGTGGCACCGACGAATGGGTCATATTCATCTTCGCAAGATGAACTACATTGTCAAGAATGGGCTGGTACTTGGGGTTCCATTGAAGAACTTCAATTTTGAATATCAATGTGTGTCATGCAAGAAAGGAAAACAACACAAGAAGCCTCATCACTCCAAGAAGGTTAACTCAATTGTCAACACCTTGGACTTGCTTCACATGGATCTTTTTGGTCCCGTGAATGAAAAAAGTCTAGGAGGAACGTCATACTGTTTGGTAGTGACTGATGATTACTCGCGGTACTCTTGGGTCTATTTTCTGAAGGGAAAAGATGAAACTGTTCAATTGGTAATCAATTTGATTACCAAGGTGGAAATTATAGTTGGGAGAAAGGTTAAGTTCACCAGAAGTGATAATGGTACAGAGTTCAAGAACTATCATATGGAGATGTTTTGTTTGCAGAAAGGGATAGAACATCAGTACAGCGCCCCATATACTCCACAACAAAATGGTGTAGCTGAAAGGAAGAATAGAACTTTAATCGAGGGTGCCAGGACCATGCTGGCAGATACTAAACTTCCCGTGGTGTTTTGGGCTGAGGCTGTTGCTACAGCCTGCTATATCCTTAATCGTGTTTTAACTGTTAAAAGATTAAATAAAACCTGTTATGAACTTATGCATAGTAGAAAGCCAAACTTGAAAGGTCTTGAACCTTTCGGGTCCCCATGTTCGATACTAAAGACTAACTCTAAATTTGGTGAGAAAGCTGACGAACGTATCTTAGCTGGTTATGTTGTTGGGTCACCCAACAGAAGAGTCTTTAATCTATCAAACAGCAAGGTTGAGGTGGTTTGTAACACTGACATTACTAGTTACAAATCACCTAGGCCTAGCATGGGACCAGTAGAGGCTTTTGACTATGATAAGCTATTCAGATCTTTTAATGTGCCTTTGGATTTTGCATACTTAGATGAGAAAGTGGCAACACAAATGCTGTTTAACGAAGAGGAGGCCATTGTACAACGCCCGCAATATAATGAAAATCAACCAACCTCGTCAAGTGCGGTTGAAACTCCAGCTGTTTCGAATGAAGATTAATTCTACAATCCATTTCACACTCAGCATCACTCTGATGAACTCTCTCCAAATCTAGAAAATGATCTGGAAGTCGGTCCGGTAGAAACCACCAAAATTCACAAGAATCATCCTTTAGAAAATGTGATCGGTAATCCTTCTGATGGTGTGCGTACTAGAAGAAGTTTGGATGAAAACACATGTGTGTATGCAAGCATTAAAGACACTGGTATTATAAATGAATGCTTTTATGCCTGCTTCATCAGTCAGATAGAACCAAAGAATTATCAAATGGCACTGAAGGATAACTCATGGGTTGAAGCCATGCAGGAAGAGCTTGCACAGTTTGAAAAGATGGAAGTATGGTAGTTAGTTGGAAAACCACAAGATGTGAATGCTATCGGTACAAAGTGGGTATTCATGTGTAAGAGAGATGAGAAGGGGGTAATCATTCGCAACAAGGCAAGATTGGTAGTTAAAGGGTTTAATTAACATGAAAGAATCGATTACAACGAAGTGTTTGCTCCTGTGGCTAGGTTGGAGGCAATTCGACTGTTTCTGGCATTTGCTGCACACAAAGAGATGAAAGTGTTCCAGTTAGATGTGAAGAGTGCATTTCTTAATGGAAAAGTTGATGAGGTGGTATATGGCGAACAACCTCCGGGTTTTCCTGACCCAGATTTTCCTGATCATGTGTACAAACTGAGCAAAGCATTATATGGATTACATCAGGCACCTCGAGCCTGGTATGCAACTTTGTCAGATTACTTGCTAGAGAATGGGTTTGTGAGGGGGAAGATCGACAGTACTTTATTTGTCAAACGGAAAGGGGGTGATTTTCTACTCGTTCAGGTTTATGTGGACGATATTATCTTTGCTGCCTCAAGAGTTTCTATGTGTCAGGAGTTTGAAGCAGTCATGAAGAAAAGGTTTGAGATGAGCGCCATGGGTGAATTAACTTTCTTTTTGGGATTGCAGGTAGATCAGAAGAAAGATGGCATGTTTATTCATCAAACGAAGTATGTCCATGATATGCTTAAACGCTTTAAGATGGATGATAGTACCCCATTTGACACTCCAATCTGCGTCAACCACAAACTAGGTGCTGATTCCGATAGTGATGAAGATGTGGATCCCACTGAATATCGGGCTATCATTGGTTCTTTAATGTATCTAACTGCATCTAGACCTAACATTATGTTTGCAATTTGTCTTTGTGCTCGTTTTCAGGCCAACCCAAAGGAATCGCACATGAACGGAGTGAAGAGAATCTTGCGGTATCTTAAAGGAAAGCCAAAGTTGGGACTCTAGTACTCAAAAGGGGGAGAACTGGATTTGGTAGCATACACCGATTCTGACTATGGAGGTTGCAATCAGAATAGGAAGTCAACAACCGGTGGATGTCAGTTTCTCTGAGGAAGATTGGTGTCGTGGCAGTGCAAGAAGCAGACCTCTATAGCCATATCCACCTGCGAAGCATAATACATTGCAGCATCGAACTGCTGCTCCCAGGTTTTATGGATACAACAACAAATGCGCGATTATGGTCTGAATTTCACTCAAACTCCTATTTGCATTGATAACACTGCTGCTATCTCAGTAACTGACAATCCCGTTAAACATAGTAAAACTAAACATATTGACATTCGTCATCATTTCATACGGGATTGTGCTGAGAAGAAATTAATTATGCTTGAAAAGGTTGATTCACTGGATAATTTTGCCGATCTTTTTACAAAAGCGTTTGACCGATCCCGTTTTCAAAACCTTGTTGAGCTTAATGGGATGATCAATACCGAGTAACCTCGTTTTCCTTTTTGTTTTAATAAAAAAAACATCATTATTGCTTAAAATTATGTTGGTTGCTCAAGTTTGAAGGACATATTCCATGAATATGTTTGGTCCATACATCTATGTGTAGACTATAAGGATAGCCATTAGCTAGATGACTGAAAGCGACCGGGGCGTTTTATGATGGGTTTTTTATTCTTTCCCATAAAATTTGTCGTTCATACTTAGTCAGAGGGACACATATTCTTATGTGGTTGGTCCGGTTGATCCACTGGAACTTCAGGATAGCCATTTACCTAAAGACTTTGACTTGATCGGGGCGTTTGAATTTAAAATTTTTTTTTAGGGAAATGATATAATTTTTCAAGTCTATAACTTCGCAAGAAGTTTCATTATTGGTATTAAAATGAAAATTGATCCAACCTTGGAAAGTGATAGATAAATTAATTTTTTGTGATTAACCGGTGAAGTAATTAGGCCTAAAAGACTCTAGAACAGTCATTGTATATTATGGTAGCTTTCTGTGGTGCGTAAAAGTAGTAGTGATACAAACTAAATCTTTTCGATTTTCTATGGAGGGTCATTTTGAGCTGTGCATGTCTCCGCAAACATCTCTCTGAATGATAGGCAGAAAATTGATTACCTAGTCATGCACGAGCCCGCGAGTGTTCTGATTCCCGCGAAGATAGTGTTATGTTTCTGCAGTGATCCAGATTCGGGACTTGCAGTTGTATTATTACCATAAAAAGGGTGGGTGGGGGGGGGGTTTCATTATTATTCTTAAGCCTCATGAAGATTATCTGTTTACAAATATCAAGAAAGTGGCAAGAAAGCATATTCAATGTATAAGAAAATTCGGGAAAACGAATCGGAAAGTTGACATCTGAATATTGATTAATCAGACACTACGGGTCGAAGTCAAGTTGGGGTGACCTGGGGAAAGCCAAATACGCCTTGAGAATAGATAGGAGGCATCACAATCTCTCATGTGATGTCCATCTAAATTTTGAGATTAATTGAACCTAATCCGTGTCACAGAAGCAATGAAAACCATACTAAGTTTTATACCTGCCTACAACCTGTTTCTCTATGTCATAATACCGCGGAACATGGATCTGTGTGACAGCCTCTTAATTAGTATGACTCTTGTTCGGATCTTTTCTAAAAACACGATGGGTTTCTGCAAGACTGAAATTTGATCCTGTTTATTTAGTTATTTAACTTTTGTTATGCATTTTGTCTTATGGTTTAACGTCTTAAACTTTTGGTTACTTGTTTTTGATTGTTTTATTTTTAAATAAATTTTAATTGACTTCGCTATTGACGAAGTTAGATGAAGAGTGAAGTTGATTGTGGGTTGACTAAGGGGCGAAGTTGGATAAAGGGCAAAGTTAGGTTAACTTCGCCCCTGGGATTTCTTCAAAAACTATATAAAGTGAAGGGGTGGTCAAACAAAGTCAAACTTTTCACTCGTAAACCCTCGGCGAACTTACCAAGTGAATCAAACCAATTTTTTATCAGTTTTAAAGCGCAATCAAGGTTCGTCACATCATTGTGACTCATAATTCAACTTGAGTGTTTGTTAATCTGGTCCACTAAGTCCTGATTTGAACTCGTTTTATTACCAAACCCATTAGTCACTTGTCACGTCGATTGAAGGTTGTTTGGATAATCAAATGGTTGTAATAACCCTAATCGCACTTCTCGTTGCACATGTTAATCCTCTGATTGCCCATTCTTCAAACAAATCGCGTGTTCTTGCTGAACCGCTTGTGCAGCGAAGTTAGGGTTTCAGGCGAAGTTGATATAACTTCGCCAGTCCTTTAACATCGCTAGAGCTACAACTTCGCCTGTATCATGCAGGGCGAAGTTGTAACCGGTTGATGCAGACATCTGACTTAGCTTGTTTGTTTTGCAGATATGGCTGCAGTGGCTGGTGCTGGAGGTACCGGTGGTGACGAAGGCGTAGGTGAAAAGAGACAGTTTTTTCCGGGTCACAACATGTATATCACCTTGGATCCGGATGGTCGTGGAACTAATGACTTCCGTGAGATCATTACGTTTCTTATTTGCTCACGTATTTTTCATGCCATTACTACTACTCTTCCGATCTCACTACCGAACATTGAAGATTTCTGGAGCACGGTTGAGTATGACTGTCGTGTTCACCCACCTGTGATGCGTGGTACAGTTTTCGGCCAATTAGATCAGGGAAGCTTTACAGTTTGGGGTTGAGACTACTGACGACCCTACTGACTTTTCAGCCACTTTCCGAAATGGTGCATTTGTTCGTATAGGGTGTTCAGGCCCATTGGCGGACTCTCAGAGAAGGAAGGGGTTTCTGTTAGATCAGTGGAGATTTCTGATGCACGTGATGATTGTGTGCATGTCTGGTCAAAAAGCTGGTACAGATGGTATGGGTGCAATGATGCAATCTGCAATGACTGCGTTGACTTACAACAAACCTTACAGTTTCAGTCAGATGACTTTCTATGAGATCGATCGTCAGTGACGCGCGGTGGCTCGGGAAATATTTTTTATGTACCCGAGATTCTTACAGATGATCCTCAATCATGTAGCTCCTAATCTGCCACAATGACGTCCTATTTCTTATGTAGAGAGTGTTTCTAAGAGAATTTTTGATCAATGTCGATCTTCGAATTCACAACACTACCTTGTTTGGTTACTTAGTGAATCCTGCTTATGTTGCTCCTCTGGAATATGAGTTTCTTGATCCGGCACCGCAACAGGCCGATATCCCTCAACCACCTCTTGTGGTTCAACCACCACCTCATGTCGGTCATACACCTGTGGTACAACAAACACCTCTTGTTGACCCTGTTGCAGCTCCAGAAGAACAAGTTGATCTTGAAGTTACCTTTGGAGGGCAAGGTTTCTTTGATATGGAAAGGCTTGATCCAGCTGCTGAGGTTCAAGCCTCAGTGGTTGAGGTGTCTGGTGTAAATGTTTCCATGGTCGGTACATCTGTGACGGATTCTGAGGGAACCGTTTCTGATTCCTCCACTGACGACATAGTTGAAGCACAACAAATACTTGCCATACATGAAAGAATCCATGGAAAACGAAAGAAAGACTCAGATGACAGTGAATCAGATTATGAGGAAGATTTATATCGTTTGGTTCGAAGATCAAAGAAGGCGAAAGTTGGTGAAAGTTCAAGGGTTGTTCATTTTTCCCCACCATCATTATCGGGTATGTGTATGTTACCTGCTTCTTCGGCAGTTCCTTTACCAATAACCTATAGTGTACCTTTGGTGACCGCGTCATAATCATTTGGTATTCCTCCAACCACGCTCTAGTTTACAGCATCGGAGATTGTTTCTATGCCACCTCCCACCCTTAGTCCATCAGAGGTGGTTGCTAGATTTGTTGAATCCACGCTGGTAGCGACTGTTGGGTTACCTGTCTCTTTACCACCCACGGTTACTATTCAGCCTACCTCTGATATTCCAGCGAGTTTGGGAATTCTACCACCGTATGCTCAAGATATTTCTCATATGCGGGTTGACTTTGATACTACCCTGTCTGACTTTGAACGGATTGCGGCTCTTGAACGGGTTGTTGCTGAACAGTCGCAGATTAATCTCATCCAGACACAAGCTATTCAACGGCTTGTGGATGAGAATCAGATTCAATCATCACTTCTCATTGAACACGGTAAACTCTTTGATGCTCTTAAACAGTTCTTAGCATCTCAGGGTTAGTCGAGTTGATAGGGGGATGAGCTGAGGACAAAGAAGAGGCAAGAGAGAGACGATGATCCCAATGCACGAAAGATGCAGGTGGTGAGTTTCCAAGAACTGAACAAAATCTTGGGACTTCCACATCTCAGGGGGAGTCTGCTGGTCCGTCAGGCAGTACAGGTGGTGAGACTGTTGTGGTTGTAGAAGATGAGGAGGTGTTGGGTAATGATGAGGATGATTTAGTTGATGATGTATTGACGGCTAGTGAGATTGAAAAGATTGGGAAACAGATAGAAATTGATACTGAGTTAGAAGAAGGAGAGGTAGTTGATGATGGTGTAGAGCATGATATTCCAAGTGTTGATGAGGTAAAGCTGGGTCAATATGAAAATGTGTTGGGTGATTCTGAGTGGGAAGAACAGCCAAGATGGAAAGAAGGTTGTGCTCAATGGTTCTTCAAGACAAAGAACCCTGCGGTACCAACAATGTTCAAGAAAAGTTACAATATCAAGGGCTATGCTGAATCAAAGAAAGGTATTATCTGTTGGTTGTATGAAGAACAGCTAAAATTGTTTGTGATAAAGCGATAAGATGGGGTTCATTATTTTAAGAAGGCTTTGAGATCGCTCAACACCTTGCCTGTGTGTGAGGTGAAAGATTTGGCTCAGTTGAGATTGATTAATAGAAGTGATGACAACTTTGCGACATGGGTTGGAAAGATTGTGTGGAAGGAAAGTGTGAAAGAGAAAAAGTTTGAGTTGTTGAAGCCTCAGAAAGGAAAGTTGGTTGAAGAAAAGGAACGAGGTATGCGGGCTGATGGTAAGCCCTGGATGGTGATGAAATACAAGCCGATTCGATGTTTGAAAGAGGTTCCGATGAAGCTGATGCCCAAGGATGTGTTGAAGGATCTCAAGTGGTAGTATGTTGACTGCAAGACTGCTGAAGCCGTGATGGAAGATGAGGATGAACAGGAGATTTCTATATATGTTGACTGCAAGACTGCAAGACTGCAAGACTGTCAAGTCCTAAGGTCTCTCATATGACTGCTGTCAAGAGGATTTCTAGATACTTGAAGGGAAAACCAGATTTGGGGATTTGGTACCCAAAGAACCGTTCCTTTGATCTAATCGCCTACACTGACAGTGATAATGATGGGTCCAACATGAGCAGAAAGTCAACTTCTGGTGGATGTCAATTTTTGGGAGGTAGGCTAGTGTCTTGGCAGTGCAAGAAACAAACTACAGTGTCCATCTCAACTATTGAAGCTGAGTACATTACTGCATTTGCCTGCTGTGCACAAGTCATATGGATTCAGAATCAAATGCTGGATTATGGTATAAAATTCTTGAAAACTCCTATTTTCATTGATAATACTGCTGCATTTTTCATTGTTAAGAATCTAGTACAACATTCTAAGACCAAACACATTGAAATCAGACATCATTTCATTAGGGATTGTAATGAAAAAGGCCTAATTGAGATGAAAAGAGTTAATACAAGTGATAATTTGGCTGACCTATTCACAAACCACTTGATAAAATAGGTTTAACTTTCTTTTGAAAGCCCTGAGAATGATCTACTTAGACGAGGTCTGATTCATGATATGTGCTCTATGTGCTAATTGACTATCTTGATAAAGGGTCTTGGAGAATGTTTTTGTTTGAATATGTTACTGTTTGATGATCACTGATGTATGCTTAATTGATTATCTGTATAACTTAGGTATATTTGATTCTTAGGTTAATGATCAGTGATTTATATGTGAAATTATGATCCTGATGTTAACTAATGTATGCTTAATTGAATATCCGTGCAACTTAGGCATCTTTGATACTTATGTTTTTCTATCAGTTAACATGTGTGATATTCTGATAAGTATTTTAAATTGATATATTTGTGTGAATACTTATCTGATATTTTGGTTATAATACTTGTTAAATATGTTTAATCTGATCTGATGATGTTATTAGGATTTGTTAGACTATGCATTTTGTGAAGTCTGCTTGTTTTGATGATGTCATTATTGAGATTTGAATATGTTACTTTCCGTTAGAGTTAAAATATGCTTTATTATCAAAATTGCATGCTCAAATGAAATTTTCAAATAAATTTTTCTTAAAACATTTTTGGCAAAAATAGAGCAAATTGATTAGTGGTGTAGAGACATGATAAGATTATCCAGTTCAAGCTTTATAGAAGCTTAAGAAAGGGTGTTTTAAATTAAAATTGATCCAACCCTTTGGGAAATGATAGTACATTGACTATTTGGCCAATCATATGGATTTAATAGGCTAAAAAGACACTAGTGTAGTCATTGACATGCATGGTTGCTTTCCCATAATGTATATGTTGGGTTTTAACAATATTATCAAAGCCATAAAAACCCATTTATATGAAAAACGCAGCGGATTAAAAGTTTTAAATCTTGTTATATTGATTGATATAAAACCCGTTTTATATGTAAAACCCAAGCCGCGGATCCATATACGAGTTAGACGCATACAAAAATATCAACCATAGGGGGTTTATGTAATACAACCTTTCAAGAGGCAAGAATATGAAGGAGATGACGGTTTGAATGGCTAGCCTTCAATGGAGAAGAGCCTCAAGCTTGTATACCCTCCAAGCCTTCAACAAACACCTTGCTTGCTAGGATTTAATGACTCTTGCACTTGAAAGATAAAACCCTCTTGTGTTCTTCTTCCTAGAACCGATTTTGGAGAGAAAAGAGAGAGAGGAGAGAGATTACAAAAATTGCATGTAATGTGGTTGGTTGTCGTTTTTGTTGTGTCCCAAGATGTATTAATAAGAGAAAATGTCATAAACAAATGGGTGGTAAGTTTCCCCCCCTCCAAAAGTGGGCTGGTCCTACCAGATATTATTTACTCTTTTTTCCTGGAACAGACTAATACCCCATGTACTAGTCTCAGGACTAATACTCCATGTATTAGTCACATGTCTATTGAAACTTTATGACATTTAACACTTTTAACATGCCATAAGTTTCATGCAACATACCACAACCATTATCATATATATATCATTTAACCAACTTAAATAATATCATAAGATAATCTCTCTTAATAAATTATCCTTATAATTTATCGATTCCTCAAGTGCAAATATTTAGAAACCCGTTTTCTAAATATCATCAGTGCTAATGTTTATTTGTTAGATCATATTTACAATAAATATTATGGTGTTTGTCTAGCTTGTTATTGGGTATGACCCGACTTGGATCATAACGTACTAGCCACATCAACTCTAATATGTGTCTTGGGCAGACCGATTCCTACAATCTCCCACTTGCACAAGATACATAGAAGATTGATGCAAATAGCAAATACCGCCTAACAACGGTTTACTACCCCTAATACGTATGACGAAGTGCCATTCAATAACATCATCCCCTTCAAGTCCCTTACTTGAAATGATTTACGTGAATCTATCATTTATCCTTTTGCCATGGGTGCCATGTCAAATCCAAAGACACAGAATGATCATTCTTTGTTGATTTAACTTAGCCGGCCTTAGACATCTCACTATCAACGAATAAGAGGGACAAATCCCCTGTTGACTACATACGTCTCTCGCTATCACCTTGTACTACACTTGAGCTCAACCTTATGTACTGACATGTTTCAGTGCAGCGAAGAACTAAGTCAAAGTATAATAGTTGATGAATATTAAGACCCAATATGTATCTCAGGTCGAAGGATACTATGATGTTCGCCTTTACTCAAATTTACTTATGATTACAAATCACAAGGATTCCATGCAGTAAAATTGAGAGCAGGTCAGTTCAATATTTATCCCATAAATATCTATAAACCATGGCAGCAACCCTTGCTATATTCATACCCTATGAATATCTACCAATCCAAGTTCATAATAGTCTTACCTTCATACTTGTTCCCACAAATATGAACGACTACGGACATTTAGAATAATTAACTTATTTACGGATTTAAACATGCTAAAATGGAACATAACTCAAATGTCATAATCATAAACCATAATAATATGAATAAGTCAAAATAACAATTGTTCCGATATCCAAATACAAAATAGATCAAATCCAATCACTAGAATATCGAAGTCCTATGGTGCAAGTATGACCCTCATGCTTCGGCCTTTCAAGGAGCTTTATGAGTGGATCCATAATGTTTTGATCAGTGTGAACTTTGCGAATACATATCTTTCCCTTTTCAACCTCATCCCTTATGTAGTTGAATCTCCGCTCAATGTGCCTAGTCTTTTGATGTGCACGGGGTTCCTTGATTTGAGAAATCGCACCCTCGTTGTCACAAAAGATCTCTAGAGGGTCCTGAATGGTACGGACTACCCCTAGATCGGCCATGAACTTTCTAATCCATGCAGCTTCTTGAGCTACCAATGAGGCGGCGATGTATTCAGATTCAGTGGTGGACAATGCTACCACATCTTGTTTTGTGCTCTTCCAAGAGACAGCACCACCATTCATAACGAAAACATATCCCGATTGTTATCGAGAATCAACTCGATCGGTTTGGAAACTCGCATCCGTGTAACCATTTACAATGAGTTCCTCCTCACTAGAGCCATATATTAGAAACATATGCTTAGTTTTTCTAAGGTATTTCAATATGCTCTTAACCGCCATCCAATGGCTACTTCCCGGATTTTGTTGGTATCGACTTGTCATGCTCAAAGCGCATGAAACATCCGGTCTGGTGCAAATCATGGCATACATAATGGATCCTATAGCAGATGCATATGGGATTCCATTCATTTTGTCTTGCTCATCCTTTGAGCTTGGACATTGAGAAGCACTCAATATTGTTCCTCTTTGAATAGGTACGAAAGCTTTCTTTGAGTTTTCCATCTTGAACCTTTTCAAGATTTTGTCAATGTATGCACTTTGATTCAAACCTATCAACCGCCTTGATCTATCCCTATAGATCCTTATTCCCAAAATATAGGCTGCTTCACCAAGATCTTTGATGAAAAAACAACTCCCAAGACATGCTTTTACACCTTCCATGGTCGGAATGTCATTCCCAAACAAAAGTATGTCATCAACATACAATACTAGGAAAGTAATGATGCTCCCACTAGCTTTCTTATACACACAAGCCTCATCAGCGTTCTTGATGAATCTAAATTTCTTGACTTTTTCATCAAAATGGTTATTCCAACTTCTAGATGCTTGTTTCAATCCATAGATTGATTTCTTTAACTTGCATACTTTATTAGGATATTGTGGATCGACAAAACCTTCGGGCTGAACCATATAGACATCTTCTTCAAGTTGTCCATTTTGAAAAGCGTTTTTGACATCCATTTGCCAAATCTCATAGTCATAATATGCGGCTATGGCAAACAATATCCTTATAGACTTTAACATCGCCACTGACGAGAAAGTTTCATCATAATCAACCCCTTGAGTTTGAGTGAAACCCTTTGCTACAAGTATAGCTTTATAAGTATCCAAGTTTTCAAGCATATCAGTTTTCTTCTTGAAAAACCACTTTCTTCCAACCAGTTTGGAATTAAGAGGTGGAGCAACCAAGTCCCATAGTTGGTTGTCATGCATGGATTGCATTTCAACGTTCATGGCTTCCAGCCATTTACCACAAACAAATTGCGACATTGCATCTCGGTATGTGGTGGGTTCATTCGAATCTACCACGTAGCATCCATCCATGAAAAATCCATATCTTCCAGGTGGGCTGCTAATTCTACCAGTCTTGCGAACGCTTTGTGTGTTTCGATCAACCATTTGATCATCATCAACAACCTCTTGTTGATTGCTAGTGTCAACCAAACATGTATCGGCTTGTGGCTCTCGATCCTCCTCGAGTTCCATAGTTCTATCAATTCCTTCCATAAGGAACCTTCTTTCGAAGAACTTAGCCTTGCGAGCTATAAACACTTTATGCTCATTTGGATTGTAGAAGTAATATCCCATCAAATCTTCGGGATATCCTACAATGATACACTTAGTGGAACGACTTTCAAGTTTGTCTGGGGTGTAGATCTCAACATACGTCTCACAGCCCCATACCCTTAAATATGATAATGACGGAACCCTTCCATGCCATATTTCAAAAGGTGTCCTTTCCACTTTCTTGGTTGGTTCCATATTTAACATACGGGCAGCAGAGATCAGTGCGAAACCCCAAAATGATAGAGGTAATATTCTTCTTGCTATCATGGATCAAACCATATCCAATAAAGTTCGATTCCTCCTTTCAGACACACCATTATGTTGTGGTGTTCCAGGTGGAGTAAGTTGTGAGACAATCCCACAACTCAAAAGATGTTATAGAAACGCATCATTGAGGTATTCACCTCCTATATCGGAACGTAGTACTTTGATTGTTTTGTTGAGTTGATTTTGTACTTCATTTTGGAAGACTTTGAACATTTCAAAGGCTTCATTTTTGTGTCTTAACAAGAACACATACCCATAGCGACTATAATCGTCGGTAAAGGTAATGAAGTATCTTTCACCATTCCTTGTCATTGTTTTAAAAAGACCACATAAATCCGTATGTATGATACCTAATAAGTCTTTCGCCCTTTCATTAGTTCCATTAAAGGGCTCCTTGGTCATCTTTCCCAATAAACAAAATTCGCACTCATAAAATGAATCATCACTTGATTTCAAAAGACCATTCTTTTGATGGTGTATGAATGCGATCCTTGTTTATGTGACCAAGGCGACAGTGCCAAAGAAAAGTTTTACTCAATTCCAATTTGAGTCTTTTGGTGTTAGCCTGGTACAACATGTTATCAAAGGATGTGTTATCATGAACCAATTCATAAATGCCATAAAACGGCATTGCTTTAAAATAAAAGACATAATTCATGAAAACATAAAAACCATTGTTTACAAACTTGAAATCATAACCACATTGTCTTAAAAGAGAAACAGAGATAATGTTCCTAGTCAAACTAGGAGCATATAAAATGTTTTTCAAAACAACTTCCAAACCATTTGGAAGCTTCAACACATAGTCTCCTTAGGCTTTGACATAAACCTTTGCTCTGTTGCCCATGAAGAGACTTGTATCTCCTTTCTTGAGATGTTTATTTCTTTTGAACTCTTGCAACAAGTTGCAAATATGAGTTCCACATCTGGTATCCAATACACATGTGTTTGAAGAAATAACATTAAGATCAATATGGATCATGAAAGTTGTGCCCGAGGTTTTCCCCGCATCCCTCTTGTCTTTCAACTCTTTAAGATAGGTTAGAAAATCCCCTTTCCAATGTCCTATCTCACCACAACCAAAGCACGTGTGGTTTATGTCACACCCTCAAAATCCGCTAACAGAGTTTTACCGTCAGAGGGTGTGAACTAACAGGATCAGAATCATTAGTTATAATCAAACACCATGTTTAAAGTTTTCAACCCAACAAGATATTAAGTCTTAAATAAAAATGCGGAAGCGTAAATTGTAAACCAAAAAGTTTGCGCCACACAGGACGACTTAAAAACCCAAGTTATTAAGATAAAAATTAAAAGAAGTTTTCAAAGCGATGGTGTTTAGCGAATGCATGTTCCTATACCGCGCGCCCGCCTCGGCTACCTGAGAATAACATACTAAAAGTGTCAACACAGGGTTGGTGAGTTCACAGGTTTATATAAATAAAGTGTTTGCGTTGGCGTTTACGTTTTGCGTTTGCGTTTGCGTTTTGCGTTACCAGATAGTGTTAAGTCAATTATATATCAATAGGTAGCTAACCTATCAAGCATGTATTACTAAGTGTTCGATACCGAAGCTGACTGTTTATCAATTGCCTTGTCACCATGTCAACCACGACCATGGTAATGTGTTAGCCAAGATTACACCCACTCAACCTACAGTCGAGTTTAGAGTTAGGTGGGGTTTGTCAAACCCAGTAGTACTACTCAACAGTGACTCGCTATTATACAAATACTAAACGGTTCGATGTTATGAAGGACTTTAGTTGGTTTGTTTGCCACTTAGCCTTACAAGTGATATATAACTAATATCAAAATCTAAAGTGTTTGGAGTATGTTATCTCCCCCAAGTAAAAAGCGTTTAAAAGAGTAAAAGGGGAAACGTGAAACTCACTGTTTGCGAAGATTTCAAAAACAAATCCGAGAGATGCGCGTCAAAGAAAATCCTCACTAGTGCTCTAAAACAAAAATGAGATTCTCTAAGTATTTAAACTACTATTGAGTCTCTAGACTCGGCACATAATACCTATGCATGAGATACGTTTCGTGTTTCGTTTGTGAATTACGTGTGACTCGACAAACACATTGGTGACACGTTACATGTGTATACAACTACTTAAGCATCAAATACTAACATTGTACATTACTAGTAAATTATCTCCCCACAAGGGCAATTTAGTAAAAACATGGCAATTATCTATTAATAAACATGTTTCATGTATTTTCACATAGTTCAGCAGCTAGTTTTATCAAGACAGATTTCTACTTGAAAGATTACTCTATTCAACAGATCATAACATATCAATTAATTCACCATAAATCGTCACAAAAAACACATGAGTTAGGTTTCCAAAACTATTTTTATTGTATTTTTATTCCACATAGTTTTTTCCCAAAGACCAGAACATTACAGTAAACTCACAGCAGTCAAAATCATGCGCAAAAAAACGATATTTGCTATTCCCGTTAAATGGTAAATTCAATTAATGCAAGACCAATTGGGTTAGATTCTTAACTCAATATGTTAACTTCCAGAAGTGGAACTAACCCATTTGGTCTTGTAGTTTATGAGATATGATAATTTCAAAACAGCCTAACAGCAGACCCCACAATTCAGACTTGCACTACGTTTTTGTAAAATAATAAAAGTTAACTTTTACACATCCAAAAATTACAAAATTGGACTTTTTAGAAACTAGACTCAACCTAGTACGCAGTAGTGTTAATAATTTTGACCAATTACCACATTAACATTCAGTTACAGTCGTCTAAACATAAATTTAACAATCTGTCCAGCACCAGTTTACATCAAAACTCAACATAACAACAATCTATGATCGTAATCCATGCATATAACACTCTAGACACAAGATTAACCAACCATGCATATCAATTTCACATTAAACACATAGTTAGGGTTTTTCTTGAAAGTTTAAAATCAAAGAACAAGTGATTAACAAGCAACAATAACACAACTAGTTATCAATTTCATTAGCAATTCATCATCAAGCATATAATCAAACCCTAACTCATCTTAATCATCAATTTTTGAGAATTAGGGTATTGATTAACCCATTCAATATTAAAATTAAACATATAGAATGCATAGAGTAGTTGTTAATTACCTTCCTAGCACCTTAATTCTTCAACAAAACTTGAAACAAGGTTGCATGTATGTGTGTGTGTGCTCACGGCTGCCAAAGGAGAGGGAGAGGGGGTGAAGGCCGATCGGTTATGGGGAGGGGGTAGGGGGTTAGGGTTTTGTTATTATTTAATATTAATAATGTTATACAATGGTCCCTCTACTTCTAGTTGTTTAAACTCTAGTGTAAAACAATAACTCTTGTCTCTTGTGTTTAATATTTCACATACATATCAAGTAACATATAAGTTAACACATAATTATCAAGTATTTATCGTTTGATATTTTTCGTTTGTTCACCAATGGTTTGAGTCAACTCGTTTGCGTTTCGGTGCAATCCCGAAAGACTACATGTGTAGTGATTGTTGAGCGTCATTTAAAACCCTAGTTTAAATGTAATGAGATGTGCGTTATAGTTCTAGTGATCTTTAGTTTGAATTGACGGAGTTAACCTGAAATTGATGAGTGTCACAGTTTAAGCTAACCTTTAGCTTCTTTTCCTTTGGTTTAGGTGGTTCCGTTTTAGCTTTTCCTTTGACGTTACCCTTTACGTGTCCCTTACCTCTAGCAACCTTTGCTTTAGGTTCTGGGTGACGCCTCTTCACCGATTGTGTTTCTTCCATATGACATGCATGAAGCGCTTGAACCCTTTCAAAGCGTTCCACCCTAAATTGAGTAAGGAACATTTCCTTAAGTTGGGTGATCATGTCATATGCCCCATGATTAGTTCAAAATTCTTTTGAATCTCGGGAATCATAGTTCCCAACATGAGACAAGAAACTTGCACCGAATCCTCGGTGTATTTCTAGCAATCGTTATAGGCATCTAAATCGTCAATGTTCGGTTAATCGGGAATAGGATCGTCCAATATGTAGGACCTTTTTCTTGTTTGAGAACAATTCTCAAATTTCGATACCAATCCATAAAATTATTGTGGTTAAGACGATCCTTATCAAGTATAGCTCTTAGTGATAGGTTATGCACGGGTGGGATAATTGCGTTAGGTGGATTGTTTCTTGCGGACATCTTTCAAGATAACAAAGTTCACTTTTAGTATTTTAAATATCAATTTAACTAATTTTAATCTTTAATACCCTTTATGTCTTTAAGACAATTAATGATTAAAATCTATAACCCAACGTTACATTCACATAGTAGTTAGGTGACCCTTATCCTACTATTGAATTAACAAGGTAGTCAACGTTTGACGATTGCAACCCTTTGCAACTTCTAGTTTTATGGGATCGGTTAAACATCATATGTTTTGTTGGCATGTTTAATCGCATCTACACCTTTGTACGCCATGTGTCGGTGACCCTATTCACATGGTTTCCAAATCAAGTCGTCCTACTTACACACATATGTGAATTTACACATACAAGTGGTTAGGTGACCCTCATCCCAAAAGTATTGTAAAACCACCTTAAGATCACAAGTTTTCTTAAATGTGGTTAGGTGACACTTACCCCACATCAAGTCTACAAGTGACTTAAGGGTTGTATAAAAGGATGGTGTTAAACTGGTTTTTAAAAGGGATTTTTTTTCTAAATTCTAGATTAGAAAACTATGTACCTTGCATTTGCATGCATTCAAATGTATGGTACTTTATTTGAAAACCCATTTTCAAAGTTTCTTTTAATAAAACCCATTTTATTGTGAAATCATTATCCTTTAATAAAACCAATTTTATTACCTAATGATTTCTAAGGAACCAACTTTATGCAAGTTGTTGATATTAAATTTGTTAATTATCCTTATCCAAATAAGATAAAACAAAATATATAAATCAACCATGCAAGCATAAATAAACAACCACAAGTTCATAACCTTAGTGTAACGCCCTGGAATTTGACTGGTAGACAAAAATCAAGGAATCATCGGAAACTATACACTTTGGGGTTCTGGACGATAAGTTCGGAACCCATATCATTGGAGAAATCTGCTTTTATCATTTGAAATGTTTATTTTATAAAACGACATTTACGCCTGGAAAATATTAATTTTTATGCTTTTGAAAAATAAAATGTTCTTATTTAAAAAAAAAAAAAAAAAAAAAAAAAAAAGATTTTAAATAATTATTCGGAAAATGGTTTATAAAAGTTTTGCTGAAAAAGTTTTAGTTTGTTTAAAAACTTATGAACTCGACTAGTCTTGACCCGTCGGTAGCCTAAACCCGAACCCGAGTCACCCGAGTATTTAAGCGGAAAATCAAGTATTCTTACACCATCTCTTTCATTTCCACCAACACTTCCCACCCAAACACTCCCACTTCTAGAGAGAGAGTAGTGAGAGAAAGTCATCCAATCTAAGATTCGAGTCCACCAATCTGTTTATCGTTGTTGTCGGTAAGATCTTCTTGAAAATCATACGTTTTTACAACCAAAACCCGCCCCGAATCGAGCAAAAACTCCGACTTTTGTGTCAAGTGTGTTCTTGGTCAAAAACCGTCATTTTTGGTGTCAAAATGCAAGCTTTTGTGTTTAAAAGTACTAGGAATCGATACCCCTTTCAATCCCGAGCATTTCCATGTCAAAAACTTCGATTTTGGGTCAAAAATCTGGAAAATCTGGAAAACCCGTGGGTATCTCCGTCGCCCAGCTTGAAGGAGTCGAATCAGACTCATTCGATCGAACCAGTCGATCGAATCAGTTCATTCGATCGAACCAGTCGATCGAATCAGTTCATTCGATCGAATGTGTCGATCGAACCAGTCCAGTCGACCGAATAGGAAAGCAACCGAATGGTCTCCAACTCATTCGACCGAATGAGCTTCGTATTCGATCGAACGTCTGTCTATTCGATCGAATGTGTTTCTATTCGATCGAATGTGTGTCTATTCGATCGAATGTGTTTCTATTCGATCGAATGTGTGTCTATTCGATCGAATGTGTGTCTATTCGATCGAATGTGTTTCGATTCGATCGAATGTGTTCCTATTCGATCGAATCAGGTCAGAACCAAGCTGTTTCGTCTTTAAAACCTAGTTTTTGCTCGAGATCGTGTAAGGCTTACACTCTTAGACTTAAACTGTGTTGTTAACTTATTATGTCCTTGTCTAGACTTAGAGGATCGACGTTTGACAGCACCCGACCGCCCTAGCAACCACACCTAGTCAACAAGGTGAGTTCATAGCCCCCATTTTTCTTTTAAAGCCTTTCAAATCATTGGGGGTGAAAACATGGTAAATGTACACGTTTTGACAAAACACATTTATTCAAACATTACTTATCATAAACACTTGACAAATCTTTTGCAAACAATGAACATTGGGAAAACAAGTAATCATGGCAGGTTACGCGTACCTTAACTTTCTCGGAAGTTGGGTATGCATAATCAAATATTCAGGAGTAAATATGGGAATCACTCAGCGTTTAGGGAACATTGGACGTTTGGAAATCAAAGTCATGTACCCGTTATACTTTATCATGAAAACACATTATTCATTGGTCAGTCTCGTGATCGTGTGAACAGTGGCAATATAGGTCACAATAGTGCATAGGTTTGATCTCCAAGTGGTCGATTGGTAGACAGGCCGTCACTAGATGTGGGATTCTAAAGTGATCGATTTAGAATACACGTGATCTATGGGGTTCTTAAGTGTTCGATTAAGAATCCGAAGGATCTCTTAAGTGTTCGATTAAGGATCCGAAGGATCTCCTAAGTGATCGATTAGGAATCCAAGAGATACTAAAGTACGCTTTAGAATTCTCTCATGGTACCCAAAGTGATCGATTTGGGTTACCATCAAGGAAATCAAGTAGCATAGTGTGGTCTTGTGTGGGGTCGATGTCAGGTCTTGTGTGATCATTATGCATCATTATCATTTTTCATCATGGCATGGTTACATATGATTCTTGGGTATCTTATACATATATCCTTGATACCGTTCCTCCTGCATGCATGGAAACAATAATTGGAATCTTTATACGAAACTCTTGCAGATTTAGTTGAGATGATAAGCATACCAAGCATAGTAGGATAAGTTGTAGGAGTGGTGGGTTAGCCGATGGTACACCCTATATATAAACCCCTACAACTTAGCCTAGTATGCTTGTGTAGGGCTTATCACTACAGTATTAGTTAACCTATGAATTCACTCATCTACTTTTTGTAGTTGACGTTTTATTACATGTTTTCAGGAAATGAAGCAGGAAGTAGCTAATAGCTGATAGAGGCCTTAGAGAGATGAAGGCTAGGCTAGGAGTTGTTTGGAAACTTGATATTTTGTATTAAAACAATTTGTTTCATGTTACCTGGATGATGTAATATTTGACAGTTTGGTTATGTTTATGCATTTAGACTTTTATACTATTGTGCTCAATCAATCACGACCTAGTCGCCACGCCTCGGTTTTCCGCCATTACGACCGGGGTGTGACAGATTGGTATCAGAGCCAATGGTTATAGGGAATTAGGAAACCGACCTAGACTATAACCTAGGACCCTTAACTCTAGATAATTCATGCATCACTATCACACGCCCACACTTATGTGCTTGCTATGTGCTTATGTGCTGCATCTTTAATTGTGTCTATCGTAGCGATGTATTCTTTGGCTATTCCTTATCCTGTTATTCTTATTCCCGGTATCATTCTTGCGCGTTCTTTTCCTTTTTCAGAATGCCTCCTCGTCGCTCGTCCGTCAATGCTGACCCTGCTGACCTCGCTGCCATCATAGCGCAGCAAATTGCAGCAGTTCTTCCGGGTCTGGTTAACAACCTAAGGCAAGAAGGAACCTCGGGTGCGCCACAAGCCCCAGAACCGAATCCTACTCTTCAGGCCGACAGGCTCTATAAGGCTTTTACTAACACTGGGCCTACGAGCTTTAATGGATCCGAGGGAGCTGCTGGTCTTCTCCAGTGGTTCGAGAAAGTCGAAGCTTCATTCAACATGTGCTCTTGCCCGGATGAACTCAGGGTCAAATTCGCGGCGAGTATGTTCCACAAACGGGCTCTCACGTGGTGGAATATCGAGATTAGAACCAGGGGGCGAGACGCGGTCTTAGCCTTGCCCTGGGCCGAGTTTGTTGAGCTAGTCACGCAGGAGTTCGTTCCGAGAACCGAACTCCAGAAATTGGAGGCTGAGTTTAGGGCGCACACGATGAAGGGCGCCGATCACATGAAGTACACGGAGAGATTTCATGAACTCTCCCTATTGGTGCCCCACATGGTTACCCCAGCTTCACGCGCTGTCGAGCAATACATCAGCGGTCTTCCGGACTCTATGAGGGGCATTGCGGTTGCAGTTGACCCCACTACACTTAAGGCAGTGATCGATCTCACTGCCCGTTTGACCAGGGAACAGCTCAGGTCCGGTGTTTTGCATCAGGATAAGGGCAAATCTTCCGATGGGAAAGCGAAAAAGGGGAACAATAGGAAGCGGAAAGCGACCTACTTAACTGCGATCACTGGTGCTACGCCTATCAACTCCATGGCCCCCGTTTCAGCCGCAACAGTTCAGGGAAGACCGAGAAAGGAATATACTGGGCCGCATCCCAAGTGCAACTTATGTTCTTATCATCACCCAACAAGTGAGTTGTGCCGCAAGTGCACAAATTGTGGACGATTCGGACACCTGGTGGAGCGCTGCAGGAGTCCTGGCAACCAATTGGCTGTGGGGAATGCTAACCCTCAGCCTAACCCTGCTCGAGGCTGCTTCGAGTGTGGCGCGATGGACCATTACAGAAATCGATGCCCTCGCGTCACCAACGTTCCTCCGGCTCGCGGGAGGGCCTTCACCATTGGAGCTGCCGAAGCACGCCAAAACCCCGATGTTATTACTGGTACGTTTACTCTTAACAACAATTGGGTGTCTGTCCTATTTGATACAGGAGCTGATAGGAGTTTTGTCTCTTGCGAATTGGTTCCTTTGCTGAAATTAAAAATTTCCGAGTTGGAACCTGCCTTGGTTGTTGAACTTGCTAGTGGAGAGTCCACACAAGTGAGGTCTGTCATTCGATATTGCACCCTTACTCTTGTCACCACATCGTTCAGTATTGACCTTATACCTTTTCGTCTTGGAAGCTTCGATCTAGTTGTGGGAATGGACTGGCTGTCTAGCAATCGCGCGGAAGTAATCTGCGCCGAGAAACTTATTCGTATCCCTCTGTCTTCTGGTGAAATTCTAACCATTCAAGGGGATAGGTCGGGTGGATGCCTAAGAATCGTTTCTTGCTTAAAAGCCAGTCGGTACCTTCAAAAGAAGTATCCCGCATTTCTAGCCCGTGTTACTCTCAAGGAATCCAAAGTCAAGAGACTGCAGGACTTCCCTGTCGTGCGTGAATTTTCTGATGTTTTTCCCGATGAGCTGCCTGGACTTCCTCCTAGCAGGCAGGTGGAATTTCGTATCGATCTTATTCCTGGTGCTCTCCCTGTTGCTAAGTCTCCTTATCGTCTAGCTCCGCTGGAACTTCAAGAATTATCGAATCAGCTTCAAGAACTTCTTGGCAAGGGATTCATTCGCCCTAGCTCGTCTCCATGGGGAGCCCCAGTACTCTTCGTCAAAAAGAAGGATGGGACTTTCCGTATGTGCATTGACTATCGGGAGCTTAATAAACTGACCATCAAAAACCGGTACCCGTTACCGAGAATTGATGATCTCTTTGATCAGCTTCAGGGTGCTACGTTTTTCTCTAAGATCGATCTGCGTTCTGGTTACCATCAATTGCGTGTTCTGGAAGAGGATATCCCGAAAACTGCGTTCCGAACTCGTTACGGTCATTACGAGTTCATGGTTATGCCTTTTGGAATGACCAATGCCCCCGCCATTTTCATGGATCTGATGAATCGCGTTTGCCGTCCATATCTCGACCAGTTTGTCATTGTTTTCATAGACGATATTCTCATTTATTCTCGTTCGAGGACCGATCATGAGCTTCATCTCAGGCTTATTTTGGAGCTTCTCAGGAAGGAACAACTATATGCCAAGTTCTCCAAGTGCGAATTTTGGCTAAAGGAAGTTCAATTCTTGGGACATGTTATCAATGTCGACGGCATACACGTCGACCCTGCCAAGGTAGAAGCCATCAGAAATTGGGTAGCGCCTAAAACACCTACCGAAATCCGTTCATTTCTTGGATTGGCTGGTTACTACCGCCGATTTATCTCAAACTTCTCCAGGATTGCCTTGCCTTTGACCACTCTGACTCAGAAGGGAGAACCCTTCGTGTGGGGACGAGATCAAGAGGAAGCCTTCCAAACTCTGAAGAATAAACTTTGCCGTGCACCGATTCTATCGCTTCCGGAAGGTGACGATGACTTTACCGTTTATTGCGATGCTTCAAATCAAGGCCTCGGTTGCGTTTTAATGCAACGAGGGAAGGTCATCGCTTACGCTTCTCGACAACTCAAGGTGCACGAAAAGAACTACGCCACGCATGACCTCGAGTTGGGTGCTGTGGTGTTTGCCTTAAAAATCTGGAGACACTACCTGTACGGCACGAAGTGTGTCATCTATACCGACCACAAGAGCTTACAGCACATCCTCCATCAGAAAGAGTTGAACATGAGGCAGCGACGCTGGGTCGAACTTCTCAGCGATTACGATTGTGAAATCCGCTACCACCCGGGAAAGGCTAATGTGGTGGCTGACGCATTGAGTCGTAAAGAAAGGACCCAGCTGCACTCTATTCGAATTCAATCCAATCTTCCCTCCTTAATTCGCGAAGCTCAGAATCAGGCGCTTGTGAATGGAGATCTCAAGGGCGTTTTGTCGTGTGGAGCCGAACAGAAATTCGAAACCAAGTTGGACGGCATCCTCTATTTTCTTGATCGAGCATGGATCCCAAACTCTGAGCCTCTTCGAACGCTTATTCTAAGTGAAGCCCACAAGTCCAGATACTCGATTCATCCCGGCAGCAGCAAAATGTATCAAGATCTTAAACCTCATTATTGGTGGCCCGGGATGAAGAAAGACATCGCTTTATACGTGATGAGATGTTTGACTTGTTCGCGAGTCAAGACAGAGCATCGAAGGCCGTCTGGGCTGCTTCAGCAACCTATTATTCCTCAGTGGAAGTGGGAAGAGTTAGCTATGGATTTCATCACCAAGCTACCGCGGACGCCTAGCGGTCATGACTCAATTTGGGTTATTGTGGACATTCTAACTAAATCCGCTCACTTTATCCCGGTTCGTGAGGACTACACTACGGAAAAGTTGGCGCGGATATACATTCGTGAGATCGTTTCCCGTCATGGTGTGCCTAAGGGCATTACGTCTGATCGCGACAGCAGTTTTTCTTCCAGGTTCTGGAAATCTTTGCAAAAGGCCTTTGGGACAAGTGTGAAGCTTAGCTCTTCCTATCATCCAGAAACTGATGGGCAGAGCGAGAGGACCATACAAACCCTAGAGGACATGTTGAGAGCTTGTATCCTTGAATTCGGTAATAGTTGGGAAGCTCATCTGCCGCTGGCAGAATTTTCTTACAACAATAGTTACCACTCTTCTATTAAATGCGCGCCGTTTGAAGCTCTTTACGGTCGCAAGTGTCGCTCACCCTTGTGTTGGTCCGAGACCGGGGATTCACAGATCATCGGCCAGGAACTAATACAGGAAACAACCGATCAAATCGCTATCATTCAACAGCGACTCAAAGACGCCCGTTGTCGGCATAAGTACTACGCAGACAAACGACGCAAGCCACTCGAGTTTCAAGTTGGTGACCGTGTTCTGCTGAAAGTTTCCCCCTGGAAGGGCGTAGTCCGTTTCGGGAAGAAGGGAAAGTTCGCTCCTAGGTATGTTGGACCATTCAAAATCCTTGAAAGGATCGGACCAGTTGCCTATCGTCTTGAGCTGCCGCCGGAACTCGGTAGAGTTCACAATGTTTTTCATGTTTCGCAGTTAAAGAAGTGTCTTGTTGACGAGGCCCTTCTCATTCCCGTCGACGAGGTTCGAATTAACGACAATCTGCTTTTTGTTGAAGAACCCGTCGAAATCTTGGATCGCGAGGTCAAGAAGACCAAGCGTAGCCGCATACCGCTTGTGAATGTTCGATGGAATAACAAACGCGGACCCGAGTTTACATGGGAACGCGAAGATCAAATGAAGGAGAAATACCCTCATCTGTTCTCTTAGTCTCTATTCTTGTAATCTATTGTCTAGAAGTCAATATAACATTTGCAGCATGTATCAAATAATTGTGTTATTCAATGAATATCGTGTTGCCTTATTATGCTTATAAGTATTCTTTTATTTGCATCCACAAATTTGGCTACTCAGGGCTCATGCTGGGAGCACAAGTCATATCTACTCAATCATATGAATTTTGGGGAAATTTATACATTATTTAAGCCAAAAATTTGTCATTCATTCTTACATTCATGGAGCATGGTTGTGTGTATGTGTGTGGTGTCGTGTCAAATTTTCTAGCCGCACACAATAGAGCTTATACATTGATACAAGGTGAGCTCGTAATTATAGTCCGGAATATAATTACATCAAGGTCACAGGTGTATACGTGTATAAGCAATATGCTATTGTGTAACTAGAAGTCGTGAACTCAAGGTTCGTGTAGAGAAATATTCGACAAAGGTTGAAGAAGTGGTGGGTTAGCCGCTGGTACACCCTATATATAAACCTCTTCGGCACGAGTTGAATATGTCTGAAGCGAAACCTGGAATTAGGGACTTATAGTTAGCGTGGCAGCTGTGAGACATTGAATTCAAGAATTACCGAGGGTAATATTCGCGGAAGATTGAAGGAGTGGTGGGTTAGCCGCTGGTACACCCTATATATAAACCCCTTCAATCCGAAATGAATATGTCTGATGTAAAGCTTGAGGATGATGCCTCGTAGTGGAAAATAGTGTGTCGTCCTGTGTGTCATCGATCTAATAGGAGTCGAAGGAAACACCCAAGTAAGGTTGAAGGAGTGGTGGGTTAGCCGCTGGTACACCCTATATATAAGCCCCTTCGGCTTGATTTGGGTGGTGCCTGAGACGAATATTAGAAGTGGTGGCGCATAGTGGTCATCATGGGATCATGTAATCTTAATCATCGATGCATCAAGTATACTAAAAAGCTAAATTTCGGGACGAAATTCCCCTAAGTTGGGGAGGATGTAACGCCCTGGAATTTGACTGGTAGACAAAAATCAAGGAATCATCGGAAACTATACACTTTGGGGTTCTGGACGATAAGTTCGGAACCCATATCATTGGAGAAATCTGCTTTTATCATTTGAAATGTTTATTTTATAAAACGACATTTACGCCTGGAAAATATTAATTTTTATGCTTTTGAAAAATAAAATGTTCTTATTTAAAAAAAAAAAAAAAAAAAAAAAAAAAAGATTTTAAATAATTATTCGGAAAATGGTTTATAAAAGTTTTGCTGAAAAAGTTTTAGTTTGTTTAAAAACTTATGAACTCGACTAGTCTTGACCCGTCGGTAGCCTAAACCCGAACCCGAGTCACCCGAGTATTTAAGCGGAAAATCAAGTATTCTTACACCATCTCTTTCATTTCCACCAACACTTCCCACCCAAACACTCCCACTTCTAGAGAGAGAGTAGTGAGAGAAAGTCATCCAATCTAAGATTCGAGTCCACCAATCTGTTTATCGTTGTTGTCGGTAAGATCTTCTTGAAAATCATACGTTTTTACAACCAAAACCCGCCCCGAATCGAGCAAAAACTCCGACTTTTGTGTCAAGTGTGTTCTTGGTCAAAAACCGTCATTTTTGGTGTCAAAATGCAAGCTTTTGTGTTTAAAAGTACTAGGAATCGATACCCCTTTCAATCCCGAGCATTTCCATGTCAAAAACTTCGATTTTGGGTCAAAAATCTGGAAAATCTGGAAAACCCGTGGGTATCTCCGTCGCCCAGCTTGAAGGAGTCGAATCAGACTCATTCGATCGAACCAGTCGATCGAATCAGTTCATTCGATCGAACCAGTCGATCGAATCAGTTCATTCGATCGAATGTGTCGATCGAACCAGTCCAGTCGACCGAATAGGAAAGCAACCGAATGGTCTCCAACTCATTCGACCGAATGAGCTTCGTATTCGATCGAACGTCTGTCTATTCGATCGAATGTGTTTCTATTCGATCGAATGTGTGTCTATTCGATCGAATGTGTTTCTATTCGATCGAATGTGTGTCTATTCGATCGAATGTGTGTCTATTCGATCGAATGTGTTTCGATTCGATCGAATGTGTTCCTATTCGATCGAATCAGGTCAGAACCAAGCTGTTTCGTCTTTAAAACCTAGTTTTTGCTCGAGATCGTGTAAGGCTTACACTCTTAGACTTAAACTGTGTTGTTAACTTATTATGTCCTTGTCTAGACTTAGAGGATCGACGTTTGACAGCACCCGACCGCCCTAGCAACCACACCTAGTCAACAAGGTGAGTTCATAGCCCCCATTTTTCTTTTAAAGCCTTTCAAATCATTGGGGGTGAAAACATGGTAAATGTACACGTTTTGACAAAACACATTTATTCAAACATTACTTATCATAAACACTTGACAAATCTTTTGCAAACAATGAACATTGGGAAAACAAGTAATCATGGCAGGTTACGCGTACCTTAACTTTCTCGGAAGTTGGGTATGCATAATCAAATATTCAGGAGTAAATATGGGAATCACTCAGCGTTTAGGGAACATTGGACGTTTGGAAATCAAAGTCATGTACCCGTTATACTTTATCATGAAAACACATTATTCATTGGTCAGTCTCGTGATCGTGTGAACAGTGGCAATATAGGTCACAATAGTGCATAGGTTTGATCTCCAAGTGGTCGATTGGTAGACAGGCCGTCACTAGATGTGGGATTCTAAAGTGATCGATTTAGAATACACGTGATCTATGGGGTTCTTAAGTGTTCGATTAAGAATCCGAAGGATCTCTTAAGTGTTCGATTAAGGATCCGAAGGATCTCCTAAGTGATCGATTAGGAATCCAAGAGATACTAAAGTACGCTTTAGAATTCTCTCATGGTACCCAAAGTGATCGATTTGGGTTACCATCAAGGAAATCAAGTAGCATAGTGTGGTCTTGTGTGGGGTCGATGTCAGGTCTTGTGTGATCATTATGCATCATTATCATTTTTCATCATGGCATGGTTACATATGATTCTTGGGTATCTTATACATATATCCTTGATACCGTTCCTCCTGCATGCATGGAAACAATAATTGGAATCTTTATACGAAACTCTTGCAGATTTAGTTGAGATGATAAGCATACCAAGCATAGTAGGATAAGTTGTAGGAGTGGTGGGTTAGCCGATGGTACACCCTATATATAAACCCCTACAACTTAGCCTAGTATGCTTGTGTAGGGCTTATCACTACAGTATTAGTTAACCTATGAATTCACTCATCTACTTTTTGTAGTTGACGTTTTATTACATGTTTTCAGGAAATGAAGCAGGAAGTAGCTAATAGCTGATAGAGGCCTTAGAGAGATGAAGGCTAGGCTAGGAGTTGTTTGGAAACTTGATATTTTGTATTAAAACAATTTGTTTCATGTTACCTGGATGATGTAATATTTGACAGTTTGGTTATGTTTATGCATTTAGACTTTTATACTATTGTGCTCAATCAATCACGACCTAGTCGCCACGCCTCGGTTTTCCGCCATTACGACCGGGGTGTGACACTTAGCCACCTAACATTGGCCACAGTTGTTGACCGAAACAAGCGTGCCAAAAGGTCTCTCTTAAAGGACGAGAAATGACACAAGGCATGTGTCGGTGAACTCCCACTTGATCCCTCATCCATATGATTCAAGGGTCCACCTTGTGTTGTGACCTTTCCAATTTATTTGGGCTTCCAATTGGGCTCCAACATCAGCTCCTTGCTTCCTTGGGCCTCCACATTTGGGCTTTGGCCTTTGGGCTAAAATCACATTTTGGACTATAAGGTCCACTAAGGCCCATAACCAAAACCGTAACTTTGTTGCATCTCCTTTTAAAAAAAATATATCCTAATACATTTTTCTCTAGTAAAAGAAATACAACTAATCTACTTATTATTACAAACCAATATGAAATGAATAAATAGATTATAAACCCATATAAAATAATATTACAACCAAATTGAATATTGAATAAATCACAACACAAACAGACATCCAAACACAAGGTCATGGCTAGGTTATGAACATCCAAATGCACATCCAAATATGCAAGTATTACATGTTTAAAATGGTTCCCCTTGTGAACCTCAAACTTTCGGACAAGGATAAGAAAAACCGAAAGTTTCGGGTTTTGTCCAAACAAAACAACCAATCATCAAAATGACTTAATTCTTCAAGATTATCACATGCATGTAAAGTATAGCCTTGAAGAACAAAGGGGTAACCTAAAGCCCCAGAAATTTCGGCCATATGGTGAACCACACCATAAAACCCGAAAAAATTTTAGATCTATTGATGCATGTATCTGTATAAGTGGCTCTTGATGCCATTGTTCGGTTTTAACAAGATTATCAAAGCCATATAAACCTATTTATATGAAAAACGCAACGGATTAAAAGTTTTAAATCTTGTTATATTGATTGATATAAAACCCGTTTTATATGTAAAACCCAAGCCCCGGATCCATATACGAATTACATGCATACCAAAACTATCAACCATAGGGGGTTTATGTAATACTGTTGGAATTACGTATGCCCGAGACACATACTTATACTAATGTGGCTAACTGTGTTTGATCCAAGTCGGGTCATACCCAATAACAAGCTAGACGACACCAAATGTATTCTTTTAGTGATTTGATCATTTAAACGAATACCGAACACTACTTGTTTAGAAAATTGGTTTTCTAAACAAACACACTTGAGGATTTAAATAAATTATGTGGATAATTTGTTTATATAAATTAATTATTTAATTGGTTAAATAATTATATAAATGTATGTGCATTTTATGAAATGAGTTTTATAAAATAAATTGGAGATGTTTTAATGGTTAAAACAAAAGCAAAAAAAAAAAAAAAAAAAAATAATAATAATATCAAAAAAACGGCCACCCCATGTGGGTGGAAGTTTTTGTCCTTTTATGCCTTGTCTCCATGTGATGGGAACCTTTTACATCCCCAATAAGATTACATGCATTTTGGGGTCTTGAGTGTGTAGATTATTATTCAAAATTTTGAATCAAGAAACTCCTCTAACTCTCTCTCAAGTTCACGGCCAAACCAAGGAGTTTTGGGAGAGCTTGTGAGCTTGTTTAAGTGTTCATAAATCCTAGCAATCAAGTTGGTGTTGTCACAAATAGCTTGGGGTATCACTATCTTGAGGTCTTCTTCTTTGGAGGCTTGCCATTCATCCACCATCATCTTCAATATCTTACTTATTCTTCTAAAGGTAGAAGAAGGTACATTTACATTTTGTGAGCATATTGTTCTTGTAATTTTGATCCTTGTTCATTGGGTTTTGATTATTAACATAATGGTATGTTCATAACTAGATTTAAAATCTAAGCTTCCGTTGCGTTTTCTAGTTAAATATGGTTAACTTGACTTTGATAAACTTGTATAAAACCCAACATTGGCATCAAGAGCCGGTTACAAGGACTTATGCTCCTTGCATGTTCATAGATTTCGGGTTTTTCATGGGTGAAAAAGGGGTCCGAAATTTTGGTGGATTTTACCCCATGGTTTTGTAAGATCTTGACATGCATGCAAAGATCTTAGGAAACCATTATTAACATTTGGATGTTGAAAATAAAAAAAAATATATATAAAAAATTTTGGGCCGTAGCCTCTTGGGGGGGGGGGGGGCCGGTTTTTTTTTTTTTGGGGTTTTGGGCATTGGTTGCTTAGGTTGCATGCTTAGAACATTTGGTATGTTTGGATGTGTCATAACCGAAACCTAGACCTTGGATGTGTTGTTTGTGTATGTTGATTATGTTTATTATTCAATATGGTTGTAATAATTCATAATCTTAGGCTTGTGTAATTTATTTATTCATAAATTGGTTTGTAATAAATAGATTAATTGCATTTTCCTTTTTTAGAAAAATATGTATTAGGATACATTTTGTAAAAAAAATTGAAGATGCAAGTTTTGGTGGATTTGGGCCTTGGGCCGAAAATTTTGGGCTTATTGGGCCTCACCGGCCCATCATGGGATTCAAGCCCATTAGGCCCATAAATTTCACTCTTGGGCCCAAGAAGACTTTTGGAAGTTTGGAGCCCATTAACAAGCCCAACAAGAACACAACAACTTGGAGAGGATACTTGAAGCATTTGGATGCAAGATCAAGTGGGAGTCAACATTCCATCCTTGTGTCATGTTTTGTCCCTTAGGTGTGACCTATGACCTATACTTGTTTCGGCTAACAAGTATGGTCAAACTTAGTGGTTCTCGGTTATGACTATATTTTGCATGTGTATGCTTGGTTGTTTGTTTTACTTATTGTAATGTGTGGTTGATAGATATTAGGATATCCAAACCGTCACATAGGAACGACAACAAGCATAAAACGGGTTCTAATATATATTTGGTAATATCGCGTCAATTAGTTTAATTAAATGGGTTTATTAAAACTAAGCGATCACTCACATATAATAAAATTGGTTTTATTATAACTTGAACCTTGAAAATTGGTTTTCAAAATCGCCATATTACTAAATGCATGTTAGGATATGGCATTATGTTTTTCAAACTAGAATATTGGAAAACTTAAAAATCCCTTTTTCTTAATTACCAAGGAAACAAGTCTAACACCATCCTTTTGTAAGACACTTAACGTATTAGGAAACTTTAAATGGGATAAAGGTCACCTAACCATTTTGAGCAAACTAATATACTTAGGGTAATATTAACATATTTGTGGGATAAAGGTCACCTAACCACTTGTATGTTAATCTTACATGTTTATACAAGTAGGACGACTTGAATTGGAAACCATGTGATAAAGGTCACCTAAGCATGGGGTCCAATGGTGTTGATGGGATAAACATGCCAATACGAAAAAAAGGATTTCGAATGGTCCCATACCTCTAGAAGTTGCAAAGGGTTGCAATTGTCAAGATTGACTACCTTGTTAAATCAAATAACGGGATAAAGGTCACCTAACCGAAATTTGATTTATCGTTGGATTCTAGAATTTAATTATTATTTTAAAATTTGGAATAAAAGGGTATTAATAATTAAATTGTTTATAATACTAAAATAGAACTTTGTTAAATTTTGTAGATGGCCGCTAACAATGCAAACACCTCTACCCATAACACCCGTAACCTATCCTTAAGAACCATCCTTGAAAAGGATCGTCTAAACCATAATAACTTTATGGATTGGTATCGCAACTTGAGAATAGTTCTCAAGCAAGAAGAGATATCATATGTCTTAGACGATCCCATTCCCGACGAGCCTAACGTGGAAGATGAGGAGGCTTATAACGATTGGGTCAAGTACACCAAAGATTCGGTGCAAGCCTCTTGCCTCATGTTAGGGACTATGATTCCCGAAATCCAAAAGGATTTCGAGCATCATGGGGCATACGACATGATAACTCAATTGAAGGAAATGTTCCTTCAACAAGCTAGAGCGGAACGTTTCGAAACGGTTCGAGCGTTTCATGCATGTCGTATGGAGGAAACCCAAAGCGTCTCATCTTATGTCCTAAAGATGAAAAGCTACATTGAAAAGCTTCGTAGGTTGAATTGTCCCGTCTCTAATGAGTTGGCTACGGATTTGATCCTCAACTCTTTGACCAAAAGGTTTGAAACCTTTGTCATGAACTATAACATGAATGGATGGGACAAAAGCATTGGTGAGCTTCACGCAATGCTAAGAACGGCCGAAGCGGGAATGGGTAAAAGGGTTTTACCCGTTCTAACAATCAATGAAGGCAAAAGGGGACATAACTCCAAACCCAAAGCAAGTGTTGCTAAGGGCAAGGGCCACGTCCAAGGAAAGGGAAAGAGGAAAGCCATCACGCCCATCAAACCGAAGGAAAAGAAGCAAAAGGTTGCGGCGCAAGATCCATGCTTTGAGTGTGGAGAGATAGGTCATTGGAAAAGGAATTGTCCGACCTATCTCAATGCATTAAAAGATAAGAGGGATGCGGGGCATACCTCAGGTATTATCTTTACTATATATGTTGAACTAAATGTTATTTCTTCAAATACATGGGTACTTGATACCGGATGTGGAACTCACATTTGCAATTTGTTGCAGGGGTTCAAAAGAAATAAACAACTCAACAAAGGGGACATTAGTCTCTTTATGGGCAATGGAGCAAGAGTTGAAGTCCAAGCTCAAGGAGACTACTTGTTAAAACTTCCAAGTGGTTTGGAAGTAATTTTGAAAAATGTCTTGTATGCTCCTAAGTTAAGGAGAAACATTATTTCCGTGTCCCTTTTAAAACAATGTGGCTTTGATTTTAAATTTGTGGATTATGATATTCATGTTTTGATGAATGGCATATTTTATTTTAAAGCTATACCCATGAATGGTATATATGAAATAGATCAAAGTGGTATGTCACATAGTAGTTCAATGTATAATGTCAACACCAAGAAACTCAAGAAGGACTTGGGTGATTCCTATCTTTGGCATTGTCGCCTTGGACATATAAGCAAGAATCGCATGCAAACTCTTCGCAAGAGTGGTATTCTAGAAACCAATGAGTTTGATTCATTTGATGTATGTGAATCTTGTTTACAAGGCAAAATGACAAAGCAACCCTTTAATAAAACTTTTGAAAGGTCAAAAGAATTATTGGGTATCATACATTCGGATGTATGTGGTCCTTTTAGACCAATGACTAGGAATGGTGAAAGATACTTCATTACCTTTATTGACGATTATAGTCGATATGGTTATGTGTACTTATTGAAACACAAAGATGAAGCTTTTGAAATGTTCAAAGACTTCAAAACTGAAGTAGAAAGGCAACTCAAAACCACAATCAAAGTACTTCGTAGTGATAGAGGAGGTGAATACCTAAGTGGTGTTTTTCAAGATCATCTTAAGAGTTGTGGAATTATTTCACAACTTACTCCACCTGGAACACCACAACATAATGGTGTGTCTGAAAGGAGAAATCGTACCCTATTAGATATGGTTCGATCGATGATGGCTAGAAGCACTTTACCTCTATCATTTTGGGGCTATGCTTTACTTTCCGCTGTTCGCATATTGAATATGGCTCCAACCAAGAAAGTGGAGAAGACACCTTTTGAAATATGGCATGGAAAGGCTCCATCGCTATCATTCTTAAAAGTTTGGGGTTGTGAAACTTATGTAAAGCTAGACACCCCAAACAAATTAGAAGTCCGATCCACTAAGTGTATCTTTATTGGTTACCCTAAAGATGATATAGGATATTACTTTTACGATCCTAGTGAGCAAAATGTTATTATTGCTCGAAAGGGTAAGTTCTTGGAAACTAAGTTCCTTAAGGAAGGAACTAATAGTAGAACAGTGAAATTTGATGAGGATCAAGAATCACAAGATGATACACAATTGGTTGATACTAGCACTCAACAAGAGGTTGTTGAAAGTGATCAAGTGGTTGATCAAAACACACAAAACGTTCGCAGATCTGGTAGAGTTAGCAATCCACCCGAAAGATATGGATTTTTTGTAGAAGGTTGCTACGTGGTAGATTCGGATGAACCAACCACATACCGTGATGCAATGTCCAAGAATGATTGTGACAAATGGCTTGAAGCCATGAACGTTGATATGCAATCCATGTATGACAACCAAGTTTGGGAATTGGTTGAACCACCACTTAACACCAAAACTGTTGGAAGTAAGTGGGTTTTCAAAAGAAAAACTGATATGCATGGAAACTTGGATACTTATAAAGCAAGACTTGTAGCTAAAGGTTTCACTCAAACTCAAGGGGTTGATTATGATGAAACTTTTTCGCCTGTGGCAATGCTAAAGTCTATTAGGATATTATTTGCCATAGCTGCTCATTATGATTATGAAATTTGGCAAATGGATGTCAAGACCGCTTTCCTAAATGGATATCTTGAGGAAGATGTCTATATGGTTCAGCCTGAAGGTTTTGTCGATCCAAAACATCCTAATAAAGTATGCAAGTTAAAGAAATCAATCTATGGATTGAAACAAGCATCTAGAACTTGGAATCATCGTTTTGATGAAGAAATCAAAAATTTTGGATTCATCAAGAACGCTGATGAGGCTTGTGTGTATAAAAAGGCTAGTGGGAGTATAATTACCTTCTTAGTATTGTATGTCGATGACATTCTACTATTTGGAAATGACATTCCAACCATGGAAAGCGTTAAGGCTTGGCTTGGAAGTAGATTTTCCATCAAGGATCTTGGTGAAGCTGCCTATATTTTGGGAATAAAGATCTATAGGGATAGGTCAAGGCGCTTGATAGGTTTGAACCAAAGTACATACATTGATAAGATCTTGAAAAGGTTCAAGATGGAAAACTCCAAGAAAGGTTTTGTACCTATTCAAAGAGGGACCATATTGAGTTCAGATCAATGTCCAAGCTCAAAGGGTGAGCAAGAGATGATGAAACAAATCCCATATGCTTCTGCTATAGGATCCATCATGTATGCGATGATATGTACTAGACCGGATGTGTCATGCGCTTTGAGCATGACAAGCAGATACCAACAGAATCCAGGAAACAGTCATTGGATGGCTGTTAAGAGCATATTGAAATACCTTAGGAGAACTAAGGATATGTTTCTGATATATGGATCTGGTGAGGAGGAACTCGCTATAAAAGGTTACACGGATGCGAGCTTCCAAACTGATCGAGATGATTCTCGATCACAGTCTGGGTATGTGTTCACTCTTAATGGAGGAGCTGTCTCTTGGAAGAGCTCAAAACAGGAAGTGGTAGCATTGTCCACTACAGAATCAGAATACATCGCCGCTTCATTAGCAGCTCAGGAAGCTGCATGGTTGAAGAAATTCATTACTGATCTAGGGGTGGTCTCTTCCATTCAAGACCCCCTAGAAATCTTTTGTGACAACGAGGGTGCGATTGCTCAAATCAAGGAACCTCGTTCGCACCAAAAGACAAGGCACATAGAGCGGAGATTCAACTACATAAGGGATGAAGTTGAAAAAGGAAAGATATGTATTCGCAAAGTTGGAACTGATCAAAATCTTGCGGATCCATTCACGAAGCTCCTAGAAAGACCGAAACATGAGCGTCATACGAGTGGCTTAGGACTTCGATATTCTAGTAATTGGATTTGATCTATTTTGTATTAAAGTTTAAAAGACTTTTGTAATTTAACTCTTTTATATGATTATGGAATCTTGAGTTAAATTCTAAATTTTGCATGTTTAATCCATGAATAAGTTATCTTATTCTAAAAGTCCGTAGTCGATCACATTTGTGGAAACAAATATGAAGCAAGACTATTATGAACTAGGATTGGTAGATATTCATAAGGAATGAATATGGAGCATAGGATTGCTGCCAAAGTTCATAGATATTTGTGGGATACAAATATTGGACTGACCCGCTCTCAATATTACTACATGGAGTCGATTGACTTGATCATTAGTAACCTTGAGTAAAGGAGAATTTCATATTATCCTAAGACCTGAGATGTATATTGGGTCTTGATTTTCACCGAGTATTACACTTTGACTCTCCCCTTCGCTATTCGTAAAAGATGGTACATAAGGATGAGCTCGGGTGGGGTATAAAGTGATAGTGAGAGGCGTATACAGTCAAGACGGAATTTGTTCCTCTTATGTGTTGAGAGTTTAGATGTCTAAGGCCTGATAAAGTTGAATTGTAAAGAGAATGATCACCTATGTCTCTTAGATCCAACATGACATCTAGTAACAAAGGGATATAATGATAGATTCACCTAAATCATATCAAGTAAGGGGCTTGAAGGGATGATGTTATTGAATGGCACTTCGTCAAACACATTAGGGGTGGTGAACTGTTGTTAGGCGGTATTCACCACTTGCATTAATTTTCTATGTATCTCGTGCAAGTGGGAGATTGTTGGAATTACGTATGCCCGAGACACATACTTATACTAATGTGGCTAACTGTGTTTGATCCAAGTCGGGTCATACCCAATAACAAGCTAGACGACACCAAATGTATTCTTTTAGTGATTTGATCATTTAAACGAATACCGAACACTACTTGTTTAGAAAATTGGTTTTCTAAACAAACACACTTGAGGATTTAAATAAATTATGTGGATAATTTGTTTATATAAATTAATTATTTAATTGGTTAAATAATTATATAAATGTATGTGCATTTTATGAAATGAGTTTTATAAAATAAATTGGAGATGTTTTAATGGTTAAAACAAAAGCAAAAAAAAAAAAAAAAAAAAAATAATAATAATATCAAAAAAAACGGCCACCCCATGTGGGTGGAAGTTTTTGTCCTTTTATGCCTTGTCTCCATGTGATGGGAACCTTTTACATCCCCAATAAGATTACATGCATTTTGGGGTCTTGAGTGTGTAGATTATTATTCAAAATTTTGAATCAAGAAACTCCTCTAACTCTCTCTCAAGTTCACGGCCAAACCAAGGAGTTTTGGGAGAGCTTGTGAGCTTGTTTAAGTGTTCATAAATCCTAGCAATCAAGTTGGTGTTGTCACAAATAGCTTGGGGTATCACTATCTTGAGGTCTTCTTCTTTGGAGGCTTGCCATTCATCCACCATCATCTTCAATATCTTACTTATTCTTCTAAAGGTAGAAGAAGGTACATTTACATTTTGTGAGCATATTGTTCTTGTAATTTTGATCCTTGTTCATTGGGTTTTGATTATTAACATAATGGTATGTTCATAACTAGATTTAAAATTTAAGCTTCCGTTGCGTTTTCTAGTTAAATATGGTTAACTTGACTTTGATAAACTTGTATAAAACCCAACAAATACAACCTTTCAAGAGGCAAGAATATGAAGGAGATGACGGTTTGAATGGCTAGCCTTCAATGGAGAAGAGCCTAAAGCTTGTATACCCTCCAAGCCTTCAACAAACACCTTGGTTGCTAGGATTTAATGACTCTTGCACTTGAGAGATAAAACCCTCTTGTGTTCTTCTTCCTAGAACCGATTTTGGAGAGAAGAGAGATTACAAAAATTATATGTAATGTGGTTGGTTGTCTTTTTTGTTGTTTCCCAAGATGTATTAAAAAGAGAAAACGTCATAAACAAATGGGTGGAAAGTTTCCCCCTAAAAGTGGGCTGGTCCTACCAGATTTTATTTTCTCTTTCTTCCTGAAACAGACTAATAACCCGTGTACTAGTCTCAGGACTAATACTCCATGTATTAGTCACAGGTCTATTGAAACTTTGTGACATTTAACACTTTTAACATGCCATAAGTTTCATGCAACATACCACAACCATTATCATATATATATATATATATATCATTTAACCAACTTAAATAATATCTTAAGATAATCTCTCTTAAGAAATTATCCTTATAATTTAACGATTCCTCAAGTGCAAATATTTAGAAACCCATTTTCTAAATATCATAAGTGTTAATATTTATTTGTTAGATCATATCTACAATAAATATTATGGTGTTTTTCTAGCTTGTTATTGGGTATGACCCGACTTGGATCATAACGTACTAGCCACATCAACTCTAATATGTGTCTTGGGCAGACTGATTCCTACAATGTAAAATATAAGGTGATATAAACATAAAGAAACTGCTAAACTAAATGTAGAGTTACATTGTTGTCTATGCATGTTCCAATATACATCTTTTCGAATGATAGGCAGAAAATTGAATATTCAGTCCAACACGAGCCCATTGGTATTTGGTCTCCAAAATGAAGTATTTATTTGAGTATAACAAAGAACACAAGTGAACAAAATGTACTGATTAAAAAACACAATGTTGTTATAAACAACACAATGTTGTTACAATATATATAATATATATCATAAGTTCTATCATTAAAAGTTTTAACCAAATATCAGGGGGTTAGAGTCAAATCAGGTTGATCTAGAGAAAGCCAAATAAGGCTTGGAAATAGATATGGAGCATCAGAAAGCAATATGTGTTATCCATTTAGTATTATGTGTCTTAATTGAACCCTAATCATATCACCAAACAAATGAAATTCATGCTAAGTCTAGACCTGTTGTTAACTTGTCTAATCTGTCATAATAATGCTGAGAATGAAATATTAAGAAGCATATTAGTCAATATGATTCCATGTTGAGATCTTTTCATAAAAGGAAAGAAATTGATTTGAAAGGAAAGATAACTGAAATTTGATCTCTTAATGCACCATTTGCTCTTAAGCAATGATTTTTGAAGATAAAAATGTTTGACATTTGGTTTAAGAAAGAAAGAGTGCATTTAAACTTCAAAAGGTCTGAATTTGTATTTTCTAGTAAGGTTTGATATTTTATAACCTTTTCGAGTAAACTTAGATATTTTTATCTAAGTTTATCCTTTTCAAGCATTCTTTGAAATTTTACATTTTTCTGGTAGAGTTTGCTGTTTTACTTGAAATTTAACTTTTCTAGCAAGCTTGATATTTGACTAAGTCTGAATAAGATGTTACTAGTAAGCTTTTACATAGTTTATACTTTCTAGCATACTCAGTTGTTTTGATTGAAAGTACAACTGTTTCTAGAAAGCTATTTGATATGTTTGATTACAGTGATTTTTCTAGCAAGCTTTAATGATTTCTGAACTTTCTAGCAAACTCAATTGTTTTATAGGTTATTTAGATCACTATAGCAAGCTTTGTGATTGAATATGTTACTTCCAATAGGCTTAAATGTTTTTGAACTTTCTAGCACACTTTGGTGTTTTGTTGATTGTTTGATCTCATTCTAACAAGCTTTGTGATTATGAATGTTTAAGTTAATTTTTCATATATATCATCAGGTAAACTTTAAATTCAAGCACACTTGACGATTATATGATTTTGAATATGATTCTTTGAAATTACAAGTGTTTTCTGGAAAACCTAGTTTTCCGAGCACAATTTTTGTTTCGGGCACACTTTGAAATCTTCAAGTATTTTCTTAACATACTTGGTAATTTCAAAACATTACTTTTCGAGTACACTTTGTGTTAAGATTCGTTCTCTAGCACACTTTGTATTCTTGAAGTATATCAAGCATACTTTGCTTTAAAGTATACTTGACTGAATATTTGTTAACTGTCTATGAAATTTCGAGTAACGTTTGTGTTAGTCAGAAGTTCGAGAAAGGTTGACATTTAGAAATATGTCTAAGATATTATTTTGGGATTCTTAATTGATTCCTAGCAAGGTTTCCTATTTGATTGTTTATACTTGATTATATGTCTTGTGATTTATTTCTCGAGAAATCTTGTATTTCGAGTAAGCTTCCTTCATTTTATTTACTTAGCTTTATTTCTTATACATTATTATTTCTGAAATAAATCTGGAATGAGCAAGATTTGAAAAGTGAGATTTCCATGTACGGTTTACTAAAATATGCTTTGATGAGCAAGGTTTTAAATGGGAAAACTTTATCAAGAAAGGTTTTGTAAAGAGAGATATTTCCTTAAAACATTTTTAATGTTTGGAAACTATTTACTCACTACATGACAAAATGCATTTGAAACCTACTTTCAAAAAGGTATAAGAGATGGAGTTAGAGAAATTTTTAACATTTTCATCTCTCTCTCCTTCCACTTTTGCTCTCATTTCAGAAACCCAACTGACTTAATTCAACTAACTCAAAATCCTAACCCTAATTAATCAGCCCACACAATCCGACTCGGTAAGCATCTATTAAGTGTTTTCCGACAATGATTATGTGACTATGGGCATTTAATCTTCATCTTTAATAGCTCTTTGTTTCTTGTGTAGGTTATTAATTTTTCTAAGCTCAGGTTCTTAAAGACATTTCTTCATTTTACTTCTTCAAATTATAACCTCAACTATGTTATAGTTATGAACGTTATCACTAATCTTTGCTTTGAATGTGTTTTTGTTTGAACAGATATGGCGGATGATGAACCGACATATCTTTTTGAGCACAAGCACAACATGTGTGCTCTTTTTCAAGTGACCCCAGATAACGAGGAAGTCACATACATGATTAGATGGCTCCAACATTCTAATCTACGATTCCCGTTAATAGAGTGCTCTATACTATATAGAAATCATCTTTTGGATTTCTGGCGCTCTGCTAAACTTATTGATAATCAAGATGGTAGGCGTTTGGAGGCTATTGTAGCTACTCATGAGATAAGGGTTACTAAAAGACTAATTCGTACATGCTTACAACTGAACGATGCTGATCATAACCCCATTCACGTCACAACTGAGCATTTGCTGAAGATTTTTCAGCAAACAATGGGTTATCAAGGGAAAGTCAAACAAGGACATTTCCAAAAAGGCATGTTCCCAAACTTGTATATGTTTTTAATTAATCACATTATTCAAGGATTTTCCCCTCGGAAGGAATCATGGACCTTTATGAGCAGAGACTTGGAAAATGCAACAGTTGCTGTTGTATATGATCTTCAATTTAACTTCTCACGGATGATCTTCGAAGGGATGTTAAGTATCTTGCGAAAGCCTAATAAAGAGAAATTTTTGGCATATCCCAGATTCCTCCAGATCATATTCAATCACGTGCTACAAGATCTGCCCATGATGGGAACAACTAATGTGCTATAGAATCCTAATGTTTACAAAAGGATTGTTAAGTTGACAAGCACAAGCCATTTTAATCCAGACGCTGAATTTGATATATTACCTTGGCTAGTAAATCAGGATGCGGCTATTATGCCGGTTCCAGAGTTAACCTTTGAGGAGGATGATATACATGTATTTATACATCTCGAATCCCGTGTAAAGTTTTGTTTATTTAATGTTTTAAGCTCGTTTAAGTTCGAGATTTGTTTATCTTTTATTAATTTAGGTTTTGAGTCAAGTTTTATATATTTATCGTGTTTTAACTCTTTTGGTGTCTTGCATTTTTTAGTTAATTCTTTCTATCTTTTCATGCGAAGTTTAAGTACGTTTTGCTCGTTAATGATTACATGATTGTTCCACTTAGCGTTTCGATTTGATTTCATGTAGATGGTGATTTGTAAGTCAAGAAAAAGAAGGTCTAGAAGGTTCTAAACGTTACTTGGAGTTCAAGAAAGGGATCTAACATGATTAAATAATAAATAAAAAGCAAAAAACAAAAATTCCCTTTTTAGGGCGCGGTCGCACGCTAAGGAAGGGGCCGCGGGGCGCCTAGGCCTTCTGGTCAGCAAAAGGGGCGCCACCACACACGAAGCCAGAAGGCACTATGCCTTTGCGCGGCGCCTAGGGCTCCCTGGTCAGCCATCTTTGCAAGTCCAAGCCCGTTACTCGCTTATATAAACATCTCTTTCAAACCTAGCTGAGTTAGACATAATTGGAGCCGATTTTCCAAGGATTTGTAAAGGTTTTGAATCTAAAGTAATCAAGGAAGATCATCAAGCTTTCATCCAAGTATTCAAGGGTCGATTAACACGGGTTCCCTCGTTCTTTATCTTTGTTCTTGATCGTTATATTTCATGATGTTTCCTTTTGTTCTTTGGTTTAGTTCTTTGATTAAGACTATGCTAGGCTAGACTTCATGTCTACCTAGGTTTGATGAACATGTTTGAGATTTGATTCTTGCTTTGGATAATGTTTTGATTATGGTTTCGTTATATTAATAGTAAAGACTTGGTTTTGTTTTCATAATGCGTAAATATTTATTATCTTGGTTGATTATTAACTATTGCTTCACATAGATCTTTTATCTTTTGATTGTGTTCTTTAGATTTAGGGTTTATGTTTGAATCATTACTTGGTGTTTTGATTATTGTGATTAAATGGGCCCATTAGATCATAGAAGCTTGTTAATTGTTAATTAGGATTTTGAATGTTTTGCTAAATTCCAATAGCTGTAAGGTGAGGAGTTATTCATGTGTCTAGATCAACTGCATGCTAGGATAGTTAGTGACAATATTCTTGCTTATTGTGTTGATCCATGTTCATGATGTCATGTTAGCTTATCAAGTTATCTAGGGTTTAGTGTTTCATAAGATTGCTTGCTTTAGATACTATTAATTAACCCTAATTGATGACTTTGCGGAAATCAATAATACTGATTGCTTAATAATCTAATAATTGTTCTTTGGGATTTTGTTTGATTCAGTCAAGGGTCCTTAGGGTTTTGTTGGATGAATATGTTTAGAAATCAGTTTCCATAATCATGTTATTTTTCCATTGCTTGATGATTGTTGATGCATGGGATTCTTACCTAGGTAGATTCCTTCTCTTATTCGTTTCAATCTTGTGTTTGATTGCTTGTTTCTCGTTTACTTGTTTATTTACTTTCTTAGTTTTAATACAATTGACCGGTTCACTTGCCGGTGTTTTGTTTAGTTGAGTCTTAGGTCTAGTGTTTATTACTTGTTTAATTTAGTTAATATTTAATTGACTGTTTTGAGCACATCAGAGGATGAGTAGTAGGTGAATTATGATTCTGAAGATTCTGATGGAAATGATGGAGGAAATGGAGATTATGGAGGAGAAGGTGATGAAGGAGGAGTTGGAGGAAATGTTAATGATGATGTACAAGTTCAGGGGGGAGAATCCACCACTACCTACACCACCACCAACACCACTACCTACACCATAACCAACACCTTTACCTACACCACCAGTCACACCACCTTCCCCACCACTATAAGAAGATCTAATCAGCCAATCACCACCCATCCAAACACCACCTACCCATACCCAAAGCTCACCTGAAACCCATGACCAAACCATAACCCAACCCTTAACCTAAACCCAAACCTTTATCTAAGACCAAAGCCATGACATACATGAACCCTATATACCACAACATGTTCCATCTCATTTACTAAACTTCCCACCCACACCAATTCAATCCCCCAACACATTCCCAAACCTTAGACCAACCCAACCAACCTACATTCAAAATACCCTTAACCAGTACCCAAAACCCACCCACTAATACTATCCAACCTTTACCTGAAATATTTTCTGACTTACCACCATAAACCCCTCCCACTAGTACTTATATGTTTCAAAGAAACCTGGACTTCATGATTGAAAACATTGATTTGAAAAACAGGAATGTAGAGTTGGTGAAGAAGAATGATGACTTGAAATTGCAGTTGGCTCAAGCTTTACAAATAATTCTAACACTAGAAGCTGAGGTTGAGAATACCTCATCTTTCCCAAAATAGGGGAGAATATCAATGAAGCCACTGTAAGAGTTGAGGAGGAGGTTATGAGAGTGGAAACTGATGATGATAAAGCTTTAAAGACTCTGTGCAGTCTATATGATGACAGTGATTACGAAGAGGGAAGTGGAGAGAAATTGACTGTTGACACTGACAATTTTGCAGACTAGTCTGAAATTAGTGAACAGGAGTATGATGCTGGGAAGGAGGATACTGAATTGAAAAATATTCTTGATGATATTGAAAACTTCCCAACTCAGTCAAAAGAAGAAAGAAGGGGAAAAGAGAAAGGGAAAACAATAGTTGAATCTGATGATGATGAAACTCCTTTTAATACACAGGATTTGGTGATTGAGAAAGAAGATGAAGATGAACAGGCTGCCAAAAGGCATGCTAATATTGTGAATGAAACTCTAGAGAGGGAATTTATTGCCCAATCCATGACTTCAGAAGAGTTTGGTGAACAAGAAACACTGATTGAACAACCTAACATTGCCAAAACTGTAGATCAAGAAGGAGATGATGAGCAGGAAGTCATTGAAGTGCTAATCAAGTTGAAACAAGCTGATGAGGTTGATAATCTCTTTGCACTTGTATTAATCAAATTCAATCAGCCACAACATGAATCTCATCCTAAAACCAAATCTCCAACCACTGCTAAACCTACTAATGATGATTCAAGTAAGCAGATGGTGACTGATGAGGCTGGAGAATCATTAACAAGGATTGCATCAAAGAAATGGGTCAAACAGGCTTAGGAGGACTTTGAAAATAATCCTCCAGATGAGTGGAGTTATGATGAACAACCTCTATAGAAGTTTGGAAAAATTTATACAAGGAAGAGGAAGTTGGACAAAAAGACTGATGAAGAAGAAGATGAATCAGTTAAAAGGGCTAAGAAGGATAATGAATATGAATACATTGTTGAAAGCCCTAAGGAACATAAAAGCCCTGTGATGGCTATTCCTCTTAAGGTTGTTGCACCAGAAGCTGAACCTGATCTAAATGAACCAATAATTGAAGCACTAGATGATTCAACCGAAAAAGACGATGATACTGAAGTTGATGACAGTGCAGATGATGACAATGACAATAGCAATGATGATGTTCAAGCTGATAAAGTTGGAAAACTTGATGTTATCTCCCCTCAAATTGAACTGGCTGATGAACAGAGGGTAAAAATACAACAAAGTTTAGATGATGCAAAGAGGAATAATCCTCTGATTGTCAGCTTAATTAGACATGGATTTAAATTTGAAGATCTGGATCCTTTGACTAATGAGGAGTTAAAGAATAAGTTAGATAAAGAGAGGATGCCATCAAGAAAAAGATGGAAAAAAAGAATAGGGAAGCACAAAGGTTCCAAAATTATCTGAGACTTCATAACTTCTCTTAAAAGGATTTGAGTCACTTTAAGTATGAAGAAGTTGAAGAAGCTTACAAGACAACAAGAGAAGTTGTGAATAAGGATGAATGGGAAAGACTTGTGTCAAAAGCTTCAAACCAAAAAGAAAAACTTGAAAAGCTTTATAACAAATTTGGTGGAAAATGCAAATTCTTAATAGATCATGGTAGAGTTGTTGAAGATGTGAAGTTATGACTAAAGATATGGTGGAAAAAGAATTTAAAAGAGTGACAAGAAGAATTCAAAATGAGTCAATCACCAACCAGAAAAAACCAAAACTTATTACTCTTGCTGAGAAAGAGAAGTAAGAGAAGAAAAGAAAGTGGGGGGTGAACAGTTGAATCTGTTAAATAGACTGATGGAGGCAAGGGGTAGACTAAGTGATATTCAAGGATTGAGCAAAAAAGAAAAAGTATATATATATATTTGTCTGAACATGAAAAGGATGATCAGGAGAGAGCTCAAGCTTCAAAGACGACTAAAACTCCCATCATTGTACAAGTCAAACCTGAACCTGTTGAACATGTTGAGTCAAAGATTTAACCTAAGAGAAGTATATGGAATATTGGAATCTTCTCAACCTCCTCAGAATTCGCTAAGTATGGAACCAGTAACAACTTAGACTTTCGAGCAAGGTTTTACTTAGCCGGGCATGATATTTTGTCCATCGGGCAAGGTTATCTTCTAGAATTCTTCTTAAGTGGATATCCGGGCAGGGTTCGCAAATTAGTGTATAACCGGGCAAGGCTAGTTAGTACATACACGGGAAAGGATCACTTTATCTAGCAAGGTTGTTCTTCTTAGCCGAGTAAGGTTTATTTCAGAGTAGGCTCTTGGCTAACCAAGCTTATGAATCCAAGTGATTGGAAGACCGGGCAAGGTATTCATTAATAACACTAAGTGGTCCAAGTAAGCTTGATGTGTAATGAAATATCTGTGAGTAACATCGGGCAGGGTTCAACTCAAGCAAGGAATAGTGCTACCGGGCACACTTTACTAATAGCTATTTTCTAGTAAAGAGTTGAAGGGACCATTGAAGAACAAGGTTGCTCGTAAGAGTTTTTCGGGCAAAGTCTGATAAATTCAAGAAGATTGAAGTCTAGCCGGTGAGTATTTAACTTGGTGAAATACTCTTTAAGTGAAGTCTACCGAAAACTGTTCCCGGACACACCTCTATGTTACCAAGTACTGAAGGAAGGCAGAGCACACAGCCTACTCGGAAAGTTAATACTGCTACAAAGCCTACCCGGAAGACTTGTTTTACACTTAAAATAGTTTTGAATATGTAATTTGAATATCTTTTAGTATTTAGGGTTTCTAGAAGGAATGACAGTTGTCCTAGGATGGCAGGCCTATAAATAGAATAACTTAAGGCACGCCTCCTACGGATTTTAGCCTTTACACTTTTCAGATAAGAAAGAATATTTCTTGAAAGTGACGGCTGTCCTAAGAATCGTACGGATATAACTTTCCTATCAAGAAACCCTAAATCTATTATCTTTTGTATGATTTATATTATATGAATGGAAATCTTTTGAGTGAATCTTGTGTGTGTTAGTTACCTTTGATTTATTGTTCAGCAACCATATCGTTTGTTATTGATTCCGCCTTTAACAAACGGTTTTCTTTCTAAATATAGCAACCCATCATTAACTCCCTTGTCAACACATTTATTTGTGTGAGTTATGACTTGATTTGTGTAAGATCTACCTGAAATCGGGGACCTAACAGAACATGAAGACCCTTGGCATGATGAAGAAAGAATCAAGACATTAAAGGGAATAATGATGAACCATGGCATGAATGAGAATACATTTGATCTATTAAGAAAAGCTCAATTAAAAGAGTTGTTATATGAGAAGAAGGATGAGTGGGAAAGAGTTGAAGCTGAACAAAGGAATCCACAAAACTTTGAAGCTGGACCAAGTGGATTTCGCTTTGTTCCAGCTGGTCAGGGTGGAAATCAAACTGTGAATATGATGATTGAAAGACTGGCCCAAGTAGTAAGTGAAAGTATTGAAGAATTGAGGGCTATGCCAATTGAGATGGTAATCTCAATCTATTAGAAGAAATTTGGAGAATTGAGGGCCACAAAACCTATGAAGGTTGTTCCATCCAGGCCCTCAGCCTTAAGAGCACACACTTCAACAACCAGAACTGAGTCTCAAAGAGGTGAACCACAAAGACAAGAGAGGCCACCAATTGATGTGGACCTACCCACAAAGCTCTTTTATGACTCTGTGGCTCAAACATTGAAGGTCGTGATGAAAAGTCGAGATTTGAATGAGATTATCTTTAAAGATGATTTTGCTGATTACAAGAAGGAACAACTGAAAAAAATGGCAAGTCTGGAACTGTATGCCTATCACAATAGACACAAACTTGCTGGTAGGCAGCAGAATGAGCGGTCTAAGTGTCTGATATAACCGAGCCCTGGTGCGGAAGCGTGCGTTGTGAACGGACATGTTTAAACGAGCTCGGTTTATGGATCGAATCATAACATGTATTCACTCTTGAACGATAATAATGGACGGATGTGGAGAGTTCGTTTCGATTAACAATAATCAATAAAGTAGGATGAACAATTGTATGTAATCGAAACACAAAAGATAGATGTAGTAGTATGATTTCATTAACCGAATGATTGTCATGAAGAACACTCATACATACATTCATACATACAAAGGAACGGCCACTCGGGGAGAGATCTTCCCCGGGGGAAAACTCTCCTAATACAATAATAAATCTCACAATGCACACATGACCTAAATCATCTATTTATACTAGTCTTGTGCCTTGGTCCTCACTCCACCGCCACTTGGATAAGACCAAAGTAATAAAATATAATATAATATTTCACCCGTAAAATGCTTCAATTACTCGTTATAATATCTTGTTGTATTTCTTTAATTTCTCATTATAAACGAGTAACGATTCGATGTGTCGGTCTAAAATATAATACCCAACAATCTCCCCCTTAGACCGATACCATCGAATCACTTTCACGATTACCTCATAACACGATGCCTTTCATAGAAATTCTCCCCCTCACAATAAGCGTCTCCCATCTTTCATTTCAAATCATCTTCTCTTTATCTCTTTCGGATATGGTTGTATAGGCATAAGATCGAGGATTCAAACATCAATGATCAACTACGAGTTAATCCGAAACCGCAAAAGGAAATAAACACAAAATTTTAATTAAAGTGAGTCTTTCACTTGATTCAACCAAAATTTGCAATGAAATTCCATGTAAATTTTCTCCCCCAATTTCGTTGCAATGTCATAAACGAATGTGTCTTTAAATCAAGTGTGAGTGAACATCTTCAATTAAAATAATCTTGACCATCCCTATCAAGAATTGTTGATAAATATTCAAAGTAAACGCATTAAAAGATACCTTTTGTGGTTGAAAGCTCACATTTGACATGGTCAACTCTTGAAATGATCCGGATAAATCAACCAACTTGTTCTTGAAATCACCTTGTTGAAGTTGTGAAATTTTCATGATTTTTGCCCAATTTTTGCTCAAAAATCTTCAAAAATGACCAAAATATCCTCGTTGACCCGACACATTCAATGACTGAGTTGACCAAAAAATTCACTTCCAAACAGTCACTCATACTTGGGCAAACATTTTTCATTAAGAACACATGGTCAAAAAGTCAACGGATAAGCGAGTATACATTCCTTTCTTCATCTTGGCCCGTTTGACTTTGAAAGTCAACCGCATCAATATCCAAAAATTTCTTCCAAAAACTTGAAATATTTCACAAACACAAACTTTCTGTTCACTAGCACACAGTGTGCTTGAGAGTAAAAAGATGTAGTGATTTCATGAAGGTTTTCATTACTAGCACAAAGCATGCTAGTGAGCAAAAAGTGTGCTCGAGCCTCCATACTTAGAAGATTTTCCATCAAAACTCATGATATGCTCGTGCACACAAAATGTGCTCGACATAATTTGTGCTCTAGTTGAATATTGATATTCTCAATAAAACACGATGTGCTCGAGACTTAAAACATCACATGCTCGAACATACACTTATGTACTCGAAACAAAAATTAAGTTCCTGTGGTCAAAGTTATGTGCTCGAAGCCATACGAACTTATCTTTTTGTGATTGGGCTTGAATCACTTAATTACTCTTAGCTTCCATATTATAAATGATAGTCAATGTACTATCATTTCCCATATTTAAATTTTCAGTCACCCCAATTACTTTTAGCTTCCAGGTTAATAGCTATCCTGATTGTCTACAAGTAGTCTGTAGGACCAAATACATAAATAAATGCATGTCCTTTTGGCTTAGAGTCAATGGCATAATTTTAAGTGAAAGAACAAATTCCTATTGCTCCAAATGCTTTCGGTCTTTGGACTAATGGCTATCCTTTTAAATCTACAAGTAGATGACAGGACCAAACATATACATGTATATGCTCCTCTGACTTGGGCAAATGGCATAATTTTAAGCAAAAGTAATTATTTTGAGACCTTTCATTGAAAACACTTTTAAGCTTCTATAAAGCTTAAACTGAATAGTACTCACACCATTAACAACTTGCTCTGTTTTATCAAAAATTGTTTTGATCAAAAGTTTTCTTAGCAATTTTCATTTAGCATAACATTTTGACACAAAAGCATATTTTGACTCAAAAACAAGAAACGTATTCAAATCATAATCATTATCATTAAAACAAGCAGACTCCACATCATGTATAGTCTAATTTATTCTAACAACATCATCAGATCAGATTGCTCAAATATTCAAACATTCAATCATGACATTAGATAAGCATATAATTAAGTATGTCAATTCAAAATACTTATCATGACCATCCTACAAATCAACTTATAAACAAGCATAAGTATCAAAGATACCTAATTTGAACAGAGAATCAGTTAAGCACATATTAGTTAACATTAAAAAGTATCATAATCAAACATATACACACAATATTCACTGAGACTTTGAGAAGATATTCAGTTTGCTCAACAAGCACGCAACATGAATCAAACTTCATTAGAGTTGATTATTCCCAGAGCTTTCAGCAGAAAGTTGAAGCTGGTTCTGTCAAGTGGTTTTGTGAATAGGTCAACCAAATTATCACTTGTATCAACTCTTTTTACTTCAATTAAACATTTTCACTACAATCTCTTATAAAATGATCCCTGATTTCAATGTGCTTAGTCTTGGAATGTTGTACAGGATTCTTAACAATAAAAGATGCAGCAGTATTATCAATGTAAATAGGGGTGTTTAACAAATTCTAACCATAATCCAGCAATATACTCAACTTCTGCAGTTACGATTGACACAGTTTTCTGCTTCTTGCATTGCCATGACCAATCTGTCTCCCAAAAATTGACAACCTCTTGAATTGGACTTCCTGCTCATATTTCACCCATCATATTCACTATCTGTGTTGGCAATCAGATCAAAGGACTGGTTCTTTGGATACCAAATTCCCAGAACAGGTCTTCCCTTCAAATATCTAACGATCCTCTTAACTGCATTCATGTGAGAAACCTTAGGACTTGACTGGAATCTAGCATAGTCACGCACAACAAACATGATATCAGGCCTTGAAGCAGTTAGATACATCAGTGATCCAATTTTTGCTCTGTATTCATGCTCATCCACTGGCTCCCCCTTTTCATCAGCTACCATCTATTCTTTTGAATCCATAGGAGTTGAAGCTGTCTTCAGATCATCACACCTGAATTTGTCTAGTATGTCCTCTACATACTTAGACTGGTAAATGAATATCCCATCAGCCTTTTTCATAACTTGTAATCCAAGGAAGAAGTTCATTTCTCCCATAGAGCTCATACTAAACTTGGACTTCATTACCCCTTCAAACTCCATACACATATGTTCATTTTGTAAAAGAAGGTCTTGTCAATAGCTCCCCTTTGGAAACCATTTTCAAGTAGGTGATTTGAAAGTTAATTTTACCAAGCTCTAGGAGCCTGATGAAGTCCATAGAGAGCTTTGTTTAGCTTATACACCCTGTTAGGATAAATAGGTTCCCCAAAACCTGGTGGTTGAGAAACATACACCTCCTGTTCTATCTTTCCATTTAGGAATGCAGATTTGACATCAAGTTGGAATAACTTTATATTCTTTGAGGCAGCATAAGCTAAGAAAATTCTTATTGCTTCAAGTCTTGCAACTGATGCAAAGACTTCCTGAAAGTCAATCCTTTTTCTTGTAGGCATCCCAAAGCCACAAGTCTAGCTTTGTTCTTAATCACAATACCCCGTTCATCCCTTTTGTTTCTGAAAACCCATTTGGTTCTAATGGCATACCTGTTTCTTGGCCTATCTACTAGTTCCCAAACTTGTAGATCTCTGAATTGAGCCAATTCCTCTTGCATTGCTTCTACCCAACTGTTGTCTTTTAGAGCTTGAACAATGTTCTTTGGTTCTATTTGGGATCGTAAGCAGGAGTACAAACAAATGTTTGCAGATTCAGAATGGCTTCTTGTGAGTCTTTCATATATATTCCCAATGATGTGTTTAGAAGGATGATTCTTTTCAATATAAGGGGTTTAAATTATCATATCAGTAGACACAGAAGTGTCAAGATTTGATTCATTGAGATCTGGTTCTTCAATGCTCAAATCATATGTTGCATTCTCATCTTGTATCAACTCTTTCTACTTCAATTAAACCTTTTTCACTACAATCTCTTATAAAATGTGCCTGATTTCAATGTTCTTAGTCTTGGTGTGTTGTACAGGATTCTTAACAATAAAAGATGCAGCAATATTACCAATATAAATAGAGATGTTTAAGAAATTTAGACCATAATCCAGCATCTGATTTTGAATCCAGAGGACTTGTGCACAACAGGCAGATGCAGCAATATACTCAGCTTCTGCAGTTGAGATTGACATAGTTGTCTACTTCTTGCATTGCCATGACACCAATCTGTCTCCCAAAAATTGACAACCTCTTGAATTGGATTTCCTGCTCATATTGAACCCATCATATTCACTATCTGTGTAGGCAATCAGATCAAAGGACTGGTTCTTTGGATACCAAATTCCCAGATCAGGTCTTCCTTTCAAATAACTAAAGATCCTCTTAACTGCATTCATGTGAGAAACCTTAGGACTTGACTAGAACCTTGCACAGACATACACGACAAACATGATATCAGGCCTTGAAGCAGTCAGATACATCAATGATCCAATTTTTTCTCTGTATTCATGTTCATCCATAGGCTCCCCCTTTTCATTAGCTATCATCTTTTCTTTTGGATCCATGGGAGTTGAAGTAGTCTTGAGATCATTACACTTGAATTTGTCTAGTATGTCCTAAATATACTTAGACTGGTAGATGAAAATCCCATCAGCCTTTTGCTGAACTTGCAATCCAAGGAAGAAGTTCATTTCTCCCATTGAGCTCATACTGTACTTGGACTTAACTACCTCTTCAAACTCCATAAAAATCTGTTCATCGGTTGACCCAAATATGATGTCATCAACATAGACTTGTAACAATAGCAAATCTCCTCCTTTCTTTTTGTAAAAGAGGGTCTTATCAATAGCTCCCCTTTGGAAACCATTTTCAAGTCGGTGATTTGACAACTCATCATACCAATCTCTAGGAGCTTGATGAAGTCCATACGAGGCTTTATTTAGCTTATACATACACCTTGTTAGGATAAATAGGGTCCTCAAAACTTGGTGGTTGAGAAACATACACCTCCTCTTCTATTTTTCCATTTAGGAATGAAGATTTGACATCAAGTTGGAATACCCATATATTCTTTGAGGCAGTATATGCTAAGAAAATTCTTATCGCTTCAAGTCTTGAAACTGGTACAAACACTTCCTCAAAGTCAATTCTTTCTTGGCCTGTCTACTAGTTCCCAAACTTGCGGATCTCTGAATTGAGCCAACTCCTCTTGCATAGCCTCTACCCAACTGTTGTCCTTCAATGCTTGAACATTTTTTTTAGGTTCTATTTAGGATAGAAAGCAGGAGTACAAACAAATGTTTGCAGATCCAGAATGACTTCTTGTTACTCTTTCATTTATGTCTCCAATGATGTTTTCAGAAGGATGATTTTTTTCTACATAAGAGGTTTGAACTATCATATTTGTAGACACAGTAGTGTCAAGATTTGATTCATTGAGATCTGGTTCATCAACGACCAAATCAGTTAATATATTACCAACTTCATGTGCTTCCTCATTGTTTTTCCTTGAGGTAGATGCACCAATGTTTCCCAAAATCTAATCTATCAAATAAATCTTGAAATCTTGCTTCTGTGACAGTTTCTTCTTCGCTAGTTTGGTTGCTTGGATCTTCCCCATTTTGAACTTGATCATCTTGCACTATTTGATTGTCTTGATCACTATTTGCCTGATCTTGTTCTGGCCTTTGATTGTTCTCTAGATCAATATCTTGAACTTGGTCAATATTTGCACTTGAGGGATCCTTTATGCATGTATATTCACTTTCTTTACTTGCAACCTTTTTCCACAATTTTTCCAAATCCAATGTTTTCTGATTTTTCTTTTCAATCACACTGGTTTTGTTAACTGAGTCATCAAAGTCTTCAGGATAGATCTTGAAAGACTTGATTAATTTCTCAAGATCAAATAGCCATGCTGCACCATCAACTGTGTTGAACTTATTTTCATTAAAGACAACATCAGATGATTTAATCACACCCAAATGATCTTTCAAATATACTCTGTAGGCCTTTGAGTGTGTAGAGTAGCCAACAAAGAAGCAATCCAAGGATTTTTCTTGAAATTTGTTTAAATAATCCTTGGTGTTCAAGAGTGAACACTTGCATCCAAATGGCATGAGAAACTTGATGTAGGGTTTTCTTTTAAACAAGATTTCATAGGGAGTCTTGTTTTTTACTTTTGTTGAGAAGTACCCTGTTTTGAACATTGCAAGCTGTATTAATGGCTTCTGCCCAAAAAGTAATATGTAGATAAGCATTTGCTAGCATGGTTCTTGCAGCTTTAATGAGTGTTCTGTTCCTTCTTTCTGCAACACCATTTTGTTCAGAAGTTCTAGGTGCTGAGAATTGTTGAAGTATTCCTTTTGTATTACAAAATTCTTCTATAACTCCATTCTTGAACTCAGTACCATTGTCACTTCTCATTAATTTAACCCTTTTATCCAATTGATTCTCAATCCTTATTTCACAGCCTTTAATCAACTCAGCAGCCTCATCTTTTGTACTTAGGAAATAAACCCAAGTGTATCTTGAGAAATTATCAATGATCACAAGATAATATCTCTTCTTTCCAATGCTTGGTACACTCACAGGACCAAAGAGATCCATGTGAAGCATCTCAAGCACTTGATTAATTGAATTGATGAGTTTACTCTTGTGAGAAAGTAAACTTGAACTCTCTAGAAAGTAAAACAATAACATTCTCACCCTTTACTAGTTTGTTCATATTCTTGAGATTGACATGACACAACTTTCTATGCCACAATTTTGACTCATTTTCAGTGGCTTTAGAAACAAAACATGTACCACCCCTTGAAACAGCTTCTTTCATGTTAAGTTCATATAAACTGCCATTCTTCGGGGCCATCATCATGATCATATCAGGTGGGATCACAAATTCAGGTCTTAAGATGAAACAGTGTGAGTAATCAAAACCAACTTTAAAACCCTTATCACACATCTGTGATATGCTCAAAAGGTTATACTGTAACCCCTCCACATAGAAAACATTGTCAAATGAGACTTTACCATTTGTCAATATACCTTTTTCCAACAATTTTACCTCCATTTTCATCACTACCAAATGCCACTAGACCTTCAAACTTCTCTTTATAGTTTACAAGTGACCTTTTGTCACAAGTCATGTGCCTAGATTATCCACTATCTTAAAACCATACTTCATTCAGCGGAGTGGACTGTTCCTGCACATAACAAAGGGAGTTATTAGTTAGCCGATGAACTGCAAGTTGATTCAACTTGCAAATCATCAGAGTTAGTAACAATGGATGCATTGACTATGAGAGGAATGGGTTTAGGATCTTCATGGGTAATTTCAATGTTATCTGAGTTTTCTGTTTCGTAACCACATTCCCCTGGAGTCTTCACAAAAGGTGTTGTGCTTTGGTATTCATTTACCACATAGTCCTTTATGCTAAAGTAATCTCACATCAAATTTCTTTTTCTCCTGAACATCACCTTTTGGTTTCCGAAGAAACCCTTAAGGTTCAAATCCATGCTTCAACAGAAACTTTTCATCACCAGTTAGTTCAGTTGGTTTCTTTCTTGAAAAGACACCTTTGTTTCTTTTCTTTTCATTACTTGGTGATCCTTTAGAATCATCAGACTTAACTAATTTTGAGTCTTGATTGGTGATAATTCTCAAAGTCTGAAAGTTCTTTTTGACAGCAGTTTCAATTTCTTGGGAGATATGTTTCTTTTGAATTTTTTAGCCACGTGTTTCTTTTGTTTTATTTAAACTTTCTTTTCTTTCTTAACCTTCTCTCCATCTTTCTAATCAGTTTCACTCATAATCTCCTTTCCACACACTTTTCCCTTTCCCATGTATTCATCATAAATCTGTTTATAAAGCATAAAGTTTTGACCAAACTTTATCTTATTGGGAACATGAAAAGGTTTGAAGTTGAATCTTTCATTGCAAGAATCAGTGTGGTGACCATATTCATCACATTTCTTGCACCACACCTTTCCTTTGAAACTTTCATGAGCATTCCCTTTTTTGAATCTCTCACTTGTTCTAGTGGTTTAACCCCAAGTGTGTTCTGAGTTTTCAAGCCATCAAAATCAATTGAAAAAGGAACAAACTCTTCAATCTTGATATCTTGTCTTTCAGTTTTGGTATTAACAAAAATGATTTTCTTCATATTCATAGGCTCTTCATCTTGGTTTCCCTTATGCCTTGACTGCCTCTTCTCATATTCTTCCATAGTTTCAACCTCTCCAGTATCAAACACTTCATGACTAGAAAAGACTGGGTAAACTGGAATGAAGTTGTCACCAAAAACTGTTTCAGTGACCCTTTTCTTGTTGATGCCACTTATCCTTTTCAAGATAGCCTTGCTTGGTGGCCTTATTGCATTATAGCTCACCTTTGTCCTTTCACATATGTCAAAGGACACATGTTCTCTCTTCGTTCTTTCATTTTGTTTCTTCATCTTTGGTTTCTTCAGTCTTCTGTTTCTCTGTACAACCTGAATCTCTTCATATGTGATCTGATCACTTAAGTCATCTACATTCAGATCATCAGAACCAAAGTCATCCTCAGAGACTTTCACTCCAATTTTCTTGTCATATTTAACTTCTTCCTTTACTACAAACTCTCCCTCTTTACTCACTTCAACATTCTTATAGATATCAGTAAACTCTTCTTTGTATTGAAAGACATCTCTAAACTATTGAAGATATCCCTCTCTCTTTACTTTATCAACCTTTAACAAATAAGTTTTATTGAATGGTGGTGGAACAACTTTGTATTTATCTTCCTCTTTTACTTGGTTCAAGATACCACAAATGTTTCCTGTAGAAACCAAGTTCTTCAGAAATTCATTCTCAACTTGTAACTTGGTATTCTTCACCTTCTCTTCAATAATCATTTTCTTTAAACCATCAATCTCAGTTACATACCTTGACTAAGTCCAATAACTGCTCACACAATCATCTTCAAAACCTCTTATATTTTCATAATTTACAAAATCACTTGCTTGATACCCATTAATGATGCTATGTTTTCTAAAGCATTCACTCTCCAACTTACCTACCTTCACATTCAATGCATCTATTGTTTCAAGTAAATTAGTTGTAGAGAGTAAAGGTACCTATGAAGAAGAAGATTCAGCTTCATTCACAATATTTTCCATAAAAGCAACATTAGCCTTTGTGATGTCATCTGCGTGATCACTCCAATCAAAATTCCCTTCATGTTGTGCAACAACAGCTACATTCCCATGGTTTCTGGGTTAATTTTGATTGTTTATGTTGGGGTTATTGGCAGTAGGTTGAGGATTCTAGTTTCTTTGGTAGTTTTCGTTCTGAGGCACAACTTGTTGATTATTCATTTGGGGCTGTTGATAGTTGTTGAAGTTGTTGGGATTGTTGTTGTAGTTGTTGTTTCTAGGCTGGTTCTGCTGGTATTGCAACTGATTTCTTGGCTGTTGGTTCTGGAATTGATTGACCTGAAAGTTTCTAGGCTGGTTGCATTCTCTAGCAAAGTGTCTAGGTTGTTGGCAATTGTAACATATTGCCTTGGACTTATCAAAGCCAATCCTCTCATTTGGACCAGAAACTAGAGATCTCCCATTCCTGTTAAATAGCCTCTTGCTTCTGAGTGCTAGCATTGCAACCTGCCACTTCAAGTTCATGTCTTCAAGGTCATCAGCATAAATCTGCTCCAAATCATCTTGAATGACACTTGTGTTAATCATATTTTTAGCTATAAATGCATTGTATAACTCACTAAACATAGAGAACAATGCTTGAGTTTCCTTTCCATGACCACTGTGTCCACCAGAATAAGGTAAATGTCCACTTGCCATGGAGGCAGTTTCATTGTCATCTAGGAGTTGAACATTAAACCTTGACTTGTTTCCTTGGTTACTTGTACTACCACCAACAAATGCTTTAGGTGTATCAACACCATGTTCAGTTGGTTCCTCTATGATGGGAATCTGTTGTTGGTTTTTGGTGGACAAGTTTCCTGTAGGTGAAATAAGAGAATTGGACACCTGGAAACATGGCTTCTCTTCCTTTATCATTCTGTTCTCAATCATCTCTATCTCAGCAGCCTGAAGAAAGCAAATTACATCATCCAACTTGAGTTGATCAAATATTGGTTTTTGAAGGATGAATTTTGTCAGGTCGCGCTTAGAATCGGATCTTAATCAATCATGTCATAACTCACACAAAATTAATCGTGTTGACAAGAGAGTTAATGACGGGTTACTAAGTTTAGAAAGATGACCGTTTGTTAAAGGCGGAATTAATAACAAACATACGGTTGCAATGAATATTCAAAATACGAGGACACACGAAGGATTCACTCAAAAGATTTCCATTTATATAACGTTAATCATACAAAAGGATAATCGATTTAGGGTTTAGGAGGAATCCTAGGACAGCCGTCACACACACAATATTCTCTTAATTAATGTGTCGGTCTTATCCACTCGTATATTATGTCTATTTCGTGTCTCTGGCGGCGTGCCCTAATTATTCTATTTATAGCCCTGCCAACCTAAGACAGGCTTTCATTTCTTCTAGAAACCCTATCCGATAGTACATACTCAATTTACATATTCAAAAATATACTAAGTGTAAAACAAGTCTTCCGGGTAAGCTTTTCATTAAACTTCAGTCTCCGAGTACGCAGTGTACTCGGCCTTCCTTCAGACTTGGTAAACATAGAAGCGTACTCGGAATCAGTTTCCGGGTAGACTTTACTTAGAGAATATTTTACCAAGTAAAATATTCACCGAGTAGACTTCAATCTTCTTGGACTTATCAAACTTTGCTCGACAAATCCTCATGAGCAACCTTGTTCTTCTATGATCCTGTTCGGCTCTTTGTTAGTTGAATAACTTATTTGATAAGGCATACTCGGGAGTACATACCTTACTCGAGCAGAACCTTACTCGATATAACTTAGAGATATTCCATCAACTCATCAAGTATACTCGGACCATAATTATTAAATAATACCTTGCCCGGTCTTCCAATTACTTGGCTTCTTGGACTTGGTTGACCATACCTTACTCGGAAGAGTAAAATACTTGGTCTTGAAGAACAACCCTGCTTGACAAAGTGAACCTTACTCGGATATGCCAAATAGATGAACCTTACTCGGAAATCACCAAAAAGCATACCTTGCTCGGATATCCACTTAAGAAGATTCTTTGAAGTAAACCGTGCCCGGAAGGCAAAATCTCGTACTCGGCTAAGTAAAAGCTTACTCGAAGGTTCAAGGTGTACCCGGATTCAATACTTAGCAGTTTCTGAGGAGGTTGAGAATATTCCAATCTTCAATATTCTTCATTTAGGTCAAATCTCCTCATTTGGGTCAAACTCTTGACCCAACAATCTCCCCTAGATTGGAACACCTCAGCTGACCCAAAACACTCTATGGTTACTTACACTTAGCAAAATACACATCAAATTTCGTAATTGAATTACATAAGTAAAAAATTACATAATCAAAGGTTTGTCCGAAGACATTACAAAGCAAAGCCTATTCTATCTCATTTGTCTTTTCCTCTCATTGTAGGCTGCTTGTCTTCTCAGCTGGATCGCAGATGCTGCCCTTTCTCTGAATATATTGAGCACTTGGTAGTGAATGTGTCCTTCTTGTATCACCAAGTCTCTTATATCAGCAAGATCATCATTATGTAGGCATGTCAAATCTGCATCCTTCTTAATTGTTGCCAAGGCCTTCCCATCTGAATTCCTCAGCACATAGTGGCCAGTGTCTTCTCTGTATTCAACTTCTGTAATGACACCATTTTTCTGCACTGTGTAATTCGGCCTTCTCATCCTTCTTCCCAAGCTTATACAAGTCTCCATGTTGGACAGAGGATTTTGATCTCGGACTCTCATCTGGAAGTTCAGCCCAGCCCTGTCCATTTTCTTCAGTTTTTCTGACCTCCTTGACTTGTGAAGTTGGATCAGTCTCCAACTTCTCTTTTCTTTTAAAAATTTGAAGCCATCAGCCGCCTGTTCTTGCAGATACTTAGATAAGTCATTCATTTGTCTTCCTGCTGATCTGTCTCTGTCCCTGAAATCATATAAGTGAAGTGACTCCATTCTTCTTAGTTGTTCTTCTTTGTATTCTCTGAAATCACTTCTTACAACAATCTCCCTTAACTGCCTACTTTCCATTATGAATTTCAAAGAATCAGTAACTGAGTCATAGTAAAGCTCTCTTGGTAGATCCACATCAGACTGTGGTCCATGTGATCTTTGTTGTGCAGAGCTACTTGACTCACCTCTTCCACCATGACCTCTTCCTCTAGGGAATCTCTGATGAAATGGAGGCCTAATAGGAATTGACTTTCTTGGCTTTTCAGGACCCAAATTAAAGAATTTTCTGTATGTGGCCTCCACCATTTCAGTTGGTAAATTTTCAAGCTCTCTCACATTCACCCCATGCTTGTGAAGCTCATTTAACATCTTTGCCATCCCCACTGTATTTGCTGATCTTGCTGGTACAAACCTGCCATCTGCATAATACCTAGGGTTTTCACCCTCCTTTAAGGCCTTTTCCCATTCTGCCTTCTGGATATAAAATAAGTCTTTCAGATCAACCTTTTTCGGGAACCTACACTTTTCCAGGGCATTGAAATCAGCTTCAGTCATGCCTCTTTGATGTATCATTATGTTTCTGAGGATGTTTATCATTTCCTCATTTTCCCATGGCAAGAACTTCTCTTCATCAGACTCAGGCTCAGGCTGTTCTTGCTGAGGGATAGGAGTTTCAGCAATTTTCTCTAGTTCCTTCTCTTTCTCACTCACAGTCCTGATTCTTATTCTTTTCACAGGTGGCTCATCATCAGTTTCTTTCATAATTGAGCTCTCAGTATAGACCCTTTTCATCTCTTTCTGTTTCAATTTGGAATATTGGTCAAATACTGCCTCTTTGCTTAAGTTTCTCACAACTTCAGGCTTTATCCCTTTCTCAATCAGATAACCACACATTCCATCATACTTTTTCTTTAATTCTTCCAGCTCAACCCTGTCATCCTTTTTAACAAATTTTTCTGACACTATCTCTTTCTCACTTTTGTACAGATCTTCAATTTGATCAACAATGTATCTTTCTAAACCAGCTTTAGGATACCCTCTAACCTTCAAAAAGATTTTATAGTGCTCAGTGTTTTTCTTTCATTTCTCAACCTTCTTTAGGACTTCCTCTGCATTTATTTCAATTATGCTCCTTTGAATATATGTCATTTCAGCTTGAGGGGTCACATCATTAGAGCTTGTGTCAACTTTCTCACCTCCTTGATCAGGGTGATCATCACCCTTTCCATCAGACTCCTCAGATTCATCCTCCCCATCATCTGATAGATCATTCATGGCATCTATCTTTGGTTCATCAGAGGCAGGATGCTCTAGTTCAGCAATATCAATATCATGAACCTCAACCTCAGGGACATCAACATCAGGAACCCCTGGTAATTTTTCTCCTGGTTTCAGTGTTTTCAAGGGGATTGCCCTGATTGGTTCATCAACAGTCTGTTCAGCAGATTTCTTTCTTCTTTGATAGGTCTTTTCATATCTTCTTTCTCCCCAGTTACTAGCAGGGTTCTTTTTCATGTCTTCTTTTACTTGATCAACCCATTTCTTAGCAGCTTCAGATGCAATTGACTCCCCAATCTCTTCAGGTATAATCATGTCAGTGTGAAGATTGGTTGATGCTTCAGCAGTCTGCTCTTGTTGCTCTTGAAACTTGTTAACCACCTTTCTCAAAGAGTCATCAACCTCTTGAGTTTTGTTCATATTCACCAGTATTTCAATAACCTCTTGATCTACCACATCTTGAAATATTTCTTTTGCTACATTGGCTTCATTGATCAATAGGTCCTGTTGTACCAACTCTTCTTCAGTCAAGGAATGGGCAATTGCTTCCCTTTCCATTGACTCTTTAATCAGTCTTTCTCTCTCAGCAAGAGCAGCAGCAGCAGCAGTATCAACAAAGGATACATCTTTCTCAACATATACAGCAGGCTCATCCTCTGTACTATCATTTTACCCTTTTCTTTTCTTCTCATCACATGTTTTTCATCCTCTTGTTCATCACTTTCAAACTCATCAATCTCTTTGAATAAGTCTTCCAATTCAGAGTCATGCTCTACCCTCTTGGAACTAGCTTCTTGATCATCAATTGGCTCAGTGTATTCTAGTTCCTCAGTAGCAGCATTCACATTCACATTCTCAACAGTCAGTTCTTCATCAATAATCTCAGTCAACTCTTCTGTCAGCACATTCTCAACATCATCATTCACATTCATTACAGATTCATCACTTTCATCATATTCATTCATGATCCTCATCAAACCATCAATATTTTCAGCACTTTCAGCATCAGTCTCTTGATCCATATTCTCCCCCTGTTTTGGGGCAGCTGAGGTCTTCTCAACCTCCTGCACCAGGGTTTGAATCATCAGTTCAGCCTCAGCTAGCTTTTTCAACAATATTTCATTTTCATTTGTCAGATCTTCATTCTTTCTACTCAACTCAACATTTTCATCCCTAACCTCCTCAACTCTCCTCTTTAGCTAATCATTCTCCAACATTAGTTCAATATTTCTTTGAAGTGTGTTTTCTTGTTGGCTTGAGGGTGGGGTTGTAGGTAATGGTTCATAAGTGGGTTGTTCAGTGATGGATAGGGATTGTGTGTGTTGTGTGGAGGTTTCTGGTTGTTCTAAGTTGAAAGATTGAGGTGGTGTTTGATGTGGTGAAGTATGTGGTGGTGAATGTGGTAGTGTAGGGATAGGTTGTTCAAGTTCTTCATGTTGCTCCCCCTGTACTTGTGCCATAATCTCCATATCCAGACCATCTCCCCCATCATTTCCATCTTCATCATCATCAGAGTCACCTCTAGCACTCTCATTATCATTCCCTTCTTCCTCCTCTGAGCTCAGCTCAGGTACAGGCATAACAGCCAAATCATGGTTTAACAACCATGGCAGAATTTCCAATGGAATACTTGCATCAAAATTGTTAGAAACACCAGGATTCTTTATTCTCTTGTATGCATCGGGATCTTGCAGTTTGTGGGTGGTTCCAATTGTTGGTAAATCATGCAGTGTGCTATTAAATATGATCTGCAGGAATCTCGGGTACTGTAAAAATCTTTTTCTTTCTGGTTTCTTCAGATTCCCCACTAGCCCATCAAAAATCATCTTAGAAAAATTAAATGGCAGATCAAAAATTGTACCAACGGTGGCATTTGCTAGATCAAGGCTCATCAGAGTCCATGATCCCTTTCTTGGAGCAAATCCATGAATAATGTGGTGAATCAGAAATCTGTACAGCATCGGAAATAAACCCTTCTGAAACTGTCCCTCATGAACATTTCCTTGATACCCCATTGTTTCTCTGAAAATCTTTAACAGATGCTTTGTATTGAAGCTGATGTGATTGTGATCATCGTCATTCAGTCTTAAACACCTTCCTATCATCCTTTCAGTAATCTGAATCTCTTGTCTGGCCACGGTCGCCTCGATTCGTCTTTCATTACCGTCTTCAACAAGCTCTGCTGATCTCCAGAAATCCAAAGAGTGATTTCTGTAGATAATCGGGCATTCAGTTAGTGCAAAGCTAATGTTTGACCATGCCATCCATAGGATCATCCTAGCCATCGGTTCATTCTCTGGTGTTACTTAAAGTAGTGCGCACATATTGTGCTTTGGCTCAAACACATACTTCGGCTCGTTGTCTGCCATATCTGTTCTTCGACAAATTAATAACCTAAACACATAAACAGAGTGTTAGTACTTGAATACATAATCAAGTCACAATCACAATCTAATCGTGACCGGAAAACATAAAATTGCATGCTTACCGAGTCGGAAATAAGTGGCTGATAAAAATTAGGGTTTGGATTAATCTTGAATTCGATAAGTCGGCTAATTTTCTTAGTAAGAGAGATTTGCAGTGGAAGGAGAGAGATAGAGGGAAATAATGTAGAAGAAATTTGCCTAAGTCCCTCTTTTATACATTTTGAAAGTGGGTTTTAAATGCTTTTTGTCTTCTTGTGAATTACTAGCTGTCAACCAGTAACATTATCCACTTGATATATTAAAAACATTTAATCTCATTTAAAATCATAAGACCTTACTCGAAAAATTAATTAATCCAAAGTCTACTCGGACCTCTTCCACTAACAAACCTTACTCGGTCAAACTTTACTCGAAAAATATTCATTTTGAATATAAAGTTTGCCCGAATACTTCTCTATTTAAACCTTGCTCGATCAAGTAAATTAATTTAAAGTTTAAGATATAATGAAGAAAGCTTACCCGAAATACTTGATTTCTTGAGAAATAAATCGCAAGACAAATAATCAAATATAGTTATCAAATAAAAATTCTTACTAAGAATCAATTAAGATCCTCCAAAAATTTCTCAAATTCAAATTAAAACTTATCTAGCATGAACCCTAAAAATCACAATCACTAACATATTCAAACAACGTATTCATTCAAGTATGAGTCTAAACAATTTTATCATACTAACTCACATATTCAATCAATGCATTCATTCAAGTATGCTTGTATGAAAATTGTGCTCGAGCATTCTTTCAAATGTAAAGTGTGCTCAGACAATAATCTTGTGCTAAGTATACTCGAATAACTTTCATATAGTACAAAGTGTGCTCGAAACCAAATTCTAGCAGACAGTGTACTCGGAAAGTTGGGTTTTGAAAATTACCAAGTATATTAAAGGAACACAAGTGTACCCGAAATTTAAAGTGTGCTCGGTAAACGAAGTTTGCCCGAAAACACTTGTAATTTCAAAGAAATCATATACAAACATATCAAAGAGCATGCTCGACATGAAATTAAACACAAAAATTTACGTGTGTTATAGTCTAAAATTTCATAGAGCTTGCTCGAAAATCCTAAGTTAGCATAATGCTAGCTAGGATAAACACATTCAGACATCAGGTATGCCCTTGCTCGAGGGAACTTATCATATCAAACCATACCCGAAAATGACAAACTTAAACAGTAACATTTAAGCGTGCCCGGAAAGATTAACAAGTCTTTCCTAACAACATATTCACTCAAAGCTTACTCGGTACACTCACTTAAGTGCACAAAGTTTGCTTGACAACACAATCAGCATATTACATGCATAGCTTACTCGAAGCTAACATATAACATGCATAGCTTACTCGAAACAAGAATTTCTTGTTAACAGTTAGCTATTTCAACACATAATCATCTCAAGACTTCAAGCTTGCTCGGAAAGTGAGTGCAATAGTGCAAACATTTCAAAGCATGCCCAAAAATCATAATGTTAGTCAAAAATGACTAAGCTTACTCGGAAAGGTTGAAAGTTGTCAAACCTTACCCGAAACAACATATTCACACATAATCAACTGTTCTGTACTCGGAAATGTTATAATTCAATAACCTTACCCGAAAATACATATTCAAACAGTTTGTGCTCGAGAAGGATTAGAAATCATCAAACCTTACTCGAACTTACATATTCAGCATATTTTAGGCAAAATGCAACACTTTTTGACTTAAACCACTTTTCAAAGACATTTCTAAGTTATGTATCATTTCAGAACATAGTTTAAGAGCAAATGGTGCATTAAGAGATCAAATTTCAGTGATACCTCATTTCAAAACACCTTCTTTTATAAACTGAAAAGATCTCAGGAATGGGATCATATTGACTAAGTAGCTATTTCATTACTTCACTCTCAGCATTATTATGACAACTTAGATAGGTTAACAGCAGGTATAAACTTAGCATGATTTTCATCTCTTTGGTGATATGATTAAGGTTCAATTTGAGCATAATGCAATAATGGTCAACACTGTGCTATGATGCCTCATATCTCTTCTCAAAGCTTATTTGGCTTTCCCCAGATCACCCCAATTTGACTCCAACCTCCTGTATTTGGTCAAAAATAGTTTCTTATGACAGAACTTATTGTATTTTTGGACCTTTTATTTTCAAACATGTATAGAGGTTGAACGTTGGACTTACAGTTAGCAACATGCCTTTCATTCAAGATGAGACAGATTTTGCCCACATCTTTGTAGTTCTTGTTGTAACCCTCTTGTTTGATAAAATATTTAAAACATTTATCAACTTTTGGTTGATTTATTCATTCTTCCCCTTGTTTTTTGATATTTTCTCAAATTTTCTTAGAGCATGTTCTTTGTCATATTTAAAAAAATGTTTCATTTTGGTTGATCAAATAACAACAGGCTTGTGTATGACTGGGTAATCACTTTTCTGCCATATCATTCGGAGAGATCTATCTTGAGACATGCAAAACAACTATGCATCTCCACATAAAGATTAGCATATTCATTATGTTTATATCACCTTAGATTTTACATCATCATGGGAAAGCAACCATACATGTTAATGACTATACTAAGGCCTTTTTAGCCTATTAATTCCATATGATCAGCTAAGTAGTCAATGTACTATCATTTCCCAAATATACAGTTTAATATTCAATCACCCCAATGCCTCTTCATTGTCAGGTTAATGGCTATCCTGTATTGACCAAAAGTGAACAACAGGACCAAACATACATGTGAATATATGTCCTATCAAAGTCAGAGTTATTGACATAGTTTTAAGTGAATGAATAAGAAACAAGTCATAATTGCCCCAAATGCATTCAGTTTTCAGGTCAATGGCTATCCTTTGAATCTATAGAGATTTAAGGATCAAACATACACAAGTGCATGTCCTTTCAACTGGGCAAATGACATAATTTTCAGCAAAAACAACTGTTTGAGATCTTTCCCTTTAAAAATCCTTCTTTTAAGCTTCTTAAAAGCTTGAACTGAATAATCTTATCATATCTATACACCATTAATCAACTTGCTCATGTTTTGACCAAAATCTAGTATTTATGCAAAATTCATTAAAAATTTCATTGAATCACATAATTTTGACATAAAACACATTTTGACACAAACAGTTGCATCTCTTACTCAAATCTTAATCATTCTATCATCATTAAGAAAAAACAGACTGTAATCTCATTCAATGTCTATTCTACCTTAACAACTTCAGAAGATCAGATTAGGATCATATTCAAGTAATCATAAACATGTGATTACTCATGACATTATATAAGCAATTAATCTCACCTAAACAGATCTAATTACTTATCATAACATCAGATCAGTTAACAAGATAGTCAAGTATTATCATCAAAATCAACCAAATTGCACAAGTAGTCACTCAAGTACCTATCAGTTAACATCAAAGCAGTGACATAATCAAAACATATTCAGCAACATATTCAGCATGTGTGACCTCTTTTAAAATATTCAAGTAGCTCATAGAGGTACACAACTAAGCACACATCCTTAATCAGATTTCATCAGAGTTGATCATCCCCAGGGCTTTCAACAGAAAGTTGAACCTGGTTCTATCAAGTGGTTTGGTGAATAGGTCAGCCAGATTATCACTTGTATCAACTCTTTGCATTTCAATCGAACCCTTTTCACTACAATCTCTGATGAAGTGATGTCTGATTTCAATATGCTTAGTCTTAGAATGTTGCACAGGATTCTTAACAGTAAAATATGCAGCTGTATTATCAATCAGAATAGGGGTGTTTAGAAAGTTCAAACCATAGTCCAGCATCTGATTCTGAATCCAGAGAACTTGTGCACAACAGGCAGATGCAGCAACATATTCAGCTTCTGCAGTGGAGATTGACATTGTTGTCTGTTTCTTGCATTGCCATGACACTAGCCTTTCACCTAAAAACTGGCATCCCCCTGATGTTGACTTTCTACTCATATTGCATCCATCATAATCACTGTCTGTGTATGCAATCAGATCAAAGGATTGGTTCTTTGGATACCAAATCCCTAAGTCTGATCTTTCCTTCAAATATCTGAATATTCTTTGTAACGCCCTGAAATTCGATTGGTAAACTAGGATCGTGAAATCATCGGAAACTATAGACTTTGGGATTCTGGACGATAAGTTCGGAACCCATATCATTGGAAAAAAAAAAAAAAAAAAAAAAAAAAAAAATCTGCTTTTATCATTTAAAATGTTTATTTTATAAAACGACATTTACGCCTGAAAAATATTAATTTTTATGCTTTCGAAAAATTTAATATTCTTATTTAAAAAGATTTCAAATAATTATTCGGAAAATGGTTTTATAAAAGTTTTGCTGAAAAGGTTTTAGTTTGTTTAAAAACTTATGAACTCGACTAGTCTTGACCCGTCGGTAGCCTAAACCCGAACCCGAGTCACCCGAGTATTTAAGCGGAAAATCAAGTATTCTTACACCATCTCTTTCATTTCCACCAACACTTCCCACCCAAACACTCTCATTCTAGAGAGAGAAACTAGAGAGAGAAAGTCTTCAAACTTCAAATCCGAGTCCACAAATCTGTTTGTTGTTGTTCTTGGTAAGATCTTCTTGAAAATCATCCATTTTCATAACCATTTTCGGCCTCAAATCGAGCAAAAACACCCATTTTCGTTTCTTGAGTTTTCGGGTCAAAAACCGTCTTGTTTTGGTGTCAAAATGCAGGCTTTTGTGTTTAAAATCACTGGGAATCGATAGTCCCTTCAATCCCGAGCATTTCCATGTCAAAAACTTCGATTTTGGGTCAAAAATCTGGAAAATCTGAAAAACCCGTAGGTTTCTCCGTCGCCCAGCTTGAAGGAGTCGAATCAGACTCATTCGATCGAATCAGTCGATCGAATCAGCCCATTCGATCGAACCAGTCGATCGAACCAGTCCGGTCGACCGAATAGGAAAGCAACCGAATGGTCTCCAACTCATTCGACCGAATGAGTTTCGTATTCGATCGAACGAGTGTCTATTCGATCGAACAAGTTCCATGTTCGACCGAACGAGTTTTCCCAACTGGTTCGACCAAATGTGTTTCTAGTTCGATCGAATGTGTGTCTATTCGATCGAATGTGTGTCTATTCGATCGAATGTGTGTCTATTCGATCGAACAAGTTCCTATTCGATCGAACGTGTTCCTATTCGATCGAACGTGTTCCTATTCGATCGAATCAAGCCAGAACCAAGCTGTTTTCGTCTTTAAAACCCAGTTTTTGCTCGAGGTCACGTAAGCTCGTTTTCTTAGACTTATAGCACGTTGTTAACCTTATATATATGTCCAACTCTAGGCTAAGGAGATCTATTGTAGCACCATCCTAACCCAAGATCAAGGTGAGTTCATAGCCCCTATTTAAGCTTTTCAAAACTATGGGGTGGAAACATGGTAACTTTACACGTTTGGATAAAATCATTTATGCAAACATTCTTTAAACTATAAACATTTGGATTAAACATGGTAACTTTACACGTTTGGATAAAATCATTTATGCAAACATTCTTTAAACTATAAACATTTGGATTTCTACACACGTGCGGAAATCCACGAGCTTCTTGGTAATCTATAAACTTTGGAAATCTATGAACATGGGGAAAACCCATTAACTCATGGAGATCTAAGAACATTGGAAATCAATGAGTATGGGAAATTCTGTGAACATTGACATCATGGGAACGGGAATCAAATTCATATCATCATAGTCATTGTGTCAGCATGGAAATCTAGAGATCAAAACATCATGAGTTGAATTGGACGCGAGAGTCTATTCTACTCTCGGTAGAACTCACGACCATGAGTGGCATTCTATTCTCGGTGGCACTCGTAACTCATGGGATTTCATACTAGTCTCGGTGAAATCCATAACTCTTGAGGACCTATACTATTCTCGGTAGGGACCAAGGGAACCCAGGATTCTTTGGGGTGTCTATCCTACTCTCGGTAGAACCTAGCTGAGTCCTGGATGGCAAGAACGAGGTAGTCTTGGTTTAAGTCTTGCGTGAGTTCAATCAAGTCTTGTGTGATCATTGGGTTTCATCATCATTCATCATCATCATCATTTGTTCACCATCATCTTGGATACTAGTAAACAATGGGATTTTGGTGTTGGTTTATCTAGTAAACTTAGCATGCTCAAATCTATATGTCCTTGTTTATGCTTAACTGTTATGTGCTACATGTACCGTTGGGAGACCGCAAATCTTTGAGTAATCTTATCACATACGACTCTAATGGGAGATTGATAAGCCCGTTGAGAGCCCAGGAGAACATTTCATGTTTGACTTACTACAAAAACCTCTGTGGGAAAACCAAGAGATCTTTTCTTACAAACCATTTTAAAAACTGGGAATTATACCCAAACATAGTAGTATAAGTTGTAGGAGTGGTGGGTTAGCCGCAGGTACACCCTATATATAAACCCCTACAACCTATACTAGTATGTTTGTGTATAAAACTCTTTTCTTTAAACCTATGAATTCACTCATCTACTTTATGTAGTTGACAGTTTGTTACATGTTTTCAGGAAATAATGCAGCAAGAAATCCCTAGCAAGTTTAGAGGCCTTAGAAAGATGAAGGCTAGACTAGGAGTTGTTGAAAACTTGATATTTTGTATTAAAACAATTTGTTTCATGTTACCTGGTTGATGTAATATTCGACATTTTGGTTATGTTTATGCATTTAGACTTTTATACTATTGTGCTCAACAATCACGACTTAGTCGCCGCACCTCGATTTTTCCGCCATCACGATCGGGGTGTGACAGATTGGTATCAGAGCCAATGGTTATAGGGAATTAGGAAACCGACCTAGACTATAACCTAGGATCCTTGACTCTAGATAGCTCATGCATCACAATCACATGTCTACACTTATATACGTGCTACGTGCTTATGTGTTGCATATTAACTGTTAATCTCTTGAGTCATGTCATTATGTGTTCTTGGTATAATCTATGTCCTCTATTCATAATCTTTGGCGTGTCATTGATTCTATTTAACGCTCGTTTTTCGTTTTGCGAAGAATGCCTCCCAGACGTGCACCCGCTTCCATGGACTCCGCTGAATTAGCCAACCTTATAGCCCAGCAGATCGCGGCTGTGTTACCAGGCATGGTAACAACCATCAGCCAAGGGCTGAGGCAAGAAGGAACCTCTGGGGCCAACCAAATTCCAGCTCAGAACGCAAATGAACCAGCTAATAAGCCATACAAGGATTTCATGGTTACCAAACCCACCAGCTTCAGCGGCACAGAAGGCGCCGTTGGTCTCCTCCAGTGGATCGAAAAGATGGAGGCAGCCTTTGTTATTAGCTCGTGCCCTGAGACACTGAAAGTCACGCACGCGGCAAGCATGTTGTCTAAACGCGCGCTGACCTGGTGGAACAACGAGATAAGAACCCGTGGGCGTGAGGCTGCCTTGGCCATGACCTGGTCGGAATTTGTAGCATTGGCTACCCGCGAGTTCGTACCTCGCAGTGAGGTGCAGAAACTTGAAGCTGAGTTTTGGGTACACAAAATGAAGGGCGCCGATCACCAAGGGTACACGGAGCGTTTTCACGAGCTCTCCCTTCTCGTACCACACTTGGTCACCCCTCCCTCCCGGGCTATTGAGCTTTACATCAATGGCCTACCTGACACTGTCCGTGGAATCGTTATCGGGGCTGACCCATCAACCCTACAAGCGGCCATTGAACTAGCTGCCCGACTGACCCAGGACCAGGTTAAGACTGGGGTCCTAGCCAAAGGTACGGGCAAGGCCGCTGAAGGCTCATCCAAAAAGATCAACCGCATCAAAAAGCGTAAGGCTAGCAGTTACGCGATGGTTACTCCCGCAACCCCAATCAGCTCTGTCGCTCCTGCTCCCACCCCTTCAGGAAGGCCAAAGAGGGAGTACACTGGGGTTCACCCCAAGTGCGGCACTTGCCAATTTCATCATCCTGCCGGAACCCCGTGCTGGAAATGCACGAACTGTGGACGTTTGGGGCACCTAGCGGAACGCTGCAGATTTCAAGGTAATCAACTGGCGATACAGAGCAGCAGTTCCCAACCCAGCAACTCTCGAAGCTGTTTCGAGTGTGGAGCCATGGACCATTTCAGGAGCAGGTGTCCTCGTCTTGCAAATCTTCCTCCGGCCCGAGGCCGAGCCTTTACTATTGGCACTGCTGAAGCTCGCCAAAATCCTGACGTCATTACTGGTACGTTCATCCTTAACAATCTCTGGGTTTCTATTCTATTTGACACGGGTGCAGATAGGAGTTTTATTTCTAGCGAGTTGGTCCCATTGCTTAATCTAGGAACCTCTGTCTTAGACCCCGCTTTCTCTGTCGAAATGGCAAACGGAGAGTCTACCCTAGTGAACAAAATCGTTCGCAATTGCACGCTTACGTTTGATCGGACGTCTCTTAACATTGACCTCATCCCTATGCATTTAGGAAGTTTCGATGTAATTGTTGGGATGGATTGGTTGTCCATCAACCACGCGGAAGTGGTGTGTGCTGAGAAGCTCATTCGCGTTCCTTGTTCTTCTGGCGAGTCCATAATTATTCAAGGAGAAAGATCAGGCAGATGTCTGAAATTAATCTCCTGCTTTAAAGCTCGGCGATGCCTTCGAAAGAAGTGTCTCGCCTTCCTAGCTCATGTCTCCATCAAGAAATCTTTGGGGAAGAAGCTCTCCGATGTCCCCGTCGTGCGTGAATTTCCAGACGTTTTTCCTAAAGACTTACCCGGACTTCCTCCTAGCCGACAAGTCAAATTCCACATCGAGTTAGTTCCCGGTGCAACCCCCGTGGCAAAATCTCCGTATCGTTTGGCTCCGTCTGAAATGCAGGAATTATCGAGCCAGCTGCAGGAACTACTGGACAAGGGTTTTATTCGCCCTAGTTCGTCTCCATGGGGAGCTCCAGTCCTCTTCGTCAAGAAGAAGGACGGATCTTTCCGGATGTGCATAGACTATCGTGAGCTTAACAAACTCACAGTCAAGAATCGGTATCCATTACCGAGGATTGACGATCTTTTCGACCAGCTGCAAGGAGCCACCTACTTTTCCAAGATCGACCTACGCTCAGGTTATCACCAAGTGCGTGTCATGGAGGACGACATCGCGAAAACCGCTTTCAGAACTCGATATGGACACTACGAGTTCCTAGTCATGCCTTTTGGTTTGACGAATGCCCCTGCAGTGTTCATGGATCTCATGAATCGCATTTGTCGTCCATACCTGGACCAGTTTGTTATCGTCTTCATTGACGATATTCTCGTTTATTCCCGCTCTAAAGCCGACCATGAGCTTCATCTCAGGCTTACCTTGGATCTGCTGAGGAAAGAGCAACTCTACGCCAAATTCTCCAAATGCGAATTCTGGCTAAGGGAAGTTCAATTCTTAGGTCACATCATTAACAAGGAAGGCATTCATGTCGACCCTGCCAAGATTGAAGCCATAAAAAAATGGGGAGCGCCTACAACGCCAACCGAAATTCGTTCATTTCTTGGTTTGGCTGGGTACTACCGTCGATTCATCTCGAACTTTTCAAAGATCGCGTTGCCCCTCACAATGTTAACTCAAAAAGGGGAACCATTCATTTGGAACCAAGAGCAAGAAGAGGCTTTCCAAACATTGAAACATAAACTCTGCCATGCACCAATCCTGTCGCTTCCTGAGGGTAACGATGATTTTGTTGTTTATTGCGACGCCTCGAGCCAAGGTCTAGGCTGCGTCTTAATGCAACGCGGTAAGGTCGTCGCTTACGCCTCGCGTCAACTCAAGAGTCATGAGAGGAATTATGTCACTCACGACTTGGAATTGGGTGCTGTGGTCTTTGCCTTAAAAATATGGAGACACTACCTATACGGTACGAAATGTGTCATCTTCACCGACCACAAGAGCCTACAACACATCCTCAACCAAAGGGAGCTAAATATGCGACAACGTCGATGGGTTGAACTCCTAAGTGACTATGACTGCGAAATCCGCTACCACCCTGGAAAGGCTAACGTAGTGGCTGACGCGTTAAGTCGCAAGGAAAGGACCCAGTTGCATGCGATCCGTATTCAGTCCAATCTTCCCTCCTTGGTTCTTGAAGCTCAAAAGCAAGCGATTGCTGGTGGTGATCTCAAAAATATGCTATCTTGCGGTGCCGAACGGAAGTTTGAAACCAAGTCTGATGGTATACTTTACTACTTAAATCGCATGTGGATTCCAAACTCTGAACCACTTCGAGAACTTATCCTGAACGAAGCGCACAAATCCAGATACTCTATTCACCCGGGCAGTGATAAAATGTATCAGAATCTCAAGTCTCATTTCTGGTGGCCGGGTATGAAGAAAGACATAGCTTTATACGTCGGTAAGTGTCTAACATGCTCGCGGATCAAGACTGAACATCAGAGACCATCTGGCCTGTTACAAAAACCGATCATACCGCAGTGGAAGTGGGACGAAGTCGCTATGGACTTCATTACCAAACTCCCGCGGACACCCAGCGGTTATGACACGATTTGGGTTATCGTGGATTACTTGACCAAGTCTGCCCACTTTCTCCCTGTCCGCGAGGACTACACTACGGAGAAGCTGGCGCGGATTTACATTCGTGAGATCGTAACCCGTCACGGTGTGCCTAAGGGCATCACGTCTGACCGTGACCCCTCTTTTGCGTCAAGGTTCTGGAAGTCATTTCAGAAAGCCTTTGGGACAAGTGTGAAACTTAGCTCTGCCTATCATCCTGAAACGGACGGACAGAGCGAAAGGACCATACAAACCCTGGAGGATATGCTCAGAGCCTGTATCCTTGAATTTGGTAGTAGCTGGGAGACTCACCTTCCTCTTGCAGAGTTCTCATACAATAACAGCTATCATGCTACCATCAAATGCGCGCCATTCGAAGCACTCTATGGCAGGAAATGTCGTTCTCCACTGTGTTGGTCCGAGACCGGAGATTCTCAAATACTCGGCCCGGAACTGATACAGGAAACCACTGACAGTATCGCCATCATTCAGCAAAGACTTAAGGACGCCCGCTGTCGACACAAGTATTACGCTGACAAACGCCGCAAACCTCTGGAGTTCCAAATAGGCGATCACGTAATGCTCAAAGTTTCCCCCTGGAAGGGCATTGTTCGCTTCGGGAAAAAGGGAAAGTTTGCTCCAAGGTACGTAGGACCTTTCAAGATCATCGAAAAGGTCGGACCTGTAGCCTATCGCTTGGAATTGCCTCCAGAACTCAGCCGCGTTCACAACGTTTTTCATGTGTCGCAACTCAAAAAGTGCCTCGTTGACGAGACCGCTCAAATCCCGATCGACACGGTTCACATCGACGACAAACTATACTTTGTTGAGGAACCTGTCGAGATCCTAGATCGAGAAGTCAAAAAGACTAAGCGAAGCCGGATACCTATAGTCAAGGTACGTTGGAACAACCATCGTGGACCCGAGCTCACATGGGAACGAGAGGATAAGATGAAGGAGAAATACCCTCATCTGTTCGCATAGTCATCATCTTTGTAATTCTAGAAATCTTGGAGTCTATGTAATCGTAATCATGTAATCAGGGACCAATATCAATCAATGAAGTATCATGTTGTTCCTATTTGCTTATAAATATTCTCTTATTTGCATAACACCAAGTTTGGCTACCCATGACTCGTGCTGGAAAACACAAGTTGTGCATACTTAATCATGTAAACATTGGGGTAAACTATGTATCATTGAGCCAAAATTTGTCATCATTCTAACATTCATGAAGCATGGTTGTGTGTGTGTGTGTGGTGTCGTGTCGATTTTTCTAGCCGCACACAATGGAGTTTATACATTGATACAAGGTGAACTCGTAATTATAGTCCGGAATATAATAACATCAAGTTCACAGGTGTATACGTGTATAAACAATATGCTATTGTGTAACTATGAGTCGTGAACTCAAGCTTCGTGTAGGGAATTAATCAATGAATGTTGAAGGAGTGGTGGGTTAGCCGCTGGTACACCCTATATATAAACCCCTTCGGCACAAGTTGATTATGTCTGAAGCGAGACTTGGAATTAGGGACTCATAGTTAGCGTGGCAGCTGTGAGGCGTTAAATTCAAGAGTTATTGAGGGAATTATTCATTGGAGATTGAAGGAGTGGTGGGTTAGCCGCTGGTACACCCTATATATAAACCCCTTCAATCCGAAATGAATATGTCTGATGTAAAGCTTGAAGGTGATGCCTTGTAGTGGAAAATAGTGTGTCGTCCTGTGTGTCATTGAACTAATAGGAGTCGAAAGAAACACCCAAGTGGAGTTGAGGGAGTGGTGGGTTAGCCGCTGGTACACCCTATATATAAACCCCTTCAACTTGATTTGGGTGGTATCCAAGACGAATATTAGGGGTAGTGGCGCATAGTGGTCATCATGGGATCATTTAATCTAAAACATCATTGCATCAACTATACTAAATTCTAAATTTCGGGACGAAATTCCTCTAAATTGGGGAGGATGTAACGCCCTGAAATTCGATTGGTAAACTAGGATCGTGAAATCATCGGAAACTATAGACTTTGGGATTCTGGACGATAAGTTCGGAACCCATATCATTGGAAAAAAAAAAAAAAAAAAAAAAAAAAAAAAAAAAATCTGCTTTTATCATTTAAAATGTTTATTTTATAAAACGACATTTACGCCTGAAAAATATTAATTTTTATGCTTTCGAAAAATTTAATATTCTTATTTAAAAAGATTTCAAATAATTATTCGGAAAATGGTTTTATAAAAGTTTTGCTGAAAAGGTTTTAGTTTGTTTAAAAACTTATGAACTCGACTAGTCTTGACCCGTCGGTAGCCTAAACCCGAACCCGAGTCACCCGAGTATTTAAGCGGAAAATCAAGTATTCTTACACCATCTCTTTCATTTCCACCAACACTTCCCACCCAAACACTCTCATTCTAGAGAGAGAAACTAGAGAGAGAAAGTCTTCAAACTTCAAATCCGAGTCCACAAATCTGTTTGTTGTTGTTCTTGGTAAGATCTTCTTGAAAATCATCCATTTTCATAACCATTTTCGGCCTCAAATCGAGCAAAAACACCCATTTTCGTTTCTTGAGTTTTCGGGTCAAAAACCGTCTTGTTTTGGTGTCAAAATGCAGGCTTTTGTGTTTAAAATCACTGGGAATCGATAGTCCCTTCAATCCCGAGCATTTCCATGTCAAAAACTTCGATTTTGGGTCAAAAATCTGGAAAATCTGAAAAACCCGTAGGTTTCTCCGTCGCCCAGCTTGAAGGAGTCGAATCAGACTCATTCGATCGAATCAGTCGATCGAATCAGCCCATTCGATCGAACCAGTCGATCGAACCAGTCCGGTCGACCGAATAGGAAAGCAACCGAATGGTCTCCAACTCATTCGACCGAATGAGTTTCGTATTCGATCGAACGAGTGTCTATTCGATCGAACAAGTTCCATGTTCGACCGAACGAGTTTTCCCAACTGGTTCGACCAAATGTGTTTCTAGTTCGATCGAATGTGTGTCTATTCGATCGAATGTGTGTCTATTCGATCGAATGTGTGTCTATTCGATCGAACAAGTTCCTATTCGATCGAACGTGTTCCTATTCGATCGAACGTGTTCCTATTCGATCGAATCAAGCCAGAACCAAGCTGTTTTCGTCTTTAAAACCCAGTTTTTGCTCGAGGTCACGTAAGCTCGTTTTCTTAGACTTATAGCACGTTGTTAACCTTATATATATGTCCAACTCTAGGCTAAGGAGATCTATTGTAGCACCATCCTAACCCAAGATCAAGGTGAGTTCATAGCCCCTATTTAAGCTTTTCAAAACTATGGGGTGGAAACATGGTAACTTTACACGTTTGGATAAAATCATTTATGCAAACATTCTTTAAACTATAAACATTTGGATTAAACATGGTAACTTTACACGTTTGGATAAAATCATTTATGCAAACATTCTTTAAACTATAAACATTTGGATTTCTACACACGTGCGGAAATCCACGAGCTTCTTGGTAATCTATAAACTTTGGAAATCTATGAACATGGGGAAAACCCATTAACTCATGGAGATCTAAGAACATTGGAAATCAATGAGTATGGGAAATTCTGTGAACATTGACATCATGGGAACGGGAATCAAATTCATATCATCATAGTCATTGTGTCAGCATGGAAATCTAGAGATCAAAACATCATGAGTTGAATTGGACGCGAGAGTCTATTCTACTCTCGGTAGAACTCACGACCATGAGTGGCATTCTATTCTCGGTGGCACTCGTAACTCATGGGATTTCATACTAGTCTCGGTGAAATCCATAACTCTTGAGGACCTATACTATTCTCGGTAGGGACCAAGGGAACCCAGGATTCTTTGGGGTGTCTATCCTACTCTCGGTAGAACCTAGCTGAGTCCTGGATGGCAAGAACGAGGTAGTCTTGGTTTAAGTCTTGCGTGAGTTCAATCAAGTCTTGTGTGATCATTGGGTTTCATCATCATTCATCATCATCATCATTTGTTCACCATCATCTTGGATACTAGTAAACAATGGGATTTTGGTGTTGGTTTATCTAGTAAACTTAGCATGCTCAAATCTATATGTCCTTGTTTATGCTTAACTGTTATGTGCTACATGTACCGTTGGGAGACCGCAAATCTTTGAGTAATCTTATCACATACGACTCTAATGGGAGATTGATAAGCCCGTTGAGAGCCCAGGAGAACATTTCATGTTTGACTTACTACAAAAACCTCTGTGGGAAAACCAAGAGATCTTTTCTTACAAACCATTTTAAAAACTGGGAATTATACCCAAACATAGTAGTATAAGTTGTAGGAGTGGTGGGTTAGCCGCAGGTACACCCTATATATAAACCCCTACAACCTATACTAGTATGTTTGTGTATAAAACTCTTTTCTTTAAACCTATGAATTCACTCATCTACTTTATGTAGTTGACAGTTTGTTACATGTTTTCAGGAAATAATGCAGCAAGAAATCCCTAGCAAGTTTAGAGGCCTTAGAAAGATGAAGGCTAGACTAGGAGTTGTTGAAAACTTGATATTTTGTATTAAAACAATTTGTTTCATGTTACCTGGTTGATGTAATATTCGACATTTTGGTTATGTTTATGCATTTAGACTTTTATACTATTGTGCTCAACAATCACGACTTAGTCGCCGCACCTCGATTTTTCCGCCATCACGATCGGGGTGTGACATTCTTTTCACAACATTCATGTGGGAGACTTTTGGATTTGATTGGAACCTAGCACATACACACACAACAAACATGATATCTGGTCTTGTTGCAGTCAGATACATCAGTGATCCAATCTTGGCTCTGTATTCATGTTCATCAACTGGCTCCCCCTTTTCATCAGCTATCATCTTTTCTTTGGTGTCCATTGGAGTTGATGCAGCCTTGTAATCATGACAGTTGAACTTATTTAGAATGTCCTGCACATACTTAGCTTGGTGAATGAAGATTCCTTCATCCTTTTGTTGAACTTGTAGTCCCAGAAAGAAATTCATTTCACCCATGGAACTCATGCTGTATTTGGATTTCATCACCTCTTCAAACTCCAAACACATATTTTCATTTGTAGATCCAAAGATGATATCATCAACATAGACTTGTACAAGCAGCAAATCTGACCATTGTCTTTTGTAGAAGAGAGTCTTGTCTATGGCTCCCCTTGTGAAGCCATTTTCAAGTAAATGAGTTGATAACTCATCATACCATGCTCTAGGAGCCTGATGTAAACCATAAAGGGCTTTGTTTAGCTTATACACCCTGTTTGGATACATGGGATCCTCAAAGCCTGGTGGTTGAGTCACATACACTTCTTCATCAATCTTTCCATTAAGGAATGCAGATTTGACATCAAGCTGGAATACTTTAATTTTCTTTGAGGCAGCATATGCAAGAAAAATCCTTATGGCTTCCAGTCTTGCAACTGGTGCAAACACTTCCTCAAAGTCTATCCCTTCCTTTTGAAGACATCCCAGTGCTACAAGTCTTGCTTTGTTCTTAATCACCAAACCCCTTTCATCCCTTTTATTTCTGAACACCCATGTGGTTCCTATTGCATATCTGTCATGTGGCTTGTCTACAAGATCCCATACATGTAAATCTCTGAACTGGGCCAATTCCTCTTGCATTGCCTCTACCCAACTATTGTCTTTTAAAGCTTGAGCAATATTCTTTGGTTCTAATTGGGATAGAAAGCAAGAGTACAGACAGATGTTAGCTATCTCAGAATGACTCCTTGTTACTCTTTCATGCAGGTCACCAATGATATTTCCAGCAGGATGACTCTTTTCAACAGTAGGAGTTTGTATTATCATATTTGTAGACAAATTTATGTCAAGATTTGTTTCATTGATTTCAGGTTCTTCAATGATCAAATCAGCTTCTGCATCATGAAACTCTGGTGCTTCATCATTGGTTTGTCTTGAAGTGGATGCACCATTGTTTCCCAGATTCAAACTTTAAAACAAGTCTTGGAATCTTGCTGTTGTTGCAGCTTCTTCATCATTTGTTTTGTTGCCTGTGACACTCCCATTATGAACATGATCATTTTGTACATCAGTACTATCTTGACTTGTCATTTCCTGATCTTGTTCAATGTCATTGTTTGTGGAGCTATTCACAAAAGTGTATTCTTTTTCTGATCTAGCAACTTTCTTCCACAATTCTTCTAAGTCCAGTTCTTTCTTCTTATTTTCTTCAAGTACACTGGTCTTGTAGAATGTTTCATCAAAGTCTTCAGAATAAATCTTGAATGACTTTATCAATTTTTCGTGATCAAACAGCCATGTTGCACCACTGACTGTGTTGAATTGATTCTCATTAAAAATAATGTCAGATGACTCTATTACACTTATGTGATCTTTCACATAAACTCTGTAAGCCTTTGAGTGAGTAGAATATCCAACAAAGAAACAGTCTAGTGACTTAGTTTGAAACTTGTTCAAATAGTCTCTAGTGTTCAGTAAGAAACATTTGCAGCCAAAGGGCTTGAAGAACTTGATGTAAGGCTTTCTATTGTTGAAAATATCATATGGAGTTTTATCATGCCTTTTGTTCACAAGCACTCTGTTCTGAACATAACAAGCAGTATTGATTGCTTCAGCCCAGAATGTGACAGGTAAGTTAGCATCAGCCAACATGGTTCTTGCAGCTTCTATTAGTGTTCTGTTTCTCCTTTCTGCAACACCATTTTGTTCAGGAGTTCTTGGAGCTGAAAATTGTTGAAGTATCCCTTTCATAGCACAAAATTCTTCCATAACTCCGTTCTTGAACTCAGTACCATTGTCACTTATCAGCATCTTCACTTTCTTATTCAGCTTGTTTTCAATCATTGTGACACAACCTTTAATCAACTCCGCAATCTCATCTTTGGTACTTAGGAAATAAACCCAAGTATATCTTGAAGAGTCATCAATGATTACCAAACAGTATCTTTTCTTTCCAATACTTGGTACACTCACAGGACCAAAAAGATCCATGTGAAGTAACTCAAGTGGTTGATCAAATGAGTTGATGAGCTTTGTCTTATGAGTAGACTTGTGTTGTTTTCCCTTCTGACATGAGTCACAATGATCATCTGACTTAAATTCTCTTGTAGGTAAACCAATCACATGTTCACCCTTGACCAGTCTATTCATATTCTTTAAGTTCACATGACACAACTTCCTATGCCACAATTTAGACTCATTTTAAGTGGCTTTGGTCACAAAACATGCACCACCTCTTGAAATAGCATCTTTCATATTCAACTCATACAAGTTGCCATTTCTTGGTGCCATCATCATAATCATGTCAGGTGGGATCACAAACTCAGGTTTTAAGATGAAACAATGAGAATCATCAAAACTGACTTTGTAACCCTTATCACACATTTGAGATATACTTAACAAATTGTATTGTAGTCCCTCAACATGAAAGACATTGTCAAAAGACACCTTCCCATTTGTCAATATCCCTTTACCCACAATCTTTCCTCCATTTTCATCACTCCCAAAGGCAACTGGACCCTCATACTTCTCTACATAATTCACAAGTGACCTCTTGTCACAAGTCATGTGCCTAGAACAACCACTTTCCATATACCATATATCATTCAATGGAATGGCCTGTTCCTGCACAAAGAGAAATTTGATTAGTTTGGTGATGAGATGCAAGCTTCTTCAACTTTCAACTTATCAGTGTCAATTTTAGTGGCAGCTTGGGAAGTGAGTGTAGTAGGTTCAGGATCTTCATGAGTGATCTCCAAGTTGTTTGAATGGTCAGTTTCATACCCACACTCTCTTGGTGTCTTGACAAGTGAAGCTGAATTGTCAAGCTCAACTGAGGCAGTTCTCTTTTCTTGTAAGACATAGTCCTTAGATTCTGAGAAGTCTCTTACATCAGTTACAGCTTCAACTTTAGCTCCAGTTCTGGGTTTCCATGTGAAACCTTGTGGTTCATATCCATGTTTCAACAAGAACTTTTCATCACAAGTGAGTACAGCTTGTTTCTTTCTTTGATATATAGCTTTTCTTTTTGAATTCTCACTGCCTGATGATTCTTGTGACTCATCAGACTTGACTGAATGAGTATTCTTGGTGAATTTCAATGACTGGTTTTCCCTTATCACCTGCTTTTGCTTCTGAGGTGATTTACTTCTTTTCACATGTTCAGTCATATGCATCTTCTTCTTTGTCTCACCCTTTACTTCAACTCTTATCTCTTTTCTATTCACATTTCCCTTTCCCAAATACATTGCATACTTCTCTTTGTACAAAACAAAGTCTTGACCAAACTTTGTTCCATTTGGGACATGGAAAGGCTGAAACTTGAGTCTCTCATTACATGAATCAGTATGGTGTTCATATTCATCACACTTTCTACACCACACCTTTCTTTTGAACATCTCATGTTCTTGTGGTTTCCTGAATCTTTCACTTGGTTTGGGCTCTCTTACACCAATTGCCTTTTTGTTTTTCAGATTGTCATAATCAATTGAGAATGGTACAAACTCAGCCATTCTGATGTCATTTCTTTCCACATTCCCTTTAATAAAGACAACCTTTTTCAAGTTTAGTGGTTGATCATCTTCATTCTCTCTATATCTTGACTTCCTTCTTTCATATTCCTCAACAGTCTCTACCTCTCCCACATCAAAGTCTTCAACACTTGAAAAGATAGGATAAATAGGAGTAAAATATTCTATATCCATTTCTTTCTTATTTACCTTCCTTTTCTTGTTCTTTTCTAACTTCTCCAAAAACTTTTTGCTTGGAGTTCTGACAGCATTGTAACTCACATTCTTCTTTTCACCAATGTCAAACGAAACATGTTCTCTCTTAAATTGCTCATTCATTCTTTTCATTTTATGTGTAACTGGAGGATACTTTGGAAGTTGATCAACAGATTCAGGCTTTTTATATTTTCTTCCTTTTTCAGCAGCTTGAATTTCTTTTTCAGTGATTTGATCACTCAAATCACTTAGATCATCTTGATCTAATTTATCTGAATCAAAGTCATCTTCAGAGACTTGAACTTCAATTGACTTTTCCTCTTTCATTTCTTTCTTCATAACAAATTCACCATCTTCACTCACCTCAACATTTTTGTACAAATCTGCAACATCTTCTTTGTCTTGAAACACATGTTTGAATTGTTGTAGATAAGCACTTCTCTTTTCTTTGTCAACTTTAGGCATAAAGTTGTTGATGAATGGTGGTGGAACAGCCTTGTACTTTTCATCTTCTTTTACTTTATTCAGAATTCCACAAATGTTTCCAGTTGAAACTAAGTTCTTTAGGAATTCATTTTCAGTTTGCAGCTTTGTATTCAGCACCTTTTCATCAATCACCATCTTCTTCAACCCACTAATTTCTGTTGTGAATCTTGTCTGAGCTCTATAGCTATTCATACATTCCTCTTCCAAACTTTTCATTCTTTCCTCACTAACAATCTCACTTGCCTCATAAGCATTGATAATGATTTGCTTCTTAAAACACTCATTTTCCAACTTACCAATCTTTTCTTTTAATTCATTGACAAGTTTAGGTAAATCAACATTAGGATTAGAATGTACCTTAGATGAAGATGCAGAGTCTATGGCCATGAATGCCACATTAGCTCTTCTGATATCATCTGCTATATCTTCCTCATGGTTACTCCAGTCAAAGCTTCCCTCATGCTGAGTAGTTACTGCCACATCGCCTTGATTTCTTGGTTGATTTTGGTTTGCTGGAATGTTTTGAGTTGCAGGGATTTGAACAGCTTGATTCTGATTGTTGTTCATTTGATATACTTGATTCTGATTCATTCCCTGCTGGTTGTTCATCTGAGGCTGATAGTGGTTATTAAAATTGGGATTGAAGTTGTTGTTTGGATGGAAGTTGCTGTTGTTGGGATTGAATCCTTGGTTATTGTTGAAGTTCTGCTGGTTGTTGTTTCTATGCACATTCTGCTGGTATTGTTGTTGGTTTCTAGGCTGTTGGAACTAATTGACTTGAAAGTTCCTTGGCAAATTGCACTCTCTTGCAAAGTGTCCAGGCTGTTGACAGTTGTAGCAGATAGCCTTGGACTTATCAAATCCTATTATCTCATTTGGACCAGAAACTAGTGATCTACCAGTTCTGTTGTACAGTCCCTTGCTTCTTAATGCCAACATTGCAGCTTGCCATTTGAGATCCATGTCTTCAAGGTCATCAGCATCTATTTGTTCCAAATCATCCTGCACTACACTTGTGTGAATCATGTTTTTGGCCACAAATGCATTGTAGGACTCAGTGAACATAGACATTAGGGCTTGTGCCTCACTCCCTTGAACATGCCCTGCACCAGCACTTTGAGCATTTCCATTTCCCACAGAAACTGAATCATCATCAATCAATTGAACATTAAATCTCTGTTGACCACTTTGATTGCTTGAACCACCTCCAATGAAAGACCTAGCAGTCTCATTGTTGTGATCACTTGGTTCTTCAATGATGGGAATTTGTTGTTGATTCTTTGTTGTAAGATTCCCCATTGGAGCAATTAAAGCGTTTGACACATTGAAACTTGGTTTATCTTCCTTGATCATTTCATTCTCAATCATTTCAAGTTCAGCAGCTTGAAGAAAACATACTACATCATCCAATTTCAATTCATTGAAATTTTGCTTTTGAAGGATGAATTTGCAAGCAGTATACCATTCTTTTGGCATTGAGTTGAGCAACTTTGTATTTAAATCAAAGTCAGTCATTACATAGTCAGTTGTTCTCAACTCATTCACAATACTCAGAAAACGTTCTAGTATTGACTTCAACCTTTCACCATCTCTATACTTGAATCTTTCTAACTGTTGCTTCAGTCTTTGCTTGTTAATGTTCTTCAATTCTGTGTTCCCTTCATACATCTCAAGGATTGCATCATACATTGCCTTAGCAGTTTGATGATGTGCAACCTTTGTGAGGATTTCCCAAGGCAGACCAAGTTTGAGCATAGCCAATTCCCTGTCATCAACCTTTCTCATTCTCTCTCAAACAGCAGCAATAGCGTTTGCATTAGCACCTTCTTCAACTGCAGCTTGTGGTCCATTCTTGATAGAATTCCACATATCCACATCATTATAACAAATGGCAACCTCAAAAAGCACTTTCCACTTGGTAAAGTTCTCCTGACCATACAATCTAGGTATCTTATTAGTAGACACCTCTTGTTCCTCATATCCAGACATTTTCTTAAAACAAAAGTTAAGCTTTTATCGAAAATAAAGTAAAATTATCAGATCTGAAAATAAATTCTGAGATCTGAGGTGTCTGATATGAATAGGACAAGATTCAACAATAAAAATCAAAGCTTTAAGTGAAATAAGGAAAAGAAAACACCTAAAACTTGTAGATCTGGAAGAAAAATGAAGAACAGAGCCTCTGACGTCACAAATCAATCGAACAGTGCTCTGCTTACATCATTCTTCTTCAAAACTTAATCAGCAACAATCTTTCTAAAAATAGCAGCAACAAGCTCTGATATCACTAGTCAGGTCGCGCTTAGAATCGGTTCTTAATCAATCATGTCATAACTCACACAAAATTAATCGTGTTGACAAGAGAGTTAATGACGGGTTACTAAGTTTAGAAAGATGACAGTTTGTTAAAGGCGGAATCAATAACAAACATACGGTTGCAATGAATATTCAAAATACGAGGACACACGAAGGATTCACTCAAAAGTTTTCCATTTATATAACGTTAATCATACAAAAGGATAATCGATTTAGGGTTTAGGAGGAATCCTAGGACAACCGTCACACACACAATATTCTCTGAATTAATGTGTCGGTCTTATCCACTCGTATATTCTGTCTATTTCGTGTCTCTGGCGGCGTGCCCTAATTTTTCTATTTATAGCCTTTCCAACCTAAGACAGGCTGTCATTCCTTCTAGAAACCCTATCCGATAGTACATACTCAATTTACATATTTAAAAATATACTAAGTGTAAAACAAGTCTTCCGGGTAAAGCTTTTCATTAAACTTCAGTCTCCGAGTACGCAGTGTACTCGGCCTTCCTTCAGACTTGGTAAACATAGAAGTGTACTCGGAATCAGTTTCCGGGTAGACTTTACTTAGAGAATATTTTACCAAGTAAAATATTCACCGAGTAGACTTCAATCTTCTTGGACTTATCAAACTTTGCTCGACAAATCCTCACGAGCAACCTTGTTCTTCTATGATCCTGTTCGGCTCTTTGTTAGTTGAATAACTTATTTGATAAGGCGTACTCGGGAGTACATACCTTACTCGAGCAGAACCATACTCGATATAACTTAGAGATATTCAATCAACTCATCAAGTATACTCGGACCATAATTATTAAATAATACCTTGCCCGGTCTTCCAATTACTTGGCTTCATGGACTTGGTTGACCATACCTTACTCGGAAGAGTAAAATACTTGGTCTTGAAGAACAACCCTGCTTGACAAAGTGAACCTTACTCGGATATGCCAAATAGATGAACCTTACTCGGAAATCACCAAAAAGCATACCTTGCTCGGATATCCACTTAAGAAGATTCTTTGAAGTAAACCGTGCCCGGAAGGCAAAATCTCGTACTCGACTAAGTAAAAGCTTACTCAAAGGTCCAAGGTGTACCCGGATTCAATACTTAGCAGTTTCTGAGGAGGTTGAGAAGATTCCAATCTTCAATATTCTTCAATTAGGTCAAATATTCTCATTTGGGTCAAAATTTTGACCCAGCAAATTTGTTGGCTGTATACCACTCCTTTAGAATTGAATTCAGTAACTTAGTGGTCAAATCTAAGTCGGTCACCACATAATCAGTGGTTCTCAAGTCATTCACAATTGCTAGAAATCTATCAAGAATTGATTTCAATCTTTCTTCATCCTTGTATTTGAATCTCTCAAGCTGTTTCTTGAGTCTTTGTTTCTTGATATTTTTCAGCTCAATGTTCCCTTCAAACATCTCAAGGATTGCATCATACATAGCCTTAGCTGTTGTGTGATGCACAACCTTGGTTAAGATTTCCCAAGACAGTCCCAATTTGATCATAGCTAAGGCCTTGTCGTCCACCTTCCTCATTCTGTCACACACAGCAAGGTTAGTATTTGCACCATCTTCAGCTACGTATGGACCATTTTTTGATTGAGTTCCACATATCAACATCGTTATAGCACACAAAAGCCTCGAATAATACCTTCCACTTGGTGAAATTTTCCTGTCCGTACAGTCTTGGAATTTTGTTAGTGGAAACCTCTTGCTCTTCATAACCAGACATTTTTGGTATTTTTGAAAAATGATTTTAATCAGAAACAGAGAAAGGCTAAAAACAAAGTAAAAATCGATATTTGAAAACAATCAGATCTGAGAATCAAATCTTCAGATCTGATGTTTATGGTTCGATTGGAGCAATATTAAGTAATAAATATTCAAACTTTGATGAAAATAAGTAAAAGAAGACACAGGAAATTTGCATATCTGAACGAAAAATGAAGAACAGAAGTGCTGACGTCAGTACTCAATGGAAAATTTCTCTGCTTACGTTATTCTTCATCTTAAATAAATCAGGAAACAACAAATCTTCACCAAAACACCAACGAACAAGCTCTGATACCACTTGTCGGAACCGAGCCACTGTACAGAAGCGTGTTTCGTGAACGGACATGTATAAACGAGCTCGGTTTATGGATCGAATCAAAACACCTATTCACTCTTGAACGATAATAATGGATGGATGTGGAGAGTTCGTTTCCATTAAAAATAATCAATAAAGTAGGATGAACAATTGTATGTAATCGAAACACAAAAGATAGATGTAGTAGTATGATTTCATTAACCGAATGATTGTCTTGAAGAACACTCATACATACATTCATACATGCAAAGGAACGGCCACCCGAGGAAGGATCTTCCCCGGGGGCAAACACTCCAAATACAATAATAAATCTCACAATGCATACATGACATAAAATATAATATAATATTTCACCCGTCAAATGCTTCCATTACTCGTTATAATATCTTGTTGTCTTTCTTTAATTTTTCATTATAAACGAGTAACGATTTGATGCGTCGGTCTAAAATTAATACCCAACAGTATCTGAGAATTAAAGCACGGATGGTATTTCCTTTGCTAAACAAGAAAAAGAAGTGGAGATTGTCAGAATATGAAAAGACCAAGAGAGCCAAGAGGTTAAGTGACATCAAACACACTGAATTTGGCTATATCACAAGAGTAAGGAACAAAAATCCTTTAGCCAATCTGATAAATTGTACAAGTATGAGAAGAAGGATGACTATGCCCAACCATGAAGTTCATCAAAATAGTAGAAGTGCAAGAATTGATTAAAATGAAAATGATGGTCTCTACATTCTTAGAACTCAGATGGACATGCATTGGGTACTATCAAAATTGATGAAGATTTGACTTTTTGTCATGTTGAGGATCTGAAAGATATAATGCACTAGACACTTCATGTCAATCATCCTCATCAACAACAATTGTTTATATTCAAGGAAAGGGCAGGAGCAGTGAGAATAGAAAGACGACAAGAATCATATAGCTCAAGAGGGTTAAGACTATGTTTTAGCTTAGCTTTTGCTTTGTAATGTCCACTGGACAGAATTTTCACTTTGTAATATTTTGACTTTGTTATGTAATTTTGATTTTGAAAAGTTGATGTGTATTTTTGACTAAGTGTATGTAACCATTGAGGTGTTTTGGGACAGCTGAGGTGTTCCAATCTAGGGGGGTTGTTGGGATAAGCAAATGCTTAAAGGAATATTGGAATCTTCTCAACCTCTCAAGAAAAGGCTAAGTATTAACATCGGGCACACTTTGGCCTCCGAGCAAGTTTTTTGCTTATCCTAGCAAGGTATTTTGCCTTTCGGGCAAGGTTATCTTCTTGAAGTCTTCTTAAGTGATAATCCGAGCAGGGTTCACTTTGTCTAGCAAAGGTGTTCTTCAAGTCAAACATAGTATGCTTACCAGCAAACTCTTGACTAAACTAAGCTAATGAATCTAAGTATTTTGGAAGATCTAGCAAGGTTTGATTAATAAACAGTGGTCCGAGCATGCTTGAAGAAAGTTGATCAACAAATATTCTAACGACTTTCCTAGCAAGGTTCAACTCATAGAAAGCTACAGTGCTACCAGCACAAGCCAAACATTGTTACCAGCACACTTCAGTGTGCTTTATAAGTTTTTCATTAACAAAGAGTTGAAGGGATTCATGAAGAACAATATGCTCGTAGAACCATATCGGGCCAAGTTTTCTACGGTCAAGAAGATTGAAGTCTGCTAGGAGAGTATTTTCTAAGGAAAATACTCTAAGTAAAGTCTATCCGGAAAACTGTTCTCCAGCACACTTCAAGGTTACCAGGTCTGCTCGAAGAAGACAAAAGACACAAAGTCTACCCGAAGACCTGTTTTACACTTAGAATCTTTTGTAATATGTTTTCATGATATGTATTATTGATTAGGGTTTCTAAAAGGAATGACAGTTGTATGGGCAGGCCTATAAATAGAATAATTTAGGGCACGCCTATAAGAGATCTGAAAAAGATGACATATACGATACCTGAATATTGATTGATAACGATTTGACGGCTGATATATTCGTACGGATATTCGGCCTAGAATCATATCATTCCGTTCTTGAGCCCTGATAATTTCTGTTTTGTAATCGACCTTGGTATTAATGTGTCACACCCTCAAAATCAACTAACGGAGTTTTATCGTCAGAGGGGGTGAACTAACAGGATCGGAATCATTAGTTTTTAATCAAACCATAAAACAAAGTTTTCAAACCACGTAAACATTTACGAGTAATTAAACGCGGAAGCGTAAAAACCTTTAACCAAAAGTTGCGTCACACAGGACGACTTAAAACCAATGATAACCGTTTTAAAATAGTTTGCATAACAAAAGCGTTTTCAAGCAATGCATGATCCTATACCGCGCGCCCGCCTCGGCTACCTGAGAATAACATACTAAAAGTGTCAACACGAGGTTGGTGAGTTCACAAGTTTATATAAAATAAAGCGTTTAGCGTTTTGCGTTCAGCGTTTTGCGTTTAGCGTTTTGCGTTACCAGATAGTGTTAAATCAATTATATATCGATAGGTAGCTAGCCTATACAACAAGTATTACTAAGTGTTCGACACCGAAGCTGACTGTTTATCAAGTGCCTTGTCACCAGGTCATCCAGACCATGGTATGTGTTAGCCAAAATTACACCCACTCGACCTCCAGTCGAGTTTAGCGTTGGGTGGGGTTTGTCAAACCCAGTATTACTACTCAACCGTGACTCGCTATTATCCAAATATTAACCGGTTCGATGTGTAGGACTTCAATTGTTTCGTTTGCCACTTAGCCTTTACAAGTGATATATAATTTACTAACAAAATCTTAAATGCGTTTTTCGGAGTATGTTATCTCCCCTAAGTGAAAAGCGTTTAAAACAGTTTAAAGGGGTAAGTGAACTCACTGTTTGCGAAGAATTCCCAAAAATAAATCACCAAGTGATGCGCGTCACAGAAAAACTCTCTCTAGCGTTCTAAAACAACAAAGAGATTTTTCTAAGTGTCCGAACTATTATCGAGTCTCTAGACTCGGCACATACTACCTATGCACACAATGTGTTTCGTGTTTCGTTTGTGAATCGTGTGTGACTTTAACAAGTACATTTGTGATACATTACATGTGTGAGCAATTATTTTCGTGTCATATATTAATAATGTACATCACTAGCAATTACTCCCCGTGAGGGCAATTTGGTCACACATAACAATTAACTAGCAATTATTCCCCGCAAGGGCAATTTGGTCAAAACACGACAATTAATTAGCAATCATTCCCCTCAAGGGCAATTTGGTCAAAACACGACAATTAATTAGCAATTATCATGTTTCATGCAACTTTTACAAAATTCAGCAACTAGTTTCTTAACGACAGAATTCTACTTGTAAAACTAGTCTATTCCACCGATCATAGCATCTCAATTAATTTACCAAAAATCATCACAAAAGCATGTATGTGTTAGGTTTCCAGAACATGTTTTATTGTATTTTTATTCCATATATATTTCTCACAATGACCAATTTACCACAGCAAACTCACAACAGTCAAATTTATGTGCAACAGAATTTTATTTGAAATTCCCGTTAAACGAAAAATCCAAAAAATGCAAGACCACTTGGGTTAGGTTCCTAACTAAACAAGTCAACTTCCAGAAGTGGAACCAACCCAATTGGTCTCGTAGTTCATGAGATATCATGTTTACAAGATAACCTAACAGCAGGTCTCACAATTCAGATTTGCACAATGATTTTGTAAAATCATAAAAGTTAACTTTTTTACACATTCAAAATTTGAAAATTTATATTCTTTAGAAACTAGACTCAACCTAGTTTACGGTAGTGTCAATTATCTCGACCAATTTTCACATTTACACCCCGTTACAGTCAATTGAACATCAACAACACAATCTGTCCAGAAACTGTTTGCAACAAAACTCAACATATTAACCATCTATAGACCACAATTCATTCATATAACATTCTAGATACCATAACCACTATCCATGCATATCAATTACACCATACATACATGGTTAGGGTTTTATTTGATCTCAAAATCAAAGACACAACCAATTAACATGTAATAATATGAATTCTAGTTATCAAATCATCATCAATACATCATCAAATCAAACAAAAATCATATGAACACAATATATGAAATTTTCGGAATCTAGGGTTTGTAATTAACCCATTAAAAATCGAAATTAAGTATAAAGGATGCATAGGATAGTCGTTTATACCTTCCTAGTACCTTAATCTTCAATTGAAAAGCTTGAAAATTGATTGTATGTATGTGTGTGAGTGGCGGCAGCCAAGAGCAAGGGGGAGGGGGTCCGATCGGGGTAGAGGGAGAGGAGAGAAAGAGAGGCTAGGGTTTGGTTTATATTATTAATAATAATCATGTTACATCTAAGTCCCTCCACTTTCAAATGTTACTTTTCTAGCTTAATTAACTAGTTCTAGCACATTGAGTTAACGTCTATAACAATGTTATCACATAACACATAAGTCTAACACATAATTATCACATAATTATTGTTTTGACGTTTTTCGTTTATTCATCAATTGTTTGCGTCAATTCGTTTGCGTTTCGGTGCAATTCCTGAAAGACTACACATGTAGTAAGTGTTAAGCGTCATTTAAACCCTAGTTTAAATGTAATGAAGTGTGCGTTATAGATTCAATGATCTTAAGTTTTAATTGACGGAGTTGAGTTAACGGAGTTAACCTGAAATTGACGATTGTCACATCATTGCCATGTTAAAGAATTTTCGTCCCGAAAATTTGAGTCAAGTCGTGATGAGTTTCTGAAAAAGTAAGAAAAATTTTCAGTTTGTCATATCATCCCCTAGTAGAAAGAAATTTCGTCCCGAAATTTAATTCATACCTCCGGTGATTTCTGACGGTTTGCCGGGTTTCGCGGTTTTCGGTGTTTAGTCAACCCTTCAAAAAGGTGAGGATACTTTTTTATCATTTGATCCTCGCGTTCCCACGTGAAATCCGGTCCACGTCTCGAGTTCCAACGAACTTTAACGATTGGAATTTTGCTGTGCTTGAGTATTTTGGTTTCCCAATCCAAAACTTCAACTGGTTCTTCAATAAAGCTTAGCTGTTCATCAACTTGCAGTTCGTCCTAAGGGACTACTTGGGTTTCATCAGATAGGCATTTCTTCAAATTGGATACGTGGAATACATTGTGTACGCCACTGAGTTCCGTTGGTAGGTCCAGTCGGTACGCCACCGGACCAATGCGCTCAGTTATCCGGTAAGGACCAACGTATCGTGGGTTGAATTTGTTTCGCTTCCCAAAGCGAACCATACCTTTCCAATGTGAGACTTTGAGTAATACTTGGTCATTCACTTGAAATTCGAGAGGCTTTCGGCGCTTGTCGGCGTAACTCTTTTGACGATCTCGTGCTGCTGCCATGCGGTTTCGGATTTGAACAATCTTTTCCGAAGTTTCGAGTACTAGTTCTGGACCAGTGATTTGGCTGTCACCCACCTCTGCCCAGCAGAGAGGTGATCGACACTTCCGTCCGTACAGTGCTTCAAACGGCGCTGCTTTAATACTTGCGTGGTAGCTGTTATTATACGAAAACTCTACCAAAGGCAAGTGAGGTTCCCAACTTTTTCCGAAATCCAACACACATGCACGCAACATGTCTTCTAAGGTCTGAATAGTTCGTTCACTTTGCCCATCCGTCTGAGGATGGTATGCTGTGCTCATATCAAGACGGGTGCCTAGTGCGCTTTGCAGTGACTTCCAAAAGTGCGAAGTGAAACGGGAATCTCGATCAGAAATGATTGAGACAGGCACTCCGTGTCTAGACACCACTTCGTTCAGGTAGACGCGAGTCAGTCTTTCCATTTTGTCTGATTCCTTAATCGCTAAGAAGTGTGCCGACTTAGTCAACCGGTCAACGATCACCCAGATGGTATCGCATCTCGTCGGTGTCTTAGGTAAACCCGTGATGAAGTCCATTGAAATGTGTTCCCATTTCCACATTGGAAGTTCCGGTTGTTGTAGCAAACCAGATGGTTTCTGATATTCTATTATTACTCTGGCACAAGTCAAGCATTTGCTCACGTAGGTGGCAATGTCGGCTTTCATATTCGGCCACCAGTAAAGTGCCTTTAAGTCATGGTACATTTTATCTGAGCCAGGGTGGATAGAATATCGGGACTTGTGAGCTTCGTCCATCACTAGAGCTCTCAACTCTCCGTATCGTGGAACCCAAATCCGGTTCTCAAAATATCGGACCCCGTCCGATTTGGTTTCAAGTTGCTTGTTCATGCCCCGCATGAGTTCTGATGGAAAATTATCATCTTTCAAAGCTTCGAGTTGCGCCTCGCGAATCTGATCGGGTAAGTTGGCATGAATCGTGAGTTGCAATGCTCGCACCCGCCTGGGTTTATCGGTTTCTTTTCTACTGAGGGCGTCGGCCACTACATTGGCCATGCCAGGGTGGTACTTGATGGCACAATAATAATCCTTAAGCAGCTTGACCCAACGATGCTATCGTATGTTCAGCTCCTTCTGATCGTAGATATGCTGGAGACTCTTGTGGTCGGTGTAAATGGTAAACTTGGTACCGTACAAGTAATGCCTTCATATCTTAAGGGCAAACACCACAGCTCCAAGTTCCAAGTCATGGGTCGTGTAGTTTTTCTCGTGAATCCGTAGTTGTCGAGAGGCATAAGCTATAACCTTCTTGAGTTGCATCAGCACACAACCGAGACCTTGTATCGATGCGTCACAATGTACCTCAAAATTCTCTGTTCCCTCGGGGAGGGCTAGAATAGGGGTGCTATAGAGTTTGGTTTTCAACAGTTGGAAAGCGGATTCTTGCGCATCACCCCAATTGTACTTAGTACCCTTGTGAGTCAGAGCGGTGAGGGGTTGAGCAATCTTTGAAAATCCCTCGATAAAACGCCGGTAGTAGCCGGCCAGTCCTAGGAATTGCCGCACCTCAGTCAGAGTCCTAGGTGCTTCCCAGTTTTTGATGGCTTCTACCTTGCCGGGATCGACATGGATACAGTTCTCGTTAATCACATGTCTTAAGAAGTGAACCTCGCGAAGCCAAAATTCGCATTTCGAGAGCTTAGCGTACAGTTGCTCCTTCTTTAATAATTCCAGAATTATCCTCAAGTGTTCTTCATGGTCTGCCTTGTCCTTGGAATAGACCAGGATATCATCAATAAACACAATCACAAACTTGTCGAGGTACGCCTTGCATACTCGATTCATGAGATCCATGAATACGGCTGGTGCGTTGTGTAACGCCCTGAAATTCGATTGGTAAACTAGGATCGTGAAATCATCGGAAACTATAGACTTTGGGATTCTAGACGATAAGTTCGGAACCCATATCATTGGAAAAATCTGCTTTTATCATTTAAAATGTTTATTTTATAAAACGACATTTACGCCTGAAAAATATTAATTTTTATGCTTTCGAAAAATTAAATGTTCTTATTTAAAAAGATTTCAAATAATTATTCGGAAAATGGTTTTATAAAAGTTTTGCTGAAAAAGTTTTAGTTTGTTTAAAAACTTATGAACTCGACTAGTCTTGACCCGTCGGTAGCCTAAACCCGAACCCGAGTCACCCGAGTATTTAAGCGGAAAATCAAGTATTCTTACACCATCTCTTTCATTTCCACCAACACTTCCCACCCAAACACTCTCATTCTAGAGAGAGAAACTAGAGAGAGAAAGTCTTCAAACTTCAAATCCGAGTCCACAAATCTGTTTGTTGTTATTCTTGGTAAGATCTTCTTGAAAATCATCCATTTTCATAACCATTTTCGGCCTCAAATCGAGCAAAAACACCCATTTTCGTTTCTAGAGTTTTCGGGTCAAAAACCGTCTTGTTTTGGTGTCAAAATGCAGGCTTTTGTGTTTAAAATCACTAGGAATCGATAGCCCTTTCAATCCCGAGCATTTCCATGTCAAAAACTTCGATTTTGGGTCAAAAATCTGGAAAATCTGAAAAACCCGTAGGTTTCTCCGTCGCCCAGCTTGAAGGAGTCGAATCAGACTCATTCGATCGAACCAGTCGATCGAATCAGTCCAGTCGATCGAATAGGAAAGCAACCGAATGGTCTCCAACTCATTCGACCGAATGAGTTTCGTATTCGATCGAACGAGTGTCTATTCGATCGAACAAGTTCCATGTTCGACCGAACGAGTTTTTCCAACTGGTTCGACCAAATGTGTTTCTAGTTCGATCGAGTGTGCCACAGATTCGACCGAATGTGTGTCTATTCGATCGAACGTGTTCCTATTCGATCGAATCAAGCCAGAACCAAGCTGTTTTCGTCTTTAAAACCCAGTTTTTGCTCGAGGCCGCGTAAGCTCGTTTTCTTAGACTTATAGCACGTTGTTAACCTTATATATATGTTCAACTCTAGGCTAAGGAGATCTATTGTAGCACCATCCTAACCCGAGATCAAGGTGAGTTCATAGCCCCTATTTAAGCTTTTCAAAACTATGGGGTGGAAACATGGTAACTTTACACGTTTGGATAAAATCATTTATGCAAACACTCTTTAAACTATAAACTTTTGGATTTCTACACACGTGCGGAAATCCACAAGCTTTTTAAGAATCTATAAACTTTGGAAATCTATGAACATGGGGAAAACCCATCAACTTATGGAGATCTAAGAACATTGGAAATCAATGAGTATGGGAAATTCTATGAACATTGACATCATGGGAATGGGAATCATATTCATATCATCATAGTCATTGTGTCAGCATGGAAATCTAGAGATCAAAGCATCATGAGTTGAATTGGACGCGAGAGTCTATTCTACTCTCGGTAGAACTCGCGACCATGAGTGGCATTCTATTCTCGGTGGCACTCGTAACTCATGGGATTTCATACTAGTCTCGGTGAAATCCATAACTCTTGAGGACCTATACTAGTCTCGGTAGGGACCAAGGGAACCCAGGATTCTTTGGGGAGTCTATCCTACTCTCGGTAGAACCTAGCTGAGTCCTGGATGACAAGAACGAGGTAGTCTTGGTTTAAGTCTTGCGTGGGATCAATCAAGTCTTGTGTGATCATTGAGTTTCATCATCATTCATCATCATCATCATTTATTCACCATCATCATGGATACTAGTAAACAGTGGGATCTTGGTGTTGGTTTATCTAGTAAACTTAGCATGCTCAAATCTATATGTCCTTATTTATGCTTAACTGCTATGTGCTACATGTACCGTTGGGAGACCACAAATCTTTGAGTAATCTTATCACAAACGACTCTAATGGGAGAATAATAAGCCCGCTGAGAGTCCAGGAGAACATTTCATGTTTTACTTACTACAAAAACCTCTTTGGGAAAACCAAGAGACCTTTTCTTACAAACCATCTTAAAACCGGGTATTATATCCAAACATAGTAGTATAAGTTGTAGGAGTGGTGGGTTAGCCGCAGGTACACCCTATATATAAACCCCTACAACCTATACTAGTATGTTTGTGTATAAACTCTTTTTCTTTAAACCTATGAATTCACTCATCTACTTTATGTAGTTGACAGTTTGTTACATGTTTTCAGGAAATAATGCAGCAAGAAATCCCTAGCAAGTTTAGAGGCCTTAGAGAGATGAAGGCTAGTCTAGGAGTTGTTTGGAAACTTGATATTTTGTATTAAAACAATTTGTTTCATGTTACCTGGATGGTGTAATATTTGACATTTTGGTTATGTTTATGCATTTAGACTTTTATACTATTGTGCTCAACAATCACGACTTAGTCGCCGCGCCTCGATTATTCCGCCATCACGATCGGGGTGTGACAGATTGGTATCAGAGCCAGTGGTTATAGGGAATTAGGAAACCGACCTAGACTATAACCTAGGATCCTTGACTCTAGATAGCTCATGCATCACAATCACATGTCTACACTAATATACGGGCTGCGTGCTTATGTGTTGTATATTAACTGTTAATCTCTTGAGCCATGTCATTCTGTGTTCTTGGTATAATCTATGTCCTCTATTCTTAATCTTTGGCGTGTCATTGATTCTATTTAACGCTCGTTTTTTTTTTTTTCGTTTTGTCAAGAATGCCTCCCAGACGTGCACCCGCCCCCTTGGACTCCGCTGATCTAGCCAACCTTATAGCCCAGCAGATCGCGGCTGTGTTACCAGGCATGGTAACAGCCATCAGCCAGGGGCTGAGGCAAGAAGGAACCTCTGGGGCCAACCAAATTCCAGCTCAGAACGCAAATGAACCAGCAAATAAGCCATACAAGGACTTCATGGCTACCAAACCCACCAGCTTCAGCGGTTCAGAAGGCGCCGTTGGTCTCCTCCAGTGGATCGAAAAGATGGAGGCTGCCTTTGTTATTAGCTCGTGCCCTGAGACACTGAAAGTCACGCACGCGGCAAGCATGTTGTCTAAACGCGCGCTGACCTGGTGGAACAACGAGATAAGAACCCGCGGGCGTGAGGCTGCCTTGGCCATGACCTGGTCGGAATTTGTAGCTTTGGTTACCCGCGAGTTCGTACCTCGCAGTGAGGTGCAGAAACTTGAAGCTGAGTTTTGGGTGCACAGAATGAAGGGCGCTGATCACCAAGGGTACACGGAGCGTTTTCACGAGCTCTCCCTTCTCGTACCACACTTGGTCACCCCTCCCTCCCGGGCTATTGAGCTTTACATCAATGGCCTACCTGACACTGTCCGTGGAATCGTTATCGGGGCTGACCCATCAACCCTACAAGCGGCCATTGAACTAGCTGCCCGACTGACCCAGGACCAGGTTAAGACTGGGGTCCTAGCCAAAGGTACGGGCAAGGCCGCTGAGGGCTCATCCAAAAAGATCAACCGCATCAAAAAGCGTAAGGCTAGCAGTTACGTGATGGTTACTCCCGCAACCCCAATCAGCTCTGTCGCTCCTGCTCCCACCCCTTCTGGAAGGCCAAAGAGGGAGTACACTGGGGTTCACCCCAAGTGCGGCACTTGCCAATTTCATCACCCTGCCGGAACCCCGTGCTGGAAATGCACGAACTGTGGACGTTTGGGGCACCTAGCGGAACGCTGTAGATTTCAAGGTAATCAACTGGCAATACAGAGCAGCAGTTCCCAACCCAGCAACACTCGAAGCTGTTTCGAGTGTGGAGCCACGGACCATTTCAGGAGCAGGTGTCCTCGTCTTGCAAATCTTCCTCCGGCCCGAGGCCGAGCCTTTACTATTGGCGCTGCTGAAGCTCGCCAAAATCCTGACGTCATTACTGGTACGTTCATACTTAACAATCTCTGGGTTTCTATTCTATTTGACACGGGTGCAGATAGGAGTTTTATTTCTAGCGAGTTGGTCCCATTGCTTAATCTAGGAACCTCTGTCTTAGACCCCGCTTTCTCTGTCGAAATGGCAAACGGAGAGTCTACCCAAGTGAACAAAATCGTTCGCAATTGCACGCTTACGTTTGATCAGACGTCTCTTAACATTGACCTCATCCCTATGCAATTAGGAAGTTTCGATGTAATTGTTGGGATGGATTGGTTGTCCATCAACCACGCGGAAGTGGTGTGTGCTGAGAAGCTCATTCGCGTTCCTTGTTCTTCTGGCGAGTCCATAATTATTCAAGGAGAAAGATCAGGTAGATGTCTGAAATTAATCTCCTGCTTTAAAGCTCGGCGATGCCTTCGAAAGAAGTGTCTCGCCTTCCTAGCTCATGTCTCCATCAAGAAATCTTTGGGGAAGAAGCTCTCTGATGTCCCCGTTGTGCGTGAATTTCCAGACGTTTTTCCTAAAGACTTACCCGGACTACCTCCTAGCCGACAAGTCGAATTCCACATCGAATTAGTTCCCGGTGCAACCCCCGTGGCAAAATCTCCGTATCGTTTGGCTCCGTCAGAAATGCAGGAATTATCGAGCCAGCTACAGGAACTACTAGACAAGGGTTTTATTCGCCCTAGTTCATCTCCATGGGGAGCTCCAGTCCTCTTCGTCAAGAAGAAGGACGGATCTTTCCGGATGTGCATAGACTATCGTGAGCTTAACAAACTCACGGTCAAGAATCGGTATCCATTACCAAGGATTGACGATCTTTTCGACCAGCTGCAAGGAGCCACTTACTTTTCCAAGATCGACCTACGCTCAGGTTATCACCAAGTACGCGTCATGGAGGACGACATCGCGAAAACCGCTTTCAGAACTCGTTATGGACACTACGAGTTCCTAGTCATGCCTTTTGGTTTGACGAATGCCCCTGCGGTGTTCATGGATCTCATGAATCGCGTTTGTCGTCCATACCTGGACCAGTTTGTTATCGTCTTCATTGACGATATTCTCGTTTATTCCCGCTCTAAAGCCGACCATGAGCTTCATCTCAGGCTTACCTTGGATCTGCTGAGGAAAGAGCAACTCTACGCCAAATTCTCCAAATGCGAATTCTGGCTAAGGGAAGTTCAATTCTTAGGTCACATCATTAACAAGGAAGGCATTCATGTCGACCCTGCCAAGATTGAAGCCATCAAAAATTGGGGAGCGCCTACAACGCCAACCGAAATTCGTTCATTTCTTGGTTTAGCTGAGTACTACCGTCGATTCATCTCGAACTTTTCAAAGATCGTATTGCCTCTCACAATGTTAACTCAAAAAGGGGAACCATTCATTTGGAACCAAGAGCAAGAAGAGGCTTTCCAAACATTGAAACATAAACTCTGTCATGCACCAATCCTGTCACTTCCTGAGGGTAACGATGATTTTGTTGTTTATTGCGACGCCTCGAGCCAAGGTCTAGGCTGCGTCTTAATGCAACGCGGTAAGGTCATCGCTTATGCCTCGCGCCAACTCAAGAGTCATGAGAGGATTTATGTCACCCACGACTTGGAATTGGGTGCTGTGGTCTTTGCCTTAAAAATATGGAGACACTACCTATACGGTACGAAATGTGTCATCTTCACCGACCACAAGAGCCTACAACACATCCTCAACCAAAGGGAGCTAAACATGCGACAACGTCGATGGGTTGAACTCCTAAGTGACTACGACTGCGAAATCCGCTACCACCCTGGAAAGTCTAACGTAGTGGCTGACGCGTTAAGTCGCAAGGAAAGGACCCAGTTGCATGCGATCCGTATTCAGTCCAATCTTCCCTCCTTGGTTCTTGAAGCTCAAAAGCAAGCGATTGCTGGTGGTGATCTCAAAAATATGCTATCTTGCGGTGCCGAACGGAAGTTTGAAACCAAGTATGATGGTATACTTTACTACTTAAATCGCATGTGGATTCCAAACTCTGAACCACTTCGAGAACTTATCCTGAACGAAGCGCACAAATCCAGATACTCTATTCACCCGGGCAGTGATAAAATGTATCAGAATCTCAAGTCTCACTTCTGGTGGCCGGGTATGAAGAAAGTCATAGCTTTGTACGTCGGTAGGTGCCTAACATGCTCGCGGATCAAGACTGAACATCAGAGACCATCTGGCCTGTTGCAAAAACCGATCATACCGCAGTGGAAGTGGGACGAAGTCGCTATGGACTTCATTACCAAACTCCCGCGGACACCCAGCGGTTATGACACGATTTGGGTTATCGTGGATTACTTGACCAAGTCTGCCCACTTTCTCCCTGTCCGCGAGGACTACACTACGGAGAAGCTGGCGCGGATTTACATTCGTGAGATCGTAACCCGTCACGGTGTGCCTAAGGGCATCACGTCTGACCGTGACCCCTCTTTTGCGTCAAGGTTCTGGAAGTCATTTCAGAAAGCCTTTGGGACAAGTGTGAAACTTAGCTCTGCCTATCATCCTGAAACGGACGGACAGAGCGAAAGGACCATACAAACCCTGGAGGATATGCTCAGAGCCTGTATCCTTGAATTCGGTAGTAGCTGGGAGACTCACCTTCCTCTTGCAGAGTTCTCATACAATAACAGCTATCATGCTACCATCAAATGCGCACCATTCGAGGCACTCTATGGCAGGAAATGTCGTTCTCCACTGTGTTGGTCCGAGACCGGAGATTCTCAAATCCTCGGCCCGGAACTGATACAGGAAACCACTGACAGTATCGCCATCATCCAGCAAAGACTTAAGGACGCCCGCTGTCGACACAAGTATTACGCTGACAAACGCCGCAAACCTCTGGAGTTCCAAATAGGCGATCGCGTAATGCTCAAAGTTTCCCCCTGGAAGGGCATTGTTCGCTTCGGGAAAAAGGGAAAGTTTGCTCCAAGGTACGTAGGACCTTTCAAGATCATCGAAAAGGTCGGACCCGTAGCCTATCGCTTGGAATTGCCTCCAGAACTCAGCCGTGTTCACAACGTTTTTCATGTGTCGCAACTCAAAAAGTGCCTCGTTGACGAGACCGCTCAAATCCCGATCGACACGGTTCGCATCGACGACAAACTACACTTTGTTGAGGAACCTGTCGAGATCCTAGATCGAGAAGTCAAAAGGACTAAGCGAAGCCGGATACCCATAGTCAAGGTACGTTGGAACAACCATCGTGGACCCGAGTTCACATGGGAGCGAGAGGATAAGATGAAGGAGGAATACCCTCATCTGTTCGCATAGTCATCATCTTTGTAATTCTAGAAATCTTGGAGTCTATGTAATCGTAATCATGTAATCAGGGACCAATATCAATCAATGAAGTATCATGTTGTTCCTATTTGCTTATAAATATTCTCTTATTTGCATAACACCAAGTTTGGCTACCCATGACTCGTGCTGGAAAACACAAGTTGTGCATACTTAATCATGTAAACATTGGGGTAAACTATGTATCATTGAGCCAAAATTTGTCATCATTCTAGCATTCATGAAGCATGGTTGTGTGTGTGTGTGTGGTGTCGTGTCGATTTTTCTAGCCGCACACAATGGAGTTTATACATTGATACAAGGTGAACTCGTAATTATAGTCCGGAATATAATTACATCAAGTTCACAGGTGTATACGTGTATAAACAATATGCTATTGTGTAACTATGAGTCGTGAACTCAAGCTTCGTGTAGGGAATTAATCAATGAATGTTGAAGGAGTGGTGGGTTAGCCGCTGGTACACCCTATACATAAACCCCTTCGGCACAAGTTGATTATGTCTGAAGCGAGACTTGGAATTAGGGACTCATAGTTAGCGTGGCAGCTGTGAGGCGTTAAATTCAAGAGTTATTGAGGGAATTATTCATTGGAGATTGAAGGAGTGGTGGGTTAGCCGCTGGTACACCCTATATATAAACCCCTTCAATCCGAAATGAATATGTCTGATGTAAAGCTTGAAGGTGATGCCTTGTAGTGGAAATAGTGTGTCGTCCTGTGTGTCATTGAACTAATAGGAGTCGAAAGAAACACCCAAGTGGAGTTGAGGGAGTGGTGGGTTAGCCGCTGGTACACCCTATATATACTAAGTTCTAAATTTCGGGACGAAATTCCTCTAAATTGGGGAGGATGTAACGCCCTGAAATTCGATTGGTAAACTAGGATCGTGAAATCATCGGAAACTATAGACTTTGGGATTCTGGACGATAAGTTCGGAACCCATATCATTGGAAAAATCTGCTTTTATCATTTAAAATGTTTATTTTATAAAACGACATTTACGCCTGAAAAATATTAATTTTTATGCTTTCGAAAAATTAAATGTTCTTATTTAAAAAGATTTCAAATAATTATTCGGAAAATGGTTTTATAAAAGTTTTGCTGAAAAAGTTTCAGTTTGTTTAAAAACTTATAAACTCGACTAGTCTTGACCCGTCGGTAGCCTAAACCCGAACCCGAGTCACCCGAGTATTTAAGCGGAAAATCAAGTATTCTTACACCATCTCTTTCATTTCCACCAACACTTCCCACCCAAACACTCTCATTCTAGAGAGAGAAACTAGAGAGAGAAAGTCTTCAAACTTCAAATCCGAGTCCACAAATCTGTTTGTTGTTATTCTTGGTAAGATCTTCTTGAAAATCATCCATTTTCATAACCATTTTCGGCCTCAAATCGAGCAAAAACACCCATTTTCGTTTCTAGAGTTTTCGGGTCAAAAACCGTCTTGTTTTGGTGTCAAAATGCAGGCTTTTGTGTTTAAAATCACTAGGAATCGATAGCCCTTTCAATCCCGAGCATTTCCATGTCAAAAACTTCGATTTTGGGTAAAAAATCTGGAAAATCTGAAAAACCCGTAGGTTTCTCCGTCGCCCAGCTTGAAGGAGTCGAATCAGACTCATTCGATCGAACCAGTCGATCGAATCAGTCCAGTCGATCGAATAGGAAAGCAACCGAATGGTCTCCAACTCATTCGACCGAATGAGTTTCGTATTCGATCGAACGAGTGTCTATTCGATCGAACAAGTTCCATGTTCGACCGAACGAGTTTTTCCAACTGGTTCGACCAAATGTGTTTCTAGTTCGATCGAGTGTGCCACAGATTCGACCGAATGTGTGTCTATTCGATCGAACGTGTTCCTATTCGATCGAATCAAGCCAGAACCAAGCTGTTTTCGTCTTTAAAACCCAGTTTTTGCTCGAGGCCGCGTAAGCTCGTTTTCTTAGACTTATAGCACGTTGTTAACCTTATATATATGTTCAACTCTAGGCTAAGGAGATCTATTGTAGCACCATCCTAACCCGAGATCAAGGTGAGTTCATAGCCCCTATTTAAGCTTTTCAAAACTATGGGGTGGAAACATGGTAACTTTACACGTTTGGATAAAATCATTTATGCAAACACTCTTTAAACTATAAACTTTTGGATTTCTACACACGTGCGGAAATCCACAAGCTTTTTAAGAATCTATAAACTTTGGAAATCTATGAACATGGGGAAAACCCATCAACTTATGGAGATCTAAGAACATTGGAAATCAATGAGTATGGGAAATTCTATGAACATTGACATCATGGGAATGGGAATCATATTCATATCATCATAGTCATTGTGTCAGCATGGAAATCTAGAGATCAAAGCATCATGAGTTGAATTGGACGCGAGAGTCTATTCTACTCTCGGTAGAACTCGCGACCATGAGTGGCATTCTATTCTCGGTGGCACTCGTAACTCATGGGATTTCATACTAGTCTCGGTGAAATCCATAACTCTTGAGGACCTATACTAGTCTCGGTAGGGACCAAGGGAACCCAGGATTCTTTGGGGAGTCTATCCTACTCTCGGTAGAACCTAGCTGAGTCCTGGATGACAAGAACGAGGTAGTCTTGGTTTAAGTCTTGCGTGGGATCAATCAAGTCTTGTGTGATCATTGAGTTTCATCATCATTCATCATCATCATCATTTATTCACCATCATCTTGGATACTAGTAAACAGTGGGATCTTGGTGTTGGTTTATCTAGTAAACTTAGCATGCTCAAATCTATATGTCCTTATTTATGCTTAACTGCTATGTGCTACATGTACCGTTGGGAGACCACAAATCTTTGAGTAATCTTATCACAAACGACTCTAATGGGAGAATAATAAGCCCGCTGAGAGTCCAGGAGAACATTTCATGTTTTACTTACTACAAAAACCTATTTGGGAAAACCAAGAGACCTTTTCTTACAAACCATCTTAAAACCGGGTATTATATCCAAACATAGTAGTATAAGTTGTAGGAGTGGTGGGTTAGCCGCAGGTACACCCTATATATAAACCCCTACAACCTATACTAGTATGTTTGTGTATAAACTCTTTTTCTTTAAACCTATGAATTCACTCATCTACTTTATGTAGTTGACAGTTTGTTACATGTTTTCAGGAAATAATGCAGCAAGAAATCCCTAGCAAGTTTAGAGGCCTTAGAGAGATGAAGGCTAGTCTAGGAGTTGTTTGGAAACTTGATATTTTGTATTAAAACAATTTGTTTCATGTTACCTGGATGGTGTAATATTTGACATTTTGGTTATGTTTATGCATTTAGACTTTTATACTATTGTGCTCAACAATCACGACTTAGTCGCCGCGCCTCGATTATTCCGCCATCACGATCGGGGTGTGACACGTTGGTTAAACCAAAAGGCATAACCGAAAACTCGAAGTGTCCATACCGTGTTTTGAAAGCCGTCTTTAAAATATCTTCTTCGCGTACTCTTAGCTGATGGTAACCAGACCGCAGATCGATCTTCGAGTAGTAACTCGATCCTTGGAGTTGGTCAAACAGATCATCAATTCGGGGTAAAGGATAATGGTTCTTGACCGTCACCTTGTTCAACTCCTGGTAGTCGATGCACATGCGGAAAGTCCCGTCCTTCCTTCGGACAAATAAGACGGGGGCTCCCCTTGGCGATGAGCTAGGTCGGATAAAACCTTTATCCAATAAATCCTGCAACTGAGTGGACAGTTCCTGAAGCTCCGCCGGTGCGAGCCGATACGGGGCTCGTGCTATGGGTGCTGCACCGGGTGTCAACTCGATTTGGAATTCGACTTGTCGTATAGGAGGGAGTCCAGGCAAATCCTCCGGGAAAACTTCCGGAAAATCTCGCACAATCGGTATCTCTTCAATTCGCTTCTCCTCCGCGGGTTTCTAAACAATCTGCGCCAAAATTGTCGGGTGACCCTTTCGTAGATACTTCTGCACCTTCATGAGGGTGATGACGCTAGTGGTCATGCAGCTTCTCTCGCTCCGGATCGAAATGATCTCGCCGGAAGGGGTAGTAATGTGGACTATCTTGTCGTGACATATAATCTCCGCTCGGTTCTCGGATAACCAGTCCATGCCGACAATGACATCGAAACTACCGAGCGTAAAAGGTATGAGGTCGATATCAAAAATATGACCTGACAGTTTTAACTTACATCCCGCAAGTACATGAGTCGTTTTTACAGACCTTCCGTCGGCTAATTCTACTGGAAACTTAGCATCTAACGGGGTTGGAGTTAAGTCTAAGAGTTGATTAAAGGCTTTCGACACGAAACTCCTATCAGCTCCAGTGTCAAACAATACAGAAGCAAAACAATCGTTCACAGGGAACTTACCAGTCACCACGTACGGATCATTGCGGGCTTGACCCGACCCAATAACAAAAGCTCTTCCTTTAGCATTGTTTCCACCACCACTGCCACTTCCATTACTTCCATTGTTCTCGTTCTGTTTCAGCTTGGGGCAATCCTTCCTGAAATGACCCTCCTGACCACATTCGAAACATCCCTTAGTCGTCATAGGTGGTTTAGGAGCACCCTTTGTCGCCAGGTCTCCTCTACAATCCTTTGCCTGGTGACCCATCTTTCCGCATCTCAGACACTTGACACGGTCACACGACCCAGCATGATGATAGTTGCACCTGTTGCACTTCGGATATTTCCCAGCATATCCGCTCGAACCCTGCCCGCCACTGTTGTTATTGTTATTGTGACCCTGATTGTTGAAGCCCCGAGTGAGTTCGGGCTTACGGTAGTGTTGTTGCTGTGGGGGGTTCGAGGATGAGGATATGGTGTTGTCAAACTTTCTCTTTCCATTGCTCGGGTTGTTGTTGCTGTTGTCAGTAATCGGGTTGTCACGGGCTTTAGTGGTTGAACCCCTAGGTGGTAACGCACCTTGGGTCACTGCTTGATCCATCAGTTTGCGAGCTAATCGGATCGCTTGTTGAATCGTGGCTGGTCTGGAAGACGTCACCATGCCCTAAATTTGCGGTGCTAACCCATCAATATACATCTCAATCCTCTTACTCGGCGGGTCTACCGTCCGTGGACACATCACAGCTAACTCGTGAGAACGTGTGGTGTATGCTTCAATTTCGGAACCCACCATCTTCAACGACCAAAACTCGGATTCCAACTTTGCAATCTCCTCCCTAGGACAGTACTCTTCTCGTATCATGTTCTTGAACTCCTCCCAATCATCGCGTTAGCCAGCTCCAATCCAAGAATCTGTACGTTCGAATTCCACCAAGTGAGAGCAGAATCTTCAAGTGTTCCAGCAGTAAATTTGACCCTACTGGTAGGGGGGACAATTACACATCTCAAACGCCGATTCGGCCTTCTCCGCCCAACGCAGGAAGCCTATAGCTCCCTCAGTGCCCTTAAACGTACTGGGTTTGCAGTCAAGGTAGTTCTTGAAGGTGCACATTCCAATTGGACCTCCAGCTTGATTCTTGACATGTGCGGCTAGAGCGGCCGCCGCATGGTCGTTCAGCAGAGTTTGGAGTTCTGCTGCAGTCAAGTTGATGTTACCGCGACCGTGTCCAGCGTTTCTTCCAGCCATCTAGGTGTTATCATCCTTAGATGTCATCGTCTGAGGACACCTCTGAGTGTGCCTCCTCCTCAGCCGGTTCTTCCTCCGGTTCCTCTTCGGGTTCCTCCTCGGGATCTTCCTCGGGATCCTCCTCAGGCTCTACCTCAGGTTCCGCTGCGTTCTGAGCAATTTGCATTTGTAAGACATCGCAACGCTCTAAAGCTATCTCTGTTCGGGTCCTTGCCACTTGAAGTTGCTCTTGCAAGTCTATCATCTCGGCTTGCATTTTTCTCATAATCTTCATCTGTTGATCATTAGCCTCTTGCATTTCCTTCATCGCCGCTGTCAGGTGGGAAATTTCTCTTTAGTTTCGGTTCCATCCTTTAACAGTCCTGAAACGTTCGCTCTCGTATATCGCATGTAACCCACGTCACGCTCCAAACAAGAAACAACAGCTGCGAGCACACGCTCTACAGGTTCGGTTATGGGTGGTATGGTGTTGGGGTAAGCAGGATGGCTCGGGTGAGGTAGCGGGGGAACTTGTTCGCGATAGACCATACGCCTAATCATATTAGGGTACCAATCCCAGCTAACTTCGTTTTCGTACATGCCTCCGGATAAGCGATACCTCTTCAGTGCAGGAGCTTCGAGTTCCGGGACTACACAGGGTGGCGATGAGGTAGGTAGCTGCAGCTCCTTCCCATGAGCATGAGTCATCTGATCGGATGATGATGATGATGATGGTGGCGTCGACATCTCTACAGGTAAGCCGTGTATACGCGCGTATGAGTGAATGAGGTAAGAGATAAGATAACAAAGACTACACAAACACATGCAGTGCGTATCATTATAACTAATGGGTCATCGCGTTTATAGTCTAGTATGCATGCAATTTCTAGTTCGCTATAACCTGGCTCTGATACCAATCTGTCACACCCTCAAAATCCACTAACGGAGTTTTACCGTCAGAGGGGGTGAACTAACAGGATCGGAATCAGTAGTTATAATCAAACCATAAAACAAAGTTTTCAAACCACGTAAACGTTTACGAGTAATTAAATGCGGAAGCGTAAAAACCTTTAACCAAAAGTTGCGTCACGCAGGACGACTTAAAACCAATGATAACCGTTTTAAAATAGTTTGCATAACAAAAGCGTTTTCAAGCAATGCATGATCCTATAACGCGCGCCCGCCTCGGCTACCTGAGAATAACATACTAAAAGTGTCAACACGAGGTTGGTGAGTTCACAAGTTTATATAAAATAAAGCGTTTAGCATTTTGCGTTCAGCGTTTTGCGTTTAGCGTTTTGCGTTACCAGATAGTGTTAAATCAATTATATATCGATAGGTAGCTAGCCTATACAACAAGTATTACTAAGTGTTCGACACCGAAGCTGACTGTTTATCAAGTGCCTTGTCACCAGGTCATCCAGACCATGGTATGTGTTAGCCAAAATTACACCCACTCGACCTCCAGTCGAGTTTAGCGTTGGGTGGGGTTTGTCAAACCCAGTAGTACTACTCAACAGTGACTCGCTATTATCCAAATATTAACCGGTTCGATGTGTAGGAATTCAATTGTTTCGTTTGTCACTTAGCCTTTACAAGTGATATATAATTTACTAACAAAATCTTAAATGCGTTTTTCGGAGTATGTTATCTCCCCCAAGTTAAAAGCGTTTAAAACAGTTTAAAGGGATAAGTGAAACTCATTGTTTGCGAAGAATTCCCAAAAATAAATCAACAAGTGATGCGCGTCACAGAAAAACTCTCTCTAGCGTTCTAAAACAACAAAGAGATTTTTCTAAGTGTCCGAACTATTATCGAGTCTCTAGACTCGCACATACTACCTATGCACACAATGTGTTTCGTGTTTCGTTTGTGAATCGTGTGTGACTTTAACAAGTACATTTGTGATACATTACATGTGTGAGCAATTATTTTCGTGTCATATATTAATAATGTACATCACTAGCAATTACTCCCCGTGAGGGCAATTTGGTCACACATAACAATTAACTAGCAATTATTCCCCGCAAGGGGAATTTGGTCAAAACACGAAAATTAATTAGCAATCATTCCCCTCAAGGGCAATTTGGTCAAAACACGACAATTAATTAGCGATTATCATGTTTCATGCAACTTTTACAAAATTCAGCAACTAGTTTCTTAACGACAGAATTCTACTTGTAAAACTAGTCTATTCCACCGATCATAGCATCTCAATTAATTTACCAAAAATCATCACAAAAGCATGTATGTGTTAGGTTTCCAGAACATATTTTTTTGTATTTTTATTCCATATATATTTCTCACAATGACCAATTTACCACAGCAAACTCACAACAGTCAAATTTATGCGCAACAGAATGTTATTTGAAATTTCCATTAAACGAAAAATCCAAAAAATGCAAGCCCACTTGGGTTAGGTTCCTAACTCAACAAGTCAACTTCCAGAAGTGGAACCAACCCAATTGGTCTCGTAGTTCATGAGATATCATGTTTACAAGATAACCTAACAGCAGGTCTCACAATTCAGATTTGCACAACGATTTTGTAAAATCATAAAAGTTAACTTTTACACGTTCAAAATTTGTAAATTTATATTCTTTAGAAACTAAACTCAACCTAGTTTACTGTAGTGTCAATTATCTCGACCAATTTTCACATTTACAACCCGTTACAGTCAATTTAACATCAATAACACAATCTGTCCAGAAACTGTTTGCAACAAAACTCAACATATTAACCATCTATAGACCACAATTCATTCATATAACATTCTAGACACCATAACCACTATCCATGCATATCAATTACACCATACATATATGGTTAGGGTTTTATTTGATCTCAAAATCAAAGACACAACCAATTAACATGTAATAATATCAATTCTAGTTATCAAATCATCATCAATACATCATCAAATCAAACAAAAATCATATGAACACAATATATGAAATTTTCGGAATCTAGGGTTTGTAATTAACCCATTAAAAATCGAAATTAAGTATAAAGGATGCATAGGATAGTCGTTTATACCTTCCTAGCACCTTAATCTTCAATTGAAAAGCTTGAAAATTGATTGTATGTATGTGTGTGAGTGGCGGCAGCCGAGAGCAAGGGGGGGGGGGTCCGATCGGGGTAGAGGGAGAGGAGAGAAAGAGAGGCTAGGGTTTGGTTTATATTATTAATAATAATCATGTTACATCTAAGTCCCTCCACTTTCAAATGTTACTTTTCTAGCTTAATTAACTAGTTCTAGCACATTGAGTTAACGTCTATAACAATGTTATCACATAACACATAAGTCTAACACATAATTATCACATAATTATTGTTTTGACGTTTTTCGTTTATTCATCAATTGTTTGCGTCAATTCGTTTGCGTTTCGGTGCAATTCCTGAAAGACTACACATGTAGTAAGTGTTAAGCGTCATTTAAACCCTAGTTTAAATGTAATGAGGTGTGCGATATAGATTCAATGATCTTAAGTTTGAATTGACGAAGTTGAGTTAACGGAGTTAACCTGAAATTGACGATGTTGGAATATCGTATGCCCGAGACACATAATTAAGTTAATGTGGCTAGTTATGTTTGATCCAAGTCGGGTCATACCCAATAACGAGTTAGACACACACCAATTATGTATTTGTTAAGATAAGATCTATAAGACAAATACAGAACACGACACTTTCAGAAAAATGGGTTTCTGAATAATTACTTGAAAGTATTAAATAATTAATTGGTTAATTTTTTTATTTAAATAATTATTATTGGAATGATTATTTAACTATGTATTCTTTTATAAAATGGTTTATAAAAGATGGGGTGTTTATATATTTTATAAAGTATAGAATATATAAAATAAATAAAAAAAAAAAAAAATAATAATAATAATAATGTTGGGGCCGGTTTTGGGTGGGCCCCACACCCCACCAACTTGGTCATATTGTCAACATGCAAAAAGAGATTGAGTGTGGACTTGTATATAACTAAATCTTATGTATGCATGTGAAAAAAAAAAAGTTCTTACAACTTTCAAGTAACCATTTTGAAAAACAACACCCATTCTCTCTTTCTCTCTAGCTCACGGCCAAAGAAGAAAGATTTCGGGTCTCGGGTTTTTCGTGTTCAAGCTCCCTAGCATAGCTCGGTGCGTGTTGGAGGCTCGGGGTATATTCCGTTTGAGGGTTTTTCTTTGAAAATCTAGCATTCACATCATCATCTTCTTCAACATCCACTAAACTCTTAAAGGGTTAAGATTGTAAGTGTTTATATGCTTTGATAGTTTAGTTGTTCCCGTATCATTTGATCCTAGCTTCGGGTTTCTAGTAAATAGATTATTGGTAATCTTGAAATGAATAAACTAGGTTGTTCATATGTTTAGTTTGTCTATCACGTTTCCGCATATATTATAACTAGTTAATCGGTTAACTAAGTTTGTTAAATCCTATAGAAACCCAACAAATGGCATCAAGAGCCGGGATACGGGAAACTAAGCTACGGGTTCTCGGTTTTTTATTTTCCCCTTGAAAGATTTATACAAAAATTAACATGCATGATATTTTTGTATTTAATCTTGTTATTGTTTTTGGCTTAGTTCAAAATTCAAAAAAAAAAAAAAAAAAAAAAAAAAAAACCGAGCAAATGGGCCGAAGCCCAATTCGGGTGAATTTGGGCCGAAGCCCACTTGAAAAAGGGTTATTGGGCTAACCGGTTTTATAAAAATTTTTGGGCCGAGCCCATAAGGATTTTGGGCCGAGCCCATGGGTTTTTATATTGGGCCGGGCCCATAAGTTTTGTTTGGGCCGAGCCCATGCAGTTTTGATTGGACCGAAGCCCATAATCTTGGTATTGGGTCAAGCCCAAATGGGTTGGGCTAGGCCCGATAAAGGCAAGGGGTTTTGGAACGGGTTCCTATGACATAACGGGTTATGTTTGCTAATACTAGACCGAGCCGTAGACCAATGTGGATGTTTGTTTGTGGTTGATGTTGTGATTGTAGTTAATTATTCAAGTTTCGGTTTGTAATAATTAATTATGGGCAATTTTGTAATTTTGTAATTATTTATTCATATGGGTATGTAATAAATAGGTTATTTGTAATTTCTTTATTTTATAGAAAAAATGTATTAGGACATTTGATTTTGTAAAATTAAAGAAGATTGCAAAATTGGAAGTTTGGGCCTAATTGGGCCGGGTATGGTGATAATGGGTTTCACAAGCCCATTAAGGGATTCAAGCCCAAAAGGACCTAAGCCCACCAATTGAGCCCAAGTGGAAGCTTATGGAAGCTAAGGCCCAAGTTCAAGCCCAATGGATCACAACAAGGTTGAAGAAGATGCTCGAAGCATTTGGATGCGGGATCGAGTGGGAGCTACAACATCCATGTGTCATGTGTCCCTTAGGATCGGACCTAAGACACACACTTGTTTCGGCTAACAAGTGTGGTCTAACTTAGTGGCTCGTGTCTAGTATAATTGTGTATGCTTGTTAATTGATTGTTTGATTGTGTGGTTGTTAGATATTAGGATATCAACTTCGTCACATAGAATTAATTAACAAAGCATAAAACGGGTTCTAATAATTATCGGTAATTACGTGACACATAGTTTAATAAAATGGATTTATTAACTAGCCGTCTCACGCCCATAATAAAATGGCTTTATTATAAATTAGAATTTTGAAAATGGTTTCAAAATATCATGTTACTAAATGCATGTTAGAACATGATTTAAAGTTTTACAACTAGAATTATTAAAACTAAAAATCCCTTTTTTTAAATTTAAGGATAATAAGTTAAACACCATCCTTTTGTATAACACTTAACATATTAATAAGCTCTTAGTGGGAAAAAGGTCACCTAACCGCATAGAGTAAATTAACATGTTGAGGTAATATTGGCATAAAATGGGAAAAAGGTCACCTAACCGTTTGTATGTTAATATTACAAGTTGATACAAGTAGGACGACTTAAATTAGAACCATGTGAAGAGGGTCACCCAAGCATGGGGTCTAATAGGTGTTGATGGGATAAACATGCCAACACGAAATATGATTTCGAACCGGTCCCATAAATTCTAGAAGTTGCAAAAGGGTTTGCAATTGTTATGAATAACTACCTTGATAAACCGACAATGGGAAAAAGGTCACCTAACCGGAGTCGGGTTTATCGTTGGATTCTAGATTTTAATTATTAATTATATTTGCATATATAAAAAGGGTATTAATAATTAAAAGGTAAAACACTAAAATGAACTTAATTAAAATTCTGCAGATGGCCGCACACGTCGACGACAACATAATCCCTAACGTCCAAAACGTATCTCTCCGATCTATTCTCGCTAAAGACCGTCTTAACCACAATAACTTTTCGGATTGGTTCCGAAATTTAAGGATTGTTCTAAAACAAGAAAAATTATATCATGTTTTGGAAACACCTATCCCCGAAGAACCGGAAGAGGGAACTGAGGTCGAATACATGAATTGGGTCAAACTCACGGAAGATTCCATTCAAGTATCATGCCTCATGTTGGCGACTATGGTTCCCGAAATCCAAAAGGATTTCGAAAACCATAATGCGTACGACATGATTACTCAACTTAAGGAAATGTTCCTTAAGCAATCGAGAGTGGAAAGGTTCGAAACGGTTCGAGCCTTGCATGCATGTAGAATGGATGATAATCAACCAGTTTCAACTTATGTACTTAAGATGAAAAGTTACATTGATCGCCTCGCCAAGCTCAATTGTCCCATCTCAAAAGAGCTAGCAACGGATTTGATCCTTAACTCTTTGTCGAAAAGGTTCGACACTTTCGTGTTAAATTATAACATGAACGGGTGGGACAAAACCATTGGAGAACTTCACTCAATGCTTAAAACAGCCGAGGCGAGCATGGGCAAAAGGGTTTTACCCGTGTTTGCGATCAATGAAGGTAGATCCAAGAATCGATCTCAACCCAATCTTAAGGCTAAGGTAGCAAAAAGAAAGGGTCCCCCTATGCATCTTAAGGGTAAGGGCAAATCACCGGTTATGGCAAAGAAACAAAAGGTTATGGAACCGAGGGGTCATAAGGATGATCCTTGTTTTGGTTGTGGGGAGACCGGACACTGGAAACGCAATTGCCCGGTCTACCTAAAAGAGCTAAAAGACAAGAGGAATGCGGCGCATACCTCGGGTAATGTCTTTATGATTAATGTTGAGCTAAATCTTATTTCTTCTAACACATGGGTATTGGATACTGGATGTGGAACTCATATTTGCAATTGGTTGCAGGGGTTCAAAAAGAATGAAGACTTAAAGAAGGGCGAAGTGAATCTTTTCATGGGCAACGGTGCAAGAGTACACGTGGTCGCTAGAGGAGACTTCACTTTATCACTTCCAAGTGGTTTGGAAGTTGTTTTAAAAAATGTTTTGTATGCTCCTAGTTTGACTAGGAACATTATTTCTGTGCACCTTCTTAGACAATGTAACTTTGACTTTAAATTTGTAAGATCGGAAATGCATGTGTCATCTAATGGTATCTTTTATTTTAAAGCTGTACCAAACAACGGTATTTATGAATTGGTTCATGATAATACCTCAAATAGCTCATTATATCAAACTTCTACTAAAAGACTCAAAAAGGGTTTGAGTGATTCCTACATTTGGCATTGTCGCCTTGGACACATAAACAAGAATCGTATAAATACTCTCCAAAAGAAAGGTCTTTTGAAAACAAACGAGTTAGGTTCGTTTGATGAGTGTGAATCTTGTATTCAAGGCAAGATGACCAAAGAGCCTTTCAAAGGTACAAATGAAAGGGCTAAGGATTTGTTAGGTATCATACATACGGATGTATGCGGACCTTTCAAGCCAACTAGTAGGAATAGTGAAAGGTACTTCATTACCTTTACCGACGATTTTAGTCGATATGGGTATGTTTATCTAATGAAACACAAACATGAAGCCTTTGAAATGTTCAAAGAATTTCAAAATGAAGTGCAAAATCAGCTCAACCGAACAATCAAGGTACTCCGCTCCGATAGAGGAGGCGAATACCTAAGTGATACCTTTCAAAGTCATCTTAGAGATTGTGGAATTATTTCACAGCTCACTCCTCCTGGAACTCCTCAACATAACGGAGTATCCGAGAGGAGGAATCGAACACTGTTGGACATGGTTCGATCAATGATGGCACGAAGCTCACTACCGCCATCATTTTGGGGATATGCGCTACTCACAGCGGCTCGTATTTTGAATATGGCCCCGACCAAAAAGGTGGATCGAATACCCTATGAAGTGTGGCATGGAAAGGTTCCATCCTTTTCATATTTAAGGGTATGGGGATGCATAGTTTATGTTAAACGTGACACCCCAAATAAGCTTGAGGCTCGATCCATCAGGTGTGTCTTCATAGGATACCCAAAGGATGATATAGGATATATATTCTATGATCCTAGTGAACAAAGAGTGTTTGTTTCACGCAAAGGATACTTCTTAGAAACTAGGTTCCTTATGGAAGGACCTAGTGAAAAGAGAGTGGAACTTGAAGAGGTTCAAGAATCACTGGATGATACACAGTTGGTCGATACTAGCTTTCAACACGAGGATGTTGAAGATGATCAAATGGTTGATCATACACACGTTGCTCGCAGATCTAGTAGGGTTAGTCAACCTCCCAAGAGATATGGATTTCTTGTGGATGATTGCTACTTGGTCGATTCGGATGAACCGATCTCCTACAAAGATGCTATGTCACAACCTGATTGTGACAAGTGGCTTGAAGCCATGAGCGCCGAGATGCAATCCATGCACGATAATCAAGTTTGGGAATTGGTTGATCGTCCACTTAACTCCAAACTGGTTGGATGTAAGTGGGTCTTCAAAAAGAAGACCGATATGCATGGAAATTTAGATACTTACAAAGCTCGACTTGTCACAAAAGGTTTCACGCAAACTCAAGGGATTGATTATGATGAAACCTTCTCGCCAGTCGCGATGCTTAAGTCGATCAGGATATTGTTTGCCATTGCAGCTCATTTTGATTATGAGATATGGCAAATGGATGTCAAGACCGCTTTTCTAAATGGATATCTTGAGGAAGATGTCCATATGGTTCAGCCTGAAGGTTTTGTCGATCCATCTAATCCTGATAAAGTTTGTAAGTTAAAGAAATCAATCTACGGGTTGAAACAAGCATCACGGATGTGGAATCATCGTTTTAATGAAGAAATCAAAGCGTTTGGTTTCGTCCAAAACGGTGATGAGGCGTGTGTGTATAAATGGGCTAGTGGGAGTATAATCATGTTCCTTATTTTGTATGTCGATGATATACTTTTATTTGGAAATGATATACCAAGTATGGAAAACGTTAAAGCGTGGTTAAGTAGTCGTTTCTCAATTAAGGATCTTGGAGAAGCGACATATATCTTGGGAATAAAGGTCTATAGGGATAGACAAAGGAAATTGATCGGACTCAATCAAAGTGCGTACATTGATAAAATCCTAAAGAGGTTTAGGATGGAAAACTCTAAGAAAGGTTTGGTGCCTATTCCTAGAGGAACCGTATTAAGCTCATCCCAAAGTCCTAGCTCTAAGGAAGAGCAGGATAGGATGAAGCATGTTCCTTATGCTTCGGCAATAGGATCTATCATGTATGCAATGATGTGCACTAGACCGGATGTCTCGTATGCTTTAAGCATAACAAGTAGATACCAGCACAACCCAGGTGACAGTCATTGGATGGCTGTCAAGAATATATTAAAATACCTTAGAAGGACTAAGGATATGTTTTTAATATATGGGTCTGGTGAGGAGGAACTCGTCGTAAAGGGTTACGTGGATGCGAGTTTCCAAACTGACCGAGATGATTCTCGGTCACAGTCGGGATATGTTTTCATCTTAAATGGAGGCGCTGTCTCTTGGAAGAGTTCGAAGCAGGATGTTGTCGCGTTATCCACTACAGAATCTGAGTACATCGCCGCTTCAATGGCAGCCCAAGAGGCTGCATGGATGAAAAAGTTCATCATGGATCTAGGGATTATCTCTTCCATTCAGGAGCCCCTAGAGATATTCTGTGACAATGAGGGTGCTATTGCACAGATCAAGGAACCTCGTGCTCATCAGAAAACGAGGCACATTGAGCGCAGATTCAACTACATAAGGGATGAAGTTGAAAAGAGAAAAATATGTATTCATAAAGTTCATACCGATCAAAATATTGCGGACCCACTCACGAAGCTCCTCGATAGGCCAAAGCATGAGGGTCATGTTTGTGCATTAGGACTTCGGTATTCTAGTGAGTGGATTTAAATCCGTGTTTAGTGTTTGTATAAGAACGAATGTAATGGGTATCTCATGAAATTAATTAAGTTTTAATTATTAAATGAGTTATGTTCTAATTTTGCATGTTTAATCCATGAATGACTTATGTTATTCTAAACGTCCGTAGTCGATCATGCTTGTGGGAACAAGTATGAAGGTAAGACTATTATGAACCCGGATTGGTTGATATTCATGTGATGAATATAAGGCATAGGTTTGCCACCAAGGTTCATAGATATTTGTGGGATACAAATATTGGACATGATCCGCTCTCAAGGATCACTGCATGGAGTTAGTGCAACTGATCATAAGTAATCCTTGAGTAAAGGCGAGTATCATTGTGTCCTTTGACCTGAGATGCATATTGGATCTGGCTTTTCATCAAGTCTGATAACTTGACTCTCTTCTTTGTTTTTCGGTAACACGATGACATAAAAGAAAGAGCTCAGATATCATACGAGATGTCAACAAGGATGTATGCAGTCAAGATGGAATTTGTTCCTCTTATGTGTTGAGAGTTTAGATGTCTAAGGCCTGTTAAGTTAAATCAATGAGAGAATGATCAATCTGTGTCTCTCCGATTTGACAGGACATCTAGAAACAAAGGGATGTAGTGATAAGACTTACCTATATCATATCAAGTATGGACTTGAAGGGGATGATGTTATTGAATGGCACTTAGTCAAACATACTAGGGGTGGTGACCTGTTGTTAGGCGGTATTCACCATTAGCATTAACTTCCTATGAGTCTCGTGCAAGTGGGAGATTGTTGGAATATCGTATGCCCGAGACACATAATTAAGTTAATGTGGCTAGTTATGTTTGATCCAAGTCGGGTCATACCCAATAACGAGTTAGACACACACCAATTATGTATTTGTTAAGATAAGATCTATAAGACAAATACAGAACACGACACTTTCAGAAAAATGGGTTTCTGAATAATTACTTGAAAGTATTAAATAATTAATTGGTTAATTTTTTTATTTAAATAATTATTATTGGAATGATTATTTAACTATGTATTCTTTTATAAAATGGTTTATAAAAGATGGGGTGTTTATATATTTTATAAAGTATAGAATATATAAAATAAATAAAAAAAAAAAAAAAAATAATAATAATAATGTTGGGGCCGGTTTTGGGTGGGCCCCACACCCCACCAACTTGGTCATATTGTCAACATGCAAAAAGAGATTGAGTGTGGACTTGTATATAACTAAATCTTATGTATGCATGTGAAAAAAAAAAAGTTCTTACAACTTTCAAGTAACCATTTTGAAAAACAACACCCATTCTCTCTTTCTCTCTAGCTCACGGCCAAAGAAGAAAGATTTCGGGTCTCGGGTTTTTCGTGTTCAAGCTCCCTAGCATAGCTCGGTGCGTGTTGGAGGCTCGGGGTATATTCCGTTTGAGGGTTTTTCTTTGAAAATCTAGCATTCACATCATCATCTTCTTCAACATCCACTAAACTCTTAAAGGGTTAAGATTGTAAGTGTTTATATGCTTTGATAGTTTAGTTGTTCCCGTATCATTTGATCCTAGCTTCGGGTTTCTAGTAAATAGATTATTGGTAATCTTGAAATGAATAAACTAGGTTGTTCATATGTTTAGTTTGTCTATCACGTTTCCGCATATATTATAACTAGTTAATCGGTTAACTAAGTTTGTTAAATCCTATAGAAACCCAACAGACGATTGTCACATAATGGAAATATTTTGAGTTTAAGGTGTGTGTGTATTTATTGTGTCCTTTATAGCCACAATTAGTGTATTATTGATTTTGCCTTTAATACACTATTATTCTTTTTCCAATCTAGCCTCGTCGTTAACCTTCTTGTCAACACTATTAGCGTGGGTTGCGACATATATGGATTAAGAGATCAAACGGGACCGACAACTTAATATACGTGTGATTTGAAGCATAGTCGTCGTGTTCTTTGTGTGTTTGTTTATATAATCCTGAATCACATCTTGTTAGTTTCCGCATAATCACGAGTTTGGTTGATATAACATTTAAAGATCCGTTCTAAGGACTTAGAATTGGTATCAGAGACTATTGACCTATTCTAGGCTGGTGGTGATATCAAACGTATAAGGATTGTTATTGTTATTTGTTGTGGTGGCCGTATTACTTGTATTTCTGGTGATTTACTCGTTGGAGAAGGAAAGGGGTTATTTTTGGATTGAAGATCGATTTAACTTTGGTTGAAATTCAAATCCCACAGTTTTTGGGATTTGATTTGTTACCAAAGTTACCTGGTCAAAGCTTCTTTGGGATTTTTGGAAGTTCTCGGGAAATTTTCATCGTTTCCGGCCATAACCTAGTCTTTCACTGTTAATTATATTGGTTCTCGGTGAAATTTGTGTGTTCTCCGCCAAATTCAAGTGTTTGCGGTAGTGTTTGATCGTTTTCGGTCAATTATTGGTGCTCTTTGTTGACTTTTGAGAGTTCTCGGTCAACCCATAGCATTCTCGGTCAACCAATAGTGTCTTCGGTCAAAGATCACTGTTTTCGGTCACTACTGTGCATCTGGGCCTGATCTTATTGGGCTTTTGGATAACTAAAATATTAGTTGGACTTAAATACTGGACCAGATCATTAATTGCTTATCCAAGATAGACTATGTAGCTAATAGTTCATCAAATGTTACACTGCATCATGAACTGACTCCATAATGGGAATTGCTGCTCGTGTGCCCCGTTTGCGGTCTCGTGAGGGTTTTTCTTAGTGGAAGTTTAGATTTGAAAAGTATGTGAAGATGAAAGACGCCAAGATTTGGAGAAGTATTATTCGTGGCCCTCAAGCTATTACTTACCAACATGAGAACTCTGAAGAAGTGGCTGTGAAGCCCGTTGAACTGTATGACGATGCAGATTTTGAATAGGTTGAAGAGGACGACAAGGCTCTTGCTACTTTAACCATGGCACTTTCTCCCGAAATTGCCTTGGGATTTAGAGAATTACAGTCTGCTAAGGCATTGTGGGAAGCCCTGATTGAGGTGTATGAGGGTAATGAGGACATGAGGAGAAGCCGTCAAGATCTCTTACGACAGAAGTTCAATATGTTCAATCATGTTCTGAGAGTCATTGGAAACACAACTGCAAAGATTTATATCTTTAGTGACTGTGATGAGATTTTCATATATGAATCTGACTGTTGCAGAGACAAACAATAAACTAGTCAATTCCTTGCCACATAGCTGGGACATGAATGTTGCAGTGATTAAGAAGACAAAGCATCTAAACAGGTTAACTCTATCAGAAGTCATGGAAATCATCAAAGCTTGTGACATAGATGAAAAGCAGTGTGCCATAAATCACACAAACTCCTACATTGCAGCCGGCTACAGTGTTGCTTCTAACAATGCTCTCATCTCGCAAGACAACTTCTCAATATTTAAGCCTTCTAGAGGGTAGTGCAATCCGTAGTCCCAAAATAAATTTTCTATGTTTAAGTCTGCTCAGGATTAATTCTCATAAGAACCACCACAACCAACTCCCATGTTCTTTTCTCAACCTGCTCAACAAACTGCTTCAGCTGCAAAGTCCCAGCCATCTGCTGCATATTTTAGTCAGTCTCCAAATCAGATTCCTTCTATCTAAAAGTAGACTCAAGGAAACATCGCTTTAATGGCAGGATTCATGAATTACAATGCCTTTCTTGCTGAAATCTGGTTCAACCAGTTGTAGGTGCCGCTTTAGATCAAATCCATCCTTATGATGTGGAGAAAATAGATATCTCTTGGCAAATCGCCATGGCAGTTTTTTGTGCGAAGAAATTTATTAAGAGAACGGGCAGAAACAACTAGCATGTGCCAGCAGATCAGAAGGTGGGATTCAACAAAGATAATCTGAGGTGCTACAACTGTCACGAGTTGGGTCATTTTGCTCGTGAGTGCACTAACCAAGCAAAGGAAGGAAACATAGAAAGCGCACTGGTTCCAGTGGGAAATGCTAGAGGAGAAATGTAGCAGGTACGGGTGAATAAGAGCGAGGTTTGGTAGCTCAACAATTCTCTTGGAATTATCAGATGGCCGCTCTCAGCATCAATAATCAGACTGCACATTTTGCCCAAATTGAAGTTACTAAAGAAGAGAATTTTGCTGAGGAACAAGTGAAGGAACTTCAATTTGCATTCATGGCATTCACTCCTTCCAGCTCATCCGAGGTAAGTTCCGACCTATTATTAATAAAATACTTTTATACAAATCCCACAATAGTAGCTTACTTAGAGAATTGGAAGGAATAAAATCTAAAAATTTTACTCTTAAAAAAACTGAGAAAGCTTTCAAAGATAAAACTGAGGCACAGAAAAAGGATTTTTCTAAACTTCAATCTGATTTTAGCATAAAATGCTGTCATCACTTAGATGTCAAACAAAAAATTGATAAATTTACTGCTGAACTGGAAGCCTTTAAGTTAAAAATCATAAATTTAACTAATAAATTCGAAAGACTTGAATTAAACTTTAAGAAATTCGATGGCTCTAGTGTTGTTGTTAACTCCATGATTGAAAAACAGTTATGGTGGAAAGAAAAATCAGGTGAGGGTATAGGTTACAGTGTCATACCCCATCCATACAATGACAACTACACTGGTCTTCCTCTCCCCAAGGAGCAGGAAGAAAAGGTCAAAACCATGCAGCAGGGTAAATCAGCACAAAATGGCTAAAGTGCCCCTAGTTCAGTAAAAGCTACTGAATCAACCTCAGAGGTTAATGATACTAAGTGTTTACTTCCCATGCAGATGAAGTAATTGTTGAGGATTAGACTGATAAGGATTATGATTTGCTTGTTATTAATAATAAACACATTAATTCTCATATTTCTTTAAATTTACCTGCTTTGAAGTCTGTGACTTCAAATGTTTGTGTGGGCTCTGTTTTTTAAAGAGCAAAGACAATTGTGTGGTTGATTCGTCTAAAACTTTGAAATCTCGTGGTGTGTTTTTGAATAAATTTGATGAAAATAAGGGTTCTCATAAATACTCATCACCTAAGATTGTCAAAGAAGGAAGTTCAAATGGTAAAAGTTGTGATAAATCTAGTAATAAGTCAGGTGGTAAACAACAGGTAAAGAAAATTAGCTCACACAACAGGTCCAGACCAGGGGTAGACCAAAATGAATTCTATATAAAACGTCAAACATGTTTTAATTGTGGCATTCCTGGTCATATTACTAGAAACTGTCCACACCGTCCATATGTTCCATATTATGGATATTATCAGAGATGTATGCCTCGAAATACCCCTCAAAAGGAATCAAGGTATAATAAGGTAAGTCCCTCTTATGGTGATTGGAAAAGAAACAAGGCTGACAGGTTTAGTTCTCATCAGACGAAGCCTAACACGTTTCGAAAAAAGGATTGAAACCATGCTTTGGTCCAAAGAACTAAGTTGGTTTCTGGACTAAAACAAGGTCATAGGTCAAATCCCTTTGTGTCTCCCACTCACAAATCATAGATTATGTCATTCATTCATACAAATAATAAAACTTATAAAACAGGATGTGAATGGTTGCCTAAATCTCCGGTAATCAAGCAATCCAGTTCCATCTTAGATAATCGGAAGACATGTCATGGCAACCCATGACAAGTTTGGATAAATCAGGTTTACCCAGTGTTACTATGGACTGGGTACCAAAAACTAACTGATCTCGCACATCGTGTAGGAACAACTATAGAGGAATATCATCATACCTTGATATGTTCATAGTGGCTATTCCAGGCTCATGACATGAGACATCTCCCAACTACACGACATTCAAATCTTTAACGGTGGGTATGTTTCCTTTGCGGGAGAGAAAAGGGGAAGATTACATAAAAGGATATTGTAAGTAATTGTGTGCTCAAATTTGAAAATGTTAATTTTGTTCCTGAGTTGAAGCACAGTCTGCTTAGTGTCTCGCAGATTTGCGATAAAGGTTTTTCGACTCACTTTACTAACAAAGAATGCTTAATTTTAAAACCAGGTATCATCATACTAGAATATTGGATTCTTGTTCGATCACAGAGAAAAGATAATGATTATATGATCGATATGAGCAAAAATGTTCCTGATTAAATCACCTGTTTGTTTTCAAAAGTGTTACTATGGACTGGGTACCAAAAACTAACTGATCTCGCACATCGTGTAGGAACAACTATAGAGGAATATCATCAGACCTTGATATGTTGATAGTGGCTATTCCAGGCTCATGACATGAGACATCTCCCAACTACACGACATTCAAATCTTTAACGGTGGGTATGTTTCCTTTGCGGGAGAGAAAAGGGGAAGATTACACAAAAGGATAGTGTAAGTAATGGTGTGCTCAAATTTGAAAATGTTAATTTTGTTCCTGAGTTGAAGCACAGTCTGCTTAGTGTCTCGCAGATTTGCGATAAAGGTTTTTCGACTCACTTTACTAACAAAGAATGCTTAATTTTAAAACCTGGTATCATCATACTAGAATATTGGATTCTTGTTCGATCACAGAGAAAAGATAATGATTATATGATCGATATGAGCAAAAATGTTCCTGATTAAATCACCTGTTTGTTTTCAAAAGTGTTACTATGGACTGGGTACCAAAACCTAACTGATCTCGCACATCGTGTAGGAACAACTATAGAGGAATATCATCAGACCTTGATATGTTGATAGTGGCTATTCCAGGCTCATGACATGAGACATCTCCCAACTACACGACATTCAAATCTTTAACGGTGGGTATGTTTCCTTTGCGGGAGAGAAAAGGGGAAGATTACACAAAAGGATATTGTAAGTAATGGTATGCTCAAATTTGAAAATGTTAATTTTGTTCCTGAGTTGAAGCACAGTCTGCTTAGTGTCTCGCAGATTTGCGATAAAGGTTTTTCGACTCACTTTACTAACAAAGAATACTTAATTTTAAAACCTGGTATCATCATACTAGAATATTGGATTCTTGTTCGATCACAGAGAAAAGATAATGATTATATGATCGATATGAGCAAAAATGTTCCTGATTAAATCACATGTTTGTTTTCAAAAGTGTTACTATGGACTGGGTACCAAAAACTAACTGATCTCGCACATCGTGTAGGAACAACTATAGAGGAATATCATCAGACCTTGATAAGTTGATAGTGGCTATTCCAGGCTCATGACATGAGACATCTCCCAACTACACGACATTCAAATCTTTAACGGTGGGTATGTTTCCTTTGCGGGAGAGAAAAGGGGAAGATTACACAAAAGGATATTGTAAGTAATGGTGTGCTCAAATTTGAAAATGTTAATTTTGTTCCTGAGTTGAAGCACAGTCTTCTTAGTGTCTCGCATATTTGCAATAAAGGTTTTTCGACTCACTTTACTAACAAAGAATGCTTAATTTTAAAACCTGGTATCATCATACTAGAATATTGGATTCTTGTTCGATCACAGAGAAAAGATAATGAATATATGATCGATATGAGCAAAAATGTTCCTGATGAAATCACCTGTTTGTTTTCAAAAGTGTCAGAACATAATTCCATGATTTGGCATCGTCGTCTTGGTCATGCAAACATTAAAAATCAAAATCGTCTTGCTAAAAACGACTTGGTGCGTGGTTTACCTATAAATGATTTTGTTAGTATTGGGAAATGTGTGCCTTGTGCTTTTGGTAAACACAATCTCAAATCTCACAAGCTAAAACTTGTTAATACCATTTCATCACCTTTTCAATTGCTGCATATGGATATGTTCGGTCCAGTTCATGTTTTGAGTCTTTCTCGTAGATCGTATTGTCTAGTTGTTACTTACTCATGTTTCACTTGGGTGTTTTTCTTGTCAAATAAGAGTGAGACTTCAGAATTGATAAAACGCTTCGTGGTGCTTATGGAATGTCAATTCTACTTAAAGCTGAAGGGTATTCATTGTGATAAAGGCACGGAATTTAAGAACTCAACACTGAATTATTTTTGTGCCGAAAGGGGGTGCTTCGACAGTACAGTTAAGCTCGGACACCGCAACAGAATGGAGTTTCTAAAAGAAGGAACATGACTCTTATCGAGGTGGCAAGAACTATGTTGTGTGATTCAAAGCTGCCTTTGTTCTTCTGGGCAGAGGCTGTTAACATGGGATGTTATGTCCAAGTTGAGTACTGATCAACAAAATCTCAGATGAAGACTCTATATGAGATTTTTTATGGTCACAAGCCCACGGTTGCACATTTTCAGGCTTTCGGGTGTCCCTATACTCTGCTGAATCTTGAAACGACTCAAAAATTTTGAGCCAAAGCTGACGACTATTTTTTTGTTGGATATGTTGGTCGTACCGCCTACATAGTTTACAACAATTCAACGAAGTAGAAAGTGGAATCTTATGATGTGCGCTGGCTAGAAGAGAATGAGACTGATGCTAGTGTCGATCGTGACTGGTTATTTGATTATACTGAACTTTACAAGCCTTTTAATGTGTTTCTAGTTGTCGATATAGAATTTCGACCGAAAATACTTCAAATTCTAATGAGGAAGAAAAAGACATTGGATACCACTCAGCCATTGTCAGCTAGTCAACAAGACAATGTTACCAAAATTGTATCTTCATCAGCACCTACAGTCAATGTTCCATCGGTTGAGGGGGAGAGTACAATTCGTCAAATCTTTGGAAGTACACTATTCCAGATTTCATACCAAATGAATACATCGCCAGTACTTTATACTCACACAGTACGACGACATATGGATAGAAGAATCCACTCTCTGAAATTCTTGAAGATCCAACTAATTTTCCCTCCACCTGCTCTGTTCCAGAGCATTCTATTCCAAAAAGAATTCAACGTGATCATCCAATTGACAATAACATAGGTTCTCTAGAAACAGGTGTGTCAACTAGAAGTCAGACCGGACACATCAACAGCTGTTTATTTTTCTGCTTCATTTCTCATATTGAGCCTAAGTCAATTGAGATGGTGCTTCAAGAGCCAAGCTGGGTGGATGCCATGCATGAGGAACTTAATCAATTCTATAAACTCAAGGTTTTGGAGATTTGTTGAATTTCTAGTCGGAAAGAAAGCGTTAGATGCTAGATGGGTTTTTCGTAACAAGCAAACGATACGGGTTTGATTATTCGAAACAAAGCACGGCTCAACGTTCGTGGTTTACGTCAATTTGAAGGCTTAAACTAAACTGAAGTGCATGCTCATGTGGCTCGACTTGAGGCCATTTGGATTTTTCTGGCATATGTTTCCTACATGGGATTCACGGTTTATCAGATGGATGTCAAGACACCGATTTGTATGTAGAAGTCGCGGAAGAGATTTATTTGGATCAGCCAACAGGGTTTGTTGTTTCAAAGCATCCAACTCATGTTTACAAGCTAGACAAAGCCCTTTACGGTCTTCACCAAACTCCTCGGGCATGGTAGGCTACCTTTACGGCTCACCTACCGGGGCATGGTTACAAGAGAAGAACCATTGATCAGACACTATTCCTTGAAACTGTTGGGAAAGGTTTAATCCTTGTTCAGATCTATGTTGATGACATCATCTTCAGGTCTACCAGTCCAGAACTATGTTCTGAATTTGAAGAAGTGATGAAGAAAAGATTTGAAATGAGTTCGTTGGGGGAGATGACAACTTTTCTTGGATTACCAGTTCGTTAGAGTTCTACGTGAATTTTGCTGCATCGAAAATATGTCGAAGACATGCTTGAAAAGTTCGAATTTCCAGATTCTAAGAGCGCGGCAACTCTTATGGCGGAAAGACCTCTCGTTTCTTTCTATCCTAAAGGGAATCCCGTAACAAACATTTTATCCCAAACACCGAAGCTAGGTCTTTGGTACCCTAAAAACTCATATTTTGACTTATATGCTTTTGCTGATAGAAATTATGCTAGAGATGATATTGACAGGAAATCTACGTCTGCTGGATGTCCATTCTTGGGTGATCGACTCATCTCGTGGCAGTGCAAGAAACGAAAAAACGGTGTCTACGTCCACTGCCGAGGCTGAGTATGTGGCTACGTTAGCCTGCTGTTCATAGGTTATCTGGATGCAACATCAATTGCTGGATTACGATTTGGAATTTCTTGACACCCCAATCTTTTGAGATAATGATGCTGCTATTGCTATTGTTAAAAATCATGTTCAGCATTCAAAAACCAAGCACATTGACATTAAAATTCATTTTATTCGGGACTGTTACGACCGAAAATTAATTCATCTTGAGCAAGTTCACACTGATAATAATGTGGCTGACTTATTAACAATACTGGTCGGAAGAACCAAATTTAATGTGCTTGTGGGGTTTCTTAAAATGCTTCATTTCGATGATTGAGTCTTTTCTTAGGTTAAATTTGTACATAAATGTTTTCATCTTCTTTGGTAAAATTTTTGCACAAATTTAGAGGAAGAAAATTAAAAGCAATTCAAAAAGAGAGAGTGTGTGTGTGTGTCTTATAAATTTAAAAAAAATAAAAAAATATATTTACACTTTCTCTTAAAGTTACGTCAGTTACTCAAGTTTGAGGGACATATACTTGTATATGTTTGGTCCTGTCATCTGCTTCTAGACATACGGGATAGTCATTCACCTAAAGACTTAAAGAAAATAGGGAGATTGTGGTGTGTTTTTTTTAATTCATTCGCTTAAAATTATGTTGGTTACTCAAGGTTCAATGGACATGTGTTTTCATATATTTTTGTTCTTGTTATCTACCTGTAGACATACGGGATAGCCATTTACCTTAAAAGCGATAGTGACGGAACCGACTGAATTTAAAAATTGTCTTATGTAACTTTACTGGGAAGTGATACGATTATTTAGTTAAGACCTTTTTAGAAGCTTTACATATTTTCAAATGAAGATTGATCCAACCTTTGGAAAATGATAGAAAAATTGATTTTGTGTGCCTAACGTGTGAAGTTACTAGGCTTAAAAGGCATTAGAACAGTCATTGATTTGCATGGTAGCTTTCCATGATGCGTAAAAGTAGAAGTGATATAAACTAAATCGGCTGAATTTACTGTGGAGAATCATTTTGAAGAATTGTGCATGTCTCTAGATATATCTCTCTGAATGATAGGTAGAAACATAATTACCCAGTCATACACGAGCCCGTTAGTGTCTTGATCTCCGAAACTTTTATGCCTTTGTATATATATGTATATAACAAAAATTTATATATAATATCGTGTTACTAAAATTCATTTTTGGAAAGGGGGTAAAACTATAACTACAAGGGTGGGGTATTCAAATAAGTCCTAAACATTATGAATGGAAGGCATGTAAGTCTAGATGGCTTGTACGTACAACGTTCAACCTTAAAGTTTTAATTTTTTTTGTTCATACATCACGAAAGGTGGAGAAAGTAGTATACAAAGGTCTTCACAAACTTGTTAAGTTTGGAAGGTTTGCTGAAACTGAGGCTACTCCTGCCAGTATTAGTGCCTCGATTGCTGATGAGCATGTGACACCTGCTTAGAGGTTCACTACATTATATGAGACAATATCTGATGATGATGAGCCAAATAGTTCTCCATCACAACATATGGAGACTGTACCTACTGCTGATCAGCTGAAAGACTTTGAAATGTTTAAAGATCAGCTCCAGTCGACTTCAATGAAACCTCCTCAATCAGTCAGTGCGACACAAGATGAAGATATTCCTAAAGAACCAGCCACCGATCTCATTCCAAGAAAAAGGAGAAAGAAAGATCCGAGACCGGGTGTGTTGGTTACAGAAACTACACTAACTAGTCAACACAAAGAACCGAAGCCTAGAACCACTGAAGGTCAAGTTGACTCTAGTTCGTCCACTGCTGAGCCTCGAAATCAAGACCAAATATTTGATGTCATTGCTCACGAGTTCGAGTATGAAGCCAATATTTAGTCCACTAACAAGCCATCGGGATCGTCTAACCCGATTTGCCAATCAATTTTAAGCACCACTGACCAGATTGCACACATTCTAGCAATGCCAGACAAGTTTCTGCAAGATAAAGGCAAGGGGGTCACTCTTGATTCCGAACCTGTTGATGTACAGTCCTTACAACGACGAGTCTTTGAACTTGAACATGACTCAGTTGTGAAGGATGTACGAATTCAAGACCTTGAAGTAAGAAACTCTTATAAAGATTTGAAGATAAATGAACTTCAAGCTAATATGGGTGGCCTCACTGCTTTATACATGAATCTCCAACAAAAGCTTGTTCCGAAATTTGGAGATGAGTTCAAGAATGGTGAAGACGTTTATGCAAAGGCTCCCACTGACAATAAAGGTGGTAGTTCCAGTGCGCGTCCTGCTTCAAACATCGACGCTTCTGAAACACCGTAACAATACCTTGCTGCCCCTCAAAAGACAGTCGAGCAAAGTGAAAGAATTTAAATGAATATTATGATTATGAAGAATTCAAACAAGAATATGGAGTCTTCCGATCACCCTAATAAATTTATTATTGAACTTCAAAAGGGTTAGTCTGACAAGTATGGTGATCGATCATTCATCGTGTCTTGGGGTTTTGATGTTGATAAAGCCATGTGGTGGGTGAAAAGTAGGTCTGGCAACACTGAGTAATACAAGAAGATGAAAGACCTTGGATCATGGACAAAAGTTGATATGAGTTACTTGATCAACGTTCCTTTCCACAACCCCAACAACCACAAAAAGGCAATCGACTTCTGGAACTTTTTGAGGAGTCAACTTGATCGAGGGTTCCCCGATATGACCATAGCAAAATCATTTTTAAAGAAAGCAAAAGGGGTACGAGATCCAAAGATGGGGAAGACAATGGTCAATGTTATGTGGCCTGCAACTAAAAAGGCAAGTCATATTCCGTTTTCTACTAGAATTCCCGACGGTGCTTTGGATGAGATGAAGTTATGGACTTATGACGGTGAGACAGCAACTGTCATCATTCGTCTGCGAAAAGGGCAATTTCGATTTGTTGATCCACGCGACTTATTGAAGTTTGGTGAAAGAGATATAAAGACTCTTAGAAACTTCCAGATTATGGCTGAACCATTGTATGAGCCAGCTGCTAAGTAGTATACAGGCGTGGTTGGATCAATAATTCGTACAGTTTTATGGGCTGGTGCTTACAAAGAGGCGGACGCAAATATTCTTGAGCACGATTAACGTTGAAGATACAAACCATGGTGGAGATTGTTGGGCTAGTATTAGTATGGTTTGTACTTGATATTGTAAACCGAGATCTAGGAGATCTCGGTAGGCTTTTGGGTTGTTTTGGGCTTATGTATCTATATAAACAATGTATCTAGGTTTATTATAGGTTGGCCGTTCATAATATAGAGAAAGAGGTATCAGTGTCTTGGTGTAACAAGTTGGGCTTAAGCACTTGACATTTAATATACGTGTGTTTTGAAGCATAGTCGTGGTTTCTTTGTGTATTTGTTTATATAATCTTGAATCACCTCGTGTTAGTTTTCGCATAATCAAGAGTTTGGTTGATATCACATTGAAAGGTCCATTCTAAGGACTTACTTTTAGATGATGATGATACACCTCAAGGTGGTGCAAGTGCGGTTGCTGGCAAGTCTGACAAGAAGTTTGATTCAATTGGTGGTGATGTTCAGCGAGATGAACCACAAAAGGAATCAGAATCTGAAAGTGCACCGACCAAGAAGCCTTTGGAGGAATTAGAAGATTTAATTACTTCTAACTTTCGAGTTTCTAATATGGTGGATGGTTTGGAAGAGGGGAGAGATTCATGTGGATAAGTCGGAATTGGCAAAGATGTTGAATGCTTCGGTTGATGATTTAACGTTTGATTTTGAAAAGGATATTTCTGATCCTGAAATTAATGAAAATTGGCTTAATAGAGATGTAGAATTTGAAGATAATCCTGTGTCAGTTAAGTATGTGGCTGAAGTTGAAGAATTTGATGCTTTCTGTGAAGTTCTTGATGAAGTAATCGAGATGGAGCCGACTCCGTACGAACAAACAAAGAAAAGTGTTAAGGTGCACAAGAAGGGTTGGTTTCCTAATTGTGTGGATGATCCAAAACAAGTTTATCCAAACCCGGTGAAGTATTATCAAAAAACACAACAAGATGTTGCACTGGGCAAATGCATTATTATTGCTTATTTTTGTAAAATTCGAAAGATTGGGATTATAAGACTACTTGGAGTGCAATACTTCAATAGTTTGAAGGAGTTAAAGTTATTACCATGATTTGATGTCTATGATATTTGTCTGCATTATGACTTGCTCTACAAGCCTAAGAGAGGGCATGTGAAGGAGGTTCGGGAGTTCTTGGTGAATGAGGGAAATCGTCTCAAGAAGTGCACACCTCAGGTTCCAAAAGTTTTTATGTACAAATCTAGGAAGAATCCTGAAGGTGATTTGATAAGGACATTGAGCTATTCGAGGCTAGACTCGCTACGCGTAATCCTGTTGTACCCAATGGAACAGGATTTTCATCCTTACTTTCTTTGTTGGTTTTATCTAGCGTTGATTGGTGAAGCAAGCATCTAATTGGATTATGGGAAAGAACAATACGATGATATTCGAGTGTATGATCCAATGTGGTTGGTAAACTGTTCATCGAAAGACATTGAGATATTACTTAAGAACAGGATACAATGTAATGACAAGAAAGTTAAGTCGCAAGCCAATCAGTTCCAAAAAGTTGTGGACTTATGATTTGACAAGAAAATCCATTCTGGAAAGGCTTGGGAGACAAACTAGATGGTTGTTAGTGAAGAGCAAGAAAGAGTGGAGTCCGAGTTGGAGACTGAACATAAGGAACGAGTTACTCAGGCGTCGTGGAACAGATTTCAATATATGCCGACTGTAGTATCTCGTCCTACATCTCAACAACGATCGACCAAGCCATCCTTTGAAGAAACAAAAAATGAATATCGAAAAAGAGTTTTTGATATGGATTGATGACAAAGACCTAGCAATATCCAAGGGGGAGTTTGTTAGAGCATTAATGTCTAATGTTAGGTCTTGTGGGCTTAATATGTCATAGTAGTATAGTACAAGGGCTGAAAATGTCAAATTTAGGTATATGTTAAGGGTGTATAAGTCAAACCTAGCGTATAAGACTTACACGTGGCGTATAAGTCTTATACGCCAGCTAAACTTATACGGTCATAGGGAATATGTATAAATAGCTAGATCATGTCATATTTTGCACAGTTTCAGTTCTGGAAATATTTTTACTCACATTGTTATATCAATATACGAAGCTTATGAGTGATTGTGTTGTGATTCCTTGATGATATTATTCCGCGATATCGTATAGTATAGAAATACAATTTAATCGATCCTTATCATATAGTTTACACGTACATGATGTTTTGCATGATCTGGATCATGTTCTTTCAGCTACATCAGATGCTGATAAGGAGGCTGCTTGAATGAAAAAGTTCATTACTGACCTCGATGTGGTTCTGAGTATTCATAAACCAATCAAGGTGTTCTGTGATAACACAGGTGCTATTGCTCAGGCCAAAAAGTCAAGAACATTCTATGGAAGTTCCACCTTATGCGGGAAATACTGGAACGAGGAGGCATCATAATAAGAAAAGCAGACACAGACCAAAACCCAGTAGACCCGTTCACTAAGTCGATGACTCAGGACAAGCATGACCAACACAGGGATGCTATCGATCTTAGATTAGCTTGTCATTTGTTTTGATTTAGTATTTGGATGTATGAACATTTAAACAATTATACATTTGAGTTCACTTTTGATTTAATAGTTAAACGCAAAAATTGAAACTCAAGTAGTTGACTTTTAAACTCACAGACCTCATTATGAGTGACGTTGGATGTAACTCACATCAAATCATCTTCGTGGAGCTTAGTCATAAGATGTTATGACATTGTTATACTCATTTAGTATCCTTAGATCTGATACATATTAGAACTTCTGTTTACTAAAGGCTATTCTTTGATCAGTGTCAACCGCTGTCGCGTAACTGCTAGCTATAAAGGCATTAGTTTGGAATATTCTGAGTTTTATGTAATCAAGATAGCATTTGTTACTCTTAAATGATATGCAACAGTTAGACATCTTGGCGCCCTCGTTGATTCAAACTGGTGAAGTGTGGGACCTCACCCCAACTTACTGTGTGTTTGATTGGACCGCTTTGATTCTAAATCGAGAACAATAATGATTGAACGCCATGTGAGATTGAATCTGATCCATGTCTCATTGTTCAATTTATGTCTTATACAGAAAGAATAGATGACAACGATTACCATAAAATCATTATCTTGCAATAGTGGATTCTAGGATGTTTTGGTTAATGACTTTAAAGTGTTATAACTTGTTGGAGGCAGCCATTTGTAGCTAGAGCACCGTTGGCTATCAGTATTAAGGAACTTAACTACAAACCGTCCAAGTGGGAGACTGTTGGAAATTATGGACGGAATTGGTTAATTTAACGCGGCGGACCAAGATACGACCCGTAATAGTTACACCTTGGGCAACGAACTAAAATCTGCTTAAATTGTTTAATTGGTAAACGATGAATATAGTTATGACGGAATTACTATTTATAATAGGTATAAATAATAATAATAATGTTTATTTACTGGTTAAATAAACTTGTTTGCCCGTTTAAAATTTATTATTTATATTTTCAGATTATGATGATAATCTTAAACTTAATAATATAATTCATCTTTTAAATTTTGAATCAAAAGAATCGTGGAGAACAAGAAAAAATAGTTGGCCATTATTTACTACTTTTCAATATATAAATTAGAGTGGTAATGTGAGTGGATTGGATTGGATTTGGATGATGGGTCAGGATGGGCATAGGTCAGGATGTGTATGGGGTCAGGATATATTTTTTTAAATAGAGGGTTAGGATGAATATGGGTCAAGATGGGTATAGCTAACCCATCTTGACCCAAGTTAAGATTGACATACAAAGGGTTTTTAAAACCCCTCAAAAAGATATTCAAAAAACTATTAAAAAAATAATAACTCAAAATATAAATAAAAAATGCAAAATGTAAAATAACAAAAATGTTTCCCCTGTCCTCCTCATTCATAAAAAAAAGAATGAAAGGGAAAAAAACCCTGTTTTGTACCGGTTCAAGTTCGAGTTTTTCGGGTTTTTTTTCCGGTTCGGTTTTGGTTTTTTTTCATTTCGATCGGTTTCGGTATTTACTCGGTTTCAATGATTTCGGTTTCGATTTCTCAGTTTTTTCGCTTTCAGTGTTGTTTTGTTTTAGTCAGTTTTTTCGGTTTCATTTCGTTTTTTTTTTGTTTCGTTTCGATTCATTTTGTTTTATTTTAGTCGGTTACGTTTTTTTATTGCATTTCGCTTTGGTAAGCTTTTTGATTGCATTTCGCTTTTCTTTGTTTCGTTTTGGTCAGTTTTTCAGTGTCATATCGGTTTTTTTGTATCGTTTTGGTCGTTTTTCTATTTCGGTTTCTTTTCGTTTCAGTTTTTTTGTTTCATTTTAGTCAGTTCGGTGTTTTTGATTCGTTTTGATCCGGTTTTTAAATTGCATTTAGTTTTTATATCTTTCCTTTTAGTCAGTTTTTCAGTTTCAATTCAGTTTTTTTGTTTCTTTTCGGTCGTTTTTCTATTACAGTTCAGTTTCGTTTTGGTTTTTTGGTTCGTTTTGGTCGGTTCAGTGTTTTTGTTTTGTTTTGTTCAGCTTTTCAGTTGAATTTCGCTTCTTTTTTGTTTCATTTTTGTCGTTTTTCTATTCCGGTTTAGTTTCGTTTTGGTTTTTTTGTTTCGTTTTGATCGTTTTTATATTTCAGTTCTGCTTCGTTTCGGTTTTTTTGTATTGTTTTGGTCGGTTCGGTGTTTTTGTTTTGTTTTGGTCAACTTTTCATTTGCATTTCGCTTTTTTTTGTTTCGTTTTTTATATTTCAGTTCTGTTCCGTTTCGGTTTTTTTGTTTCGTTTTGGTCGGTTCGGTGTTTTTGTTTTGTTTTGGTCAACTTTTCATTTGCATTTCGCTTTTTTTTGTTTCGTTTTGGTCAACTTTTCGGTTTCATATCGGTTTTTTTGTTTCGTTTTGTTCGTTTTTCTATTTCGATTCAGTTTTGTTTCGGTTCAGTCGATTCGGTGTTTTTGTTTAGCTTTTCGGTTGCAATTCTCTTTTTTGTTTCGTTTTGGTCAGTTTTTCGGTTTCATTCTAGTTTTTTTTGTTTCGTTTTGGTCGTTTTTCTTTTTCGGCTCAGTTTCGTTTTAGTCGGTTCGGGGTTTTTGTTTCATTTTGATCGTTTTTTTGGTTTCGGATGAGTTTTGTTTCGCACGTGATAGTTTGGGTTTTTTGAATTAGATAAATTTTTGATAACTTGCATATATTGTTTTGACCCATTTTAACCTATAAATGAAACTCACTTGTATATTTCCAACCTATCCTGACGCACTTGAAGAATTTTTATGATTTATCCTAACCCATTTTACTTTTAAATGATGGTTGAGTAATAAACAAAAATTCCCGGAGAACTAAAGTGTGCCGCGAGTCAATTCCAGCCACACAAAGGGATCTGAAATCCTTTTGTTTGTTTTCGTGTACCCGCTGTCGACCTCGCTGCTGCGCGCCGTCATCACCGTCTACACGCCATCACTACCCGTTTGTTTCGGTTCGTCAACTAGCACAGTTTGTTGAACCTCAGTGTTTCAACCGGTTATTTATTAACCGAGGTAAAATTAAATATTGTTGTTTTATATTTATATTTATATTTAATTTAGTTGTTTCGATTTGTACTCGTATTTTTTGTAACCGGATCCTGTACGGTTTCTAAAAGTGATGATTATTAGTTTTAATATTCCGCTACGTAATCTTTTATTAATATGATTAATAACTATGAAACATTTTAATTAAAACCAGGTTGACTGATCACCACGGAAACCCAATAATGGTTACAGGGTACACTCATGACACATTTTTCCCATTAAATATTTCTATATGTCCATGAGCATCCTTTACTGATTTAATTTTAACTTCTATGTTACGTGTGACATATGCTTTCCCTTGGGTTAAAACACTCATGAACTATATATACAGTTGTGATTAATAATTGTAATTAATGGCTAATGACTAACGCGACTTTCTTTTGTCACAGCATAAATTAAAAGGTTGCAATAAAACAATATTAATAATTTGATAGACTTTTTGTTGGTCTTCTTCCTTCGGAAACCTTGAACCATCAAACATGTAGATTTTGTACTTCATTCTTAAAGGACTACAACTCTACAGGCATTTAATGGGATATATGATAGTAACCTTATCAGTTTGATTTATTTAAAAATCATGTGATAATCATTATATTTCTCAGTCAAGAAGGCCCATCGTGTCGATATCTTCTATAGGGAAATCAAACAAATTGTTTTGGCCATCTACTAATTGGTTGACAACATCTACACGGTCCCCCACTGCTGAAAACCCTCCAAAACACCACCCGACTTCATCGTCAATCTCCATTTCCTGGTCGTCAAATAACTCTTCCAAATACTCGTTAATCTTGTCAACTGATAATGTAGATGACGCTACCACGTCTGGTGATATATTAAGGGCATTGCTGATATCATTAATACTTGACGATGGTATCAAATTATGTGTGTCGCGAGTTCTAACGTGCGGGCTCAAGTTTAAAGCTTTGGATATGGTATGTGGCTGAGGCTTAATAACTGTGACCTTGGTATGCTTCGTCGGTTCAACAACTTTATGCTGTCCCTTTTGTTGTTTGGAACGCGGTTTAACATTTGTGTTCCTATAGTGTTTTACATCATTAGCTGTACATCCTGGTAATCTCCCGGCAATCAATGCCCATCTAAAGTGAAAACCAAGATTAATATAAATAGACTCACATGAATGTGAAATCAAATGTAATTGTTCTATTTTATTGTTAGATCGATTTGTTTTTTTCACACCTGTTGCCTAGAAGCTTATGAAGCCTAAGCATGAGATCAACTTCATCTTCAGCAAAGTCAACTCTTTTTATATTTGGTCTTAGATAATTCAACCATCGCAGCCGACAACTCTTCCTACATCAGTTTAATCCTGTCAAAAAGGAAATAATAGTTGAAAGTTTATTTTTTCCATTGTAATACCTAATAAATGAGAAATACAGTTCGAACATAAGTGTGTTAAATAAACCTGCTCTGAGAGGAACAAGGTGCCATTTGCCTTCACCAAATTTCTCAATACAATTCTTTAGAAGCATATCTTCTTGGGTAGTCGATGCACCTTTCCTCAACACCGAGCTCATTCTTTTGATCAATATTTACAGTAACACAAGGCACGTGCTGCTGCTCACTTAAATTGCACATAACCCTAATATGGATGTTTCTTTTATAGGCATTAAAGAACATTTGTCACCAGTGGTTACACCCCCAGGCCACCACATATATATGATCACTTACGTGCATGTCATATTTCCAAAAAATAACCTCTTATATCTTATTGTAACGTTAAAGGAGAAAGTCTCAAATATAAACACTTAGAAATGGTTTAGTTATATATCTGATTGGCATATATACATTTCATTAAAAGTAATATCTATGCGTATCAAATGAAAAAAATTAATCAAATTTACGCAAAGTTGATTTACAGACACTGAAATGTACAAGATAATATTGGTGTTGGAATTATTAAATAACATGGCCTTGTGAAATTATCATGTGCATTTAAATTTTCTTCGATCATGCTCCTAGTCGTCCTAGGTGAAGATACAGTAATATGCCTTTTCAGTACTAGAAACAACTCATTTCTATAGGAATTTTTTATAAAAAATTCGTCATTTAATTCCAATAAAAAAAACTTGATTTTGGTACAGGCAACAAAAGGGTAACGGTACAACTTTTTGTTAGAAAGTTGTTGCTAACTCTCCAACAATTTTATAGGTTTATTATTTTTGTTGAGAAACTTTTGGAAAACAGTTATTAATATAATATAATGTTTCCAGGAAAAACTACCATCGAGTTTTGCTTCCGATTAACCACCGTTTAATATTTAAAAAAAAGAACAACTCAAATGAAAGAAAATCGTCTAGAAGAACACGGAGAACCCAAAATAATGCAGAAACGACAAACAATTAATGCAGAAACGACAAGTAACCGTTTTCATATGTCAATTTTGGAATTGAATGATCAAATCAAGGTAAATCTAATATTTAATTCATAGCGAAGTGAGTTTGTTTTGAGTTCCGTGGTTGATGTTTTGTGCGATTTAAATTAGGGTTTACAATAAACTGAAAAAACCACCTTCAACCGGAAAGGCAAACTGAAATGACCAAACTGATATGTAGTTCAAAAGATAATTGATATCCAAGAATTTCTTTCGAGAAAATATGCTTCTGATTAATACTCAGCTTTCAAAACTGCTAAACCGCAAAGAAAGTTGAAAGGAAAGCACATGGTCACTATATATGAAATTAAAATGCTATCGATCTAAAGTTTCTTCCTTATGACATGCGTCTTAAATTACTATCTTTTCATGTGATAATTACCATTTAATCACCCTTAGTTTAAGAATCTTTTGATGTAAACTCTTTTGAAATAGTGAGGATATATATATAAGGGACATGGTTGCAAATTGATAAAGGTAAGGAGCGTAGAGTCAACCGCCCTAGCTTCGCCTGTATGAAGGAGTGAATACCAGATTATTGGGTTATATTCTTATGAAATAACTGTGGGCTTAAGTTGATCTTTGATCGTTGATCACTCAACATATGTAGGAGGTTGTTAAGAAAAAGTTTATCTCAAGTGTTTGTCAAAGGCTTTGTGAGTCTGCATGATGTATTCTAGTCTCTCTTTGTTATCTTAATTAATGCCATGTGTCTTTATTGTAGTTGAAATTTGGAGTAACCCTGTATAGGGTCTTCGAAAAATTCATTTATTAACTTGTATGTGTCACTCTAGAGAGGGCATATATATTCAAACGACCATCTTACGAGTAATAAACAATCATCAATTAGGTCAAGGGATGGTGAGTCCAGATCGATGATACCATTTTGATGGATGAAAATTTGTAATAAAATAATTATTAAAATCCGATCACAAATAGTAGTTTTAAAACGGAAAAGCAAGACTGGGTCACTTCACATCTCAGTAGTGTATCGATCGTGTGTATAGTACAACAAAGCAAGTTTGGGATTTTTCGATCTTAAGAACACGTGAGGCAGATTGGGTTACAATATCTCTGCCAAGTCTTTTTTTAACTAAATAATTTTGATTGTTATTTATTCAAATATTAAATTCTAAAATTACTAAATTAACTAAAAAGGATACTAGCTAAAAGAACTAATTAAGACACAAGCAATGAAAACTCTCGGGAAAACTGACATATATGACAAAGGGAATCACCTGGGCTAGGTATCGTAACAAAACTAAACGTGACTCAGATCTAATGAACATGTGCAACCTGTTTCAATGAATAAACTAACTAGACGCCTGCAACTAAAGGTAACTAGATCTCCTGTCGTTCTCATTAACAACCCCTAAACATGTTTAGAAAGTGAGTTGTAATCACGATGGATATTCTAAGTACCCTAATGATAGTTCTCATGTCAGTCTCAATATCACGAACTCCTCTAACTCTCGTATTCTTAACAAACTTAGAGATGGAATAAGAGGTAATTCAGTGTTAATAACTCAAGTTATAAATTAGTCTTACCGAAGCTAGATTACGGATCGATTTCATCTCGCAACAGCTATCTAAACCACTAATACCAAAAAGACAGCCCCCCCCCCCCCACACGACTCCCAATATCTTGGTCAGACTACTAAGGGGTGAACTACTGGGATAACCATGACTAGCTAAACGGGGTCCTATGGAAGGCCTTAACCAAAACAAAAACCAAAAATAGCAAGTACACGATTTATCACACCCCGAAAATCTTAATTTAAACAGCGGAAGACTTTGACCAAGTCTTTCGGGTGGTGACAGACGCCGTTTCAGCCATTCACAATTAAATATACTTTTCTAATTAAAGTTGAATTTTATTTAACTATCAGAGTTATTACACCTGTCATATTACACGATTTTTAAACAAATTACAAGTTCAACATAAAGTCAACATTTTTCATTCAAACACACGCCACTATTTTCAGGCGCTCTTCGCGAAGCTTCCATACTTCATTTAATTACCTAAAAAGCTTATTAAAATAAACTACAACACGTATGTAGGTGAGTTCTCTTTATTGAAATAACGAGTATATTAACTTATGTTATATATGAGTATTTTACAACTTTAGGGGCTGTTCTAAAACAGTCCCTAATCGTTGTGTCGGTTCACGTTTAAAAGCCGATTTTTCGACCATTAAAGTTACCGGCGGGTCAAATAAGTCAAATAAGTTCACACCAACAATCATATGCATTAAATAAACATATTATAACACACATATCATCATATATTTTTAGATTTGATCAATTAATTTCATATAACACTTTTCAATCAATTTAAGTTCTAATTAATATATTAGGTTTATTAATAATGATAATTATCAAACTTAGCAATTCATATATGAATAAGTATCATCATAACACTTAAATGTCCAGATTCAAATCATTATATTATATCATCATTTATGCACAAATTCAAGGATTTCATTATTAACTACAATCTTTTGAATTTCCTAAGTATTCAATCAACAAATTTTCCAATTATAGCAACTTTTAATCTTTAATAATTCTATCTAATTCAATATTTCAGTTATGATTATGTATGAATCTAAGTTTATCTCATTCAAATAGTTTGATATAGTTCCATGCACCCTAATGTTCTATTCAAGTTTTGATCTTTTAGTTAACTAAGCAACAAAGTTTCCATTTTTTAGTAAGTAAGTGATAATTTGATCAATATGCTAAACCAATTTCTACTTCAACAATACAACCTATCTTAATTCAGTTATGAAATTCATTATGTATCAAACATATTTAATCCAAGTATTCATATCAATATCAAAAATTCAACTTTTCATTCAACAAATTTTCCTTAATTGGCAATCTAACAATTTCAACAATCTTCATGTATTATCTTTCAAACTAATAGTTTTGATGATTCAACTAGCATACATCCTATCCAGTTTCACTTAACTTTAATCCATATCACTTTCAATATTTCATTAATTCACCAATTTCATCCTTTAATCCAAGTAATTCAAAAATCCCCAATTTATAACTATGGACAAGTTCTTGCCAATTTCTATTTTAATGCTAGTAATTCAATGATTCATGTTTATATCATCAATCCTTTTGATCAATAACTAACCAAAATTCATCCTAACATTAAACACAAACATCAATTTTATCCATGATTTCACCTAAACATCCAAAATTCTAACAACCCTTCTAATCAATCTTATAAATTCAAATATGCTCCTCAAGATGAAGTTATGCATGTATGGGTGGGTTCAATACTTCCTCTCACATATACATACATATACATGGCTCATACACACACACACACAACTGCATCAAATTTTTGTATATTCAATATCAAATACACAATAATCAAGTTTTAACTCACTCATTTAAACTAAAATGCCCAATATTAAACTAGGTTACCTTGGATTTTCGGTTTTGTGACTAAGGGTATGAAAACAAGAAATTGTGTAAGTTTGTAATCCTATTCTTAACCTCTTGATTCTTACTTCTTGATTATGCTTCCATCCAATACCCTTAACTAATATATGTGTGTGAAATTGAAATGGAGTATGATTGTCAAGAGGGGGTGGTGTGGTCGGTTAAGAAGGAAAGAAAGAGAGAGTTAGGGTGATGAGTTGGTGTGTAGGGTGTGTGTCGTTATGATCCACAAGCTTCCAAGTGTTATGGTAATGATTGCAAGTGACATGTGTGGGTGAAAGGGGTGGTGGGTTGGGTTGGTTTTGAGAAAACAAGGGGTGGGATGGTTTTGGGTTGGGTTGGTTAATGGGAATTTAAACAATAATCTTAATTTTCCGTTTTAATGTTTAACGAACTTTAGCTAATCAAACGAATCCCCTTTCTAATAAATTTTGTCAGGTTTGAACCGATATTGAATTCCAGTTAACATAAGCCTAAGAAACTAATTTTTGGAAATAGTTGACGTTGGGTCCTTACCGGGTCGTACACTGACACTCGGTTACTAATTTTGAAATTTTTGTGATTCGAGCCTTCTAAAATTAAGTTTATATATTATCTCGACTACTTTAATATGCATTTTAATTTTTCGAGATCATTTAGCCCCTTTAAGGATTTATTTACTTTTTGACTCGTTACCCTAGGTTATTCCACTTCAGGCTCATTACGTGGCGATTTTTGCACTTTTTGGGTAACTTTGAAACGTCTAGATCACTAATAAAGAAGATTTTTCTCATAATGACGAAATTTTATTGCTAATCATGATTATATTAGTGAAATTTTTGGCAAATGTCACATTCTCCCTTCCTTTAAGAAATTTCATCTCGAAACTTAAGAAGTGGTACTGGGTTCGGATTCTACGGGGACTAGGTGCAGTACTTTCCCTTCATCTGATCTTTTCGTCCCTAAGTGAATTCGGGACCAAGCCTATAATTCTAACGGACTTTAACCAACTCCATTCGGTTTCGCCTAAGCTTCTGAATGTTCTTATTCATAACTTATGCATGTTCTTCTATGATGTCCACCCGGATTAAATACGTGGAATGTGTTACTTGCGATTTTTCATATAGGCATTTCCTTAGATTAAATACGTGGAATGTGTTACTTATTCTATTAACTGTCGGAGGTAATTCGAGCCTACACAAAATTGGACCAGCTCGATTAGCGATTTCGAAAGAGTCCAATACAGTGAAGACTCAACTTCCCTCTAGCTTAGCTTAGTAATGTGATGATTGACAAATTTTTTATTTTCGTATAAGAATCCCAATGGTGGGATTGTAACATTGGAAGATAATTGCTTAAAGAAGATAAGTCAATGGTAGGCGAGTATTTCATAGATTCTTGGAGAGTTAACCCAATCCTTGACATAGAAAGCATTATTAGAGTTCAAATGCACATGTAAATTCACAATTATGTTCTAGAACCATAATTGTCAATTTACCTTACAAGATTACTCTAGCATTCCTTCCGTCAGGAATCAATCATTTTCTCCATCTTATGTTTTTCCTAATGGGTAGAGAATGAACAAATCGTTTTGCTATTACCTAGACAGTGTCGTGCTTACTTAGGTGTTTTGGGAATTCTTTTATGAAATCTATGATGAATTGAGCATTTAGACTTATGCGTTCGTCTAATACTAATTCACATAAATCTTCATATAGAGGCATCTAAACTCTATTCAATCAGCTTAGATTTCTCTTTCTTCAATGCGTTGAACATTTCTAATCTAAGTTGTAAGGCATGTTTGTAACGTTAATCCCAACGTACATATATGTGAAGGCTTTTCTTTTCTATTCAATCATCAGCTACAATATTCATTTTACCAACGTGGTAACAAATATCGCAATTGTAATCATTGACTAGTTCTACTTCAATGGGCTACCCTATTTTGAGTTCCAAAAACCCTTATGGTTGGCATATACTTTGTTCTATAAAGGGTAAAAAACGACAACTCCTAGCTCAAAATGTGAGTTGTATAATGCTTCTTGTGCACATTGAGTTATCATGATGCATAGACTATCATCTTTTGTCTTTCTACATAAGCATGCATACAAGACCTAAGCGTAAAACATCACAATCACTACGAATCTATGTGCTCCTTTTGGGAGGGGCAAGATAGGCGCACTATACAATCTTTTTGCTCACTAATTGAGAAGTTTCCTCTTATCTTATTGTTTCAGGCATATTTCTTATGTCGTTAAAGATCAAGCTAATCTTAACTACACATTTCAAATAATTACCAGTAAGGCCTAAGAATTGTCCCACTTCGGTAGGAGACCTTGGTGTTTCCAAATCCTCAGTTGCTTCAATCTTTACATGTATACCTTTATTAATGATTATGTGTCCAAGACAATGAATTTCCCAAATCTAAAAAAAATTATACTTAGAGAATTTCTACATTTAACTATTCTCAAAAGGTGTTGTTCATGAATTTTATTGGTTTGTGAATAAATATGCTTATATCATCCAGGTTGGATTTGCATTTCCTATTCATGAGAATTTCTACATTTATTTGTCAAACTGGCTGGAATGACTTACAAACTTATAATGGTCGTATCGTGTTTCTAAAATGTCTTTAGAAAGTCTTCTTCTATTGATATCTAGTTGGTAAATCGATATTCGGGTATAGATCAGGTCCACCTTGACACTGATTAAATAGATCATCAATTCTCGATAATGGGTATAGAATTTTAATGGTATGCTTGTTCACTTCCTAGAGTTGTTTGGATAGAGTTCTAGATATCGGTGCGTCATCTTATACAAGATCAGGTCTAAACTCGACCTGTCTTACGGGAATTATCCAGGTAAATCTATGGGTAAAACTTGTAGATAAATCTTGACTTGTAGGTATATCACAAGGCGTTGGGTATGTGTCTTGGTAACAATCATCAATTCGGTATCACACTAATCACCATGGATTGCTAGCGTTTAACCACCGGTGAGTGGTAAATGTACCAGCCTTTCCGAACCCATTGTCTTAGCATGATTTTTGGATAATTAGCCTATGCCTATATCGAGGTTGTCTAATTCGATGGATATAGATCATTACTGAGTTTATGGGTTTCTATCGAAAGATTAAAGTCACATATGGCTATAGCTATTTTTATTTCCATAAATAAACTTAATGAATACCTTTTTATCTAAATCTATTAGTCTTCTGGCAAGAGATAACCCTAATCGTTTTGAAGTCAAACTTAACTTGGCTCCAGTATTGGTAAGTACAAGAACATAATGGTTATTCAGTGATAACTCAGCGAATCCTTACGAGTTTTAATGGATCTTCCTCTAACATTCTAATTTTTGAATTTTGGGATAATCCTTTTTGAATGTGTCGCTCATTTATCAAAACAACATTGGGTTTACTTATTTCTATCTACTGAATTCCTTGTTTACCTACTGTTTAATTCACTATTGGGTTATACTAACTCTTGGAATCATCACCGACACTTTCAATCTTATTCTTCCTAGAGCATTTCAATTAGTAGCTCCATTGCTAATGCCTTTATTTGCACCACGTCCTTGATTTTACAGCGCTAATGTATTGTGTGATTTATTGAGCTAATTTTTCAAAGAAGGTGGATAACTTAGATTTTTTAATGGCAGATGTTTGTCTTAATTTGGGTGGTTTATTGTCATTTATGTTATTTTTGGATAACATATATAGACAAAGGTAATTATTAATTATTGAAAGCGTGTGAATAAATATTGGAAATATTCAGAACCGTATAATAATCAATAAATCAACTCAAAAGATTATCATAATAATGGAAAATTATCGTACTTGTTTAGAGTTATTAAAATAACTACCAAATAGGTGTAAATACGCATCAACACCAATCACAAGTTTTCAAATTTTCCATACCAAAATATCTAAGCTATAGGATATCTAACTTAAAGTGATAAGAAATAGTTACTAGAAGTCTATGTATTCCATAGATAGGTTCTAAGAGCTAAAACAACAACATTGTTAACAGAGTTACACATCATGAGAATATGGAGAGATAGGTTGGCATCCTTATCCTCTAATTAGCAACGGTTTCAAACGGGTCTAGCGTAGAAATATATAATACGGCCTAAGGTTAGTGGGAACTAGACTCTACAAGTGTGTGAATAATTTCTCTAAAAGGAATATTAAGAATCACAGATAAGGAACTGGCGCGGTGCACGACAACAGAGGTCGTTGGGGGCGGTCCTTCGACCTGCTGTCGATGTTGCGAATCTTGATAATAGTGTATGAACTAAGCTTTTGTGACATGTAACGTAATCTCTAATAAGTAATCGTTAGTAAATAAAATATATATATATATATATAAATATATATATTCGTATAGTAAAACCTTAAACTTTAAACTTTACAACTTTATTAATTTACCTATTATTATTATTATTATTGTTATTATTTTCATTCATTTATTTATATATTTATTATTACTTTTCTTTTTATTTAATTTATTTATTTAAAAAAATTAATATAATAATTTAATTGATTATACCTTTGCTTCGCGAGGAGGGAAATCGTGTGTTTGAATATACGAGTTATAGTTGTGGATGAGCAAAGAATACAATATGCGTATGACTATCATAGTTGATAACTCGATACGTACCAGACTTAAAATATACCCACTTTTAACCCAACGCGATTAGAAATGGGGGGCGTAACCCCGATATATCTACCAATATTTCTATGCCCCTTTCTAGGGTTAACAATTATTTAGCCAACTAGATTCATCCCGTATATAACACGGTTTGTAAAATAAAATGCTTTATAGAAACTTCAATATAAATATCAATATAAAGAATATGCTTTTCCATCAAAACACTATTAAAAATCGATTCGAAAACGAGGGGTCGATAGAGAAACTTACGGTTTGAAGCTTTTTGTTCCAGAATTTGCGTGTCCTATATTAGTACATGTTTTGTTAATAAAAATTGGTTTGGGTTTTAGTTTATAAGAATCCTTTTAGTTTATTAATCCTAAACTAGTGTCAACACAAGCACATAAGCAAATAAGTTCCTATTAAGTTAACGAATACGTATAGTTCGGTTTTCCTTCACTATTATTTAAATAACTAAATCAATTAATAAACAATTAAAATATATAAATAGGATATAACATTAAAGTTTTAGTTGCTGGAAAGAAAATATTAATTTATTATTTTTCATGGATTTTGTCGGTTTTGTCGTTTTTGTTGGTTTTGTCGGTTTCGCGTTAAAAACGAACCATTCGACTTTTTGTAAAAAATACCATTTTTAAATCTTAAAAGTTACTTGTTACATATATATTAGTCAGGTTTTAAAAGTTACTTTATAAAAAATGTTATTTATATTTTCGTTAATATTTTCTTAAAATAGTAACTTTTTAACGTTTTCGTGTCGGTTTTCGCGACACGAACCATTTAGGACTAAGTTTTGTTATCTTGTCATTTTCTCATATATTAAATTATGTTATATATGAGTATTTTACAACTTTAGGGATTGTTCTAAACAGTCCCTAATCGTTGTGTCAGTTCACATTTAAAAGCCGATTTTTCGACCGTTAAAGTTACCGTCAAGTCAAATAAGTTAACACCAATAATCCTATGGACAAAATACACACATTATAACACACATATCATCATATATTTCCAGATTTGATCAATTAATTTCATTTAATGTTTTTCAATCAATTTAAGTTCTAATTAATATCTTAAGTTTATTAATAGATAGTAATCAAACTTAGCAATTCATATATGAATAAGTATCATCATAGCACTTAAAAGTCCATATTCAAATCATCAAATTATATAATCATTTATTCACAAATTCTAGAATTTCATTATTAACTACAACCTTTTGAATTTCCTAAGTGTTCAATCAACAAAGTTTCCAATTATAGTAACTATTAATCTTTAATAATTCTATCTAATTCAATATTTCAATTATGATTAAGTATGAATCTAAGTTTATCTCATTCAACTAGTTTGATGTAGTTCCATACACCCTAATGTTCTATTCAAGTTTTGATCTTTTAGTTAACTAAGCAACAAAGTTTCCATTTTTTAGTAAGTAAGTGATAATTGATCAATATGCTAAACCAATATCTACTTCAACAATACATCATATCTTAATTCAAGTATACAATTCATTATGTATCAAAAATATTTAAGCCAAGTATTAATATCAACATCAAATATTCAACTTTTCATTCAACAAACTTTCCATTATTGGCAATCTAACAATTTTAATAATCTTCATGTATTATCTTTAAAATTAATAATTTTGATTATTCAACTAGCATACATCCTATCTAATTTCACTTAACATTAATACATATAACTTTCAATATTTTAGTAATTCACAAAATTCATCCTTTAATCCAAGTAATTTAAAAATCCCTAATTTACAACTATGAACAAGTTCTTGCCAATTTCCATTTTAATACTAGTAATTCAATGATTCATGTCCACATCATCAATCTTTTTGATCAATAACTAACCAAAATTCATCCTAACATCAAACTTAAACATCAATTTTATCCATGATTTCACCTAAACATCCAATATTCTAACCACACTTCTAATCATTCTTATAAATTCAAATATGGTCATCAAGATGAATGTATCCATATTTGGGTGTGTTCAATACTTCCCCTCACACATACATACATACACACGGCTCATATACACACACACACAACTTCATCAAATTTTTGTATATTCAATATCAAATACACCACAATAAAGTTTTAACTAACTCATTTAAATTAAATGCCCAATATTAAACTAGGTTACCTTGAATTTTCGGTTTTGTGACTAAGTGTATGAAAATAAGAATTTGTGTAAACTTGCAATCCTATCCTTAGCCTTTTGATTCTTACTTCTTGATTATGATTCCTGTCACACCCCAACCAAAGGCGGTAATGTCGGGGCGTGAGCTGATTGTCACAGCTCACAAGGTTACTATTTTGCAACATTATAAGTTTCAATATCTATTTAATAATTTCAAATAAGAAAATTACAGTTATGTACATCAAGTATAATGAAATTACAACAATGATTAATTAAGTGTGTATCCTAAAAAGCATCTCTACGTGATCTTCATCTTGCTAAACAACAAACTGATAACCTGCAAATGCATATAAAATATATGTTTGTCAACAACACATGTTGAGTGAGTAGATCACCAGTTTTGACACAAACAAAAAATGGTAATAATATATAATGATATAAGTGAATAAAAATAGGCATAACTCTTATCTGTGAGTATAACCAATTAAACCATAGCACATACATAAACAATCAACCATAAAGAAAGGGCTAAACCGTTGCCATGAGAATAGGCACTGGTTACCAAAAATTAGGTGTCGGTGAAACCATTGCCAATGCGATCGGGCTCCGGCCACTACGACGGTCGTATGCTCATACTATAATGAGATTATGTTGGACCTCTCCGAATGCGATTCAAGTAAGAAAGTAAGCAAATAGCAAGTAACATGCAATCATTCAATTGATACATAACACAAAGATCACAGTTTGCGTTTGAGAAATAATAAGATAAATAATATGATAATGGTACGCAAGTGTCCCCAAAACATTTGAAAACAAGTAAAATAGGGGAATGATTATTCACCTGATTAGATGAATGAAATACAAATGAGAATGTGAGAATGATGAACCCTTCGGGATACACCGACAAGGATTCCTAGATAAATAGGATAATATAAATTAATTATAAATGATTTAATATGATGAGTTATTAAAAAATGAGATAACGCGTATAATAGATTTGAGAATTCGATGCTATTAGGGTTATGATGTGATTAGAATGGTTATTGATTAGACGATTGATTCCTTCACTTATTGTTATTGTGAAATCATTATAAATATGAGTGAATAATTATATGATTATTAAATAATTTATAATACAATTATAAATGCGTACATGTATAAATATAACTTGTAATATATCAATTAATTTAAGACAAACGTTAAATCATACGATAAATAGATCTTGGACTATTAACGAAAATCAAATTTATAAATATAATTAATACGTTTAAAATACAATTTTCACAATTTTTAAATAATGATAAATATATATAGCATAAGCAAATCTATAAAGATGTTCAACAACAAGAAAACAACAATAATGATCGATGTCGGGTTTTTAATAACGTAACGTTAATTTAATATTATTAATAAAAATATATATTAATAACACATACAGGATGTATATGTATATAAACATATATGTATTTGTAAACGGAAGCTTTTACGAGTATTGACAAGAAACACCAACTCCAAGATGTCGGTTTAGAAAAACTAATATTTATTTAATAATTAATATTAATTATAACTAATTAAGTAATCCTTTAAAACAATTAAAAAAACAAAACAAAATAAAAACACAAAACTGGGCTGGCCAGGGCTCGAACCTGCGCCCCTGGCCGGCTCAGATCCTGAACACACGCACACCAAACAACCATCTGGACTGCGATGTTAGATGGTACTCAGATGCAACGAATAATTTAAATACATATACCCATTCACCCCCAATTTGGTTATAAACCCTAAATATGCAATCGGCCGATATACGATGTGTTCGTTTAATTGATTATAGGGTTTTTGAAAAGCAGATTACGATGAACTTGAAACATGTAATAATTACCTCATACTGATATGCATCGATGGTCAAATGAACAGGGATGGACGGCGCAAATAACGAACGAATTCTTGTATCCACAAGTTGTTATACTTAAATTAATTTTTAGGGATTTGATTGCGGCTTGCCAGAGATGGTGAGGATGAGCGTAATTGAGTTTTAACCATCTCTACATAGTAAATTAATAATATGCAAACGACGGGTTTGTTTAATATGTTAATACGTATCGAGATTGATCTTGTTTCTTAATTCAAAACGTCGGTGTGTTCGTTATAACCATATATACGATTTAAAACAATCAATTCCATGTTTAGGACGAGGATTAGGGTGCAAGAAAGTAAACGGGTATGGGTTTATCAACTGGATACGGGTCTAGTTTAGGGTAAACGGATCTTGGTTTGGGTTTGGTTATAACATTAGATAATATTTAACTAAACTTGCATATTGGTCCCTATAGTTTGGGTGTGGATACGAAATAGGATTGAAGTTTGGTCTAGGGTGTAAATAGTATATAAATGAAAGTCGTATATATATGAATTAAATATAAATAAACAATTAATAATGATAAAAAATGATAGCTCAATAGACGCGATATGTTGATAAAATTTCCCAAACAATAAACGAGTCGGGTAATAAATACAAAATATTAAATGGGCGAAACCGAGTTGTTGCACTTCCATCCAAGACCCTTAACTAACTAGTATGTGTGTGTGAAATTGAAATGGAGTATGATTGTAAGGTGGGGGTGGGGTGGTCGGTTAAAAAGGAAAGAAAGACAGAGTTAGGGTGATGAGTTGGTGTGTAGGGTTGTGTGTTGTTATGATCCAAAAGCTTCCAAGTGTTATGGTAATGATTATGGTAATGATTGTAAGTGACATGTGTGGGTGAAATGGGTGGTGGGTTGGGTGTTGGTTTTGAGAAAGCAAGGGGTGGGATGGTGTTGGGTTGGGTTGATTAATGGGTATTTAAACAATAATCTTAAGTTTCCGTTTTAACGTCTAACGAACTTTAGCTAATCAAACGGATCCCGATTCTAATAATTTTTGTCAGGTTTGAACCGATATTAATTCCAGTTAATGTAAGCCTAGGAAACTAATTTTTGGAAGTAGTTAACGTTGGGTCCTTATCTGGTCATACACCGCCACTCGGTTACTTATTCTGAAATTTTTGCGATTCGTGCCTTTTAAAATTAAGTTAATACATTGTCTCGACTACTTTAATATGCATTTTAATTTTTCGAGACCATTTAGCCTGTTTAAAGATTTATTTACTTTTTGACTCGTTATCCGAGATTATTCCACGCCAGGCTCGTTACGTGGCGTTTTTTGCACTTTTTTGTGACTTTGAAACGTCTAGATCACTAATAAAGAGGATTTTTCTCATAATGACAAAATTTTATTGGTAATCGAGATTATATTAGTGAAAATTTTTGACAAATATCACACGATTTAGACACGTAATTCTAGATAACACAAAACTAATTCATGTAACAACATCACACAGGACATTAATTCATCCAATCAAAACAATCATAACAGTAAATCACATAATAATATACTAATTCATGTAACAAGATCAGACAGCATATTGATTCATCCAATTATAACTATCATAATAGGAAATTACATAATAATATACTACAGATAAAAAGTGCTTGACGGTGCAACATAACTACTTTTTAGCTCGTAGTTTGATCTTTTATTAAGTTTATTTGGGACTTTAAGCAATATAGTAAATGGCCTGATGGTTTGATTTTGGGGAAAGTCGATGGTGAGTCGGTTGTGGACGTTCGATCCCCTTAGAAACTTGCATCTTTTCTTTGTTGATATTACTGTTGTCTGTTTTTAGGTAAAACATAAATAAAATTATGTCATTAGGTAAAACATAAATAAAATTATGTAAGGTGAAAATGAATACGAAGCTGTCAATTGTCTAACCTTAGACACAAAACCTTTATTTTGATTTTGTTTGGTCTATTAACCGATGTTGTTTACCGACAAAATAAACATTGAATATTTAATTTTTTTATATGTTAATTTGACGAATTTATTTTTTGGGTTTTAATGCTTAGGTTTTGCCAATAATATCTATACCATAAAGAGCGTAATTAATAATGTCCGATTTCACGTTCGCTCACCATTGTAACACTCAGTTTTTACACGTTGGGGTTTTAGAACATTTTGTTTACTTAACTCCGGTTTCATAACGAACGTGACGGAAACTGACCGAATTCACATAGACTCACCTCTATTTTGTTTTAATTATGGTACGTTAACGAACGTAAGAAAAACCTATTGAATGCCAATTTTGTGTTTTTTTTGTGTTTTAGTTTCTGTACTGTAACAAATATGATGGAAATAGGCCGAATTTGCGTAGGCTCACCACCTCAACATCCGGGATCGAAAAATCTCGGATCTTCCGAACACCCAAGTTTTATATGTTTTTCTTTTATTTCTGGTGTTTAGTTCTGGTATCATAACACAATTAACCGAAACCAATCAAAGGCGCGTCGACTTGCCGCCTCAACATTTGGGACTGACAACGCTAGGATTTATCATCGTCCGGGTTTTACCGACCTTCCCGACACAACGTGATGAGTAAAACATAAGTTTTAATAATCCAATGTTCAAGCTACTCATAGTTTAAACGTAACATGCATACGTCTATTTAGCTACACAACAAGTTAATGCCAAATTAAATAAATGTCTATGTAATATACAACTAAGTTAGGTTGGGATATTAATTAATTTCTCTCTTTTTTACGGTTCCTAAATTTTAATAATAATTATCAAAGATAAAATGATTTTTTATATGAATTTAATATAATCTAGCATATCTATTAAATTAAAATATATTTTTCACACAACATTTAAATATGTCATTCACATAGGATGCCTCCTAATCAATTTTTATTTACATATAATACACCTAATTAATTAAATTTTTAATTACCATTAATTCAATTTATTAAATTTTTATGTTAAATGATATAACACTTTATGCATTTATTACTACTTAATTTTTTTTCCCGAAGAGTATTCTTTTATATACAATCGGAAAAATCGCCGAACAAGCACCCTCCATAAGCCGGAGGACTACCAGACCCAAGAACCAACATCACTACATGAAGATAAATTACACAAATTTGACCAATCAATTTGATCCTTGTTCGAACTATGGTTATACCAAAGAAAACCTAAAGATTTAATCTCCTCAACTATTGAATCGATGTTGATCTACTTATTTTCAAAAAAAAATTCATTCATTTCCTTCTAGATGCTCCAACAAATAATTAACAAAATCCCGTGAAAATCCTGTTTCTCCTTATCCCAAAGCCCCGCCGACTTGAACATCTCCAAGACATCTCTAACCGAAAAACCAAATATAGTAAGGACCTTGCACCAACAGCTAACACGATCCACACCACCGCGACTATTATACTACCTGTCATTATGTGATCAATTGTGTCCAACGCAAACCCCCAAAGAGGGCATAAACTCCTTACGCCTTGGAATTTTCTTCTGTTTAAAGTCTCCAAACTTGGGACTCGATTATCTCAATTAAACTAATTATGACTTTGATAAAATTATATTATTGACAATTTCTAATTACCTCAATGTGGATGGCTTATTTGAGGGTCATGTGTAAAACATGTTTTGATTTTAATATATATATTATAATTGTTTCATGTTAGTACTTGATGTCGTATAAGTTTCTCACGCCGTATAAGTTTCCTACGTATAAGTTTTATTCATTGTTTTTGGAACATATATGCTGTGAAGACTTACACGTTACTAAATACTTACTCGCTGAGAAGACTTACACGCCAAAGAGACTTATACGTTGCCAATGAAAATTTCAAGAAAATGGACAACCTGAATGCTTTAGTTTCTCAACTGTCAATTCTGCTTCAGAATTTGAACTTGGAGAATGAGATGGGAACCTCTAACAAACCACCAACTTAGAATGCAAGATTATCCTTCTTGCCTGACTTGTTTAAAACTGTAAGTCCCGAATCTGGATGTCAGGTCCCTGATTTCAGGTAGATCTTACTCAAATCAAGTTATAACTCACACAAATAGATGTGTCGACAAGGGAGTTAATGACGAGTTCTATATTTAGAAAGATTACAGTTTGTTAAAGGCGGAATCAATAACAAACGATGTGGTTGCTAAACAATAATCAAAGGTAACTAACACACACAAGATTCACTCAAAAGATTTCCATTCATATAATGTTCATCATACAAAGGATAATCGATTTAGGGTTTCTTGAAGGGAAAGTTTATCCGTACTAATCCTAGGACAGCCGTCACTTTCAAGAAATATTCTTTCTTATCCGAAAAGTGTAAATACTCGAATCCGTAGGAGGCGTGCCCTAAATTATTCTATTTATAGGTCTGCCATCCTATGACAGCTGTCATTCCTTCTAGAAACCCCAAATGTTAATACATATTCAAATTACATATTCAAAATTATTCTAAGTGTAAAACAAGTCTTCCGGGTAGGCTTTTCAACAATATTGATTGTCCGAGTAGACGGTGTGCTTTGCCATCCTTCAGAACTTGGTAACATAGAAGTGTGTCCGGGATCAGTTTTCGGGTAGACTTTACTTGAAGTACTCATCGGGTAGAATTCAATCTTCTTGACTTTGCCAGACTTTGCCCGACAAACCCTTACGAGCAACCTTGTTCTTCAATGGTCCCTTTCAAATCTTTGCTAGAGAATAGCTTATTAGCAAAGTGTGTTCGAAAACACTGTTCCTTGCTTGAGTTGAACATTGCCCGATGTTACTTAGAGATATTCCATTAAATCATCAAGCCTACTTGGACCACTGTATTATTAAAGAATACCTTGCCCGGTCTTCCAATCACTTGGCTTCAGAGTTTGGTTAGCCAAAAGCTTACTCGGAAGTAAACCATACTTGGTTATGAAGAACAGACTTGCTTGATATAGTGATCCTTGCCCGGATTGGCATAAACTAGTGAATCTTGCCCGATAATACACTAATTTGCAAACCCTGCTCGGATATCCCCTAAAGAAGACTTCTTGAAAATAATCTTGCCCGATAGATAAAATATCATGCTCGGCTAAGTAAAAGCTTGCTCGGAGGTTTAAGGTGTGCCCGGATCCATACTTGGCGAATTCTGAGGAGGTTGAGAAGATTCCAATCTTCCATATATCTCACTGAGGTCAAATCTTTGACTTAACAATCTCCCCCTAGATTGGAACACCTCAGCTGACCCAAAACATTTCTATGGTTACTTACACTTAGTAAAAAATAAACATCAAATTAAAGTCAAATTACATATTCATAAAAACATACACAAATTACATAATCAGAATTTTGTTCGAAGACATTACATATAAAAGCCTATTCTAAGAATCTTGTCTTTTCCTTGCATTGTGTGCGGTTTGTCTTCTGTTGACTATTACTGATGCAGCTCTCAGCCTAAAGATACTAAGGATTTGGTAGTGAGTGTGACTTTCTGGTATGACCAAATCCCTTATATCCATCAGATCTTCATCATGTAAGTAAGTCAAGTCTTCATCCTTTTTGATTATCCCCAGTACTCTTCCATCAGAGTTTGTTAGCACATAATGGCCAACATCTTCTTTGTATTCAATCTTATTTATAATGCCATTTCTTTGAACTATGTAGTTGGGGCGTGTCATTCTTCTTTCTAGACTGATGCATGTGTTCATGTTTGACAAAGGATTCCTGTCTCTGACATTCATCTTGTAGTACCTTTCAGCAATGTCCATTCTCTTTAACTTTTCTGTCCTTCTTGGTCTTTGAAGTTGGATTGTTCTCCAGCTTCTTTTCTCTTTTAGGAATGAGAATCCCTTGTCAGCTTCCTCTTTCAAAAATTTTGAGAGATCATTCATTTGTCTTCCAACCAACTTGTTTCTGTTTCTATAGTCATACAACCTGAGTGTGACCATTCTTTCTAGTTGTTCTTGAGAATATTCATAAAAGTCACCTCTCACAACTATGTCCCTCAGTTGTATTCTATCCATAATTACTTTCAAAGATTTAGTGACAGAATCATAGTAGAGTTCTCTTGGAAGATCCACATCTGATTGTGGTCTTGATGTTATTTGGGGTTCAGTTCTACTAGATTCACCTCTGCTTGATGAGGCATGCATTCTTGAAACCGAGGGCCTGGTTGGAATAGACATCTTGGGTTTTCCAGGCCTCAAATTGAAAGTGTTAATATAGATTTACTGTACCATTTCAGGTGGAAGGTTGGCTAGATCAACAAGGTTATGTCCTGTTTGTTCATTAAGAATCAACATCATTTTATCTAACCCAAGATTGTTTGACAATCTTGCAGGTACAAACCTTTCATCAACAAAACTTCTAGGGTTCTCACCTTCACTCAGACCTTTTTCCCAATCAGCCTTTTGAATATAGAAAAGTTCTTTCAAGTCTTCCTTTTCCAAGGCATTAAAAGAGGCTTCATCCATTCCCCTCTGATTTATCATTGTTCTCCTCAAATTTTAATCATCTCTTCATTTTCCCAAGGAATTATAGGTTCATCTTCTAGTTCAGAATTTAATTCCTTTGGGACTGGTGTTTCAACAGCAGGTACTTCTTTTGATTTTTCCTTTTCATTTTGAACCTTTTGTTTCTCCCTTAAAGTCATTATCTTTCTTTCTTCTTAGGAGGTTCTTGTTCATTCTGAGTTTTACCTGACTGTTCAGCAAATGGTTCAGACTGCTTAGTTGAAATCTCAGGTTGTAACCTCTTTAGCTTTTCTTTTCTTTAAAGCCTGTTGTATTGGTTCAACACTGACTCCCTTGATAGATTTTCCAAAAGGTATCCACACATACCTCCAAATTTCTTTTTCAGAGCTTCAATCTGTTCAATCTTTTCATTTTCCTTGACACATTTTTCTATCACCTTTGCTCTTTCACTATTGTAAAGATCTTGAAGTTTGTCAAATTTGAAGTATGTTAGATCTTTTTCTGAATAACCATGCCTTCTAAGATATTCTCTGTATTTCTGATCATCTCTGTTCTTTTGTTGCATAGCTCTTTTGATCTTGTTATTTTCCTCTTCAAGTCTCTTATTCAATTCATCATTATTCATCTTAGCAATGCTTTCAAATCTCACACCAAGTGCTTTCAACTTGACAATCAAAGGATTCTTCATTTTGGCATTCAACAAACTTTGCTCAATGTTATCCCTCTGTTCATCAGCCATTGTTACATGTGGGGACTCAACACTAGCAGCTTCGTTATCTTTGCCATCATTGTTATCATCATCATCATCAGATTCATCAGACTCATCCTCCTCCTCAGTTGAGTCATTTACTGCATCTATTTTGTGCTCATTAGGGGGTGGATGATCTGGATTTGGTTCACTTACATTAGGAACATCAGGAACACGTGGAATCCTTTCACCTGGCATCAATGTCTGCAGTGGGACTGCCCTGATTGGACTATCTTCATCATCAGGAGTCTCCACATAACATTTATTCTTTTCATCCCACTTGCCTCTCTTCTTGGATCTTTCATGTTCAGATTGTTCAGATGGACTCTTTCTTCTCATGTAGATCTTAGCAAATCTGTTGACCTTTTCTGCAAATTGTTCATGTAGTTTTTAAAGTCTTTCTTGTTTATGTTGTAGTGTTTTATGAGGTTGAGTTACATTCTCCCTTTCAGACCAACTGTCAGTTGGGTTTTTCTTTATATCTTCTCTCACTTGCTCAGCCAATTTCTTGGCAGCCATAGAAGCAATAGACTCACTAATCTCTTCTTCAATCATCATTTCAGTATTCAAATTGGTTGGTTCAGCAGTTTCATTTATTTTCTTTTCAGGTTGAAACTTGCTGACTACCATAGCCACGGATTTTTCGATTTCCTCAACTCTTTTCATCTTAATCAGTGCTTCTAAAACAATCTGATCCTCAGCCTCTCCTTCATTTAACATTTTGGCCACATTGGCTTGAGAAATCAGCACTTCCTGCTCTGCCAACTCTTGAGGAGTCAAGGTTTGGGCTAGTATCTCCCTTTCCCTTGTTTCTCTCATAATATTTTCATGTTTTTTCAAGGCAGAAGCTTCAGCATCATCTCTAAACAGAATGTCTTTCTCAGGATTAGTCTTAACAGGCTCTTCTACAGTAACTTTTTATTTTCCTTTATCCATTCTTTTCTGTACTTCTTCCTCTTCATCAGATTGTTGATATTCATTAATTTCTTTTTCAAGAGCTTCTAACTCTGGATCATACTCTACCTTCTTGGAGCTTTCATGTTCTTCAGGTTCAGTAAGTATGAACTCCTCAGTAGCAGTATCTTCCTAATTCATTACATTTGTTTGTTCTTCAGTTAGAATATCAGTTACTTCTTCAGTATCATTCATATACTCTTCATCATTTATCTTCTCAATTTCATCCCATGTCTCCTCATTATTCCTCAGTTTATCATTCTCCTCACTCCATATCACATTCATTACTTCATCATTCACATCATAATTTTGTTCTCCTTTATCAGAAGAATCTGCTTCATAATCAACATCCTCTACTCTCCTCTCATCACTATCCTCATCATCATCATATGCATTCAAGATGCATTTCAATCCATCAACAGTCTCTACACCTGTTTCCTTCTCAGTTTCAATATATGCCATAGAGTCATTTGGCATATTTACATTATCCCCCTGTTTTGGGGCAGCTGAGGTCTTCTCAACCTCCTGCTCCAGGGTTTGAATTTTCATCATAGCCCGGGCCAACTGATCCATCAGCATCACATTCTCCATAGTCACCTCCTCATTCCTCTTCTTTAATTCAACATTTTCTTTCAACAAGTCCAAATTTCTATGGAATAGGTCTGTGTCAGTATGTGGGGTTGTAGGCGGTGATGTAGAGAAAGGTTCATGTTCAGGTTGTTCTCGGGTTGTGGTTTGAGTTTGTAAAATGGATTGTGGTGGTGATTGTGTATGGGGTGGGCTTGGAATAAATGGATCTGAATGAATTTGGCTAGTAGTTGGTGGTGTTTGTGGTGTTGGGGATATATGAGTTGATGTTTCAGGCTGGCTCATGGTTAAGGTTTGGGTGGAGGTTGTGTGGTTTGGTGTGGTGGAGTTTGTGGTGGTGTTGGAACAGGTTGGTTCTCCCCCTGATATAGTGCATCAACAATCATGGCTCCTCCATCCCCTCCTTCATCTCTATCATCATCATTATCTCCATCTTCAGAGTCATCATTATCACCCTCAACATCATCCTCGCCTTCTCCCTCCTCTGAGCTCAACTCAGGCACAGACATAATTTTCAAATCATGATTCAACAACCATGGTAAAATTTCAAATGGGATTTTTGAATTGAATCTGTTTGCACTTCCCGGATTTGCAATTCTTCTATATGTGTCTGGATTATGCAGCAGATGTGAAATGCCAAGTGTGGGTAAGTCTTGTAATTCCCTGTTAAAGATTATCTGTAAGAATCTGGGGTATTGCAGGAATCTATCCACCTCTGCCTTCTTCAAATTTCCCACCATGCCTTCAAAGATCATCTTTGAAAAATTGAAAGGAAGATCATATATAATACAAACAGTGGCATTTGCTAAATCACGACTCATTAGATTCCATGATACTTTTCTTTGAGAAAACCCCTGTATCACATGGTGAATTAAGAATCTATACAGCATAGGGAACATCCCCTTCTGGAACTGCCCATCATGTAAAGTTCCCAGATATCCCATCGTTTGTTCAAAGATCCTCATTAGGTGAGCTGTATTGAAGTTTATAGGGGTTATGGTCATCATCATGTAACTGCAAGCATTGTCTTATCATTCTTTCTGTCACATGTATTTCATGGCTTGCAACAGTTGCTTCGATTCTTCGACCATTTATGTCATCAAAAAGTCTTGCAGAGCGCCAGAAATCAAGTGAATGATATCTATAGATGATTGGGCACTCAGTGAAAGCAAAGCTCATATTGGATCTGGCCATCCAGGTAATCATCCTTGACACAGGCTCATTATCAGGTGTGACTTGCAATAGTGCACACATATTGTGTTTCTTTTCAAAGGCATACTTAGGTTGAACTTCTTCTTCTGCCATATCTGTTCTTCGACAAGTTTATAACCTAAACACAAAAACAGAGTGTTAGCATATGAATACATAATCGAAGCCCATTATAGTCTAATCGTGATCGGAAAACACATCATTATTGCTTACCGAGTCGGAATTAGAGGGCTGATTAAAATTAGGGTTTGGATTAGAAACGAATGTGATAAGTCGGTTTATGTTTTTTTATGATTAAGCAGTTGCAGTGAAAGGAGAGAGGGAAAAATAATGTTGAAAAATAATTCTAACTCCCTATTATATACCTTTTGAAAGTGGGTTTTAAATGCATTTGTCATGTAGTGAGTTATTAGTTGTCAAACATAATAATCTTATCCATTTAGAAACCTTACCCGATAAAGTTAATATGTCAAACTCTGCTTGGTAAAATTTTCATTATTAAATTTACATAGTTTGCCCGATCCCTTCCACTAACAAACCTTGCTTGGTCAAGCCAAGTAATTTAAAGTCAAGACATTATGAAGAAAGTTTACCCAAAATACCAGATTTCTTAAGAACTTAATCACATGGTAAATAATCAAGTATAAAATATCTAATAAACATCCTTGCTAGGAATCAATTAAGATACCCGTATACATTTCTTAAATTTAAACTAGAAATCTTAATTTAGCATAAACCCTATCAGAATAAGAAACACATTCAATCAAGCATACTTTGAAGCATAGTGTGCCCGAGCAACCTTCCAAAAGTTTAATGTGCCCGAACAACCTTCTTATGCAAAGTATACCCGACCAACTTTCATAGAGTATAGAGTGTACTCGAGATGATATATAGCAGACAGTGTACTCGGAATGTCAAAATTTTGAAATTACCATGTATATTGAGGGAACATTATTGTACCCGGAATATAAAGTGTGCCTGAAAGACAAAGTCTGACCGGAAACACTTGTAGTTTCAAAGAAATCATAAACACAAATATCACACAGCATGCTAGGAATGAAATTAAACATAAAAACATCTAAGTGTGCTATAGTCTAAAATTTCAAAGAGTTTGCCCGAAAATCCTATGTTAGCACTAAGCTTACTAGGATACTCATATTCAAACATCAGGTATGCCCGAGAACTAAACTAAACAGTTTAGTCTACCTGAGAAACTTCAAAATATCAAAGCTTACCTGAAAACATATTCAATCATAAACAATCAGGATGGCCCGGAGAGTGACTTGAATAGTAACTCTACCCGAAAAGTATCAAATACTTCAAGGCATTCCCGAAAATAGTAAACTTAGATAACATTATCTAAGTGTACTAGGAAAGGTTAAAAAACTTCAAACCTTACCCGAACTTACATATTCAACCTTTTTTAGGCAAAATACAACACTTTTTTACTTAAACCACTTGTCAGAGTATATTTTTCATTAAAGATCATAGTTTAAGAGCAAATGGTGCATTTAGAGATCTCAAGAATGGGATCATATTGACTAAGTAGCTTTCTCAATACTTCATTCTCAGCATTATTATGACAACATAGATAGGTTAACAGCAGGTCTAGACTTAGCATGAATTTCATTTCTTTGGTGATATGATTAAGGTTCATTTAGTAGCATAATGCATTAATGGTCAACACTGTGCTATGATGCCTCATATGTCTTCTCAAAGCTTATTTGACTTTCCCCAGATCACCCCAATTTGACTCCAACCTCCTGTATTTGGTCAAAAATTGTTTTTGTATGACAGAACTTATTGGATCTTTTTGTATTTTTGATTTTCTAACATATATAGAGGTTGAACGTTGGACTTACTATTAAATAACATGCCTTTCATTCAAGATGAGACAGATTTGTCAACATCTTTATTGTTCTTGATATAACCCTCTTGCTTGATAAAATATTTAAAACACTTATCAACTTTTGGTTGATTTATTCATTCTTCCTCTTGTTTTTGAATTTTCTCAACTTTTCACAAAACATGTTCTTTGTCATATTTAAAGATGTTTCATTTTTGGTTGACCAAATAACAACAGCTTGTGTATGACTGGGTAATCACTTTTCTGCCTATCATTTGGAGAGATATATCTTGAGACATGCAAAGACAACTATGTATCTCCACATAAAGATTAGTATATTCATTATGTTTATATCACCTTAGATTTTACATAATCATGGGAAAGCAGCCATACATGTTAATGACTATACTAAGGTCTTTTTAGCCTGTTAATTCCATATGATTGGCTAAGTAGTCAATGTACTATCATTTCCCATATCAAATTCAGTTTAATATTCAATCACCCCAATTTCTCTTTATTGGCAGGTAAATGGCTATCCTGTTTGATCATAAGTGGTCAACAGGACCAAACATACATGTGAATATATGTCCTTTCAAAGTCAGAGATATTGACATAGTTTTAAGTGAAGGAATAATAAAAAAGTCATACTTGCCCCAAATGCATTCAGTTTTCAGGTCAATGGCTATCCTTTGAATTTGTAGAGATTTTAGGACCAAATATACACAAGTGTATGTCCTTCCAACCGAGCAAATGACTCAATTTTTCAGCAAAAATAACTACTTGAGACTTTTCTTTAAAAATCCTTCTTTTAAGCTTTTTTTAAGCTTGAACTGAATAATCTTATCATATCTCTACACCATTAATCAACTTGCTCATGTGTTGATCAAAATAAAGTGTTTATGCAAAATTCATTAGAAAATTCATTTTATCATTTAATTTTGACATAAGACTCATTTTGACACAAACAATTGTAACATAATCAAATCTTAATCAAACATAACATTATCAAGGCAAGCAAACAATACTAGCATTCAAGATTTAGCCTATCCTTACAACATCAAATGATCAGATAAAACACATATTCAAGCAATTAAGCAGTGATGTAAGATAAGCTTATATTAACAAGTAATTCATAACAAGAACACTCATCCTAACATCAAAAACACACATCAACTGATAAGCATGCAAAAACATCAATTTTATCAAAACTTTGCACTCATAATCAGTTAAAGCATATAGCAGTCAACATATCAAGTAACATAATCAAGATATTTTCTTAACATTCATTATGTGTAACCTCTAACAATATAATCAGTTAGCACATAGAGGTACATAACTAGGCACACATCCTTAATCAGATCTCATCAAAGTTGATCATTCCCAGGGCTTTCAAAAGAAAGTTGAACCTGGTTCTATCAAGTGGATTGGTGAATAGGTCTGCCAAATTATCACTTGAATCCACTCTTTGCATTTCAATCAAACCTTTTTCACTGCAATCTCTTATGAAGTGATGTTTGATTTCAATGTGCTTAGTCCTAGAATGTTGAACTGGATTCTTAACAGTAAAATATGCAGCAGTATTATCAATAATAATAAGGGTATTCAGAAAATTCAAACCATAGTCCAGTATCTGGTTTTGAATCCATAGAACTTGTGCACAACATGCAGATGCAGCAATGTATTCAACTTCTGCAGTGGAGAATTAGATAGTAGTCTGCTTTTTGCATTGCCATGACACTAGCCTTAGATTTTACATCCTCCTGAGGTTGATTTTCTGCTCATGTTGCAGCCATCATAATCACTGTCTGTGTAGGCAATTAGATCAAAAGATTTATTCTTTGGATACCAAATTCCCAAGTCTGGTCTTCCCTTCAAATATCTAAAAATTCTTTTCATAGCATTCATATGGGGGACTTTTGGATTTGACTGGAATCTTGCACACACACATACAACAAACATAATATCTGGTCTTGTTGCAGTAAGGTACATCAGGGATCCAATTTTGGCTCTGTATACATGTTCATCTACAGGCTCCCCCTTTTCATCAGCAATCATCTTTTCTTTAGTGTCCATTGGAGTTGAAGCAGTTTTGTACTCATGACAGTTGAACTTGTTCAAGATGTCATGCACATATTTGGTCTGGTAAATGAAAATCCCTTCAGCTTTCTGTTGAACTTGCAGTCCAAGAAAGACGTTCATTTCTCCCATAGCGCTCATGCTGTATTTTGATTTCATTATCCCTTCAAACTCCATACACATTTGTTCATTTGTAGATCCAAAGATGATGTCATCCACATATACTTGTAACAGAAGCAAATCTGATCCCTTTCTTTTGTAGAAGAGTGTCTTGTCAATGGCTCCTCTTTGAAAGCCATTTTCTAGAAGATGATTTGACAGCTCATCATACCAAGCTCTAGGAGCTTGATGCAATCCATATAGGGCTTTTTTAACTTATACAACCTGTTTGGATACAAAGGATTCTCAAAACCTGGAGGTTGAGCTAAATACACCTCTTTATCAATCTTTCCATTTAGGAATGCAGACTTAACATCAAGCTGGAACACCTTAATGTTCTTTGAGGCAGCATATGCAAGAAAGATCCTGATAGCTTCAAGTCTTGCAACAGGTGCAAAGACTTCCTCAAAGTCTATTTCTTTTTCCTGAAGGCATCCCAATGCCACAAGCCTAGCTTTATTCTTAATCACCAAACCCCTCTCATCCCTTTTGTTTCTAAAAACCCATTTAGTTCCTATTGCATATCTGTTTATTGGTCTATCAACAAGATCCCACACATGTAAATCTCTGAACTGTGCCAATTCCTACTGCATTGCTTCCACCTAACTATTGTCTTTTAGTGCTTGAGCAATGTTCTTTGGCTCTATTTGGGATAGAAAGCAGGAGTAAAGACAGATGTTTGCAATTTCAGAATGACTTCTTGTGACTCTTTCATGCAAGTCTCCAATGATATTTTAAGAAGGATGATTCTTTTCCACATAAGGAGTTTGAACAATCATATCTGCAGACACATTTGTGTCCAGATTTGATTCATTGGGATTTGGTTCTTCAATGATCAAATCAGTTTTTGCATCATGAAATTCGGGTGTTTCTTCATTATTTTGTCCTGAAGTAGATGCACCATTATTTTCTAAGTTCAGTCTTTGAAACAGATCTTGAAACCTTGCAGTAGATACAACTTCTTCTTCATTTGCTTGGTTACTTGTGTTTCCCTCACTCTGAATTTGATCATTCTGTTCTTCTTGATTGTCTTGATTAATATCAGGATGATCTTGTTCAGAACTGTGATTATTTTCTTGAACTTGTTCAATAATATCACTTGAGGAATTCTTCACAAAAGTATATTCCTTTTCTTTTCTAGCACCCTTTTTCCACAACTCTTCTAAGTCCAATGGTTTCTTCTTTTTCTCTTCAATTACACTGGTCTTGTAGAATGAGTCATCAAAGTCTTCAGGATAAATCTTAAAAGACCTTATCAACTTCTCATGATCAAATAGCCACCATCAACTGTGTTGAATTGATTCTCATTAAAGATGATGTCAGATGATTCTATAACACTCAAATGATCTTTCACATATACTCTATATGCTTTTGAGTGTGTAGAATATCCAACAAAGAAACAATCTAGAGATTTTGTTTGAAACTTGTTCAAATAATCCCTTGTGTTCAAAAGAAAACCTTTGCGTCCAAAGGGCTTGAAAAACTTGATATAAGGCTTTCTATTGTGGAATATTTCATAAGGAGTTTTGTTATGCCTTTTGTTGAAAGTACCCTGTTTTGAACATAGCATGCTGTATTTATGGATTCAGCCCAAAAAGTAACAGGTAGATTAGCATCTGCTAACATGGTTCTTGCAGCTTCAATCAAAGTTCTATTCCTTCTTTCTGCAACACCATTTTGTTCAGGAGTTCTAGGAGCTGAGAATTGTTGAACTATTCCCTTTTCTGCACAAAATTCTTTCATAACTCCATTTTTGAACTCAATACCATTGTCACTTCTCATCATTTTAACCTTCTTATTCAGTTTGTTTTCAATCATTGGTATACATTCCTTAATCAACTCTGTAGTCTCATCCTTGGTACTTAGGATATATACCCAAGTATATCTTGAATAGTCATCAATGATCACAAGACAATATATTTTGTTTCCTATACTTGGCACACTCAGAGGACCAAAGAGATCCATGTGAAGTAATTCAAGTACTTGATCAATTGAATTGATAAGCTTTGTCTTATGAGAAGATTTGTGCTGTTTGCCTTTCTGACATGAACTACAATGAGCTTCCAATTTGAACTCTCTTGTAGGTAAGCCAATTACAAGTTCACCTTTGACAAGTCTTTTCATGTTCTTTAAGTTTACATGACAAAGTTTCATATGCCACAATTTTGACTCATTTTCAGTGGCTTTGGATACAAAACATGCACCTACCCTTGAAACAGCTTCTTTCATATTCAATTCATATAAATTGCCATTTCTTGGTGCCATCATCATAATCATTTCAGGTGGGATTACAAACTCAGGTTTTAGGATGAAACAATGAGAATCATCAAAACTGACTTTGTACCCCTTATCACATATTTGTGATATGCTCAGTAGATTATACTGTAGACCCTCAACATGAAATACATAATCAAATGAAACTTTTCCATTTTTTAAGATTCCTTTTCCAACAATCTTTCCACCATTTTCATCACTCCCAAAAGCTACAGGACCTTCAAATTTTTCTTCATAATTGACAAGTGATCTTTTGTCACAAGTCATGTGCCTAGAACAACCACTATCCATATACCATATGTCATTCAGAGGTGTGGACTGTTCCTGAGATGATGATCCAGTTTCTTTCTCAATTATGGCCATGAATGCCACATTTGCTTTCTTGATATCATCTGCAATGTCTTCTTCATGATTTCTCCAATCAAAACCACCCTCATGCTGTGTAGTTACAAAAACATTTCCTTGATTTCTGATCTGATTTTGGTTGGCTGGAACAATGTTGTTTGGAACATTTTGAAGGTTTTGGTTGTTGTTTCTTTGAAAACCTTGATTCTGAGGCACTCCTTGATTACGATTGTTCATTTGAGGCTGGAAGTTGTTGAAGTTGGGATTATAGTCGTTGTTGGGATTGTTGTTAAAGTTGTTGTTGAAGTTGGTTCTCTGCTGATTCTGTTGATATTGAGATTGCTGATTTCTTGGTTGGTTTTGAAACTGGTTCATCTGAAAGTTTCTTGGCATGTTACATTCTCTTGCAAAATGACCAGGCTTTTGACAATTATAGCAAATGGCTTTTGACTTATCAAAACCAATTCTTTCATTAGGCCCTGATAGGAGTGACCTACCAGTCCTATTGTATAGCCTCTTGCTTCTAAGAGCCAACATGGCTGCTTGCCACTTCAAATCCATGTCCTCCAAATCATCAGCGTCTATCTGCTCAAGATCATCTTGTATCACACTTGTGTGAATTAATTTCTTTGCAAACAAAGCCTTATATGACTCTGTAAACATTGAAAACAAGGCCTGTGTTTCACTGCCTTGACCATTTCCACCACTAGTATGAGGTACATGCCCACTTGCCATTGAGGCAGAATCAGTGTCATCAATCAGTTGCACATTGAACCTTTGCTGGTTTCCAAGATTACTTGTGCTACCACCAACAAAAGATTTTGGAGTATCAGCATTATGCTCAACTGGTTCTTCAATAATGGGAATTTGCTGTTGATTCTTGGTAGTCAAGTTTCCCGTGGGTGCAATCAATGCATTTGAAATATTGAAGCAAGGTCTTTCCTCCTTAATCATCTCATTCTCTATCATCTCAATCTCTGCAGCCTGAAGGAAGCACACTACATCATCCAATTTCAAATCATTGAAGTTGTGCTTCTGAAGGATGAATTTGCAAGCGGTGTACCAGTCCTTTGGCATTGAGTTGAGAAACTTGGTATTCAAGTCAAAGTCAATCATGACATAGTCTGTAGTTCTGAGATCATTCACTGTTGCTAAGAACCTTTCAAGAATGGACTTCAACCTTTCTCCATCTTTATACTTAAACCTCTCTAACTGTTGTTTCAGTCTCTGCTTCGTGATGTTTTTGAGCTCAATGTTTCCCTCAAACATTTCAAGTATTGCATCATACATTGCCTTTGCGGTGGCATGATGTGCAACCTTGGTAAGTATCTCCCAAGACAGACCTAACTTTAACATTGCTAAAGCCTTGTCATCTACTTTTCTCATTCTTTCTCTCACAGCCGCAGTTGCAGCTGGATTTGCACCATTCTCTTCAGTGCCTTGTGGACCTTCCTTGATTGACTTCCACATATCCACATCATTATAGCAAATGGCTGCTTCAAACAAGACCTTCCATTTTGTGAAATTTTCCTGTCCATACAGTCTAGGAATCTTGTTAGTAGACGCTTCTTATTCTTCGTAATCAGACATTTTGAGAAATCAAAAATAGTTTCTTTGTAAAAACAGAGTTAAAAAATAATCAGATCTGAAAACTGGTTGTTCAGATCTGATGTGTCTAATGCGATTAGAACAAGATTTATATTTAAAAATTAAAGCTTTAAATAAAATAAGGAAGAGAAGACACCAAAAGATTGTAGATCTGGAAGAAAAATGAAAAACAGAGCTTCTGACGTCACTTTTCAATGGAACAATGGTCTTCATACGTCATCTTTCTTCAAATCTTCAATCTGCAACAAGTATATTTCCAAAATAGCAGCAACAAGCTCTGATACCACTTGTCAGGTCCCCGATTTCAAGTAGATATTACTCAAATCAAGTCATAACTCACACAAATAGATGTGTCGACAAGGGAGTTAATGACGGGTTGCTATATTTAGAAAGATTAAAGTTTGTTAAAGGCGGAATCAATAACAAACGATGTGGTTGCTAAAAAATAATCAAAGGTAACTAACACACACAAGATTCACTCAAAAGATTTCCATTCATATAATGTTCATCATACAGAGGATAATCGATTTAGGGTTTCTTGAAGGGAAAGTTTATCCGTACGCCGTCACTTTCAAGAAATATTTTTTCTTATCCAAAAAGTGTAAAGGCTCTAATCCATAGGAGTCGTGCCCTAAATTATTCTATTTATAGGCCTGCCATCCTAAGACAGCTGTCATTCCTTCTTGAAACCCCAAATGTTAATACATATTCAAATTACATATTCAAAATTATTCTAAGTGTAAAACAAGTCTTACGGGTAGGCTTTGCAACAATATTGATTTTCCGAGTAGGCGGTGTGCTTTGCCATCCTTCAGAACTTGGTAACATAGAAGTGTGCACAAGATCAGTTTCTGGGTAGACTTTACTTGAAGAGTATTTTACCAAGTAAAATACTCACTGGGTAGACATCAATCTTCTTGACTTTGCAAGACTTTACCCGACAAACCCTTACGAGCAACCTTGTTCTTCAAAGGCCCCTTTCAACTCTTTGCTAGAGAATAGCTTATTAGCAAAGTGTGTTCAACAGCACTGTTCCTTGCTTGAGTTGAACATTGCCCGATGTTACTTAGAGATATTCCATTAAATCATCAAGCCTACTTGGTCCACTGTATTATTAAAGAATACCTTGCTCGGTCTTCCAATCACTTGGCTTCAGAGCTTGGTTAGCCAAAAGCTTACTCGGAAGTAAACCATACTTGGTTATGAAGAACAGACTTGCTTGATATAGTGATCCTTGCCCGGATTGGCATAAACTAGTGAACCTTGCCCGGTAATACACTAATTTCTAAACCCTGCTCGGATATCAACTAAAGAAGACTTCTTGAAGATAACCTTGCCCGATAGACAAAATATCATTCCTGGCTAAGTAAAAGCTTGCTCGGAGGTCTAAGGTGTGCCCGAATCCATACTTAGTGAATTCCCGAGGAGGTTGAGAAGATTCCAATCTTCCATATATCTCACTTAGGTCAAATCTTTACTCAACACTGGATCACTACAATATCTAAATTAAAAAACCAAGTATTGGTGCAGAATTCCAATACTCGGTGATTCAAGAACACAATAAACACAAACAAGTAACACACAGATTGCTTCAAAACAGACGTATTATTATTATACGTCGGGTGCTTAAGAACGATTACAACTTCGTCTATTGAACACTAGACGGCCAAACAAAACAATTAAACGAACAACATTAAACCCTATACAATACACGCCATTTATAGGGAACCAACTACACAAGCCCAATACCGAGATCCCAAGGGATCTCGGTTTACGTACGTAGCCCAAGCCCATGTTACATACTCAACCCAAACACAAATAGACTAAGTACAAACGACTCTAATCTAGGCCCAACAATCTCCCATTTGGTTTGTAGCTTGGTCTTCAATCATGCTCCATGTAGTCAATATCAGCATCTTTCAACTCACCGGCCCAAAACTTGCATCTGATAATAGAAGCTACCATACTCGTGTTTCTTTGGCAGCCGTCTAAAAAATTGGATCATCAATTATCTGGAACACACTCTCTCCTTCTCTCCAAACTTCAATAGATCAACGAATCTATACTGTCCTTTGCCCTTTTGTAGTTTGACAACCACGGTTGGAGTTACACTATCATAGATCCATAACCTCATGTTGTCCAATGTACCGTCTGGAATCGCATCATGTACAGGAATATGAGTGGCCTTTTTTGTAGTAGGCCACATAACGTTGACCATCGTTGTTAGTGCACAAAATGGTTGTCCGTAGCATTCGAATAAGTTATACATAGTCTAGATTGTTTATTTATTGTAAATGGCCCATTCGCTATGGTTTGTATAGCGAATGAGGTCCATTCGTTATATGCTAGGCTAGTTCGTTAAGGTATAAGCTCATTCGTTATGGTAGCATAACGAATGATAACTAGTTCGTTAAGTTTATAATCCCATTCGTTTTGTAATATAACGAATGGAGGCTGGTTCGTTAAGTTATCATCATTCGTTATGGAATCATAACGACTGGCGTCTAATTCGTTATGAATATATAACGAATTAGACATAAGTTAACGAACTGGTGCTTTGGCCTATAAATAGGCATATCCTTGCTCATTTGTAGGTGTACATATTTAGAGAGAGATCTAGATCTAAATTATGCTCTCCATAAGTTATTTCCATCCACCATAATGTATTCATCCATATTAATCATTAAAGTAATAATTTAACGTTTAGATCTTGTACATAATCGATGTATCGTATTAGCGGCTAGATCCGTAACGGGTTTCTACAATCGTCTTCCTTGTTTTTGGATCCACGACTCCCTTAGCTTTCTTCAGGAATGATTCAGCAGTTGGCATTATTGGAAAGCCTCGATCAACCTGATTTCTCAAGAAATTCCAGAAATCCCTAGCACGTTTATCATTAGACGGGTTGTGGAACGGAGAGTTTATCAAATCACTTAGATCAACTTTTGTCCAAGAACCAAAATCTTTCATTTTCTTGTAATACTCAGTGGCTCCTGACTTCCTCTTTACCCACCACATGTTCTTCTCAGTATCAAAGCCCTATGATAGAACTCTCGATCTATCACCATATTTATCCGAAAAACCCTTTTGAAAAGTAACAACGAACCTTTCTGGATGATCTGAAGATTCTATATTATGATTTGAGTTTTTCATCACCAGCAGCTTTTTCTGAATTCTGTAAGATTTTTCTTTGATGATTGGTGGTGCGGACATGTACTGCTTCAAGGTCTCAGACTCATATATTTTGTCAGCTGGGCGAATAGTAGAGCTCCTACCTTGATCAACGTTGGACGTTTGAGAGACCACATCATCACTGCCTTTAAACTCATCCCCACACTTTTGAAATAGCTTTTGTTGGAGGTCAAGATACATAGCCGTTAAACCTCCCATGACGGACTGTAACTCTTTAATCTTGGAGTCTTTATCAGAGTTGCTTGCTTCCAGTTCTTGAATACGGACATCTTTGACTACTGAATCTTCCTCGAGTTCAAAAACTCGACGTTGTAGTGCGTGAATGTCAACAGGAGCATCTTCGAGAACAACTCCCTTACCTTTGTTCTGAAAATAACTTTCTTGCATGGCAAGAATCTGTGCAATCTTATCTGACGCGCCAGAGCTTGAATGACCCTGATCAGCTAGGCCAGAGGAGCCTGAGGGAGCAGCTGTGGATGGTATATCTGCCTTATCGGTGTGTGGAATATATGTCTCGAAATTAAAATCACTAGCAAAGTCATCAAACACCTATCTTGAATTAAAGGGTCTGCAGTGGATGCACCTTGTTCAACTTGAGTCTCTGGAGCATGTGACTCAGATTGGTGAGTTTGTTGTTTTAGGCCGGTGGTTGTTGTTGGTGTTGGTGTTGTGGTTGTTGTTTCAGTTTCACTGACCAACTCGCTAGATCTCGAATCTTTCTATCTTCGTTTATGAGGGATGAGTTCGGCGGCTGGCTCTTCAATCAAATCTTCTTCAATGTTTTCAGCAACTGTCCGAGGAGGCTTCAGAGCAGTTGACTGAAGTTGTTCTTTTAACCTTTCAAAATCTTCTAAATCCTGTGCACTCAGAGCGGTCTCCAAGTTACGATGTTCTTTCTCTTCATCTTTATCATCAGAAATTTCAAAAGCTGCAGCACGTGGTTGAGCTGGTGCCTCATGCTCATCAGCAACTTGAGCTATAACTGGCTAAGCATCTGTTTCAGCAAATTGTCCAAATTTCACCAGAGCATTGAGACCCTGATATACGATCTTAGATCCTTTCCTGGACTGTTTCATTAACCCAAAGGTGTTGGGTCCCATTGACTTCATATCCAAAGTGTCAACAGATTTGACAAGATCGGTATAATGAGAATCGAAGATCATCTACAGAAATCTTGGATACATAAGGAATATCTCTTTCTTCTTTCCTTTCAGATTGCTCATCATTTCATTAAAACAAACTTGGAATAATTGTAATTTCAATCCATGATCAGAGCAACGATAGCAGACATATGAGTATGACTAATCTCGTCTGATCCCCCCTTTCTCCCCGAAACACAAGTAAAGAACGTGTGTATTAAAAATCTCCAGTATGGGTGAAATAATTTCTTGATTGCCGGAGGATAAGTACCCTCTTAACCCATTCTGGTGAGGATCTTAGTAACATCTGCGGTAGAATATTCAGTCGGGTAATCAGGTTGATCACCAACAGCAGCACCTCCCTAATAATAGCTTCCGTGACAGTGACTGGCTTCTCTTGTACTTTGGAGTCTATTGACACAGCTCCATCTAGCCCTCGTTGGTTGATTTTGGCATTTTTCCAAAAATCAGTGATCATCTTCTTGTATATGACACAGTTTTCTCGTAGTGCGTGAGAAATCCAGCAAGTGTTGAGGCCGACTATCATAGACTTGAATTCTTTGTGAGCCAGTAGTAGATCAAATAAGTGTCCTGCAATATTATGTGTATCCACATATTTTAACAGAGTCTGATAAGCCATTACTGCACCAAACGTGTTAAGTTAGTAAATATAAACTCATAAGTTGATTGGGCTATAAGATTAATGAAAGAGCCCAAAGACTCATTAGTTGGTTGGGCTATCAGATTTAAAGATTGAGCCCAATGAATCATTAGTTGGTCCATAAGAATACAGTAATAATATTGATTAAACCCAACAGTTAGTTTTAAGTCCACAAGGGAGATCTCGGTCAAAGGATGAGTTCTCTGTCAATATCTAACCGAGAACAAGAGTTATCGGTTAAGTCCTGTGTTTTCGATCAACAAAATTCAATCGAGAACAGGAGTTTTCGGTCAACAACTAACCGAGAACGTTCTCGGTTCTCGGTCAAGGGAAGGGGATCTCGATCAACGAAAGTCAACCGAGAACTCCTTGACAGCTGTGGACAGCGAACCCTTTGGGTTCCTTCTTGGAAAGCGTGTCGTCTTCTCCAAGTCACCGAAATCTCCATGAAACCTGCAACAAGTCCAGTAATCTCCAACATAAAACTCTAAACAACCAATCTAGGTCCTTAATCATTGATCCTAATAATCCATGACCCCTCTCAGTCCATAAAATCTGGCTATTCATATGTCAAATTCTTTAAGATCATGAAATCGACAAGAACATAAGCTCGAGTCTTTGCCCATTTACCTATGAATCAGCAACCAACTAACAAGAACATCTCAAAAGAGATTAGATTATGCAAGATGTGTTTTTGGCTGAAGGAGGATTTGAGTGAGATGAAAGGTTTTATGATTGAATGAAAGACGATAATGGAGTTGGGGTTTATTTATACCCCAACCATCATGGGCCGAGAACCCTTAACGGGCTCAAAACAAATAGTCAGCCCAAAATCATGTTGACCCAAAAGTGACAAGAAGCCCAAACCCCTTTTTAAAAACCCATATTGAAACCAACTTCAGTTAAATCACACGTTTCGAGGAGAGTAGTTTCGAGATAAAACAAACAAAGTAAAATAAACTGAACTGACTAAAGAAATACAAATGAACGTAAAAAAGAACTCCCTTGAATTTTATAAGACCGAGATCAAATTTCAGTTTTTGTAAAAACGTCGCCTTTTTATGAAAAGATCCGAACATGGAATCATATCTTTTAAGAGGTTGTCACTAGGATTCATGTTCAGCGTTATTATGACATAAAGAGACAGGTTGATAGCTGGTATAATGTACTTAGCATGATTTTCATAGTATCAGTGATATGATTAAGGTTTAGTTCGGCATAAGACTTAGATGGACATCACTCATGGACTTGTGATGCCTCCTATCTCTTCTCAAAGCGTATTTGGCTTTCCCCAGATCACCCTAATTTGACTCCAACCCCCTGGTGCTTGATCAAAGATTTTTATAGATAATTAAACATAATTTTAATCTTTAAGGTTGAACGTTGGACTTACAAGCCATCCTGACTTACAGGCCTTACATTCGAGACATAACAGGACTTACTTTTATCCCCCCGTCTCTGTAGTTCTAGTTTGAACCTTTAAGCTTTTAAAACTAAGATTTTAATAGGATAAAATAAACTCTAAAATAAACTCTTTTGTAATTTTAATTTTTTTTAACTTGATAACACAATATTTTTGGTGATCAAGACGCTAACGGGCTCGTGTATGACATGGTAATTGCTTTTTTGCCTATCATTCGGAGAGATGTATATGGAGACATGCACATTTCTTCAAAATAACTCTCCACAGTAAGTTTAGCATATTTAGTTTATATCACTTCAACTTTTACGCATCATGGAAAGTTACCGTACAAATCTAGGACTGTTCTAGAGCCTTTTAAGCTTAATAAATTCACCCGTTAGGCACACAAAATACAATTTACCTTTCATTTTCCAAAGGTTGGATCAATTTTCGTTTGAAAATATTTTGAAGCTTCTAAAAAGCTGTTAACTGAATAATGATATCACTTCCCAGGGAGTTACATAAAACACACGTGTTAAGGATTCAGTCACCCCGATCACTTTTAAGTTTTCAGGTAAATGGCTATCCTATATGACCACAAGTGGTTAACCGGACCAAACATGTATGAATATACATGTCCTTCCAGCTCAAAGTTACCGATATAGTTTTAAGTGAAAGAATACAAAACACATCATAATCGCCACGGGTGCTTTCAGTCTTTGGGTAAGTGGCTATCCTGTGAATCTACGAGTAGAACACCGGACCAACCATATACAAGTATATGTCCTTCAAACTTGAGCAACCGACATAATTTTAAGCGACAACGAATCTTGGGAAACAATATTTTTTTTAATATTAGATAACGCACACACTATTTTTGATTTTTTTTGATTTTTCTCCCCCTAAATTTTTGCAAATTAAATGAATATGTACAAATTTATTCTCAAAATGGCTCAATCCTCGAAACAAAGCATTTCAAGAAAAGTCACAAGCACATTAAATTTGGCTATTCCGACCAGTTTTGTAAATAAGTCCGCCACATTGTTGTTAGTGTGAAATTGTTCAAGGTGAATCAATTTTCGATCGAAACAGTCACGGATAAAATGTATTTTAATATCTATGTGCTTGGTTTTAGAGTGCTGAACAAGATTTTTCACAATTGCATTGGCAGCATCATTATCACAAAAAATCGGAGTGTCAAGAAATTCCAAAACTGATTCAGGTTGATGAATTTGGCATAGGTCCATCAATGTAGGTTTATATGGTTCATCAATGGGTTTAGAGAGTGGAGAGGTTAGTGGAGATGGAATAAGGTGAGGGATATATGGGTCATGTGCAGAATAATAAATGGGTGAATGCGGTGGTGATGGTATTAATGGTTCAATGTTTTGAATATGATCAAGTGACATGGGAGGAGTAGCAACATTCACTTTTTGAATAATGTGTTGTATAGTCTTTTCTTCATTCACATTCTCACCAATTTGCTCCGTTTCAACTTCATTCTCATCATCATTTTCTGGTGCACCATCATAACTTTCATTTCCACCATCGACATCACTTTTATCACTACTATCATTACTTTCTTCTTCACTCTAATCAACAACCTCTTTTGATTCAGGTTAAGCTCGGACCTTCATAATTTCCAAATTATGGTTCATCAGCCAAGGCATAATAACAAATTCAACTTCTTGATTGAAATGACTTGTTGAAGCTTGTCTGCTACTTCAAGAGTATGTAGACATTTGGATCTTGTAATTCAAGAGTAGGAACATTCCATGCAATATCAGGTAATACTTCAACAATGATGATATGCAAAAATCTTGGATATAACAAGAATCTATCTCTCACTCTCTTTCTTGCATTTAAAACTATTCCTTCAAAAATCATCCGTGAAAAATTAAATGGTTGTCTGAAAACCACAGCTTCAGTAGTAGAAGCTAGTTCTCTACTTAGCAAAGTCCATGTCCCTCTTCTTAGGGATAAGCTCTGGATTGATATATCAAAAATCTATATAGTAATGGAAACTTGCCTTTCTGAAATTGTCCATCATTGATGTTTCATTAATATCCATTGTTTATTGAAAAATTCTCAATAATTGCTCTTGAGAGTATAAGAGTTGGTGTTCATAATTTTCATTAAACTATAATCTTGCTCTTATTAGTTGCTCTGTGATTTCATATCACGCCCCTGTATGGTTGCCTTTATTCTTGGTCCATTAACATCATCAACATATGTAGAAAATTCCCAAAATGCTTGTAAATGGATTTTCTATACATAGTGGGATTTTCAGTAAAAGCAAATTGTATGTTAGACTGGTTTAGCCAATTTATTATAAACTCCAAGGGTTGGTTTTCCTCTGTTACTTCAAGTAGAGTGCACATATTGTTCTTAGGCTCGAACTTAAATGCCACATGTTCTGTTCAACTATTAACACATTCAGATCATAGGATTAGTCAATTGAAAACAAGATTGAAAATATTTAAAATGAGAATCAAAGAAAGAGAGTTTTCTTTAAGAACCTGGTCTTCTACAATTGTAAACCTACATACAAAGCAAACGTGTAAGTAAAAGATCAAAATGAAACCCTATGCCTAGTATGAAAAATAGATGTCGGAAACCTTTATTTAAGCTTACCAAATCTAAATAATTGCAATATGATGTCACAAGTAACAAGATAGTATGAGCAACGGTATGAATTAGGTCACGAGCAAAATGATGAAATAGTTGAAAGAGGGAAAACATGTTTTGAAAAGATGTTAAGTTCCCCCTTAATACCATTATTTATCTGTTTGTGATTTTTAAACAATTTTGTCGATTAGCATAGGTAAGATATTGTTGGGTTTTAACAAGATTATCAAAGTCATATAAACCCATTTATATGAAAAAATGCAACAGATTACTTTGTTTTAAATCTTGTTATTTAGATAAACATAAAACCAATTTTATATATAAAACCAATTTTATATATAAAACCCAAAACCGGATCCATATACAAGAATACATACTATAAAAGTCAACTACCATAGGGTGTTTACGTAATACAACCTTTCAAGATGCAAGGAGGATTAAGAAGATGATGGTTGAATAGCTAGCCTTCAAAAGAAAGTGCCTCAAGCTTGTATACCCCCAAGCTACCAAGAAACACCTTGTCTTGCTAGGATTTGATAACACTTGCACAAAAAGAAAAACTTCTTCCATGTGTTCTCTTCTTTGGCCGATTTCAAGGAGAGAAGAGAGAGAGAGGAGAGAGAGAGGCAATATTGCATGTAATGTGTATGGTGATGTTTGTGTTGTGTTCCAAGAAAATATAAAGAGAAATTATTAATACTCCATCTGCTAGTCACATGACTAATACTCCATGTACTAATCGCAGGTCTATTGAAACTTTAGGACATGTAACACTTTTGACATGCCATAAGTTTCATACCAATATATCATAACCATTATCATATATATTATTTAACCAACTTAAATAATATCATAAGATATTCTCTTTAAATAAATTATCCATATAATTTATTGATTCCTCAAGTGCAAATATTTAGAAACCCATTTTCTAAATATCATAAGTGTTAATATTTATTTGTTAGATCATATCTACAATAAATATCATGGTGTTTGTCTAGCTTGTTATTGGGTATGACCCGACTTGGATCATAACATACTAGCCACATCAATTATAATATGTGTCTTGGGTAGACTGATTCCAACAATCTCCTACTTGCACACGATACATAGAAGTTTGATGCAAGTAGCAAATACCTCCTAACAAAGGTTTACTACCCCTAATACGTATGGCGAAGTGCCATTCAATAACATCGTCCCTTTCAAGTTCCTTACTTGAAATGATTTTGGTGAATCTATCATTTATCATTTTTCCACAGATGTCATGTCAAATCTAGAGACACAAAGTGATCATTCTTTGTTGATTTAACTTATCAGGCCTTAGACATCTTACTCTCAATGAATAAGAGGGACCGATCCCATTTGAGGGCGGGTTAGTCCAATATTTATTCCCAAAATATAGGCGGCTTCACCAAGTTCTTTGATGGAAAAACAACTCCCAAGCCATGCCTTTACACCTTCCATGGTTGGAATGTCATTTCCAAACAATAGTATGTCATCAACATACAATACTAGGAAAGTAATGATGCTCCCACTAGATTTCTTATCACACAAGCCTCATCAGCGTTTTTGATGAATCCAAATTTCTTTACCTCTTCATCAAAACGGTGATTCCAACTTCTAGATGATTGTTACAATCCATAGATTGATTTCTTTAACTTGCATAGTTTATTAGGATGTTGTGGATCGACAAAACCTTCGGGCTGAACCATATAGACATCTTCTTCAAGATATCCATTTAGAAAAGCGGTTTTTACATCCATTTGCCAAATATCATATTCATAATATGCGGCTATGGAATATAATATCTTAATTGACTTTAGGATTGCCACATGCGCAAAAGACTCATCATAATAAACCCCTTGAGTTTGAGTAAAACCTTTTGCTACAAGTCTTGCTTTATAAGTATCCAAGTTTCCATGCATATCGGTTTTCTTCTTGAAAACCCACTTACTTCCAACCGGATTGGAGTTAAGAGGTGGTACAACCAAATCCCATACTTGGTTGTCATGCATGGATTGCATCTCAACATTCAAAGCTTCAAGCCATTTGTCACAATCGCATAGTGACATTGCATCGTGGTATGTAGTGGCTTCATCCGAATCTACCACAAAGCATCCATCCATGAAAAATCCATATCTTTCGGGTGGATTACTTATTCTACCATATTTTCGAACGTTTTGTGTGTCTTGATAAACCATTTGATCATTCTCAACAACCACTTGTTGAGTGCTAGTATCAACCAAACGTGTGTCGGCTTGTGGTTCTCGATCCTCCTTGAGTTCCACTGTTCTACTAGTTCTTTCCATAAGGAACCTAGTTTCCAAGAACTCGGCCTTTCGAGAAATGAACACCTTTCGATCGGTTGGGTTGTAGAAATAATATCTCATAGAGTCTTTGGGATATCCTACAAAGATACACTTAGTGGATCGACTTTCAAGTTTGTTTTTGGGTGTTGTGCTTAACATCAGCATCACAACCCCATACCTTTAAATATGATAATGATGGAACCCTTGCATGCCATATTACAAAAGGTGTCTTATTTACTTGCTTAGTTGGTGCCATATTTAGAATACGGGCTGCCGAGAGCAATGCGAAACCCCAAAACGATAGAGGCAATGTGCTTCTAGCCATCATAGATCTAACCATATCCAATAGACTTTGATTCCTCCTTTCGAACACACCATTATGTTGTGGTGTTCCGGGTGGAGTGAGTTGTGACATGATTCCACAACTCCTAGAATGATCTTGAAAAGCATCACTAAGGTATTCACCTCCTCTATCCGAATGAAGTACTTTGATGGTTTTATTTAGTTGATACTTCATTTTGGAAGACTTTGAACATTTCAAAAGCTTCATCTTTGTATCTTAACAAGTACACATAGCCATAACGACTATAATCATCGATAAAGGTAATGAAGTATCTTTCACTATTCCTTGTCATTGCCTTAAAAGGACCACATACATCCGAATGCATGATACCTAATAAGTCTTTTGCCCTTTCATTAGTTCCACTAAAGGGTTCCTTTGTCATCTTTCCTTGTTGGTGCATAGATGTCAGTAGTTCATATGTCTAAAGTCTGTAATCGAGTCTGTAATATTGTTTATGTAATTGTTTGTAAAAGCGAAGTTGTTGACAAGTTCGCTTAGGCGAACTTGTTAACCAAGCGAAGTTGTTGACAAGTTCGCCTAGGCGAACTTGTTGAACGAGCGAAGTTAAGGACAACTTCGCCTGAGGCGAAGTTGTCGTGTATTTATATTGTTTAACTGTTTACGGTTTAGTAGTTGGTCAGTTAGTGTTTTGGTTGATCGAGTTCAGTTTACGTGAGTCTATTGACGTGAGTCTGTAAGTAACACGATTCGAGTTATCAATATAACGTGAGTTTTGTTCGTATCGTGTGTACGTGTGTTTGTGTGATTATATTCTACGTCCGTAACGATCTACACAGGGATTCCGCACCTGTGTATATCGGGATATCTCGTGTGATCCGTCCAGGGAACCTACAATTGGTATCAGAGCTTTTGCTCGATTATGTGGTTCGGGATATTCACGCGGGTGTAGAATTCGTTCCATTTCGGGTATTACCGGGACGAGTGTTTGGTGTTATTGCTCATTCTAGCCTCCTACAAGTGTGTTCAAGCCTTCAAACCGTCAAAATCGTCGTTAAAATCCGTTTTTCAGATCTGCAGAAAGTTTCAGTTCGTCAGGCGAAGTTGCTGTTCATCAGGCGAAGTTGCCGTCAGGATTCGTAGGGTTTCAGCGAAGATATAAGGAGAAGCGAAGTTATTCACAACTTTGCCTAGCTCCTCAACTTAGCCTAACTCAGCGAAGTTCTTCTCAAGTTCGCCTAGTTCAGCGAAGTTCTCTTCAAGTTCGCTTACTTTCTAAGTTCTCTTATCCTAAGCGAAGTTATTCTCAACTTCGCCCAGTTACGCGAATTTAAGAAGGATCCAGCGAAGTTATTATTTAAGCGAAGTTATCCTTAACTTCGCCTACAGTACTGTTTCGAAGAAATTTTTTTAACTTCGCCCTTTTCAGAATTTTTCGGGTTTCTTAGTCTTCAAGAAGGATGTCGTCGATCAACATTTCGGAGCTTGTCAAGATGGAAGTTGAAGCGGGGTCAGCTACAAAGGCCCCAAGGTTGCTGAGGGGAACCGATTTTGTCGCGTGGAAGGATCGGTTCATCCAATATGTTAAGTTCCAGGATGCAAAAATGTGGGTATGCATCCAAGATGGATATATTCCACCGATCATGGAGTATGAGGGTCGAGACCAAATCAAGAAATACAGTAAAATGGAAGAGGAGGAGGAGAAGATGTATGAAGCCGAAAGCAAGGCTCATGCTGCAATCACAATGGCTCTTCCACAGGAGATCCTCCATACTTTCAGAAAGTATACATCAGCTAGAGAGCTTTGGGAAGCTCTTGAGAGCAGATTCGAAGGAAATGTAGGCATTCGGGCCTCAAAGATAAAGCTGCTGAAAACTCAATTTTCAGTCTTTAAGTACTTAAAGAACGAATCTCTTGATGATATTATCACTCGATATTATCATCTCATGACTGAATTGAGTAACTACTCCATTTCCTACCGAGAAGAAGAGATTGTAGAAAAACTTCTCGATGCTCTCCCACCAAAATGAGAGATGTATACTGTACTGATGAGGGAAGACAAGGACTTCTCTACTTATGATCTTGAAACTGCTGTCAACAAGCTCAGAACTTTTCAGCTTAATATGGTAAGAAAGGAAACATCTATGGATCAGGTTCAAGATCCGAGCATGTACGGTGCGAAAGTGAACTCCAATACAAGTTCAAAGACTGACTCTGCCGCCTACTACTCGAAAGGTGAGTCGGGTGCCAATTCTTCACAGGAGGGGCATGTGTCAGTAAACTCAAATGGGGGATGTTTGCTTTGTTGTGGGTGGATCAAGTGGTACTCAACAGACAGCAAGCCAGAGTAGTGGATCTTCAAGTTCCTCAAGCAATAATTACTCAAAGATGCCAATGAGCGTCAAATCTGCTGAAGAGCAGTTTGGCCTCTATGCTTCATTTATTGCTTCATATGAAAACTATATTCAAGGAAAGGTGGTTGATCCAGCGATGCTAGATGAAGACTATGACCAGATCGATGCTGATGATCTGGAGGAGATGGATTTACAATGGCAGATGGCCATGATAGTGAGGAGAGTGAAGAAGTTCATGAGAAAGACGGGGAGAAAGTTTGTTGGTGGCAGGCCAGGGTTCGACAAGTCTAAGGTGAGGTGCTATAACTGTCAACAAAACGGGCACTTTGCCAAAGATTGCAAAACGAGAGAGTTGAACGTGGTCAGGGCCGGTCTCCACAGCACACTGGGAGTACTAAAGACGTCAATGCCATGCTGTCTAGAGAAGCAGGTGAATACAACTGGAACCTGCATTTAAATGAAACTAGTGAACAGGCAAATATGGCTAAGGTTGAGAGTGAAGAATGTGAGAAGACTACCGGAGAAGAGAAAGCTGCTGGTAAGGAAAAAGCTTTCATGGCAGATAACGATGATCAACGCTCCGAGGTAAGTTCTAAATCTATCTGTACTAAATGTGAGAATTTGTCTGAGCAACTTGCTACCATAACTGATCAGTATGTTCGTTTAGATGCTGAATTTAAAACTCTTAAAGAAGATCATCACTTCACAAAAGCAAGAGAAAACAGTTACAAAGTTAAAATTAAAGCATGTGAAAAAGATGTTAAAAGCTTAAAAACTAAACTTGCTGAAAAAATTGAAGTAATTGATCTAAGTTATGAGGTTTTAGAAGAAAAAACTAAACTGATTGCTGAACGAGAAAAGCAGATTGCTGACCACCAGGTGAAAGTGGTGGAACTGAACCGAAAACTAGAACAGTTCAGAAATTCCTCAGCTATTCTTGATCACCTTGTTAGTGATCAAGGTACCTCTACAAAGAGAGGAGGAATTGGTTATCACGAGGTTCCACCACCGTATAACCACAATTACACTTTTAACCCTAGAGTACAGAAATCTGCTGATTTTGAAGTTCCTCAGACAGTTCCAATCAAGGTTACGAGTTCAGAACCGAGTGTTAGTAGTGGCGAAACGAGTTCGCCTGTTTCAAGTGTGAAAATTTCTGTTGCGAGTCCAGTCTCAACGGATTCGGATAAGTTGTCCGAATCAGGTAAGACAAAAGAGAAGGTAGTGTTACCCGCTGGTGGAGAAAAAGATAAAACTTCTAAAAAAAATACTCCACTCAACCCGTACGTCCCACCTTATGTGAGACGAACGGCCGGTAACACTGCCTCGACATCCAAAACAACCTTTGAGAAGAAAATGGAGTATAGGTGTTGTTTTAGATGTAATAAGTTAGGACATCTTGTTGCAGATTGTCCTCTAACGCCAAAATTCAGATGCGTGAGGCCTATTAAAACTGAGCATAAGGCTAATGGAAATTTTAATACTGTTAAAAATGAAAACCCTTCAAGGTTCCGAAATGTAACTAATACAGGTTTTCAAAGAAACAAACCTCAGTTTTACAATGCTAATCACCAAACCGTAAGATATAATACTTTCAATACGCATAGGTTTAGAAGGCCTCACACTCAATCTCCAATGAGATTTCCTACTAGGACTGACAGGAATTATTCAAATGCTAACTTCGGAAAGCAGAAGTACGGGATGTATAGATCCAAGACCAATTGGTCTTGGGTCCCTAGATTCTAATCATTTGCTTTATTGTGCAGGAACAGTTGAACAGGGCTGCCCACAGTCTTTGGATTGTAGATAGCGGCTGTTCCCGGCACATGACGGGCAACAAATACTTGTTGCACGACTTAAAACCTGTTCAGGGTGCGAGAGTTAGTTTTGCTGGTGAAAGTGGAGGAAGAATTACGGGAAAAGGTACGGTGTCCAATGGGAAGATGACACTTGAGAATGTGAATTTTGTGGAAGAGCTGAAGCATAATCTGCTGAGTGTGTCGCAGATTTGTGATAAAGAGTATACTGTTCACTTCACGAAGAATGAGGCGATCGTGTTGAAGCCTGGTTTTCAGATACCAGACGAGTGGATAGTGATGACAGCTCCTCGTGATACAAATACATATGTGATGGATATGAGGTCTACTGAAATGGCCTTGGGAGAATCATGTTTGATGACGAAAGCAAGCGAATCAGAATCCGAACTATGGCACAGGAGAATGGGGCACATTCATCTTCGGAAGATGAACCACATTGTCAAAAATGGGCTTGTGATGGGCGTTCCCTTGAAAAGTTTTAACTTTGAAGACAAATGTATTGCATGCAAGAAGGGAAAGCAACACAAGAAATCCCATCTCACCAAGAAGGTCAACTCAATTGCCAGTACTCTAGAACTGCTTCACATGGATCTCTTCAGTCCCGTGAATGTGAAAAGTCTAGGAGGTACTTCTTACTGCTTGGTGATCACTGATGACTACTCGCGATATTCGTGGGTATATTTTCTGAAATCGAAAGATGAGACGGCTCAAATGGTGAAGAATTTGATTACTAAAGTTGAGAACGTCATGAGTAAAACAGTTAAGTTCATCAGAAGTGACAATGGGACGGAGTTCAAGAACTTTGAAATGGAGATCTTCTGTCTTCAGAAAGGAATTGAACATCAATACAGCGCTCCGTATACTCCGCAACAGAATGGAGTGGCTGAAAGGAAGAACCGTACTTTAATTGAAGGAGCCAGGACCATGCTGGCAGATTCGAGGCTTCCTGTGATGTTCTGGGCTGAAGCGGTTGCTACAGCCTGCTATGTTCTGAATAGGGTGTTAACCGTTAAGAGACTTGGTAAAACTTGCTACGAGCTTATGCATGGAAGGAAGCCCAACTTGAGTGGTCTTGAACCATTCGGGTCCCCTTGTTCGATCTTGAAGACAAATTCGAAATTTGGAGAAGTAGCCGATGAAGGAATATTAGTCGGTTATGTTGTTGGTACACCCCAACAGACGTGTCTTCAATACTTCGACTTGCAAGGTGGAGGTGGTGTGTAACACTGACATCACAAGTTACCAACCGCCAAAACCAAGCAATGGACCTGCTGAGCTTTTCGACTATGTTAAGCTTTTTAAGTCGTTTAACGTACCGGATTTGGAGATTTCTGAAGAAGAAGAAAGAGCTGCGACGAAGATGATACTCGATGAGGAAGAAAATTTATTACAAAGACAGCTGATTGAAAAATGTCAACCTTCCTCATCAAACACTATCGATACCCCTGCTGCCTCAACTGAAGAAGAATTTATCAATCCTTTTCACTTTCAGCATGAAACAACCATTGATGAGATCTCTTCTAATTTGGAAGATAATTTGCATGTCGGTTCTGTTCCGACCACGAGAATTCATAAAGATCACCCTTTGAATAATGTGATTGGTGATGTGTCCTCAGGTGTACAAACGAGAAGCAGCTTGAATGAACACACCTGTGTTTATACAAGCATTAAGGAGATAGGAATAATCGATGAATGCCTGTATACCTGCTTTATAAGCCAGATTGAACCGAAAAATTATCAAATGGCTTTAAAGGACAGCTCGTGGGTCGAGGCCATGCAAGAAGAGTTGGCTCAATTCGAGAAGATGTAAGTTTGGACTTTGGTTGAAAAACCAAAGAATGTGCATTCGATAGGCACAAAATGGGTGTTCAAGTGCAAGAGAGATGATAAGGGGATCATTATAAGAAACAAGGCGAGGCTTGTCATGAAGGGTTTTAATCAACAAGAGGGGATTGATTATAACGAAGTGTTTGCTCCTGTCGCCAGATTGGAAGCCATAAGATTGTTTTTGGCGTTTGCTGCTTATGAAAAGATGAAGGTGTTTCAGCTAGATGTGAAGAGTGCGTTTTTGAATGGGAAAGTCGATGAGGTTGTGTATGTTGAGCAACCTCCGGGTTTTCCTGACCCAGACTATCCAGATCACGTGTACAGGATGAGCAAGGCGTTGTATGGATTACATCAGGCACCTCGTGCCTGGTATGCAACTTTATCGGATTACTTGCTCGAGAATGGTTTTGAAAGAGGGAAAATTGATAGCACGTTGTTCTTCAAAAGAGATGGAAGCGACATCCTGCTGGTACAAGTCTACGTGGACGACATTATATTTGCTGCATCAAAAGTCTCCATGTGTCAGGAGTTTGAAGCCGTCATGAAGAAAAGGTTTGAAATGAGTGCTATGGGTGAACTAACTTTCTTTCTAGGATTGCAGGTTGATCAGAGGAAGGACGGGATGTTCATTCATCAGACGAAGTATGTTCATGATGTGCTCAAGCGCTTCAAGATGGAGGACAGTTCTCCATTTGATACTCCAATCTGCGTCAATCACAAATTGGGTGCTGAAGTAGACGGTGATGCAGATGTGGACCCAACTCAATATCTGGCGATAATAGGTTCTTTAATGTACTTAACTGCATCTAGGCCTGATATAATGTTTGCTGTTTGTCTTTGTGCACGTTTTCAGGCAAATCCAAAAGAATCTCATTTGAAAGGTGCAAAGAGGATACTGCGGTATCTCAAGGGCAAGCCGAAGCTGGGGTTGTGGTACCCGAGAGGAGGTGACTTGGAGCTGGTCGCTTACACAGACTCTGATTATGGAGGGTGCAATCAGAGTCGGAAGTCAACAACTGGAGGATGTCTGTTTCTTGGTGGCAGATTGGTGTCGTGGCAATGCAAGAAGCAGACTTCAGTCGCAATCTCAACCTGTGAGGCAGAATACATGGCTGCATCCAACTGCTGCTCTCAGGTTCTTTGGATACAACAACAGCTGCGCGACTATGGTCTGAATTTCTTACTTACTCCTATTTGCATTGATAACACAGCTGCTATCTCAGTAACTAACAATCCCGTGAAACATAGTAAAACTAAACACATTGACATACGTCATCATTTCATACGGGATTGTGCTGAGAAGAAACTGATAATTCTGGAAAAGGTGGATACGCTTGATAATTTCGCTGATTTATACACTAAAGCGTTTGACAAATCCAGATTTCAAAACCTTATTGAACTGAATGGGATGATCAATCCCGAGTAACCATGTTTTTCTTGTTTATTTATTCAAAAAAAAAAAAAAAAAAAAAAAAAAAAACGTCACTAATCGCTTAAAATTATGTCGGTTACATTAGTTTGAAGGACTTGTCTTCGGATATGTTTTGGTCCTCATTTTCTACTTGTAGATTTTGAGGATAGCCATTAACCAGATTACTGATAGTGACCGGGGCGGTTTATGATGAGTTTTTCTTTCTTTCGCTTAAAATTAGTCGATCATACATAGTTAGAAGGACACATACTAGTATGTGGTCGGTCCAGCTGATCCATTGGATCTTCGGGATAGCCGCTTACCTGAAGACTTTGTTTTGGTCGGGGCGATTTTTGTTTAAATTTTGAAAGAGAAAAGGGAAATGAAATTACTTTTCAAGTCTGTTACTTCGTAAGAAGTTCGTTAGCTATGTTAAACGGAAAATTGATCCAACCTTGGAAAATGATAGATATACTAATTTTGTGTGCTTAACTAGTGAAGTTATTAGGCTTAAAAGGCTTTAGGACAATCATTGTATGTCATGGTAACTTTTTATGGTGCGTAAAAGTAGATGTGATACAAACTAAATTTACTTGATTTTACGTGGAAACTTCTTAAGAGTTTTGCGTGTCTTCATATATATCTTTCCGAATGATAGGCAGAAAAGCTATTACCCAGTCATACACGAGCCCATATGTGTTTTGATTCCCGTGAAGATTGCGTTTCAAGATACTGCAGTGATCCAGATTCGGGACTTGCAGTAAACTTCTACTTTGAAGTCTATGTTTGTTTGAAAAAAAAAAAATAATAATAATATATATTTGGAGTTATTGAAACATATTAGTGATGATAAAATCAAGACTTCTCTATCTTAGAGTAAGAAGAAGAAAGGGAACCAGAAGAAGAGTATTTACAAGTTTAATCAGACACCATGCGTCGAAGTCAATTCGGGGTGACTTGGGGAAAATCAAATACGCTTTGAGGATAGATAGGAGGCATCAATATTTCTGAGTTGTTGCCCACTTAAATTTTAAGGATTAATTGAAACTAACTCGTATCACAGAAACGATGAAAACCATCTTAAGTATATTACCTGCTTACAACCTGTTTCTATATGTCATAATACAGCTAAACACGGATCTATGTGACAGTCACGTAGTTAGTATGATTCCTGTTCGGATCTTTTCTAAAACGTAGCAGTCCCTATCGAGACTGAAATTTGATCCCTTATGCTTTATATTTTTAAGTTTTTGTACTTAGATAGTTTTATTAATTTTTAACTGGTTACTTAGAATTGATCATGTCATTTTTCTCTTAAAGGAAAGTTTTATGACTTAATTGGAAAAATGTTCAAACTATAAGGTTAAATTTTGTAAATATATAAGCGATGTTGAACAGGAGAAGTTGTGAATAACTTCGCCTAGGCGAAGTTATCCGTAACTTCGCCTGTACAACAGATCCCCTATATAAGGGATACTTAAGGTCAAACTGTTCATCAGTTTTTTCAGAAAATCCAGCGAACTTATTCAAAAATATCCGGCGAACATATATCTTTTCCGGCGAACTTGATTTTACCTCGATTACGTGTTATTTATTCCGATTTTCACACCGATCAAAGGTTCGAGATGTTGTTTTCTCATAGAGTACAAGTTCTTTCATGCTAATCAAGGGTCGTTTCGACCCGGTTATTAACCTCGAACCAATCGGTTTTGAAACCAATTCTCTTAACTTGTGTTTTTACGTGTTAAACACTATAATGATCGTCAACATGTCCTTAAAACTTGTGTTTACGAGTGCTTAATCGTCTAAAACTAGCCGAATCATCAACTGCACGTTGTTCCATGAATCTCACTGTCGCCGATTCAGATTCAGGCGAAGTTAGGGTTTAGGCGAAGTTATCCGTAACTTCGCCTGGGGCTTAAGTTCGCCTGAAACTTAAATTCGCCTAAGGCGATGTTGTGATGAGGCGAAGTTAACATCATCTTCGCCTAAGATCATTTTACTTAATATTGATTAGACGAACTTAAAGCTGAAGCGAAGTTGTTCCCAACTTCGCCTCAACTTTAACTTCGCCTATACAGAGTTTATCACAACTTCGCTCATGGTAACAAAGCGAACTTGTGCTACGTCTTTTTGACGTTCTAACTTGGTTAGTTTGTTGCAGATATGGCTGCGGTAGCTGGTGCTGGAGGTGCAGGAGGCGATGATGGTGACAATCAGAGACAATTTTACCCGGGTCACAATATGTACATTACTCTTGACCCGGAGGCGAGCGGTGTGGACGACTACCGTGAGATTATCACGTTCCTCCTGCGCTCGAGGATTTTTCACGCCATAACAAATACTCTGCCGATATCCTTGCCGAATATCGAAGACTTCTGGCAGACGGTCGAATACGACTGCCGTGTGGAGCCCCCGGTCATGAGAGCAACGGTGAACAATCAAGAAGTTCAGTTCAATTCTGAACAGATCCGGGTGGCGCTACGGTTTGGAGAAGAGACTCGAGACGATCCTACAGAGTTCGTAGCTCCCTTTCGTGATGGAGCGTTTCTTCGAATGGGCTACTCTGGTCCATTAGGAGATACCCAGAGGAGGAAGGGTTTCCTTCTTGATCAGTGGCGCTTCCTTATGCACGTCATGATCGTATGCATGTCGGGGAGGAAGGCGGGCACAGATGGTATGGGTGCGACCATGCAGTCTGCCATGACTGCACTGACCTATAACAAGCGTTATAGTTTCAGTCAAATGGTCTTTTACGAGCTTGATTGTAACACCCCGTAACCGCAGCGGAAACTTACACGGGATGCCACAGACACATCTGATATCAACAGCATTGCTTATAAGGAAAATACCACTACTTTAATTTATAACATATTACATTGTTGCGAGTTTCATTACTGTCTAGGTGTTACACACATATTTTACCGATAAGACATTAATAAATTCATTACAAAACATAGAGCAGCAAGCTTCCAACAGGTAGCATAGATAGTTAAGCACATATCAATCATTCCAACTTGGGCATACCTAGAAAACATGTAAAGAAAACGGGTCAACTACGAATAGTTGGTGAGTTCCACTAATTTAAATAAACACTGACAAATCATTTTAATAATCATTTATTAACAATATAATCATGCTGGGAACTATGTTACCCCAGAACATTTCATTTAACTTCCTGGGAACTATGTTACCCCAGAACAATAATAACTCCTGGGAACTATGTTACCCCAGAACAATAAATATCCCTGGGAACTATGTTACCCCAGAACAATAACAACCCCTGGGAACTATGTTACCCCAGAACAATAACAACCCCTGGGAACTATGTTACCCCAGAACAATAATAACCCCTGGGAACTATGTTACCCCAGAACAATAATAACCCCTGGGAACTATGTTACCCCAGAACAATAACACATGATAAACATTTTATATATTCTGTGCATCAGATCATATATATATAAATGTACAAGTATTTCCATACGATCGGTATGTACTTAAATACTTTAAATAAGACATGTTTTCCGCCCCGGGAAAATATAATTAAAACAATTCATTAAAAGGGGCTCGTGAAAACTCACCTTTTTGTGAGTCGGTGAGTAATATAAGGAACAGCTACGTGCCTGGATCTGTAATATAATATCTAGTCGTTACTATATAATTCCCATAACTAAAATACGTATCAATCGGTACATCTGGGAACATTGTTAACCCAGTACTGTACTCGATTCGGGAACAATGTTAACCCCGTGACACTTCTAAGGACTCAGATTGTGACATTGCTTAGAGTTTGACAGTCAATTTAGTTAAGGTGATGAAATTATAGCTCGGTTTGACACCCCGTTTGGCCGTGGGGCCCGTTTCCGGTATTTCGGTGTCGGAAACGGTAAAATCGGGTAAAATTACCCAAATCATCCGAATTATTTTCGGATGATTTATTTTTACCTAATTTACTTAGATTTATGAAAATAGTCCATTTTTAAAGTTTTCGTGTACCAGTCAGCTCGCTTATGCGAACTTTGCCGGTTTACACGTTTTAAGCTTTAAATATTTGTTTTTACGTTCTTTTTAGCACAAATAATTACCCGATTAGTCTCGGGTCTTGAAATTTTGCACAAAACTTATTTTGACAGAAAGAAAATTTTACAAAATTTTTCCAGATTTATTTTCCTATATTTACATTTATTTATCTATTTTTAAATCTTATTAAAACACTAAATATGTCAAAAATACCAAAACACTTTAGAAAAATCCCAAATTTTTCTGGGATGATCTCTGTCATCCTCATAACTTCCTGAAATATTTCCAGATTTATTTTCCTATATTTACATTTATTTATCTATTTTTAAATCTTATTAAAACACTAAATATGTCAAAAATACCAAAACACTTTAGAAAAATCCCAAATTTTTCTGGGATGATCCTTGCCATCCTCATAACTCCCTGGAATTTTTCCAGAATTTAAAACTCATTTTTCAAGCCATTTTCACCCAAAACCGAGCTAGAAAGCCCTAGAACTCGTTTCACCGAAAAGCCTACTTAGACTTTTTCAACTGAGCTCAAATTTTGTGGGTGACTTTTATACGTTATAAAAGGCTTATCTTAAATTTTCCAGAATTTTTCATCATGTTTAGCTATTTTTCACTATTTTTGGCCAAAACCGAGCATTAAATTCACCAAATATTCATCTTTTATCCAAAAATTACCAAACATTCACAGATCTCATATTTTCATGTGTAGATCATCTCTGTGAAATTTCGTGACCCAAATCTAAGCACACGAAAATCTGTCCAAATTTCATATACACACGAAAACCGAACTATTTTGTGTTTTCTAGCTTTAGATCGCAAGGATCTCGGTTTCTAGCCTTTGCTAGCCGCTAGATACAACACTTACAAGCACAATAACACCACACCAAGCAAGTTATACCCACAATCAAGCCATTTCTTTCCTAGTGTCGGTTAAAACATCAAAACAACGATTTTGACCGTAAAAATCCGTTCTCGACTCTTTTTACTCATTTCTTGGACCAAGATCCCTTGTATAACATGTATACATCTCTTGATCATGCAAGAGTCGGTTTCATCTCGGGTTTTCACCCATCTTTCACTTGGAAACTCATTTTAACAAGATTTTAACCGTAAAATTTTATTCTAAACACTTCTAACTCATTACTTGGATCAAGATCCTTTGTATAACTTGTATACATCCCTTGATCATACGAGAATCGGTTTTATCTCGGGTTTTCACCCGTCTTTCACATGGAAACCTCCTTTTCTCAATATTATAGAGTTATAAACAAGAATCAAGTATTAAAACATGTATATACCTTGAAAATTTTGATTAAAACTTGATGATCTTGGAAGAACACTTGAAGTTTGAGAGAATTTGAGAGAGTTTGTGAAGTAAAAAAAAGAAATGAAAATGTATAAAGTGTGTGTAAAGGGGCCGGCCTAAAGAGGTGGTGTGGGGGGGCCCCACAAGTTCAATATTAGCCACACATTTGGATTGTGTAATCCGGATAATGTTGTGGATAATCTGGTTCAGTTCGTTTCTCGTTTAAACTCGTAATTCGGCTTAAAATGAGCCTAAAATGGTTGTTTTTCGGGTTAACATAAAATTTATATAAAACTGATTTAAAAACTTTAAAAACTTAACCCATGACATTAAAACATCATATTATTAATAAGTACGCATTTTTTTCGGCTTGATTGATCGTCTCTTGCTTGATTTGGTGTTAAAGGTTTCGTTTAGCGTACCGACGTACCATTAAATCGAAATCCTTTTTCTGTGCTATAATTCACCTATCCCGAAGCATTCATACCTCGTAAACATCACTAAACATTATATACTTCGTCTATAATGTAATTCCCGGTTCGTTCGGGTTTCAATAATCGTTCATTGATTAATTGTAATTCCAATACGATTCACTATATAATCGAGTATGATTCGTACTATGAATCATATATACTCGTATATACGTACTATAACTCATATAATCAATATTTAAATGACACGTAAATAGTATATACCGGCTAGGGTATACCTGAATTTGCCGGAATCGTTACATTCTCCCCCCGTTATAAAAATTTCGTCCTCGAAATTTTATGCGTCAACTACTTCCTTTTGAGGAAATAGGTGGGGGTATTTCTTCCGAAATTCATCCTTTCGTTCCCAAGTATATTCTGGGCCTCGTTGCGAATTCCATCTAACTTTGACCAACGAGATCTTATTGTGTCTAAGTTGCTTGACTTTCCCGTCTACTATTTCTATGGGCTCCTCTACAAAGTTGAGCCTATCACTTATTTGAACACCCTCTAAGGGTAACACCGATGTCTCATCCGCCAGACATCTTTTCAAATTTGACACATGAAACACGTTATGAACTGCACTTAGTTCCTCAGGCAGTTCTAGTCGGTAAGCTACCGGACCGATCTTTGCAGTGATGTTGAATGGTCCAATGTATCTAGGGGCCAACTTCCCCGCCTTTCCAAATCTGACCACTCCTTTCCAGGGGATACTTTCAAATATACCTTTTCACCCTTCTCAAATGACAACGGTTTTCGACGGGTATCGGCATAACTCTTCTGCCGATCCCGCGCGGCTTTCAAGTTGTTCTTAATTTCAAGAATCTTGCTGGTCGTCTCCTGGACCAGATCCGATCTAATGACCTGCGAGTCACCCACTTCAGACCAGCAAAGTGGTGATCGGCACTTCCGCCCATACAATGCTTCATAAGGTGCTGCCTTTATACTGCTATGGTAACTGTTATTATAGGAAAATTCAACGAGTGGGAGATGTTGATCCCAATTTCCCTTAAAGTCCAGTACGCAGGCACGAAGCAAATCCTCCAAAGTTTGAATGGTCCTCTCAGACTGACCATCGGTCTGAGGGTGGTAAGCCGTGCTTAGGTCAATACGTGTTCCCAATGCTTCTTGAACAGCTTGCCAAAGTTTGGAGGTGAAATGGCTATCCCTATCGGAGATGATCGAGATGGGGATGCCATGACGAGACACTATTTCATTTATATAAATTTGCGCGAGTCTCTCGGTGTTATAATTGTTTCTAATTGGAATAAAATGTGCCGATTTGGTTAATCTATCCACGATTACCCAAATTGCATCATTTCCCCGGGATGTCTTAGGGAGGTGTGTCATGAAATCCATTGTGATTTGCTCCCATTTCCATTCGGGAATCTCCGGTTGTTGTAACATCCCCGAGGGTTTCTGGTGCTCCGCCTTAACCCTCGCACACGTCGTACACTTGCCGACGTATGTGGATATATCCTTTTTCATACATGGCCACCAGTAAAATTCTTTCACATCCTGGTACATTTTATCCGAACCCGGATGTATGGAATATTTCGATTTATGCGCTTCGTCCATGATTAATTCACGAAGGTCATGGAGGGTCGGAATCCAAATCCGACTTTTGAAATAGAGAATTTCGTCCACACGCTGTTCGAAATTCTTCTCGTTCCCGAAAAGTCCTTCTTTAACCAATTGGTCCTCTTTCAACGCCTCGCGTTGAGCGACTCGAATCAAATCCGAAAGGCTCAATTGGACTACCATTCCCAACGCTCGCACGCGTAGTGGCTTAACTCGATCTTTCCTACTCAAGGCATCGGCTACAACGTTAGCCTTGCCGGGGTGATATCGGATGTCACAGTCATAGTCACTTAGTAACTCGACCCACCTTCGTTGTCTCATATTCAGTTCTTTCTGATCGAATATGTGCTGCAAACTTTTATGATCAGTGAAGATGGTGCACTTTGTACCGTAGAGGTAGTGTCTCCAGATTTTAAGTGCAAAGATGACTGCTCCCAGTTCCAAGTCATGAGTAGTGTAGTTTTTCTCATGAACTTTAAACTGTCGAGACGCATAGGCTATGACCTTTTTATTTTGCATCAACACGCATCCTAACCCTTTACGGGATGCGTCACAATATACAACAAATCCATCGTCTCCGTCGGGGAGACTTAAGATTGGCGCTTGGCACAATCTTTGTTTTAGCGTTTGAAACGCCGTTTCCTGCTCTTCACCCCATTCATATTTCCGATCCTTTTGAGTCAGGAGGGTTAAAGGTTGGGCGATGCTGGAAAAGTTCTCTATAAATCGACGATAGTATCCAGCTAAGCCTAAGAATTGGCGGATTTCCTTCGGAGATTTAGGCGCTTGCACATTCTTAATAGCTTCAACCTTACTCGGATCAACGTGTATTCCTTGGTGGTTTATAACATGACCGAGGAATTGCACCTCTTGTAACCAGAAGTTACACTTGGAGAATTTTGCATATAACTTCTCCTGATCCAGGAGCTCTAAAACTAACTTTAAGTGTTGCTCGTGCTCTTCTTTACTCTTCGAGTATATCAAAATATCGTCAATAAATACAATGACGAATTTGTCGAGATAGGGTTTACAGACTCGGTTCATGAGATCCATGAACACCGCTGGCGCATTTGTTAGTCCAAAAGGCATAACTAAAAATTCATAGTGGCCGTAGCGAGTCCGAAACGCGGTTTTTGGGATATCCTCCTCTTGAATTCTAACTTGGTGGTATCCCGATCTAAGATCAATTTTTGAGAAATAGCTCGCACCTTGTAGTTGGTCGAACAAATCATCGATTCGGGGAAGAGGATACCTATTTTTGATGGTTAATTTGTTCAATTCCCTGTAGTCAATGCACATTCGAAGGCTTCCGTCCTTCTTTTTCACAAATAGTACAGGTGCACCCCACGGGGAATAGCTGGGACGAATAAATCCCTTATCCAACAATTCCTGCAACTGGTTGGATAATTCTTGCATCTCGGACGGTGCAAGTCTGTAAGGGGCCTTAGCAACAGGGCCAGCTTGTGGTAACAGATCGATTCTGAATTCGACCTGTCGGGTTGGCGGTAATCCAGGGAGTTCCTCTGGAAAAACTTGTGGAAATTCGCGTACCACGGGAATATCGTCCACCCATTTTTCCTCAGAATCATCGGCCGTCAGGCTCGCTAGATACGCCACACATCCCTGACGTATATATTTCAACACCTTGAGATGGGATATAAATGGTATCATGGTGCCGGATATTTCTCCATGCACTAATACCTCCTCGTCATCCGACACCCGGATCTTGACGGTTTTCTTTTCGCAGTTTATTTCTACCCTGTTACGTGCCAACCAATCCATTCCCACTATCACGTCAAAACTACCCAATTCTACCGGTAACAAGTCAATCAGGAAGGATTGTTCGCTCAGAATAAAAGGGCAATTCCGAACAATCCGATTAACCATCATGGTTTTACCGTTAGCGACTTCTACGGTGTAAGGTTCTATGGTTTCACCAATAGGAAGGTTTGCTATCGAAAGGAATCTAACGGAGACAAAACTTCTATCGGCGCCTGTATCAAATAATACAGAAGCGTAATGATCAGAGACGAGGAAGGTACCTGTCACTACGCTGGGGTCCTGGCGCGCCTCGTTCGCTCCCATCACAAATGCTCGGCCTCGCGCCGGATTGGACGACGATGGCTGACCCGCGAGTTGTCTCCTGTTTCCTCCCTGATTCAGTTTCGGGCAGTTCCTCTTGAAGTGATCCGTGCTGCCGCATTCGTAGCAAGCACGGCTAGTGGTCACCATCTGGTTTCCTTGCGGGTTCTGCTGTCGGGCTGGTTGAGTTCTAAATGGTTGCGCCCGAATAGGTTGTGGTTGTCGGTTCAGGTTGTTCAGATTTGTCTTACAATTTGGTGCGTAGTGTCCAACCCTGCCACACCGGTGGCACACCACCTCTTTGCACACGCCACTATGGTGGTAACCACATTTCCCGCACCTAGGAAACGTTCCCTTCTGCGGTTCTTGCCTTCCGCCCGAACTAGTCATGGCATAGCTCTGGGCAGCGGGCCTAGCTCGTTTGCTTTGCTGCTTTTCTTGGATTCTATGATCATGCGCACCCCGTTTTCCCCCAGCGGATTCTCCTGTCACCTTTAGTGATCCGCTCCGCAAGAAATCATGCGTGACTATGGCAGCCTGTGTCACTGCACTTTCATACGTCCGGTGTCCCCCCGCGTTGACTATACTCCTCACTACTGGAGTAAGTCCCCAAATATAACGTTCCACCCTCTTCGTCTCCGGGGTGACCAACCACGGTACTAATCGTGACAGTTCATTGAACCGATTGGTATAACCCAAGTGGTCCGCCCCCTTCATCTCCAGATTCCACAACTCATTTTCCAGTTTCTGCAATTCATTCTTTGGACAGAAATGTTCCAACACAAGAGCCTTAAGCTCCGTCCAGGTCATGTGGTTTGTCGCCACCGGACCTCGAGTCTGTACTATGGTGTTCCACCATGTCAAGGCATGGTCGGTGAATGTACAGGTGGCGTACTTAACGATACAATCCTCGGGACAGTTGCTAATATTCACCACTGATTCTATTTTCTCTATCCATTTAACTAACCCATTCGGTCCTTCAGACCCGCTAAACTCTAATGGCTTGCACAACATGAAATCCTTGATCGAACATCCCCTGGATGCACGAATTGGTTCCGTACGGTTTGTCTCTACCGTAGGTATAGGGCCATTGCTGTCAGTAACGACCACCCTAGGCGGTGCGTCATTACTCGGAATAGTGTTATCATTCCTTGGAGGATTAGCATTTTGTTCCCCGTCATTATTTATGGGCGTTTGATTGCTCGGAGGGGTTGGATTGGTCGAGTTATTAATACTGGCGGCGATGCGCGATACTATATCCGGTATCGCCGCCTCCAACTGTTGAGCAATCAAACGGCTCACATCTACTTCCGATATTTTCGTTGATCGTTTCGGTGCCATTCTACACAACATCAAGAAAACACATATAATTAATACCATTCCAAATTATGAAACACAAAACACATTCCATACATTAATAAACATTAGTACATATTACACAAACATCCGTTTACATACTTCCCAGTCATCATTACATAACTAAGTTTTAATACAAAGGGCCTATGTTGGTATCATCCTCGACATAACCCGCAATGGGTCAGTGCTTGAATGATACCCAAAAGTATCGATAATGATATGCCCTACAAGAGACCCCCTATGGGCCAGTGGTTGTACTATAACTAAACAAGATTCACTCCGTGTTAGTATCACCACTAACAACTTACACGGAGTATCAAAAAGCGGTTCAAGATTCTACCATCTAACACAGCTACACATGGTGGTAAACCAACCCCACCAACACCGCCACCAGCACCACCAACACCGCCACCATAACCCGGATTCGGGTTTCCATCTGGCCGATCAACCAGTGGGAGTATGAGCACTCCCTCTTTAACTGTTTAATAGCATACTGGTGGTCCAGTATGCTGTCCCCGAGGTATGCCCGCCTCTGTACCCCCACAACCAGGGCGGCAGAGTGCTCGTTCACCTGTTCGGTGAGAACACGTAGCCAAGCCGCCAAGTCCCGTTCCTGCCTCGGAAGACCCCACACAGGTAGGGTCGCAGGCTCGGGTAGGGGGCGGGAAGACTCGCCCCGATGGTATGTGGATCTGGGTGGGGTAACGGTGGGCGGGACACACGGGGCACTGATCCGCGCCGTGAGGCGGGGACCGTGTCTGGGGGGAATCGGGGCGGTCTGTGGTGCGGGCGGGGTAGGAGACCTGGTAACCCTAGCAGGGGAGGGTAAACTAGCACTCCTAGCTGGGGTGGTCTGTCTAGAAGTACTATGACTAGCCTCCGAAGGCTCGGAGCTGGGTGCTACACTTGGGCTTCCAGAGGCCCCGGAACTGACCTCTTCCGGGTCCTCTTCCGTCGACACACTAGGTGTTCTTGCATTTTTACCTGCACACAAGTTAACAAACATATAGTCCCTTTTCATAGTGTAATTCAAAATCAAATTAACATGCACTTACTTATACAATTTTACCACATAATAATATTATCATATAATTACACATATGTTGCCAATTTTACCTATTTAAATTCCCCGTGACTTCCCCTGAATTCCCTCGTGCAGACAAGTCTGTTATTATGTTCCGGACCATAATAACCCACTTGTCCATCCAAGTTCATCCCGATCTCGTCACAATATATTATTAGTTGATATTCAGATCCTATAATACTTGAGCTACTGGTTATATTTTAGGTATCTCTTTCAGACATCCTAATTCTTTATAACCAATGGCTCTGATACCAAGTTCTGTAACACCCCGTAACCGCAGCGGAAACGTACACGGGATGCCACAGACACATCTGATATCAACAGCATTGCTTATAAGGAAAATACCACTACTTTAATTTATAACATATTACATTGTTGCGAGTTTCATTACTGTCTAGGTGTTACACACATATTTTACCGATAAGACATTAATAAATTCATTACAAAACATAGAGCAGCAAGCTTCCAACAGGTAGCACAGATAGTTAAGCACATATCAATCATTCCAACTTGGGCATACCTAGAAAACATGTAAAGAAAACGGGTCAACTACGAATAGTTGGTGAGTTCCACTAATTTAAATAAACACTGACAAATCATTTTAATAATCATTTATTAACAATATAATCATGCTGGGAACTATGTTACCCCAGAACATTTCATTTAACTTCCTGGGAACTATGTTACCCCAGAACAATAATAACTCCTGGGAACTATGTTACCCCAGAACAATAAATATCCCTGGGAACTATGTTACCCCAGAACAATAACAACCCCTGGGAACTATGTTACCCCAGAACAATAACAACCCCTGGGAACTATGTTACCCCAGAACAATAATAACCCCTGGGAACTATGTTACCCTAGAACAATAATAACCCCTGGGAACTATGTTACCCCAGAACAATAACACATGATAAACATTTTATATATTCTGTGCATCAGATCATATATATATAAATGTACAAGTATTTCCATACGATTGGTATGTACTTAAATACTTTAAATAAGACATGTTTTCCGCCCCGGGAAAATATAATTAAAACAATTCATTAAAAGGGGCTCGTGAAAACTCACCTTTTTGTGAGTCGGTGAGTAATATAAGGAACAGCTACGTGCCTGGATCTGTAATATAATATCTAGTCGTTACTATATAATTCCCATAACTTAAATACGTATCAATCGGTACATCTGGGAACATTGTTAACCCAGTACTGTACTCGATTCGGGAACAATGTTAACCCCGTGACACTTCTAAGGACTCAGATTGTGACATTGCTTAGAGTTTGACAGTCAATTTAGTTAAGGTGATGAAATTATAGCTCGGTTTGACACCCCGTTTGGCCGTGGGGCCCGTTTCCGGTATTTCGGTGCCGGAAACGGTAAAATCGGGTAAAATTACCCAAATCATCCGAATTATTTTCGGATGATTTATTCTTACCTAATTTACTTAGATTTATGAAAATAGTCCATTTTTAAAGTTTTCGTGTACCAGTCAGCTCGCTTATGCGAACTTTGCCGGTTTACACGTTTTAAGCTTTAAATATTTGTTTTTACGTTCTTTTTAGCACAAATAATTACCCGATTAGTCTCGGGTCTTGAAATTTTACACAAAACTTATTTTGACAGAAAGAAAATTTTACAAAATTTTTCCAGATTTATTTTCCTATATTTACATTTATTTATCTATTTTTAAATCTTATTAAAACACTAAATATGTCAAAAATACCAAAACACTTTAGAAAAATCCCAAATTTTTCTGGGATGATCTCTGTCATCCTCATAACTTCCTGGAATTTTTCCATATTTATTTTCCTATATTTACATTTATTTATCTATTTTTAAATCTTATTAAAACACTAAATATGTCAAAAATACCAAAACACTTTAGAAAAATCCCAAATTTTTCTGGGATGATCCTTGCCATCCTCATAACTCCCTGGAATTTTTCCAGAATTTAAAACTCATTTTTCAAGCCATTTTCACCCAAAACCGAGCTAGAAAGCCCTAGAACTCGTTTCACCGAAAAGCCTACTTAGACTTTTTCAACTAAGCTCAAATTTTGTGGGTGACTTTTATATGTTATAAAAGGCTTATCTTAAATTTTCCAGAATTTTTCATCATGTTTAGCTATTTTTCACTATTTTTGGCCAAAACCGAGCATTAAATTCACCAAATATTCATCTTTTATCCAAAAATTACCAAAAATTCACAGATCTCATATTTTCATGTGTAGATCATCTCTGTGAAATTTCGTGACCCAAATCTAAGCACACGAAAATCTGTCCAAATTTCATATACACACGAAAACCGAACTATTTTGTGTTTTCTAGCTTTAGATCGCAAGGATCTCGGTTTCTAGCCTTTGCTAGCCGCTAGATACAACACTTACAAGCACAATAACACCACACCAAGCAAGTTATACCCACAATCAAGCCATTTCTTTCCTAGTGTCGGTTAAAACATCAAAACAACGATTTTGACCGTAAAAATCCGTTCTCTACTCTTTTTACTCATTTCTTGGACCAAGATCCCTTGTATAACATGTATACATCTCTTGATCATGCAAGAGTCGGTTTCATCTCGGGTTTTCACCCATCTTTCACTTGGAAACTCATTTTAACAAGATTTTAACCGTAAATTTTATTCTAAACACTTCTAACTCATTACTTGGATCAAGATCCTTTTTATAACTTGTATACATCCCTTGATCATACGAGAATCGGTTTTATCTCGGGTTTTCACCCGTCTTTCACATGGAAACCTCCTTTTCTCAATATTATAGAGTTATAAACAAGAATCAAGTATTAAAACATGTATATACCTTGAAAATTTTGATTAAAACTTGATGATCTTGGAAGAACACTTGAAGTTTGAGAGAATTTGAGAGAGTTTGTGAAGTAAAAAAAAGAAATGAAAATGTATAAAGTGTGTGTAAAGGGGCCGGCCTAAAGAGGTGGTGTGGGGGGGGCCCCACAAGTTCAATATTAGCCACACATTTGGATTGTGTAATCCGGATAATGTTGTGGATAATCTGGTTCAGTTCGTTTCTCGTTTAAACTCGTAATTCGGCTTAAAATGAGCCTAAAATGGTTGTTTTTCGGGTTAACATAAAATTTATATAAAACTGATTTAAAAACTTTAAAAACTTAACCCATGACATTAAAACATCATATTATTAATAATTACGCATCTTTTTCGGCTTGATTGATCGTCTCTTGCTTGATTTGGTGTTAAAGGTTTCGTTTAGCGTACCGACGTACCATTAAATCGAAATCCTTTTTCTGTGCTATAATTCACCTATCCCGAAGCATTCATACCTCGTAAACATCACTAAACATTATATACTTCGTCTATAATGTAATTCCCGGTTCGTTCGGGTTTCAATAATCGTTCATTGATTAATTGTAATTCCAATACGATTCACTATATAATCGAGTATGATTCGTACTATGAATCATATATACTCGTATATACGTACTATAACTCATATAATCAATATTTAAATGACACGTAAATAGTATATACCGGCTAGGGTATACCTGAATTTGCCGGAATCGTTACATTGATAGACAAAGACGGCGATGTCTCGGGAGCGGTTCATCATGTACCCACGTTTTTTACAGATGATATTGAACCATGTGGCTCCGGCTCTACCTCAGAGACGCCCGATCAGATACGTCGAATCATTGAGCAAACGTATCTTTGCTCAATGCCGCACGTCAAGTGCGAGGAGCAACCCTGAACGTCGTCCCAGGCATACTCCTCTATTCGGGTTTTTAATCAACCCAGAGTATGTTCCTGCTGGCGGGGACGAGTTCAGAGATCCTCAACCGCGACAAGCAAGAGCAACTCAAGTTGTTCCTGCTCCTGCTGTGCCTGTTGCGTCTACTGCAGAGGATATAGACCTTGACGCTGTTTTTGGAGGTCAAGGCTATTTTGACATGGATCATGTGGAAGAGGTGCAGGTCTCGGCTGCACAAAGTTTGGGTGTGAGTATGACTAGAGCAGCTACGTCGATGGCTGACTCCGATCTGGATGAGATTATGAATGAGGGGAGACGGTTGATGGTGTCTCGAGAAAGAACGATTGGGAAGAGGAAGAGAACGGAGGATGATGAAGAGTCGGAAGAAGAAGAAGACATACATAAGCTGATTAGAAGATCAAGACGGGAGAGGACAGGTGCTGGCATGGGAGCTGGAGAGACTTCAAGGACTGTACGATTTGCTCCAGCCGCACTGTCTGGTATGTCCATTGTTCCTTCTTCTGTACAGGTGACAAGTACAAGCGCTGCGGATGTTCCCGTGGTGGCTACATCAACGGCTGGCATTCCATCCACCACTACCATCCAGACGTCAACTCCGGAGATCGTGTCACTACCACCGCCAACGCTTACTCAATCGGTGGTAGCTGCTCGTTTTGTGGAGTCAACGGTCGTTACTGCTGTCAGGTATGATACCACCTACGGTTACGCCTGCTTCTGGAGTCTCGCCTTCGCCAATGTCAGACTCAGAGAGAATAGCTTCACTAGAGCGGATCGTGGCAGAACAATCGAAGACTATTCAAAGCCTAGTGGAAGCAAATCAACTACAGGCATCTCTCCTGGTCGAACATGGGAAAATCATAGATGCCTTGAAGGAGTTCTTGGCATCTCAGGGGGAGATGACCTGTAAGGGCGACGAGCTCAGAACGAAGAAGAGAAATGACCGTGACGATGATCCCAATGCATCGAAAGATGCAGGCGGTGAGCTGCCAAGAAATTCTGAAGCTCTTGGTACTTCCACAGCTGAGGGGGAGTCTACTGACGTGGCTGGTGGTTCTGGTGATGATGTAGTGTTGGTGGAAGATGATGTGATTGATGCGCTGAAAGAGCTTGACGACGACATGTTCAGTGATGAGGTGTTGTTCGATGAAGATGTGCTGTCGAGTGATATGATTGAGAAGATCGGTGAGCAGATTGTGATTGAAGATGGAATAGAAGAGGGGGAGATAGTAGAAGAAAACGTTGAACACGAGATCCCTGAGGTTGAGAAAGCCGACGTGAGTGTTGAGATGGATGAGACTAAGTGGGAGGAGCAGCCTAGGTGGAAGGAAGGCTGTGCTCATTGGTTTATCAAGACCAAGAAGCCTGCTGTTCCAGCCATGTTCAAGAAAAGTTATAACATCAAAGGCTATGCTGAGTCGAAGAAGGGAATTATCTGTTGGATTTATGATGAACAGATAAAATTGTTTGTGGTGAAGCGTTATGATGGCATTCAATACTTCAAGAGAATGTTGAGATCTCTCAATACGTTTCCGGAATGTGAGGTGAAAGATTTGGCCAGGTTGGGCCTGATAAACAGAAGTGACAACAATATGGCAAGAATGATTGAGAAGATTGTGTGGAAAGAAGGCATAAAAGAAAAGAAGTTTGAACTATTAAAGCCACAGAAGGGAAAGCTCGTGGAGGATACAGAGAGGGGATTGAGAAAAGATGGCAAGCCATGGATGGTGATGAAGTACAAACTGATCCGATGCATCAAGGAGGTTCTAATGAAGAATATGCCTCAAGATGTGTTGAAGAATCTAAAATGGTGGTACGTTGATTGCCAGACTGCTGAAGCCGTGATGGAAGACGAAGATGAACAAGAAGTGCTGAGGGTGTATGACCCGATGCATCTTGTTAACTTATCGAAAGCTGATTTGCAAGCGTTGAACGAAAAGAAGATATTCTATATTCCTGCTTGGAAGGATGAAGCAAGGAAATATCAGCGAGTAGTCACGGTGTGTGTTAGAGAAGGAGTGCACGCATGAAGATACAGGATTACAAGACAAGAGCTGAAAGATCAAGATATGAAGCTACTGCCAAGGGGGAGTCTGTTGGTGCATAGATGTCAGTAGTTCATTTGTCTAAAGTCTGTAATCGAGTCTGTAATATTGTTTATGTAATTGTTTGTAAAAGCGAAGTTGTTGACAAGTTCGCTTAGGCGATCTTGTTAACCAAGTGAAGTTGTTGACAAGTTCGCCTAGGCGAACTTGTTGAACGAGCGAAGTTAAGGACAACTTCGCCTGAGGCGAAGTTGTCGTTTATTTATATTGTTTAACTGTTTACTGTTTAGTAGTTGGTCAGTTAGTGTTTTGGTTGATCGAGTTCAGTTTACGTGAGTCTATTGACGTGAGTCTGTAAGTAACACGATTCGAGTTATCAATATAACGTGAGTTTTGTTCGTATCGTGTGTACGTGTGTTTGTGTGATTATATTCTACGTCCGTAACGATCTACACAGGGATTCCGCACCTGTGTATATCGGGATATCTCGTGTGATCCGTCCAGGGAACCTACATTCCTTGTTGACAAGATTCACACTTATAAAATGAATCATCATTTGATTCCAAAAGACCTTTTTTTGAAGTGTATGTATGTGATCCTTGTTTATGTGACCAAGGAGACAATGCCAAAGATAAGTCTTACTCAAATCCACTTTGAGTTTCTTGGTGCATGATTGGTACAACTTGTTATTAAAGGATGCGTTATCATGAACTAATTAATAAATGCCATTAGACGACATTGCTTTAAAATAAAAGACATCATTCATGAAAACACAAATACCATTGCCAACAAACTTCAAATCATAACCATATTGTCTTAAAATAGAAACGGAGATAATGTTCCTAGTCAAAGTAGGAGCATACAAAATGTTTTTCAAAACAACTTCCAAGCCATTTAGAAGCTTCAAAATGTAGTCTACTTGGGCTTCGACATCAACTTTTGCTCCGTTTCCCATGAAGAGACTTGCATCTCCTTTCTTGAAATGATTATTTCTTTTGAACTCATACAACAAATTGCATATATGAGTTCCACATCCGGTATCTAATACCCATGTGTTAGAAGAAATAACATTAAGATCAATATGGATCATGAATGTTGTAACCGAGGTTTGCCCCGCATCCCTCTTTGCTTTAAACTCTTGGAGATAGGTCGGACAATTCCTTATTCAATGTCCTTTCTCACCACAACCAAAGCACGGGTCCTCCTAGCTTACCATTAGATTCTTCTCCTTTGGTTTGGTTGGTTCCGCTTTAACCTTTCCTTTTAACTTATCCTTGATGTGTCCCTTACCTTTGGCAACCTTTGCCTTAGGTTTCGGGTGGTGCCTCTTCTTATTTCCACCTTCATTGATTGTGAGAACCGGTAAAACTTTTTTACCATTTCTTGCTTCGGCGGTTTTGAGCATTGCGTGAAGCTCACCAATGCTATTACCCCATCCATTCATGTTGTAATTACCAATAAGGATCATATTCCTGGCTAACTCTTTTGAGCCGGGACAATTTAGCCGTTCGAGTCGATCAATGTGGCTTTTCATCTAAGCACATAAGATGAAACCGATTGGGTTTCTTCCATACGACATGCATGAAGCGCTCGAACCATTTCGAAGCGTTCCACCCTAGCTTGAGTTAGGAACGTTTCCTTAAGTTGGGTGATCATGTCATGTGCCCCATGATTTTTAAAATCCTTTGGAATTTCGGAAATCATAGTTCCCAACATGAGGCAAGAAAGTTGCACCGAATCCTCGGTGTATTTCAACCAATCATTATAGACATCTAAATCGTCAATGTTTGGTTCATAGGGAATAGGATAGTCCAATATGTAGGATTTCTTTTCTTGTTTGAGAACAATTCTCAAATTTCGATACCAATCCATAAAATTGTTATAGTTAAGACGATCCTTATAAAGTATAGCTCTTAGTGATAGGTTATGCATGGGTGGGATAATTGCGTTAGGTGGATTATTTATAACACATCCTTTAATGATTAAAATCTAGAATCCAACGTTACATTCACATAGTAGTTAGGTGATATTTATCCAACTATTTAATTAACAAGGTAGTCAACGTTTGACGATTGCAATCCTTCGCAACTTCTAGTTTTATGGGATCGGTTAAACATCATATATTTAATTGGCATGTTTAATCCCATCAACACCTTTTACGCCATGCTTCGGTGACTATATTCACAAGGTTTCCAAATCAAGTCGTCCTAGTTAAACACACATGTGAATTTGCATATACAAGTGGTTAGGTGACCTTTATCCCACAAATATGGCAAACCCACCTCAAACTCACAAGTTTTCTCTAATGTGGTTAGGTGACAATTATCCCACATCAAGTTCTCAAGTGATTCGAGTGTTGTATAAAAGGATGGTGTTAAGCTTGTTTTAAAATGGATTTAAGTTTTCTAAATTCTAGATTGGAAAACTATTTATGTACCTTGTATTTGCATGCATTCAAATGAATGGTACTTTCTTTGAAAACCAATTTTCAAAGTTCCTTTTAATAAACCCATTTTATTGTGAAATCATTAACCTTTAATAAAACCAATTTTATTACCTAATGATTTCTAAGGAGCCAATTTTATGCAAGTTGTTGATATTAAGTTTGTTAATTATCCTTATCCAAATAAGATAAAACAAAATATAAATCAACCATGCAAGCATAAATAATCAGCCACAAGTTCATTACCATAGCCACCTAATTTGGCCACACTTGTTGACCGAAACAAGTGTGCCAAAAGTCTCTCCAAGGGGACCAAATGGGCAAAGGCATGTGTCGGTGAACTCCCACTTGATCCCGCATCCAAATGCCTGAAGTGTCCACTTTGTGTTGTGACCTCTCCACTTTATTTGGGCTCCAACTTCAGCTCCTTGCTTCCATGGGCCTCCAAGTTTGGGCTTTGGTCCTTTGGCTAGAATCCCATCTTGGACTATGAGGTCTATTAAGGCCCAAAAGCAAAACCCTAACTTTGTGTGCATCTTCTTTTACAAAAAATATATCCTAATACATTTTTCTCTAGTAAAAGAAATACAACTAATCTACTTATTATTTCAAACCAATATGAATAAATAAATAGATTACAAACCCAAATAAAATGAATATTACAACCAAATTGAATAGTCAAATGAACCACAACACAAACATTCATCCAAACACAAGGGTAAGGCTAGGTTATGAACATCCAATACACATCCAAATATGCAAGTATTACAAGTCTAAATGATTCCCCTTTTTAACCTCAAACTTTTCGGCCAAGGATAAGAAAACTGAAAGTTTCGGGTTTTGTCCAAACAAAACAACCAATCATCCAAATGACTTAATTCTTCAAGATTATCATATGAATGTAAATTATAATCTTGAAAAACCAAAGGGTAACCAAAAACCCAAAAAATTTCGGCCATATCGTGAACCACACCATAAAACCCAAAAATCTTTTAGGTTTATTGAAGCATGTATCCGTATAAGCGGCTCTTGATGCCATTGTTGGGTTTTAAAAAGATTATCAAAGTCATATAAACCCATTTATATGAAAAACGCAGCGGATTAATTTTTTTTTAAATCTTGTTATTTAGATTAATATAAAACCGATTTTATATGTAAAACCCAAAGCCGGATCCATATACGAGAATACATATTATCAAAATCAACATCCATAGGGTTTACGTAATACAACCTTTCAAGATGCAAGGAGGATAAATAAGATGATGGTTGAATAGCTAGACTTCAAGAGAGAAGTGTCGCAAGATTGTATACCTCCAAGCCACCAACAAACACCTTGTCTTGCTAAGATTTTATAACACTTGCACAAGAAAAAAAACTTCTTCCTTGTGTTCTATTCTTTGGCCGATTTCAAGGAGAGAAGAGAGGGAGAGGGAGAGAGAGAGAGAGAGACAATATTGCTTGTAATGTGTATGGTGGTGTTTGCCTTGTGTTCCAAGAAAATATAAAGAGATGTCATTAATTCAAGCAAGTGGGTGGGAAGTTTCCCTCCCATAAATAGCTGGCCCTACCAGGCCATTTATTATATTTTCTGGCAACACACTAATACTCCATGTACTAGTCACATGACTAATACTCCATGGCACGTAACATATGTCATTTCTAATCTATCTCTTTCTATTTCTTTTCTATATATGAAAAGTTTCAAAATCATCATATAATAATCCAGAAATTGCAATAAAAAAGAAAAAGGGAGGTTTGTGATGATTTTGAAATCTTTTCTACTATGTAGTCTAGTATCCTTTTGCATGAAGAGAATCAATTCGGTCGTTGTGATCGGACTCTATTATGGATTTCTGACCACATTCTCCATAGGACCCTCCTATCTCTTTCTTCTCCGAGCCCATGTTATGGAAGAAGGAGAAGAAGGAGCCGAGAAGAGGTTATCGGCAAAAACTGGTTTTATTACGGGACAACTCATAATGTTCATATTGATCTATTATGCGCCTCTGCATCTTACACTGGGTAGACCTCATACAATAACTGTCCTAGCTCTACTGTATCTTTTGTTTCATTTCATCTGCAATAATCACAAAAACTTCTTTTATTATGGATCTGCTACCAGAAATTCAATGCATAATCTCAGCATTCAACGTGTATTCCTGAATCTTCTCATTTTCCAATTATTGAATCATTTCAATTTACCAAGTTCAATGTTAGCGAGATTAGTCAACATTTTTATGTTTCGATGCAACAACAAGATTTTATTTGTAACAGGTAGTTTTGTTGGTTGGATAACTGGTCACATTTTATTCATGAAATGGATTGGATTGCTATTAGTTTGGATTTGGCAAAATCGATCTTGCAGGTCTATTCAAACTTTGTGACATACAACACTTTTGACATTCCATAAGTTTCATGCAATATATCATAACCAATATCATATATATATTATTTAACCAACCTCAATAATATCAAAAGATAATCTCTCTAAATAAATTATTCATATAATTTTTTTGATTCCTCAAGTGCAAATATTTAGAAACCCATTTTCTAAATATCATAAATGTTAATATTTATTTGTTAGATCATATCTACAATAAATATCATCGTGTTTGTCGATCATGTTATTGGGTATGACCCGACTTGGATTATAACGTATTAGCCACATCAATTATAATATGTATCTTGGTCAGACCGATTCCAACAGATATCTAAAGCACACTAATCAAATAAGTATACTAAAAAACACAAAGTATGCTGGAAGAACATGAAGTGTACTCTAAACAGTTAGGATAACCAAATAAGAACACATGTTTACTAAAAGACACTTAGAATGCATAAAGCATACATGAAACATTATAACATGTAAAATCATAAAAATTTTAGCATAAGGCACAATAAATTTATTACAAAGACTCAAACTTTTGTCATACAAACTTATTGACACTTTGGTGATTAAAGCTTAAACATAATGGTGAAAATAGATCAAATTTTTGTTTCTTCATTTCAAAACAAAACATTTTTTTTGGAAAGATCTCAACTTAGGATCATATTAACTAAGGGGCAAACAACCATTAAGTGTTGAACTAGAAAGAGGTCTGAATGTGTAAGAGTATCTAAACGATTAAGTGTTGAACCAGTAAAGTGTTGTTTGTTTGGACATCTGAATGTTAACGAAAATTGACTATTTTGCCCCTCTGCACTATTAGCAAACAGTCTGTTTAAACAAGCAATCTATAGAATATTTTAAACCAAATTGAACAAAACTACAAACAAAATACATATAGTAAAATAGCAAACCAACAATCGCACAGGTTTATTTGTTGTTGGTTCCTGAATTGGAACACAACCACATAAGTCATTTACATCCAAAAGTGGTCAATTGCGCATTTCGACAAGAACGTTATTTCCATTTGCAAAATTAAAACAAATCCAACATATAATAAAAATGCAAGTTTTTTATCCTTTGTAGACCAAAATCAAATCTATTAAAACCATCCTAGTTTGATCTCACCCCAGTGGCCCAAGAAAACCGACTATGGAACCCAATATTCGTGGCTGGTTGTAGCAATCTCTCCCCCGAGTTCACTGGTCTCGACGGCGAAGGACAATGGCAGAGACAAAGGGTTCTTCTTCCGTTAGTGGCGACTTAGCAGGCTCGATATGGATGTCAATGAAACATGAGAGGAACATTGGTCGAGTGGAGTAGGAAGTAGAAACTATAGTTTATCAGGGCCAAGGGTAATATTGTCCTCTGAACCATTCTACTTCTATTGTAATCTGACCCAATAAGAGGTAAATGGAACCATTCAGATGTATGATTTTAACAAACCAAACAACCTCATATCTGAGCAAATCAGACATGTACATCTGAATTGAACCATTTAGAGCTAAAAAACACCCCCCAAGTCACTTTACAACATATCATTCTTAGCATTATTTTGACATATCAGTCAGGTTAACAACATGAATTTCTAAAGTTAGCTTCAATTTCATTACAGTAGGGACATGCATTAAGGTTCAATTTTTTATATAAGAAATAAATCGACTCCATTTATAAACAGATGATGCCTCATATATCTTCTCAGATCTTATTCAGCTTTCTTCAGAGCACCCCAATTTGACTTTAACCCCATGAATCATGGTCAATGTTGTTTTTGATGACTAAACGGTTTTTTAAACATTGGAGTATTTTTCTATTAAAATTTCAAACTTAAAGGTTGAAAGTTGAACTTACATGCCATGTAATTCAGACTTACATGCCCTCCATTCAAGGTGTTTAGGACTTACTTTGATTGCGCCAACTTTCTAATTCTAATTGTAACGCCTTAATTTTGTGTAATTATCAATTTTTGGTTGAATTGTTTTTATCATTAAAGCACTTTTGTTCATTGTCATATGTAAAATATTTTATTTTTGGGTTTACCAAACACAATTAGGCTTGTGTATGACTGGGCAATTGTCTTTATGCGTATAATTTTGAGAGATGCATATAGATGCATGCATACTTCTTCAAAATGTATATCCACATTAAATTTAGCAATGCATTATGTTTATATCACATCAGTTTTTACATATCATGGAAAAATACCATACATATTAAGACTGTACTAATAGCCTTTTTATCATATTAAATCCATATGTTTAGTGTGGATAGTCAATTTTCTATCATTTCACAAAAGGTTGGATCATATTTCCATTTAAAAACATTTTAGACTCCTTCAAAATCTTTAACTAAATGATCAGTTTTTAACATTTTTCATGCTTCCTCAAAGCATATAACTGAATAATATTATCATGTCTCTTCTTGCAATCACCAAAAGCATTTTCTTTCAATCAAAACATTTTTACTCTATAAAAATTGGTTTTAGATTTTCATTTTGACAAAAAAATTTAACAAAATTTTCGTTATCATCCAAATGCAAACACGCATGTAAGCATTTAAGATGCACACACATATGAAAAACATAAACAATGCACACAAGATATGCAAGGATAGTCAGTGAGCACAGAAGCACACATAATCAATCAGACCTCATCAGAGTTTATCATTCCAAAGTCCTTTAATAGAAAAATGAATATGGTTTTGTCTAATGGCTTGGTGAATAGGTCAACCAAGTTGTCACTAGATTCAACCCTCTTCAACCTCATTAAACACTTGTCATTGCAATCTCTAATGAAATGATGTCTGATCTCTATATACTTAGTCTTAGAGTATTGCACAAGATTTCTAAGGATTAAACATAGCAGCAGTATTATCAATCAAAATAGGGGTATTTAAAAAATTCACACCATAGTACAACATCTATATCTAAATTCAAAGAACTTGTGCACAGCAAGTAGAGGCATCAATGTATTCAGGTTTAGAAGTTGAGATTGACACTGTAGTGTGCTTCTTGCAATGGCATGACACTAGCATGTATCTATTGGGTCGAAGAAATGACAAGTAAAGAGAAAATGAAGATTGGAATCTTCTCAAACTATCTGAAAATGGCTAAGTATGTGTACCGAACAAACTTAGGCCTCCGATCAAGCTTTTTACTTATCCTAGCAAGGTATTTTACCCTCCGGGCAAGGTTATCTTCTTGATTTCCTCTAATGTGTTAATCCGAGCAAGGTTCACATTGTCTAGCAAGGTTGTTCTTAAAGTCAAACATGGTTTGTTTCCTAGCAAACCCTTGGCTAAACCAAGCTAAAGAAACCAAGTATTTTGGAACATCTGGCAAGGTTTATTTAATAAACAGTGGTCCCAGTAAGCTTGAAGAAAGTTGATAAAGAAATATATTAAGGACTTATTCTAGTAAGGTACAACTCAGAGCAAGCTACAATGCTACCATCACAAGCTACAATGTTACAGACACACTTTGGTTTGTTCAATAAGTTAAAGTTTACAAAAAGTTGAAGGGATTTATGAAGAACATGTTTGATATGGTCAAGAGGATTGAAGTCTGCTAGGTGAATATTTTCTTAGGAAAATATTCCAAGTAAAGTCTGACCGAAGAACTGTTCCCAAGCACACTTTGGTTACCAGGTCTGCTCGAAGAAGACAAAAACTGCAAAGCTTACCCGAAGACCTGTTTACACATAGAATTTTTTTGTAATATATCGTTATGACTATGTATCAAACATTAAGGTTTACAGAAGGAATGACAGTGTTCAGAACATGCCTATAAAAGGAATAACTTAGGGCACACCTATGACACACGACACCCAAACCTTACACCTGATATTGATTTGACGTCTATCTTTATCACGTACGGATAAACATTTCATTCTGAAACCCTAATCGATTTCCTATTGTTTCTAATATATTATATTAATGGAAATCTTTTGAGTTACAGTGTGTGTTTGTTACTTATTTGTCTAGTAAGTAACATTTAGTGTGTTAGTGCTTCCGCCATTAATACCCTATTATTCTTTCCCAAAATAGCAAGTCGTTGACCTTCTTGCCGACATTTAATGTGTGGGTTACCACATAGTGATTGATCGATATAAACGGGACCGACAAGTGGTATCAGAGCTAGTACTGCTATTTGGGGGAAGAACTGTTGCTAATTTCAAGATGATGAATGACGTCAGCTGACTACTGTTTCATTGAATAGTGACGTCATCTGTCATGTTTTTCATTTCTCAGATCTACACTTGATTTGAGGCTTAAAAGTGTTTTCTTTTTTAGATATTCATTTCTTTGTTATTAATCTTGCTCTAATCAATCCGGATATATCATATCTGAGGTTTTTATCTATAGATCTAATTATTTTTAAAAGAAGTATTTAAGTTTTTATTAAAGTAATTGTTAAGTTCTTTCTTTATTGTTCAAAAATATCTTATAAAATAACAAAAAGATGTCTGGATATGAAGAGCTAGAAGTGTCTACTAACAAAAGTTTCAGATTGTACCGACATGAGAACTTCATAGAATGGAAAGTGTTATTCAAAGCAGCTGTCTTCTACATTGATGTAGAGATGTGGAATTCTATCAAGACTGGACCCTATGTGGCTGATGGAACAAACAACAAACTGGTTGTTGATGCTAGAATAAAGAAGGTTGATGACAGAGTATTAGCCATGCTGAAATTGGGATTGTCATGGGAGATAGTGACCAAAGTTGCTCACCATACAACTGCTAAAGCCATGTATAATGCTTTGTTAGACATGTTTGAAAGCAACATAGAAATGAAAAATCTCAAGAAAGAAAGGCTGAAGCAACAACTTGACTGTTTCAAGTATAAAGATGGTGAAAGACATAATTCTGTGTTGGAAAGATTCTTGACCATTATCAATGAAATCAGGATAACTGATCATGTGGTGACTGATTCTGATTTGAATACAAAGCTATAATGCACTCAATCTTGATAATATTTATCAAAAGAATGGTATACTGCCAGCAAATTCATTAGGCCAAAACCAAACTATAATCCACTCAAGCTTGATGATGTGATATGCATCATGCAAGCAGCAGAGATAGAGATGATTGAAAATGAAATGATCAAGGAAGACAAGCCATGTTTTCAAGTGACCAATGCTCTCATAGAACCAATGGGTAATTTTTCCACAAATAACCAACAACAAATCCCAATTATTGAAGAACCAAGTGAACATGGTGGTGATACACCAAGGAGTTTGGTTGCTGGAAGTTCAAGTAATCAGGGTGGACAATCAAGGTTCAATGTCTAGCTGATTGATGATAATGACTCTGCCTCAATGGATAGTGGGCATCCACCTTATGGTGGTGGTAATGTTGGTCAAGGAAATGAATACTAAGCCTTGTTCTCAATATTCACATATTCATACAACGCCTTTGTTGCCAAGAACATGATCCATACCAGTGTTGTTCGAGATGATCTTGAGCAAATTGATGCAGATGATCTAGAGGACATGGATCTAAAATGGCAAGCTGCTATGTTGGCATTAAGAAGCAAGAGGTTGTTCAAAAGGACATGAAGGTCTCTTGCATATGGTCCTAATGAAAGAATAGGTTTTGACAAGTCAAAAGCTATCTGCTACAACTGTAAACAACCAGGACATTTTGCAAGGGAGTGCAACCAAATAAGAAATTCCCAAAACAATCAGTTTGTTTAACCAAGAAACCAGTACCAATACCAGCAAGGTCAGCAAAGAAACTACAACAACAACAACAACTTCAACAACCAACAACCAAAACATAACCAACAAGTTGTTCCCCAAAACTAGAATTATCAAAGAAATAACAATCAGAACCCTCCATAAGCTCCTACCAATAACAACATAAACAACAATGTCAATCAACCCAGAAACCAAGGTAATGTGGCAGTGACTGCTCAACAAGAAGAAGGGAACTTTGACTGGAGTGATCATGCCAATGAAATTGTGAAGGCAAATGTGGCATTTATGGCCAACAATGAGAATGAAGTTGAACCCTCTACTTCTCAGGAACATTCAAACTCAACACTTGAATTACATGAAACAATTGAATCATTAAAAATGAAAGTAGGGAAGCTTGAAAGTGAACGTTTCAAGAAGCAAAACATGATTAATGTGTATGAATCAGGTGATATGACCTATGAGGATAGGATTAAAAGTCTTGAGCAAGACTGCATGGATAGTTATGGAAAGCAGTCTAGATATGTGACTGAGATTAATGGGTTGAAAAAGATGGTTATTGATGAGAAAGTGAAGAATACCACACTTCAGTTTGAGAATGACTTCTTGAAAAATCTAGTTGCAACAGGAAATATATGTGCGATTCTGACCAAAATCAAGGATGAAGATAGATACAAGGTTGTTCCTCCACCTTTCAATAAAAATTATTCTTTGAAAGTTGATAAGGAGAAAATAGAGGCATACCTTAATCAATTCAGAGATGTGTTCAAAGACAAGGAAGAATTCAATGAAAATGGATAATTTGTGGTGAAAGAAGAAAAGTCCATTGGTATTCAAGTTTTTGAAAATGACTTTGATGAAGAATGCTTGAATGGTGCAAGAAATGTGATGTATATGGGCATCACACTGATTCATGTCATGAAAGATTCACTTTCAAACCATTTCATGTACCAGACACCACAATTTTTGGATAAGATTTCAGTTTTTACAAGAAGAAGTATGATGAGTACTTGGGAAAAGGTAAGAAGTGTGCAGATGAAGTAATTAAAGAATTTATCAAGAAAAATGAAGAAACTGTCAAGAGTGAGAAGAAGACTGAGACTGTGGATAAGAAAGCAAAGAAGAATGTTGTTCAACAAGTGAAAAAGAATACACAACCCATCAGGATTGTTCCTAACAGAGACTCTAGGTCTGTGAAGTCTGATGAGGCTGAAAGGTCACCAAGAGGTGAAAAGAAAGTGAAAAGAGAAGTGTTCACTAAGAAGAAGCCAAGATAGCTTAATGGTGATGACATATTCTTATTGAAACATGGATTCCTTTGGAAACCAAGGAATGAAACTGTAGTGACAAATGTGAAGAAAGAATATGTCATTGAAGATTGCAAGACTATCATTCCATATGTGGGAAGCACATATGATAAAGGAAATGAATCAAATGATTCTGATTCTTGTGAAGTTGTTTATGAGGATCCTAAACCCCTTCCCAATCCTAATGCACGCCTGTTAATGTCACTAATGATTTGCAAGTTGATTCAGCTTGCACTTCATTACTTAACTAATAATTTTCTTTGATATGTGCATGGACAGTCCACAACAATTAATGAATTATGGTATACGGACAGTGGATGTTCCAGTCACATGACATGTGATAAGAGGTCACTAGTGAATTATGTAGAGAGGTTTGAAGGACCTTTTGCATTTAGGAGTGATGAGAATGGAGGGAAAATTGTAGGGAAAGGCATACTCACAAATGGGAAAGTTACTTTTGATAATGTTTTCTATGTTGAAGGATTGCAATATAACCTTTTGAGCATCTCACAAATGTGTGATAAAGGTTATAACATTGCTTTTGACGATTCTCATTGCTTTGTTCTCAAACCTGACTTTGTGATTCCTCAAAACATGATTATGATTATGGCTCCAAGAAATGATAAGTTGTATGAATTGAATATTAAAGATGCCATTTCAAGGGGTGGAACTTGTTTTGTATCAAAAGCCACTGAAAATGAAACCAAATTGTGGCACATAAAGCTTTGTCATGTCAATATAAAGAACACGAACAGACTTGTGAAAGGTGGGTAATTGGTTTACCCACAAGGGAGTTCAAACTTGATGACAAATGCATTTCAGGTCAAAAGGGTAAGCAGCAGAAATCATCACACAGACAAAGCTCATAAACTCAATTGATCAAGTGCTTGAAATGCTTCATATGGAACTATTTGGTCCTGTGAGTGTTTCAAGAATTGGCAAAAAGAGATATTGTCTAATGATAATTGATGATTTCTCAAGATACACATGGGTTTATTTCCTAAGTTCCAAAGATAAGGATGTTGATTTGATAAAAGGTTATGTGATAAGGATTGTAAATCAATTGAATGTAAGGGTGAAGGTCATGAGAAGTGACAATGGGACTGAGATCAAGAATGGGGTAATGGATGAGTTTTGCAATGTAAAAGGAATTTTTCAACAGTCAGTGCTCCTAGAACTCCCGCACAAAATGGGGTTGCGGAGAGAAGAAACAGAACACTTATTGAGGGTGCAAGAACCATGCTATCATATGCTTCCTTGTCTGTCACTTTTTGGGCAGAAGCAATCAACACTACTTGATATGTTAAGAACATAGTACTTCTCAATAAAAGTCAAGACAAATACTCCCTATGAGATTTTTTTTAAAGGAAAGCCCTACATCAAGTTTCTGAAGCCATTTGGTTGCAAATGCTCACTGTTGAACACCATGGACTATCTTTACAAGTTTCAATCAAAATCCTTGGATTGTTTCTTAGTTGGGTATTCAACACACTCAAAAGTTTATAGAGTCTATGTGAAAGACCATTTGAGTGTGATTGAGTCCTCTGATGTGATATTTAATGAAAATCAATTCAATATAGTGGATGGAGCATCATGGCTATTTGATCTTGAGAAGGTAATCAAGTATTTCAAGATTTATCCTGAAGACTTTGATGAATTTTTTTACAAAACAATTGTGCATGAAGAGAATAATCAAACGAAGATTGATTTAGATAAATTGTGGTCCAAGGTTGCTGGTAAAAGGACTGAATATAGATTCATTAAGGATCCCTCAACTGCTGAAAATGAACTAGTTCAAAATCCAGTTCAAGATCAAGACAAGGTCATAATCCAGGACAAGATCAAAAACATGGTAATCAAGAAAATCAAGAAGTTCAAGATGATCATATCTTGAATGAGGAAGATCCTAGCAACCAGCAAGATCAAAGTCAAGAACATGCTGCAAGAGAAGCACGATTTGAAACTTTGTTTTCAAACTTGAATAGTGGAAATAATGTTGCTTCCACATCACAACAATTTCCTGATGAAGCAACTGAATTTCATGATGCAACAACTGATTTGATAATTGATGAACCTGATCTCAATGACACAAATCTTGATTCAAATATGTCTACTAATGGAATTCTGCAAACTTCCTATGTTGAAAGAAATCATCCACCTGAAAACATTATTTGGGACATTAATGAAAGAGTTACAAGAAGTTCATCGTAATACTGCAAACATTTATTTGTACTCCTGCTTTCTATCCCAAATTGAACCCAAGAACATTGTTCAAGCTTTAAAAGACAATAGTTGGGTAAAAGCAATGCAAGAGGAGTTGGCTCAATTCAAAGATATGCAAGTGTGGGAACTTGTAGACAAGCCAAGGAATAGGTATGCCATTGGAACCAAATTGGTTTTTAGGAACAAGATGGATGATAAGAAGGATGAGAGAGGGATTGTTATAAAGAACAGAGCTAGACTAGTTGCACTAGGCTGCTTACAATAAGAAGGTATTGACTTTGAGGATGTGTTTGCACTATTGGCAAGACTAGAAGCTATCAGGATCTTTCTGACCTATGCTGCTTCAAAGAATATTAAAGTGTTTCAATTGGATGTTAAATATGTCTTTCTAAATGGAAAAATATAAGAGGAGGTGTATGTGACTCAACCACCAGGTTTTGAGGACCTTGATTATCCTAATAGTGTATAGAAGTTAAACCAAGCTTTGAATGGATTGTATCAAGCTCCAAGAGCTTGGTATGATGAGTTGTCAAATCACATGCTTGCTAATGGTTTTCAAAGGAGAGCCATTGACAAGACCTTATTCTATAAAAGGAAAGGAAGAGATTTACTCCTTCTACAAGTTTATGTAGATCACATCATCTTTGGTTCTACCAATGAACAAATGTGCATTAAATTTAAGGAAGTAATGAAGTCAAAATACTACATGAGCTCCATAGGTGAAATGAATTTTTTCTGGGTCTACAAGTTCAACAAAAGAAAGATGAAATATTCATTTGTCAATCAATGTATGTGCAGGATATTTTGAACAATTTCAAGTGTCATGACCTCAAAACTACTTCAACTCCAATGGACACCAATGAAAAGATGATTTCATATTAAAAGGAGGAGCCAGTTAATGAACATGAGTACAGAGCAAAGATTGGATCTCTGCTGTATTTGAATACTTCAAGGCCAGACATTATGTTTGTTGTCTGTGTTACTGCAAGATTCCAATCAAGTCCAAAGATGTCTCCCATGACTGTTGTCAAGAGGATTTTTAGATACTTGAAAGGGAAACCTGATTTGTGGATATGGTACCCAAAGAACCATGCCTTTGATTAATTGCTTATACAGACAATGACTATGATGGCTGTAACATGAATAAAAAATCCACATCTGCAGTTTGTCAATTTCTGGGAGACAGGCAAGTGTCATGGCAGTGCATGAAACAAACTACAGTGTCCATCTCAACTGCTGAAACTGAATACATTGTTGCATCTTCCTGTTGTGCACAAGTTTTTTGGATTTAAAATCAGATGTTGGTTATGGTCTGATTTTCTTAAACACCCCTATCTTTATTGATAATACTGTTGCATTGTTTATTGTTCAGAATCCAGTTTAACACTCCAAGACCAAGCACATTGAAATCAAACATCATTTCATTACAGAATGTAATGAGAAAGGATTGATGGAAATGAAAAGAAATATATTAAGGTCATATTCTAGAAAGATTCAACTCAGAGCAAGCTACAGTGCTACTAGCAAAAGCTACAGTGTTACCAGCACAATTTGGTTTGTTCAATAAGTTAAAGTTAACAAAGAGTTGAAAGGATTTCTAAAGAACAAATTTGCTTGTAGGAACATATCGAGCAAAGTTTCCTATGGTGAAGATGATTGAAGTATGCTAGGTGAATATTTTCTTAGGAAAATATTTCATGTAAAGTCTACCCGGAGAACTGTTCTCAAGCACACTTTGGTTACCTGGTCTCCTCGAATAAGACAAAAGCTGCAAAGCTTACCCAAAGATCCGTTTACACTTAAGAATCTTTTTGTAATATGTTTTTATAATTATGTATCAATCATTAGGGTTTCTAGAAGTAATGACAGTTATCAGGACATGCCTATACAAGGAATAATTTAGCGCACGCCTATGACACACGACACCCATACCCTACACCAGATATTGATTTGACGGCTGTCTTTATTACGTACGGATAAACATTCCGTTCTTAAACCCTAATCGATTTTCTATTGTTTCTGATATATTATATTAATGAAAATCTTTTGAGTTACAGTGTGTTTGTTACTTTTGTGTCTAGTAAGAAACATTTAGTGTGTTAGTGTTTCCGCTATTAATACCCTATTGTTCTTTCCCAAAATAGCAAGTCGGTAACCCTCTTGTTGACACTTAATGTGTGGGTTACAACACAGTGATTGATCGATATAAACGGGACCAACAGTATCCTAAAAATTGGCATCCACCTAATGTAGACTTTCTACTCATGATGCAGCAATCATAATCACCATCAATTTATGCAAGTAGATCAAATGATCGATTCTTAACCAAACAATTCTCCTTTAGATGGTAGAAGATAAGCTCGGAGAAATTGAACGGTTAGTTCCATATTAGAGAAAAGAAAGCAGATTGGAGCATTATCCGAAATTCATCATACCCACCTTTTTGTCCCCAAGGCAATGAATCAAGACGTGTAATAAATACTTGTATGGAGCACACAAGTACACTTTTTATATTGGGAACGATCAATGTCTCTAGTATAAAACAATATCCGAAATAACCCTCGTATCAACGCCTTATCGAATTCACATGGAAGATCCAAGTTGTCAGCAAATCTTAGCACCCGACGTATCACACCGGGAGTGATAGTGATAGTTGTCTTGTTGATCTCGGCAACGATGTAGTTCTCGGACTCCACATACTTAGCTGAATCCCAGAAAGGACAGATTATGCTAAAATGTACGGGGACATCAGCGGTTATAGCAAATGCTGTCATTCCTTATAACGAATGGCATGATACAATTACATCAGATTACCGAATAAGTGAATGACGAATGTATATGAACAAATGAGTCCATTCGTCAATTAAGTATATGAACAAAGGTTCATTCGTAACATAATGACACGAATGAGGCTTATTAGTTACGAAAGGTCAACGAATGGGATCATTCATATCTTTCAGACACGAATGACCAGTTTATTCGTTGTTCATAGAGAACGGATACCAATAATTATCTAAATTTGACTCAATTCGTCAAAGTCAAAAGTAACTAGAAACCCAATAGTCAACATGAAGACAAATTTCCAATTAACCATCAGTAACGATGAATCAATGAAACATATGCATCATTGAACTCGTATACTCATCGTTAATAATCCCCTATCAAGAATTTATCCAAAAACACGTTTTACTGGATCATATGATTAATAAATATAAACAGCTAAAGATTTGAGTAATTAACCCATCATATATTAACGAAATTGATCGCGTTAGATTCTTCTTTACATTATGCATCTTAATCCATCGATGAAAATGGATTTAATGATGATGAAAATTCTGAAAAATTTTAACAGAGTTTCTTTCTGATATTGCTTTAAACAAGGTGAACGGATGGATTGATTCGTTCACCCACTGTTCAATATAACGTCTAGATCTGCAGGCAATCCCAAGAATACGAATAGACTCATTCGTTAATTCAAAACTAACGAATTACCCATATTCGTTGCTTCATTCGTTAACCAAAATTAACGAATCAACAATAAGTTAAATTTGATAATGAATCAACCCAGATTAGGTCTTCAATCATTATCATTATTAATGACGAATGATGTCATACGTTATCAGTGTAGCGGAAGAGAATGATGATAACGAATAAACTTATTCGTTAAACAATTAAAAGATGAATGACCATCATTTGTTATCAATACAGATAGAAAATGGACTCTATTCGTTATGATTACTCATAGCGAATAGTAATTAAACTGACAATTAAAAAATGAAAACAGTTTTTTAAGATTCAAGAGTTAAAAAATTCATCGAAAACCCATGTCCCGATTAACTTTACCTTAAGAATCTTACCACTCGGAGTAAGATGCAATACGTTAACGTGCTCTGCGATCAAAACACATACGATAAAAGATTTAACTTAAACATATTACCTTAAAACATTAAAATAAACGAAATAAAGATAATCGTAGGAAAATCTTTTTGGTATTTTCTTTTTCTAAATTTACCACTTAGCTTAGAAATCAAAAATAAAGCAGAAAACAAAATAAAAACGATATATATATATATACAGGATGAGTATCATTAAAGAACTCTTAAATTATTTAAGAACTTGAAGGAACTCTTGAAAACTAACATTTTTTATAAAAAAATTTGTATGTTAGTGTTATTTAAGTGTAGTTTTATCACTATTTATATCTATATTTACTATTACAAGTATGAAAATTAGTTTTTACACATATCTAATTTTTTTTTTTCATATATGTAAATTTGTTATTACATAAATTTTACACATATGTAGACTTGTGATTTATATATGTAACTAAAAAATTATATATAAAATATGGTAAAACTAGTCTCAAACAATGTTAATATATGAAAAAAATTAAAAAACATGTTTGGTTCTTAAGAGATCCTAGAAGTTTTTAACTTTTTTGGAGTTCTCAAATGATACTAACTCTCTCTCTCTCTCTCTTTATATATATATATGTGTATATATATATTTGGTCTTATATATTTTTGAATTAAATCAAATAAAATTAAAACAAATTTAAAATCTATTCTACGAAAGCAATATATATTTTTCTGAGTTGAGTAGAGAATCATATTAACCAAATCGCTCTTCCATCTCAGTTTATATTAATTTCAGCATTATTATGAATGGTATTAAGTCGGTCATTGATATTGTTGTCCACTTAAATCTTATAACAAACATTCGAGTATTTTTGTGATGATTTAATTTTCAATCAAGGCACAGAATATCAGAAACTATCAGCCTCTAATCTCGGTTTAGGCGTAGTTTGACTTTTACCATGTCACCAGAACTTGACTTAAATCATTATGCTGCTGATCAAAATATAGATTTTATAGATTTATTAGAAATCTAAGCTCATATTCCCCAATACAAGGTATACCCCCGTTATCAAGCAATACACCAAGCTTCCTTTACTGTTAGTGAGTATGCACGAATTCATCTGAAGGCTTACAGACATACAGCAGTGATCAAGTTTAATGACTTTGGGTTCGCTCTAAAAGCAGTTCAAATATTCATGTTTATGAATATCCAGATGATAAGCCGCGTAAAGACTCACAGTGTCCAGAACCCGGATGAATCCCATCAAAACAGGATTTAAGGCCATAAGACCATGCACCGTTGAAGTGCTAACTATAAACTAGATGCATTTATTTAGAATTTTGTTTTTGGAGATCTAATAGACATAAGGCTTGACTATGACAGGCTATTACATTTTTGCCTTCATTACCGAAACTTTTGGAAGAGATTAACACCTCTTTCAATTCGGCAACCTTAACAGTTTGTTTAAGACCTATCAATGCACCAATTTAATTAAGCACTTAGTCTTTTAAGCTTATTTCTTTCTGGATATGAGACTAGATGATGAATGTACTATCATTATTTCTTTTTTGCTTCAAAACTCCTTTTTGAGGAGCATTAAATTTTGAAATATATGATTTTTTTTGGTTTTTCTCTATACAAACAGAAAAACACAATATTTTTGTATTTTCCCATTTTCTCCCCCAAAAACCAAAATATTACAAATAACCAAGACAAAATAAACTTTACAATCCGAGATTAAGGATATTAGCAAGAGTTTTCAATCTGTTTAAATCAAGCAAAATGTTAAAGCGAGTTTTATTAAAAGCTTTGGTAAACATATCAGTTTTCTGAAAATCTGTGTTCACCTTCTCTAGATCAATTAATTTCTTTTCAAAACAATCATGGATAAAATGATATCGAATTTCGATAGGCTTTGTCTTATAGTGGTGCACGGGGTTCTTCATTATATATATAGCCGCCGAGTTATCAATAAATATGAGAGTATTAAGAAATTTCAAACCATAATCCCGCAAGTGTTGGTGGATCCAAAGAACCTGTGAACAGCAACTCAAGGTTGCCACATACTCAGCTTCTATAGTTGAAGTGGAGACCTTTGTCTACTTTTTAAACTGCTAGTAAACAAGTAGGCTTCCTAGATATTAACACCTGATATAGTCAACTTGAAGTTGATCTTGCATCCTCCATAGTCCTAATCGGAAAACACTGTGAGATCAAAGCTATCATCCTTGGAATACCATAACCCGGTGTCAAGATTACCCCTCGGGAATTCGATTGATACATGGCTATTAAACAAACAACAAACATGATATCAGACAAGAAGAAGTTAGATACATTAAAGAACCTATCACTGCTCGGTACAGGGTTGGATCCGAGGTATCCTCTAATTCATCAGGTGACAAATTGTGACCCACAGGAAAGGGCGTCGAAGGGATTTTTCCGGCAGTAATCTTGAATCGACTCAAGAAATCGTTCACATATTTCATATGATGAATAAAAATTCTTGCGTCAAACTGATGAACCTCCAACCCTAAGAAGAAATTCATCTCCCCCATCGAGCACATTTCAAATTTCATCTGTATTGACTTCTCAAAATCCTTACACAGCTTGTCGATCGTAGAACCAAATATGATGTCGTCGACATATATCTGGACGAGGAGCAAATCATCTTCGACAATCTTATAAATAAGAGTACAATCCACAGTCCCTCGTTTGAGGCCACTACCAGTCAGATGGTCATCAAGTGTGATGTACCAAGCTCTCATGGCTTGGTGTACACAATAAAGTGCCTTGTTTAATCGGTAAACACGGTCAGGGTAGTCTGGATCTTAAAAACCAGGAGGCTGCTTCATGAATACCTCTTCATTAAGTTCCCCATTGTGAAACTCACACTTGATGTCCATTTGATAAACTTTAATATTCTTGAAAGTTGCATAGGTAAAAATATTCGTATACCCTCCAATCGTTCAACTGGAGCATATTCTTATGTGTAGTCTACGCCTTTTGCTTATGAAACCCTTGCACAACCAAACGTGCTTTTTTCTGATGATGACTCCATTATCATCCTTTTTACATTTAAAGACCCATTTTGTTGGGATTGGCTTCTTAACTCTATCAGGCTTGTCAATGAGATCCCAATTACCCAGTCGACTAAACTGTTGTAGTTCCTCTTGCATTGCTTCTACCCATGAAGAATCTTCAAGCGCCATACGAACACTCGTCGGTTCCATTTGAGACCGAAAGCAAGTGTATTTAGAGAGATTCATGATTCTTGAAGAATGCATATCAGCATACTCACACAATACATTAACGTCACTCGAATTAGCAAGATAATGACGTGTTTGCACACCAACAACAAAATTACCAATGATGTCGTCATGAGAATGATATGTGTGAATCCGAAGAGTCGGATTCTCAGGCACAACAACATTATCATTTAAATTTGTAAGAATCTCTTCAACATCATGAGACGATTCACCAATCTCATGAGTTTTAGGAAATGGAATTGAAGAGGAATCAACAAAATGACCATCATCTGATGTAACAGAAATAACGTTAGATGTATCAGGAAGATCATCTTGTGTAACATCATCATAATTAGAATTTAAAGATCTCGGTGTGGAAAACAATTGATGTTCTAACTTTGCACGCACTAAGTCTTCGTCAGGTTGATCAACTATAAGAGTAAACGAATTAAAAAAAACTCTCATAGTCAAACATCCAATCAGGACCCTTGCTAGTAGGAAGAGTTGTGTATCTTTGACAATCAACATGGTACCACTCTTCAACACAGCCGGAAGTGAAATTGAAAACCCGTTTCTTAGGCGATGCATATCCCAAGAAATAACCTTCAAAAGCTTTTTCTTTGAATTTTCCTGGATCTCTTTTCAACATAGTACAAGGACACCCGAAAGGTTATAAAAACTTCAAATTAGGTTTTTGATTGTTCAGAAGCTCATAATTTGTCCTTTGTGGTTTCTTTACAGTCAGAATACCATTAAGCGTGTAGCAAGCAGTGTTCACTGCTTCATTCCAAAATTGGACAGGAAGCTTTGAATCTGCTAACATTGTTCTTGCTCCTTCAATCAGTGTTTGGTTCTTTTGTTCAGCAACACCACTCTTTTGAGATACATATGGAGAAATATATTCTCGATGGATTCCTTTCTGAATACGTACCAATATAGTATTCTTGAACTACGTACCATTATCACTCCGAATACGTCTCACCTTGAATTTGTATAGTAATTCGATCTTCGTGATTAGATTTTGAACAAGAATGGGCGTCTGATCTTTCGAACTCATAAGTAACACCCATGAGTATCTTGAATAGTCATCAGTGACAACCAAACAGTACCAATCTCCAGCAATACTCGCCCGATTCACAGGACGAAACCAATCCATAAGAAGTCAGTCCAATAGAGTATGAATGGAATTAATTAACTTAGACGGGTGTGACTTCTTCTTATGTTTGCTCTTTTTGCATGCAACACAGTGATCGGTTAACTTGAAGTGTTTCAGTTACCCCATCCACCAAATCATTTGCCAACAGATAGTTCATCTTTCAAACATGAATGTTACCCATACGCCTATGCCACAGAATCGAGTCCTTCTCGGTCGCGTTTGAAACAAATACGTTTCAACAGAACTTGTAGTCAATACTTTAGTACTCTTATTAAGTATATAAATGTCATTTGACTGAGGAGACCTCATAACAACGATGTCTTCTAGAATGACATATTCTAGTTTGAGTATTATGCACTCATTGTCAGTAAATATAGTGGTATACTTCTTATCCCAAATTTAAGACACGCTCAACAGATTGTGAGCCACTTTTTCACAATAATTTACTTTCTAAAATGTAATACAAAAATTTGACACTTTCCTTCTATTGTAATCATTCCCCTAGAATTACCCACGAAGGTTACATAACCCCCTTGAATATTCTTAACATTGGATAGTAGGTTGATGTTGCCGGTAATATGACGAGAGCATCTATTATCCATAATCCAATTTTCACCAGATATAGTCTTGGATAAACTCTCATCGATTTAAGCCAGGCATGCAAACGACGTTGGTTGCATATTGCAGGAATCATCAGAATCTGATTCTGTTTGACTCATTTTCAGATGGCAATCCGTTTCCACTAGCATCTTGAAAATTCTCAGTTTCTTGAACATTACCAGATTATCTTGATCTCCATTGCCCAACAGTCGTTGATTCCATTCTATCCCTTCAACGATGAGTGAAGCTTATGATCCTGCAGCCTTTGAAGACTCTCCCACAGAAGGTTTATCTTACACCTCAGTAAAAGTCTTTCATGAACTTCTGTCTTGAGAGAGAGGACCATTGTATTCCTTATTTGGCTTATCACATTCATTAGCAAAATGACCAAACTCTAAGGAACTGTGACATTTGACCTTCAGTTTGTCAAATCCAACCCGTTAGTTCAAAGACGGTAAATCTGTTCCATTTCGTTGAATAAACTTCTTCACTTTTCGTATAATCATAGCCATGTTCCATTTGAGGTCCATTAACTTTAAATCATCAGGATTAATCTGATCATAATCTTCATCAGTCAATTCACTTATAGTAATCTTCCTACCCACCAAGGTTTCATAGGATGTCATGAAAGCACTAAGGAAAGCAAAATTCTGTTCAGCTTCCTTCATGTTTACATTTGGTGATATAGTAATGACATTAGTAGTTGATCCACTATAGGTGTCATTAAACCTAGAAGCCATGAAACATGCATTTGGATCACTATTGGAAGATGATCCCTCTTGTGAAGTTTGAGTAAGAAATGCATTAACTGGAGCGCAGAACTACTCAAAGGTAAACAACCTGCATATAAAATCGGTTCTTGAGTTTCTTTTGATGACTTTTGACATTTCAAGTCTTACTCTCGATATTCAATCTCTTGCACAAATTCCATTGCCGTAAGATCTTCATTTTTAAAGAAACTATTTTCTTAAAGTACCATGAGAAACGTCGAGCAAGAACTTGGAGGAGCATTTTTCACAGTATTAATCTTATCAACTTCACTTGGTTCCATCTTTAACTTATTCATCTCAGCTATAAGATGATTGAATCTTCTAAGCATTTCCTCCATATTCTCTCTTTTCAACAGATTAAAATTTCAAAAATGAAATTTTAGTATCATCTTTTTACTTTCCTCAGTATTACCCATACTTCTCATTTTAATGTGCTGAAACAAAGATGCGCAAATTTTAATACTTCATACTTGATGGAAAATATTATTGGGTAATGCCATTGTTAACATGGAATATGCCATTGTTTCAATCTCTAAAGCTTTCTTTTCTTATTGGGAATATTGAGAAAAAGCTTTTGGAATAAACCCAGTGGTTTCACTACCAACCGTAGGTACCTTATAAACATCATCAAGACATCTTGAACAGTCTGGATGTACATACCCTTGATGTGCTCTAAAACGTGTTTCCCATTTAAAAAAATCACTAAACATCATTAAACGAGGAAATTTTGAATGAGATCTGATCTCAACATCAGGATGTAACATTTGTTGGATCAACAAGTTCTGAGAAGCCAGTGCGTAATAACAAGCCATCTCAAAAATTAGGTTAAAATAAACATTTTAGCTTAACAATGTCCAACCTTGATACTTAGAGGTTTAAAATGAAAATATCAGTAACAAATGGGTATGACGAATGGTTGATAAAGTAACGAATGGTGAACAATGGCGAATGGATGTATGAATCATGTAACGAATGAAGTGACGAATGGTTCTTAGTCTTCTCGAATAAAGATAACAGATAGCTATCACGAATGAAGGGTCAAAGATGACGAATCAACACCTGAATAGCTTAGCGAATGGCTAACGAATGTGGTAGCGAATGTGAGAATAATGAATGAGTATTTATCATGAATGAATAATAACAAATCAGCCACAGTAACGAATAAGGTTGTTATCCTGTTGTAACAAACTTGACACGTGGCAATATTCAGTTAAGCTCAGATAACGAATGAAGATTATATGCGTAGCGAATGATCATAATCATCATAACGAATGACTGAGTATCTTGAAATCTTTAAAGATTCAAAGTACAATTTCCAGATCTTGAACTATTTCCATATTCAAACTTTAATCCAGACGATCACAAACTGATGGGTTAATTGTCCAAATCTTAACCAAACCACACAAGTAATAGCTCAAAATACTTGTCTCAGTACCACGGAAAACCCCAAACATTCCTAACCACTATAATCAATCCAAACTCAGTCCAAAAACCGTAATCAACACAACACAGAATCTTCTGTTCCCGTAACATCCAAATTCAATCCAATTCCATTCCAATTTACTTTAATAACTCAATTCAACAACCACACAATCCACACAACCAATATCGAATCCAATTCCCATCAAGTTATCAACCAATCAACATCTCAACATGTTAATTCAATGAAAAACCGATAAAATCAAATCTTAATCTTAATTAACAATCAAACCGTGAATTATCAATCAATTCATGTTGAATTACCTTAACACATACACAATCTAACCCTGTCGGATCTGATACCCCTTGAGAGAGCTTGAGCTAACACTCGATTAATCAATTCTTATCAATTAACTAATAGATCTAGTTATCTGATATGTGTATGTGATTGATACGTTAAAGAATGAAGTGTGTGAGTTATTAAACGGACAGAGTAACGGCTTAAAGAGAGAAATACTTAATCAACACTTCAATTATGCAGGCTGGATCAACCTATATATAGAAGACGAATGCCATTCGTTACACATTCCATAACGAATGGCCTTCATTCGTCTTCATTACATTAATTAACTAAATGGTATAGCGAACGACTCATTCGCTATACCCCATTTTCAATATTCCATGAAGAATGGATATGTATCAATAAAGATTAAGGTCCATTCTTTAAACATCCATAATGAATGAACACGAATAACATAATAACTTATAATTCATTAAACATGATTGACTAATGACTACATAAGACTTAATGAATGGGCTTATAATTATCAAATTACCCTTACATAATAATAATAATAATAATAATAATAATAATAATAATAATAATAATAATAATAATAATAATAGTTATAATAATAATAATAATAATAATAATAATAATAAAAATAAAAATAATAATAATAATAATAATAATAACGATTACAAAGACTCGAGAGAACCAAAACGTGCACTAACAAAACAAGATGATTAAGAAGGATCATAAGGATTATTCAGATCAAGATCTACAGAAATTTGAATTGGATGCCAAAGCATATGTTGTACTTGCCATGGAAATTCCGAATAAAATTTACGGCAGATTAATTCATCACAAGTCTGCTAAGGCTTTGTTGGATGCACTGAAAGAACAATAGGGTGGAACCCCACAAGTCATTGAGAATACTCGTGAAATTCTTAAGAAACAATATGAAGCATTTTATCACTTAAGATGAGAGAGTTTAACTCAACAATACAAATGATTCACAACTTTAACAATGAACTAACAATGGTGGATATTACTTTTACAAACTCTGCTCTTAACAACCGAATTCTCATATCACTTTCAGAAAATTGGGACACTCATGCTATTATATTAAGAACTCTACCAAATTTTCAAGATTTGAGTTTGACTACTCTTCGTGGTATGCCAAAATAAGAAGTTTATCGCTACTGGTAAATCAGCTGATGATTTTACTATTGGATCAACACTTCTATGTTAAGAAACTCAATATGTCCAAATTGCTGACCAAGGTTATTACTAACACATAGACATAACAACTTGTATTGGCTCATGTAACACCCCGTAACCGCAGCGGAAACGTAAACGGGATGCAACAGACACGTCTGATATCAACAGCATTGCTTATAAAGAAAACACCACTACATTAGTTCACACCATATTACATTGTTCCGAGTTTAGTTATCGTCTAGGCGTTAGCACATAAGTTTTACCAACATTACATTAACATATTTAATACAAAAAGATCATTAAGCTTCCACAAAAAACACGCATCGTCAAGCATGTAGTAATTATTCCAGTTTGGGAGTACCTAGAAAGCATGTAAAGAAAACGGGTCAACTACGAATAGTTGGTGAGTTTCACTAATTTAAATAACAGTGACAAATCATTATAATAATCATATATTAGCGATGTAATTATGCTGAGCCCACAAGTGAAACCTCTGACTATCCACATACAACCCCGTGGCATACTCCGCCCACGGACCTGCCCCAAACCGCTATGCCTAACATTACATAGCAAAAATATATAACAACAAAATAGACATGTGCAACTGGCTGGGAAACATCAGCAAATCCATGCCGGACCAGTTGGGTTTGTCAGACCAATAGTACTATTCACACTCTACCGGCTTTCAGTTAATCACTCGTGTTGCGGGGCCTTACAATGTTAGCAACTCAGACAATTACCATCTTAGTACATTTCCGTACGATTCCCGTACATTAAAACATATATAAATACACGCAAATCCATGCGTTCGGTATGTACTTAAACATTTCAATAGTAACATGCTTTCCGCCCCGGAATAATATTTAAAAACAATTCAGAAAAAAGGGGCTCGTGAAACTCACCTTATCGTAAACAAGCAGATAACACGGTATGCAAGCTTTTAATCCGGATCTGTAATACGATCCCTAAGTTCGTTACTATACAATCACTATTAATATAACTTTAACAGTGTTAACCGGTACATCTGGGGACACTGTTAACCCAGAAACACTTCTCCGGACTCAGATTGTGATATCGTTTAGAGTTCAATAATCAAAATACTATTAGTTTGTTTTCCCCGTTTCGCGTGCCTAGCACGGTTATCCGTTTTTACGCTTCAAAAATGAGTTTGATCACACACGACCCGAAAATAGTTGTTGACTGATAATTTTATTAAAGTTGTGAAATTAGAGCTCGGTTTAAACGCCCCGATTGGCCGCGGGACCCGTTTCCGTCTTTAGCGTACCAGAAACTGTTAAATCGGTTAAAATTACTCAAATCATCCGAATTGTTTTCGGATGATTTACATTTAACTCAGTTATATGAAAATAGTTCATTTTTAGGGTTTTTATACACCAGTCAGCTCGTTTAGGCGAACTTTACCGGTTTACACGTTTTAAGCCTTAAAAGTTTGTTTTTATTTTCTTTTTAGCACAAATAATTATCCGTTTAATCTCGGATCTTGAAATTTTACACAAATCACTTTTTGACAGTGGGGAATTTTAATAAAATATTTCCAGACTTAATTTTTATATTTAAAATTTATTTATCTATTTTAAACACCATTTAAACACTAAATATGTCGTAAATACCAAACGACCTTAGAAAAATCCCAAATTTTTCCTGGATGTCCCCTGCCATCCACATAGTCGCCTGTAATTTTTCCAGAATCAAAATCTCTTTTTACATGCCATTTTCACTAAAACCGAGCTAGAAAACCCTAGAACTCGTTTAACCGAAAGGCCTACTTAGACTTCTCCAACAGACCTAAACTTTTGTGTGTGACTTTTAAATTTTATAAAAAGCTTATCTGGAATTTTCCAGAATTTTTCATGATATTTAACTATTTTTCACCATTTTTAGCCAAAACCGAGCATTAAATTCACCAAATATTCATCCTTTGTCCAAAAATTACCAAAATTTCCCATATCCCATATTTTCCTGTGTAGATCATCTCTGTGAAATTTCGTATCCTAACTCTAAACGCACCACAATCTGTCCAAAACACAAACATCATACAAAAACCGAACTACCTTGTGTTTCTAGCTTCAAATCGCAAGGATCTCGCTTTCTAGCCTTTGCTAACAACTAGATACAACACCTACAAGCACAATAACACCACACCAAGCAAGTTACCCCCACAATCAAGCCATTTCTTTCATGGTTTCGGTTATGATTTAAAAACAAAGATTTAACCGTAAAAATTCGTTTTTGGTTCGTTTAACTCCTTTCTTGGACCAAGATCCCTTGTATAACCCGTATACATCACTTGATCATGCAAGAATCGGTTTCATCTCGGGTTTTCACCCTTTTTCACTTGAAACCTCATTTCCTTGCAAATAAACTCAAGAAACGAAGATGAACACGTAAATAACTCGATCTTTACCTCGGTTTTCTTGCCAAAATCTCGGGTTTTAGTTCATACTTTGGAGAGGAGATGAAGATTGTTGAATATGTTTGTGTAAAAAAGAATAACAAGATAAGGGGTGTTACCCCCTTATCCGATCGGCACAAAGAGAGGGGTGGGGTGGGATCCACTTCTCCATTTCTAGCCACACATTTGGATTGTGGCATTCTGGATAATGTTTTGAATAATCTGGTTCAGTTCGTTTTTCGGTTAAATGTTTAATTCGGCTTAAAACGAGGCTAAAATGGTCATTTTCGGCTTAAAAAAAGAAATTTATTTAAAACCGATTTAAGAACTTTAAAAACTTAAACCATGACATTTGTTATCTTAAAACATCATATTATTAATAATTGCGCAACTCTTTCGGCTTGATCGATCGTCTCTTGCTTGGTTTGGTATTAAAGGTTTCGTTTAACGTACCGACGTACCATTAAATCGAAATTCTTTTTCTGTGCTTTAATTCACTTATCCTGAAGCTTTAACACTTCGTAGACATCACTAAATATTATATATCTCGTCTATAATGTAATCCTCGATTCGTTCGGGCTTCAATAACCGTTAATCGGTTAATCGTATTTCCAATACGATTAACTGTATAATCGAGTATAATCCGTAATGTGAATCATAGATACTCGTATAAACGCATTATAATTCATATATTCATTATTAAATAACACATAAATAGTATATACCGGCTAGGGTATACCTGAAATTGCCGGAATCGTTACATTCTCCCCCCGTAACAAAATTTCGTCCTCGAAATTTTACGCGTCGACTACTTCCTTTTGGGGAAATAGGTAGGGGTATTTCTTCCGAAATTCGTCCTTTCGTTCCCATGTATATTCTGGGCCTCGTTGCGAATTCCATCTAACTTTGACCAACGAAATCTTATTGTGTCTAAGTTGTTTGATTTTCCCGTCTACTATTTCTATGGGTTCCTCTACGAAATTGAGCTTATCACTTAGTTGGACACCCTCTAAAGGTAACACCGATGTCTCATCCGCCAGACATCTTTTCAAGTTCGATACGTGAAACACGTTGTGAACTGCACTCAGTTCATCGGGTAGTTCTAATCGGTATGCTATGGGACCGATTTTTGCAGTAATATTGAATGGTCCAATATATCTCGGGGCTAATTTCCCCGCCTTTCCAAATCTGACTACACCCTTCCAAGGTGATACTTTCAAATACACTTTATCACCTTTCTCAAACGACAACGGTTTTCTACGGGTATCAGCATAACTCTTCTGCCGATCCCGCGCGGCCTTCAGATTGTTCCTAATTTCAAGGATTTTGCTGGTCGTTTCCTGGACTAGGTCTGATCTAATAACCTGAGTGTCGCCCACTTCAGTCCAGCAGAGTGGTGATCGGCACTTCCGACCATACAATGCTTCGTAAGGCGCTGCCTTTATACTGCTATGGTAACTGTTATTATAGGAAAATTCAACGAGTGGGAGATGTTGATCCCAATTTCCCTTAAAATCCAGTACGCATGCACGAAGCAAATCCTCCAGGGTTTGGATGGTCCTCTCAGACTGACCATCGGTCTGAGGGTGATAAGCTGTGCTTAGATCAATACGTGTTCCCAGCGCTTCTTGCACAGCTTGCCAAAGATTGGAGGTGAAATGGCTATCCCGATCGGAGATGAAATAACATTTATATAAATCTGCGCAAGTCTCTCAGTGTTATAATTATTCCTAATCGGGATAAAATGTGCCGATTTGGATAATTGATCCACGATTACCCAAATTGCATCATGTCCTCGGGACGTCTTAGGGAGATGTGTCACAAAATCCATCATGATTTGCTCCCACTTCCATTCGGGAATTTCCGGTTGTTGTAACATCCCCGAGGGTTTCTGGTGCTCCGCCTTAACTCTCGCACAAGTCGTACATTTACCGACATACGTTGCAATATCCTTTTTCATACCCGGCCACCAGTAGAACTCTTTCACATCCTTGTACATCTTATCCGATCCCGGATGTATGGAATATTTCGATCTATGCGCTTCGTCCATGATTAATTCACGAAGGTCATGGAGGGTCGGGATCCAAACCCGATTTTTGAAATAGAGAATTTCGTCCACGCGCTGTTCGAAATCCTTCTCATTGCCGTAAAGTCCCTCATTTTCCAATTGTTCCTCTTTCAACGCCTCACGTTGAGCGACTCGAATTAGGTCCGAAAGGTTCGACTGGACTATCATCCCCAGCGCTCACACTCGCAATGGTTTAACCCGATCTTTCCTACTCAAGGCATCGGCTACGACGTTAGCCTTGCCGGGGTGATAACGGATGTCACAGTCATAATCGCTTAACAACTCGACCCATCTTCGTTGCCTCATATTCAGTTCTTTCTGATCGAATATGTGCTGCAAACTTTTATGATCTGTGAAGATGGTGCACTTCGTACCGTAGAGATAATGTCTCCAGATTTTAAGTGCGAAGATAACCGCTCCCAATTCTAAGTCGTGAGTAGTGTAATTTTTCTCGTGTACTTTTAACTGTCGGGAAGCATAGGCTATAACCTTATTATTCTGCATCAACACGCATCCTAACCCTCTACGCGATGCGTCACAATACGCGACAAAACCATCGTCTCCATCGGGGAGACTTAAAATCGGCGCTTGGCACAATTTTTGTTTTAGCGTTTGAAATGCCGTTTCCTGCTCTTCTCCCCATTCATACTTTCGATCCTTTTGAGTCAGGAGAGTTAAAGGTTGGGCAATGCTGGAAAAGTTCTCTATAAACCGACGATAATATCCAGCTAAGCCTAAGAATTGGCGGATTTCCTTTGGCGATTTAGGCGCTTGCCAATTCTTAATTGCTTCAACCTTACTCGGATCAACGTGTATTCCTTGATGGTTTACAACGTGACCGAGGAATTGCACTTCTTGTAACCAGAAGTTACACTTGGAGAATTTTGCATATAACTTCTCCTGATTCAGAAGCTCTAAAATTATTCTTAAGTGTTGCTCGTGCTCTTCTCTACTCTTCGAGTAGATCAAAATATCGTCAATAAACACAATGACGAATTTGTCGAGGTAAGGTTTACAGACTCGATTCATGAGGTCCATGAACACTGCCGGCGCATTTGTTAGCCCGAAAGGCATAACTAAGAACTCGTAATGGCCGTAGCGAGTCCAGAATGCGGTTTTTGGGATATCTTCTTCCTGAATTCTAACCTGATGGTATCCCGATCTAAGATCGATTTTTGAGAAATAGCTCGCACCTTGCAGCTGGTCAAACAGATCATCAATTCGGGGAAGAGGGTACCTATTTTTGATTGTTAACTTGTTCAACTCCCTGTAATCAATGCACATTCTTAGGCTCCCATCATTCTTTTTCACGAATAATACAGGTGCACCCCACGGGGAATGACTAGGACGTATAAATCCTTTATCCAACAGTTCTTGCTACTGATTGGATAATTCTTGCATCTCGGACGGTGCAAGTCGGTAGGGTGCTTTAGCAACAGGGCCTGCTTGAGGTATTAAATCGATTTTGAATTCGACCTGTCGGGTTGGCAGTAATCCAGGAAGTTCTTTTTGGAAAACTTGTGGAAATTCGCGTACCACCGGGATATCATCCACCCGTTTCTCCTCAGAATCTGTGGCCGTCAAGCTCGCTAGATACGCCACGCATCCCTGGCGTATATATTTTAACACCTTGAGGTGGGATATAAATGGTATCATTGTGCCCGACTTCTCTCCTTGCACTAACACCTCTTCGTCATCCGACACCCGGATCTTGACGATTTTCTTTTCACAGTTTATTTCCACTTTGTTACGTGCCAACCAATCCATTCCCACTATCACGTCAAAACTACCTAATTCTACCGGTAATAAGTCAATCAGGAAGGATTGATCGTTCAGAATAAAAGGGCAATTCCGAACTATCTGATTAACTATCATGGTTTTACCGTTAGCGACTTCTACGGTATAAGGTTCTATGGTTTCACTAATCGGAAGGTTTGCTATCGATAGGAATTTAATGGAGATAAAACTTCTATCGGCGCCAGTATCAAATAATACAGAAGCGTAATGATCAGAGACGAGGAATGTACCTGTCACTACGCTGGGGTCCTGGCATGCTTCGTTCGCCCCTATTACAAATGCTCGGCCTCTCGCCGGATTGGACGACGATGCCTGACCCATGGTTTGCCTCCCATTTCCTCCCTGGTTCAGTTTCGGACAGTTTCTCTTGAAGTGATCTGTGCTGCCGCATTCAAAGCAAGCACGGCTGGTGGTCATCATTTGGTTTCCTTGTGGGTTTTGTTGTCGGGCTGGTTGGGTCCTAAATGGCTGCGCACGGATAGGTTGCGGTTGTCGGTTCAGATTGTTCAGGTTTGTCCAACAACTCGGTGCGTAGTGCTCAATCCTGCCACACCGGTGGCACACTACCCCCTTGCACTCGCCACTATGCTGGTAACCGCATTTCCCACACTTAGGGAACGTCCCTTTCTGTGATTCCTGCCTTCCGCCAGAACTAGTCATGGCGTAGTTCTGGGCAGCGGGCCGAGCACGTTTATTTTGTTGCTTCTCCTGGATCCTATTGTCATACGTACCTCGCTTTCCCCCAGCAGACTCTCCTGCCACCTTCAGTGACCCACTCCTCACGAAATCGTATGTGACGATACCAGCTTGCGTCACCGCACCCTCAAACGTCTTGTGTCCCCCAGCGTTGACTATACTCCTTACTACTGGAGTTAGTCCCCATATATAACGCTCAACCCTCTTTGACTCCGGGGTGACCAACCATGGCACCAATCGCGACAACTCATTAAATCGGTTCGTATAACCCAAGTGGTCTTCCCCCTGCATCTCCAGGTTCCACAATTCGTTTTCTAACTTCTGCAGTTCGTTTTTCGGGCAGAAATGTTCCAGTACAAGGGCCTTGAGCTCTGCCCAGGTCATGCGGTTTGTCGCTGCCTGACCGCGAGTTTGCACTATTGTGTTCCACCATGTCAAGGCATGGTCCGTGAACGTGCAGGTAGCATACTTAACAACGTAGTCCTCAGGGCAGTTGCTAATGTTCACAACGGACTCTATTTTCTCAATCCACTTAACCAACCCATTTGGTCCTTCAGACCCGCTAAATTCTAGGGGCTTGCACAACAAAAAATCTTTGATTGAACATCCCTTAGTTGCAGGAGTCGGTTCAGTGCGGTTTGTTTCTACACTAGGTATAGGGCCATTACTGTCTGTAACGACCACCCTAGGCGGTGCGTCTTTACTCGGAATCGGGTTACCGTTCGGTGGAGGATTAAAATTTTGTTCCCCCTCATTATTGGTGGTCGTTTGATTGCTCGCAGGGCCTGGATTGGTCATATTGTTAATACTGGCGGCGATGCGCGATACTATATCCGGTATCGCCGCCTCTAACTGTCGAGCAATCAGACGGTCCACATCCACTTCTGACAATTGAGCTGACCGTTTTGGTGCCATTCTACACAACATTAAGAAAAACACATATAATTAATACAAATTCCAATCTCGATACACAACACATATTCCATTCATTAATAAACATCAGTACATATTACATAACATCATCCCATAGATCAAGTTTTCATACATCGGTCCTACAGCGGCATCATTTCGACATAACCCGCTATGGGTCAGTGCTTGAATGATACACAAAAAGTATCTACAATGATATCCCCAAAAAGGCCCCCTATGGGCTAGTGGTTGTACTATAAGTACCCAAGATTCACTCTATGTTAGCATCGCCACTAACTGCTTACACAGAGTATCAAAAAGCGGACCTTGACTACTACCACCCTAACATAACTAAGCATGATGGTATACCAACCACACCAACACTGCCACCATCCCCACTAACACCGCCAGCAAACCCCGGATCCGTGTCTCCATCCGGTCAATCATCCACTGGGAGTATGCGCCCTCCCTCCTCAGCTGGCCAATCGCTTACTGGCTGTCCAGTACGCAGTCCGCCAGGTGTCTCCTCCTCTGGATCCCCACCGTCAAGGCGATGGTGTGCTCAACCACCTGCTCGTGGAGCACTCGGAGCCATGCAGCCTCGGAGGAGGGACGCTCATCCCTCTCCAGCCTAGGGGTACCCCACACGGGTGGAGGCACAGGCTCGGGCTGGGGGCGGGAGGACTCGCCCCTGTGGTAAGTGGGTCTGGGTGGGGTAGAGGTAGGTGGGGCATAAGGGACAATGATCCGCGCCGTGAGGCGGAGACCGGGTCTGGTAGGGGTAGGGGTGACCTGTGGTGCGGGTGGGGTGGGGGATCTGGCAACCCTAGTAGGGGAGGACAGGCTAGCACTCCTACGGCTAGTCTCACTAGGCTCAGTGCTGGATGCTAGGCGTAAGCTCCTAGAGTTCCCGGAACTGACCTCCTCCGGGTCTTCCTCCACTGACAGACTTCGAGACCTCGACATCCTTACCTGTACACAAGTTAGCAAACATATAGTTCCTTCCATAATGTAAATCACATTTAATATACACATACTTATACAAATTTGTCACATAAAAATATTATCATATACTTACACATATGTTGCCGGTTTTACCTATTAATGTTCCCCGTGACTTCCCCTGAATTCCCTCGTGCGGACAAGTCTGTTATTATGTTCCGGATCATAATAACTCACTTGTCCATCCAAGTTCATCCAGATATCGTCACTATAAATTATTAGTTGATATTCAGATCCTATAATACTTGAGCTACTGGTTATATTTTAGGTATCTTTTAAAGACATCCTAATTCTTTATAACCAATGGCTCTGATACCAAGTTCTGTAACACCCCGTAACCGCAGCGGAAACGTAAACGGGATGCAACAGACACGTCTGATATCAACAGCATTGCTTATAAAGAAAACACCACTACATTAGTTCACACCATATTACATTGTTCCGAGTTTAGTTATCGTCTAGGCGTTAGCACATAAGTTTTACCAACATTACATTAACATATTTAATACAAAAAGATCATTAAGCTTCCACAAAAAGCACGCATCGTCAAGCATGTAGCAATTATTCCAGTTTGGGAGTACCTAGAAAGCATGTAAAGAAAACGGGTCAACTACGAATAGTTGGTGAGTTTCACTAATTTAAATAACAGTGACAAATCATTATAATAATCATATATTAGCGATGTAATTATGCTGAGCCCACAAGTGAAACCTCTGACTATCCACATACAACCCCATGGCATAGTCCGCCCACGGACCTGCCCCAAACCGCTATGCCTAACATTACATAGCAAAAATATATAACAACAAAATAGACATGTGCAACTGGCTGGGAAACATCAGCAAATCCATGCCGGACCAGTTGGGTTTGTCAGACCAATAGTACTATTCACACTCTACCGGCTTTCAGTTAATCACTCGTGTTGCGGGGCCTTACAATGTTAGTAACTCTGACAATTACCATCTTAGTACATTTCCGTACGATTCCCGTACAATAAAACATATATTAATACAAGCAAATCCATGCGTTCGGTATTTACTTAAACATTTCAATAGTAACATGCTTTCCGCCCCGGAAAAATATTTAAAAACAATTTAGAAAAAAGTGGCTCGTGAAACTCACCTTATCGTAAACAAGCAGATAACACGGTATGCAAGCTTTTAATCCAGATCTGTAATACGATCCCTAAGTTCGTTACTATACAATCACTATTAATATAACTTTAACAGTGTTAACCGGTACATCTGGGGACACTGTTAACCCAGAAACACTTCTCCGGACTCAGATTGTGATATCGTTTAGAGTTCAATAATCAAAATACTATTAGTTTGTTTTCACCGTTTCGCGTGCCTAGAACGGTTATCCGTTTTTACGCTTCAAAAATGAATTTGATCACACACGACCCGAAAATAGTTGTTGACTAATAATTTTATTAAAGTTGGGAAATTAGAGCTCGGTTTAAACGCCCCGATTGGCCGCGGGACCCGTTTCCGTCTTTAGCGTACCAGAAATTGTTAAATCGGTTAAAATTACTCAAATCATCCGAATTATTTTCGGATGATTTACATTTAACTCAGTTATATGAAAATAGTTCATTTTTAGGGTTTTTATACACCAATCAGCTCGTTTAGGCGAACTTTACCGGTTTACACGTTTTAAGCCTTAAAAGTTTGTTTTTATTTTCTTTTTAGCACAAATAATTATCCGTTTAATCTCGGATCTTGAAATTTTGCACAAATCACTTTTTGACAGTGGGGAATTTTATAAAAATATTTCCAGACTTAATTTTTATATTTAAAATTTATTTATCTATTTTTAAACACCATTTAAACACTAAATATGTCGTAAATACCAAACGACCTTAGAAAAATCCCAAATTTTTCCTGGATGTCCCCTGCCATCCACATAGTCCCCTGTAATTTTTCCAGAACCAAAATCTCTTTTTACATGCCATTTTCACTAAAACCGAGCTAGAAAACCCTAGAACTCGTTTAACCGAAAGGCCTACTTAGACTTCTCCAACGGACCTAAACTTTTGTGTGTGACTTTTAAATTTTATAAAAAGCTTATCTTGAATTTTCCAGAATTTTTCATGATATTTAACTATTTTTCACCATTTTTAGCCAAAACCGAGCATTAAATTCACCAAATATTCATCCTTTGTCCAAAAATTACCAAAATTTCACAGATCTCATATTTTCATGTGTAGATCATCTCTGTGAAATTTCGTAGCCTAACTCTAAACGCACCACAATCTGTCCAAAACACAAACATCATACAAAAACCGAACTACCTTGTGTTTCTAGCTTCAAATCGCAAGGATCTCGCTTTCTAGCCTTTGCTAACAACTAGATACAACACCTAAAAGCACAATAACACCACACCAAGCAAGTTACCCCCACAATCAAGCCATTTCTTTCATGGTTTCGGTTATGATTTAAAAACAAAGATTTAACCGTAAAATTTCGTTTTTGGTTCGTTTAACTCCTTTCTTGGACCAAGATCCCTTGTATAACCCGTATACATCACTTGATCATGCAAGAATCGGTTTCATCTCGGGTTTTCACCCTTTTTCACTTGAAACCTCATTTCCTTGCAAATAAACTCAAGAAACGAAGTTGAACACGTAAATAACTCGATCTTTACCTCGGTTTTCTTGCCAAAATCTCGGGTTTTAGTTCATACTTTGGAGAGGAGATGAAGATTGTTGAATGTGTTTGTGTAAAAAAGAATAACAAGATAAGGGGTGTTACCCCCTTATCCGATCGGCACAAAGAGAGGGGTGGGGTGGGACCCACTTCTCCATTTCTAGCCACACATTTGGATTGTGGCAATCTGGATAATGTTTTGGATAATCTGGTTCAGTTTGTTTTTCGGTTAAATGTTTAATTCGGCTTAAAACGAGGCTAAAATGGTCGTTTTCGGCTTAAAAAAGAAATTTATTAAAACCGATTTAAGAACTTTAAAAACTTAAACCATGACATTTGTTATCTTAAAACATCATATTATTAATAATTGCGCAACTCTTTCGGATTGATCGATCGTCTCTTGCTTGGTTTGGTATTAAAGGTTTCGTTTAACGTACCGACGTACCATTAAATCGAAATTCTTTTTTTGTGCTTTAATTCACTTATCCTGAAGCTTTAACACTTCGTAGACATCACTAAATATTATATATCTCGTCTATAATGTAATCCTCGATTCGTTCGGGCTTCAATAACCGTTAATCGGTTAATCGTATTTCCAATACGATTAACTGTATAATCGAGTATAATCCGTAATGTGAATCATACATACTCGTATAAACGCATTATAATTCATATATTCATTATTAAATAACACATAAATAGTATATACCGGCTATGGTATACCTGAAATTGCCGGAATCGTTACAGCTCAGTAGTTGAAAATCAAGCATTTGTTGTTCATGAGAATCCACATGTGTTTGACAATTCATCATTTATTACGGATAATTTTCAACACATAGATCCAGTTTATCTTGAGGAAATGGAGATTCTGAACTCCTTGGAACTATTGACCATCAATAAAAACAAATTTTACAAAAGGACAGGAAGGAAATTCCTTAGAATAATAGTAGGACAAATGTGGTATGATAAGGCGAAAATGACATGTCATAAGTGTGGCAGACTAGGACACTTTGCACGGGAATGTAGAATTCAATCATAGTCTAGTCCCATTCATGTTCATCCTTTAATAACCTATCCAATTACACCTCTCCATCCTTATTCACAACAACAATCCTTCAATAACCATTCCACATCTCATTTTGCTCAAATGTCAACAATGCCAAACTAGTCCTCAATACCAGTTTCAGTATGCGCCCATGCCTCAACCAATGCAGGAGATGCAATTTGTTCAACCTCCTTTCATGCCACCCATAAACACACAAGTTCAGTTTGCTACAGTTGTTAAACCTGGATAATCCTCTTCAATCTATGACAACACCAAAACAAGTTTCTTCACACAAGAATTTGTTAATTGGAGTATTTTTCCTGAAGAGGGGAGCAAAAAGGATCTAACTCTTATGGTTATTGATGTGGAATCAAATGAAGAAAAAGAGATGAAAAGTGAATTCAACACTAAAACTATTCAAGTGATTTTTTAGTAGTTACACAAACTACTGATGAAAAAGCACTCTAAACTGTTGTTGATGAGGTACCACCTGAGATTTGTAAAAAGATATGTTCTAATAACTACATCATTTCTTTTCCAAACATCAAACTTGAAAAAATAAAACTGATAAAACAAGTAGATGAACTTGAGTATGTAGTTTTAAATTCCAAGTAGCCAAAATCCATGCTTGATGATTCAGAGATACCTTTATATATTTGGGTCGAAGAAGTTAACACTAACGGATACGTTAAAAATAGGATTTTGATAAATCAAAGACATGAGAAAACTGCCTATGAAATTCTTTTTAAAATTAAACCACTAATCTCCTTTCTCAAAGCATTTGGTTGCCATGCTTTATTTTAAGCATAAAAAGTCAATTTCTAAATTTGCAGCCAAAGTGGATTCTGGTTATTTTCTAGTCTATTCCTCAACTTACAAAGCTAATAGAGTTTTTAAGTCTAGAACAAAAGTTATAGAGGAAACATTAGTGACATGTCTGATTTAAAAATCCCTAATGATCCCGCTGATTTGTTTAATATTGATATTTTGAGATTTGAGCAAAAAACTAATGAATTCTCTAATACATGTATTCAATCTGAAAGAATATATTTATTTGAAAACTCAAGTAGAGAGAACAACAAATTGATTTAAACTACTAATAATGCATAAACTTTTGATCAAGAAAGTCAAGGTTGTGGAACTACTGATGTTCATACAACTACTTTACAAAATGAACTTTCTCATCCCATTTTTAAGAGTTAATCAGTGGTTTCCTAAAACAGATGTTTACCCCCAATGCCTCCACCTTTAACAACTAATATATCTTTAGCAGTTTCACCAACTACCTCAACAAACACCTTAGGGATATCATTCCTTATGTATTCCATCATACCTATCCTCAAGAGCATATAATTGGTAACATTCAACATGGTGTACTCACCAAAAGTCAACAAGAAAATGTTTGTTTCTTTGCTGGATTTTCATCTTAACTTGAACCAACAAAGTAACAAATTGCTTTGGGAGAAAACAGTTGGGTTGAAGCCATGTAGGAGGAACTCATGCAGTTCACTAAGATGCATGCATGGGAGTTATGCCCAAGACCAGAGGGAGTATAACTTCTATTGGTATTAAATAGGTATCTAGGAATAACACTGATTAGAGAGGAGTTGTGACAAATAAATCAAGGCAATGTTAGTAGTCCAGGGCAATCTTCAAATAGACGGCATAGACTATGAAGAAATATTTGCACCTGTTGCAAGACTTGAATCTATCAGAGTGTTCCTTTCATATGCAACCACTCACAACATCAAATTTTAAATGAATATCAAAGGAACGTTTCTTAGCGGTGACATTAAAGAAGAAGTGTATGTGACACAACCACCATGTTTTGAAATGTTTTCAATCCTAACTACGTCTATAAGTTAAAGAAAGCATTATCTTGACTCAAACAAGCTCCATGGGCCTAGTTGCAAAATCCCTAGTTGTCAAATGATACAACCACCATGGTTTGAATATGTTTTCAATCCAAACTATGTCTATAAGTTAAAGAAAGCACTATATGGACTCAAACAAACTCCAGGTTGGGTATGCTAAACCTCTGAATAATTTGTTTACAATATCAAAACAATTGCTTTCAACTGATATTTGATATCAAGATATTTTTTAGATTTGAGAAAGAAACTGATTTATACATTCTTTGATGTATGATTTAGTGGAAAACTATTGTTTTTCAAAAGTACTATTGTTGTGAAAAACAATGAAAATAGCTATTTAAAACGTATGTTTTTCAAACCACTGATGACTATTAGTAGTTTCTAAATACTTAGCAGTTTTATTCAAAACTACTGATCAAAGACAAGCAACAGATGTTTCATCTTTTCAACAGTTGTTTGATTTTACTTGTCGTTGTTTCAATAGAGCAATGGTTACAACGGTAACTTTTGATAATCCACTTGATAAGACTGTCTAATCCTTTACCAATCAAAAGGTTACTTTCAATAATCATCTTTCTTAAAACTAAAGAAACCTTTTTACCTATATTGCACATTTGTAATATGTCAACTACATCACTCATTCACACTCTACATTCTACACCTCTTATACATTGTAATCAATAATCATGTCCCGAATCCCTAGAAACCTGCAACTCAAGTATCCACACAATCTTTTGTTGAATCTCATCTCTAGCTCTATACATCCAGAATTTGAGAACATGACTGGGATGATAACCAGAAACGGTTACTTCAATCTAGTGATAGTTGATCCCAATGTTTATCCTTAGACCCTCAATTATTTTTTTGGAGGAATGCATCTATCTAATATGCTGAGGATTACTGAACACCATTGTTTATCAAAAAAAGGTAGCTCAAACAGAGGTATTTGTTTCAACATCACTCATCTCACAACATTTGGAGTTGAGCGGTGATGATTTTCCAACTAAAATTGCTGAAAAGACACTGAAGTCTGAACTCATTGAGGGATGATATTTGGGTTCTACCCAAAAGGCTACTCTTTAAAAAATTATTCCCATATATAATGAAGATCCTTTATCATACTTTACTTTAAAAGCAATAACTGCTTTTCAAATTCAATGTTTAATGATTTGGTTTCAGATATAAAAGGAATAACTGCTTAAAAAGAAAAACCTTTTTTAATGTTTCCTAGAATTGTAACGGTATACCCCATGAAGGTATACCAAACTCAGATTTGATTCGAGGATCACCGGTTAAAATTCAAAGTCACAACAATGAGATCTTTATGAGAATAAGGGATTCTAAATCTTCAAGTTTGGTTGATAAGGAGGAACCTACATAAACTACTGACACTTATGCACCAACATTTACATATGAGCCAACTACTCAAGGTGATCATGGTACTTAACCTAGTACCTTGAAAAACACACCTACAACCAAAAAGTAATCTTCCAAGAAATCCACAAAAACTAAATCCATAAAGAAACCCAAAAAGGTGATTCAGGAGGATGGGGTGCATGAATCATCTATGCACCACAAAGTCCACAACGAGAATTGATAGTTGTTACTTCCTCACAACTTTTTACACCTTCGCCCAAACCAACTCCTCAGCTTCCCTCAAAAAAGGAGGTTGTTGTAAGCCAAGGGATCCAAATCAAAGGGTTGAAGGGCTTCTCAGGACTCCAACTCCGAACCCCTCTCCCGGGACTGCATCTCTTTCACCCCCATCGGATCATCACATTCTAACAACTTAGAATATTGATCATGTAATTACCAAAATGTCATACATCACTGAACACAGTCCTTTACTTACTACATCACCTGAAAGGGAAACCTCTAATAAAACTGCTGATGTTGTGATAGGTATTACCAGCCTAGAGCAAGTGGAGGTATATCCCTATCACTACAAGTGCTTTGGTGTTGGGATTAGGAACATGTGACACCCTCAAAATCCACTAACGGAGTTTTACTGTCAGAGGGTGTAATCTAACAGTATTGTAGTCATTAGTTATATCAAACATCATAAATATAGTTTTTTAAACAACCAAGACATACAAGTCTTAAGTAAATGCGGAAGCGTAAATAGTAATATGATTTGTTGCGTAACACAAGACGACTTAAAGCAACAGTTTTCATGATAAAATCAAAAGTAATTTAAGTAATAAGAGTATAGTGAATGCACGTCCTAAACCGCTCGGCTACCTGAGATAAACATAATAAAAGTGTCAAGACAAGGTTGGTGAGTTCATAGGTTTTAGTAAATTAAGCGTTGCTTTTTAGCGTTACCAGATAGAGTTATGTCAATATATATCAATAGGTAGCTAACCTATCAAGCATGTATTACTAAGTGTTCGACACCGAAGCTGACTGTTTATACGTTTCCTTGACACCATGTTAATGACGACCTTGGTAATGCGTTAGCCAAAATTACACCCACTCGACCTACAGTCGAGTTTTGAGTTGGGTGGGGTTTGTCAAACCCGGTAGTACTACTCAACACTGACTCGCTATTATCCAATATTAAACGGTTCGATTGTTCAGAAGGACTTAGTTGGTTTGTTGCCACTTAGCCTAACAAGTGATATATAAATAATAAACAAAATCTAAACCGTTGTAGTATGTTATCTCCCCCTAATAAAAGCGATAAAGAGTAAAAGGGGCCGTGAAACTCACTATTTGCGAAGTTTTCGAAATCCGAGAAAAGCGTGCGTTAAAGAAATCCTCACTAGTAATCTAAAACAAAAACGAGATTTCTAAGTGTTTTGAACCACAAGTGAGTCTCTAGACTAGACACATAAAAATTATTCATGAGATGTGTTCGTTTTACGTTTGTGAAACAAGTGCGACTCGACAACACGTTAGTGATAAATTACGGGTGTGATTAAGTATGTTATTTAAATGTTACTACGATATATTATCAGTAAAACATCTACCACAAGGGCAATTAGGTAAAACACAATTCAAAAATCGATCAAACAATCACTTTTCATATTTAAATCAAGCATTCATCAGCTAAGTTACCGAGACAGAATTTAACACATCAAGATTACTCTATTCACTATACGTAACAGGTAGACAAAATCACCAAAATTTACCACAAAAGAAAAAGTGAGTTAGGTTTCTAAAAATATTTTTATTATATTTTTAGCTTACACGGTTTTATCACAAGAGTCAAAACAACACAGTAGGTACACAACAGTCATTATCATGCGCAACAAAACGTTCTTGACCAGTCTCGTTACATGGTTAATCCAATTAAAGAAAGGCCACTTGGGTTAGATTCCACACTCAATTTATTAACTTCCATAAGTGGAATCAACTCAATTGATCTTGTCATTTGTGAGACATACTATTAACAAAAAAATGTATAAGAAGGCTTCCCGAATTACAAACCTGGATTCTTTAGAAACTAGACTCGACCTACTACATCATAGAATCGATAATCACTTCAAAACATATCATTAACATTAAGTTACAGCCGTTTTAACATGCATTTATGATTCTGTCCAGCATCAGTTTTCACCAAAATTCATCAAACTACTAATCTATAAACAAATAACTTTGCATACAACCTTAACACATCAATAATCAATAACTTTAACATTTAGGGTTTTTGATTAATATGCTTAATGATGCAAATAATTGATAGAACAGATTAGATAGGGTGCTTAATTTATTTAGCTAGCACCTGGGATCTTCAAACAAGTTGTAAATGTCTTGTATGTATGTGTGTGTGTGTGTGTTCAATCGATCAAAGAGAGGGGGGAGGGGTTGCCATCGCAAGGAGAGAGGGGGGAAAGGGGATTAGGGTTTGTGTAATAACTTGTTTAAATAATTAATCAAGTTACAAATCACCCCCTAACTTTCTAGTTAATATAACTCTAGTACAAACTAGTTCATTACATCCTTTATCCATTATATAATGTTACACATGCAAGAACGTAGTCACATAACATATATTATCACAACATAATACATATTATACTAAATACTCGTTTATATTAATTATTGTTTATTTACCAACGGTTTGAGTCGACTCGTGTGTGGTTCGGTGAAACTCCGAAAGACTACTTGTGTAATGATTGTAACGTATCATTTAAACTCTAATTTAATGCAATGAGGAATGCATTAACTGGAAAGACATAGTTCGTGTGATCTTGAGTTTGAATTAACCAGAGTCCGGGTTAACGGAATTAACCTGAAATTGACGAGTGTCATAGAACAAATACTACAACTGTCATAGACTTCTATCATCGCAAAAGCCAATGATATTTTGTTGCAGATAAAACTGCTGATGTAGGTAAAACTACTAATGACAAGACAATAACTGAGACTAATAAGTTAGTTGATGCTAAAATCATTCAAGAATCGATGAATCAAGTTCACCAGTTGAACTCTGACGTCATGTAGCGTAAAAACCTTATCTCTAACATGATTTAATCCCAACTTCAACAAAATCATGATAATACCCAATTGTTGGCCTCCATCCGAAGTGAATTCAATACTTGTATGCATCAACTTCTCACTCAAAATCCACTGGCCACTCAAAGCTCCATCACTCAAGAGGGTATAACCACCTCTAACCTAAAGCTTGCTGAGATAAAATCCTTCATTACTTCCCAACTTCAAATACTCCAAACCAAAGTCAACAGTGACACCACGATGCTTAGAAATTCACTCAACGCTCTTACAAATGAACTAAGAAAACATATTATGGATCAAAGGAATCAACTAACTGCTCTCACAGGATTTTCTCCTTCTACACGGTTTCCAGAGCAACCTCATGCGGCTGTTGATGGCAAAAAGAGGGAAAATATCCTTGATGCCTCAAGAAAAGCATCATAGAAGAATCCAGATGAATCTACAAAAAAAACTACTAAAGAGGCTGCTAGATTGAAAGACTTGTTGAAGAAATAGACGGAAGAAAAAGGAAAGGGCTATAGTAAAGCAGCTAAAAGTAAAACCAGATGAAACCTTGAACTCAAAGCCTACACAACAAAAAGTTGTTAAAAGTAGTTTAAAGAGGAGAAAACTAAACTTACTAGAAGAAGAAAATTCATCACCATCTCCATATGCCAAGAGAATCAAACCAAAGAATGTTGATGATTTGATCACACATCAAGAACACGAGGCAGCAAAAGCCTTGGCAGAAGCAACAAAGATAATGACTGATGAAGAGGCTGAAAGAATATATCAACAAGATCTTTTAAAGACTATAAACCTTGAAAAACAGGAGTAGGAAAGAAGCCTAGCTGTTTCTGAGACACCAATAGCTGACAAACAACTATTGATGGAAGCTAAGAAAGTTGCTCTTATATGGCTGAAAGAGCATGCCAAGTACAAACTTACTCTCGACAAATTTCAAGCTTGGACCCATGACAAACTGAAAACTGAATGTGGAAGAGTAGAAAAGCTTCTCGAACAAGACTCAACCAAGTTCACATTGAGCCTAAATAGGAGGTTGTAAAGGGTAGGATCTTTGACGAAAGAAAAAAGGATATATTAAAAATAAAGATTGAGCTAGTAGAAGTTCACTTTCATACAAGAAGAAAAACTGCCAGATGAGGAATTGATACGCTTAGGATAGCTTATAGGGACTTAGTACAAGAAAGAAAGAAGAATCCAAGTAAGTTCTCAGCACCCAAAGCTTTGTCAACAATCAAACTTCACTAAAAGCAAAAGACTGCTCAAAGTACTGCTCTTATCTCAAATTCTACACATGAAAGGATCAAAGCAAGACACATGGCTTAGTATGACAAGAGAAGGTAGTTGAATGAAGAAGAGGTATTACAAACCAACAAATACATACACAGAGATGCCAAGATGGGATTTTTATATGATATAAATCTGTTCCCTTCTTCAACTTCTCAACCAACATTGGCTGCTGCTGCTACCGAACAAAAAAACAGTCAAGCTCTAAAGTTATTAAATAGAGAAAACTCAAAATTGCTCCCGCGCAATTTTAGAATTTATGTATGGGACTCAACAAAGGGTAAAACTTCAGCTTGTACCAATGTTAAATGAAAGTCTTTTGAGAAGTCTGATAGACCTTCCACTTGACATGGAATAAAATGATGGTCTAGGAGCTTAATTGGTTACGTTCATCAAATAATCAGCTCAAAGAAGATTATAAGGGAAAAACAATGGAGCACGAAGAATAAATGGTTTTGGCGTCATCAATTCAAAGGAAGATTATTGAATCTATTAAAGAATTGATGAAACCAAACAATAGATGGTTCAAACATCATTTGTTCTCTAATAAGGTGTTTTGACAAAATATTACTTTAAAACATTTGATCATTCAAACTGCCGATAGGAAAAGGCTGAAGACACAAGAGTTGATTAACCAAGAGAAAATCCATACAACTAAAGTCTAACAACTGACGGGTCAGACACTATTTGTTTAGCAAATATTAGTAGTTAGCATAGGATTCTCCTTTGTCAGTTCTTTGTAGTTTGTTTTTCAGTAGTTTGTAACCGTTTTTGTTAGATGTCTCTTTCACCTTTTAACTCATCAGTAGTTTAGCACATGTATATAATGAAGAAGAGAGTATCTTCTTCATTAACACTTTCACATCACAATACTCACCTGAATTTTGAACTTTCGTACTAGAAAATTCAGTGTGAATGATGAGCTTAAGGTTGAGGGGGAGCAAAAGATTGTAAAAATTTGAATATAGTTAATGCATAATTGTTCTTCCATATGAAACCTATAAATTTTCTTTAGGATTTATGTTGCATAAGTTATTTATTTCATAGACTAATTGACTTATAATTCAAATATGATTTCAATTAAAGTGATCCGTTTTAAGGATTAGATCAGTTGTTTACTCTTATATTGACTGTGAGTTTTGTTCAAGTAAGCTTAGATTAAAGATCAATGAACCTAACATATGCACTTCCTAAGTTCCATTATTACATATTTTTCCAATGTTGAATATTAATTAAATATTTCCTTTTCCAATATGCAAATACCCTTTTACCCATTTCAATTTACAATAACTAATAAAGATATTAGAGAAAAACACAAAGAGCTGATGAATTGAAATATTGGAAATTGATTGGCCGTTAAAAAGGAGACGGCGATGAAATCAAAGCGTCGCAAGAGAATGTGAAGTATGAAAGAAAGTTTCTGAAGATTGTGAAACGTAATAAACACTTCGTTTCTGAAAGTCCATTAGTAGTCCCTACTTAGCAATCTAGCTGCAATCGAGCTAGCATTGAAATGGAAAGAGTAGAGTGAAAGTAGGACGAGGTCTGCCCTTACACTTCCTGTTAGTAGGAGTGGATTAGTTAGAGTCGGTCCGTTCTCTTGTTTCAGAAGCTAGGGACGCCTTCCTCCATCCTATTCAATAGCCTATTGAGCCAAGCCAGATATGCAGCCAGTGACGATAACTAAGTAGTTAGTAGAATTAGTATAAGTAGTAGTTGACTGGGACGATCCACTAGATCCATAACCCGTAAGGGAAGATGAATAGCCTTTTTTTTAAGAACCTCGTTCGATCCCGAACGGCATTCAAAAAAGTAAATAAAGCGAGGGATTACCAAGCTAGAAAGAGGATTTTGCCTTGTAGTTGACTTCTTTCTGCGGGATACCCTAGTTAGAGCAGTGAAACCTTTAAGGCAAGAGATGCGGGCACTACCCTACTTATTTCGGTATTGCATATAAGTACAAGTTTAGATGTGGCCATCTAGACAAGTGAAACGGTCCTTGCTGCCGAAGTTTACTACTAGATAGGAATTCCATCGGTATGGCATTAGAACTGCTCGGAGAAGTTCGATATGGAAGGTATACAGTTGATAGATCGGTATTGAAGTGAGATATTCAATCCTCTTTCTATTTAATGGTATTTCACTGCCTTTCATGTACAAGTATTGCAACTGAGACTGATTGACAAAGGAGATCCCATTGAACTTGCCTTGATTGAATGAAGGCTAGCTGACTTCGATACTGAATGAACTCGCATGCTGGAGAACCGATGAGTATAATCTAGGATGGGGCCTTCGGGGTAACTCCGACATATGTAATTCCGGTCGTAACAACTCTAAAAATTTGCCCCATTGTTTTTGTTTCCTTCGGAGAAGCCGGGTTCGGTGCGTCTATGCAAATTGCCAATTGAATCAATTTTAAACTAATAATTTAATGTGTTGTAATCAATTTAGTAAATTAATGAATTGTAGTGGCCATGCTGGCGACCGGATTTAAGTTTTGTTTAAAAGAACTTAGGGATTAGATATATGTAAATGCCCTTACACCACTCACTTCATTTCACCATATTTTCCATTTCAATTCTCCCATGTAACTCTAAAATGTCATTTTAGGCGACAAGATTGTTCATTTCATCTCCCTACTCTTCAGCACTGCCACCGCCACCGCCACTAAGAAACCAACCATCCACGAATTTCTAGAGAAACACATTGTTCTCGCAATTCTGAATTCAACAAACATTAAATCTTCGACTGTAATTCGAAACACGAGAGAGTTCAAGGTTAAACAGGGCGATACGTTTCAGTTTCCAATGTTGGGTAGCATTTTAACGTGGGAGAGGACAATCAGAGGGGCGATGAGTAAAGACATGACAAATGCAACATGGTTGGAGAGGATAAACATAAACATCAAGGGTTATGATTACTGGGTGGATGCCATGCAGTTTATTTGGATCATCAGTGATTTTGATACTAATCAAAGTGATTTTCTTGAGTTTAACTTTTCACTGAGAGCATACCTAGTTGGCTTCACCTTTGAAGTTCCTACCTGATACAGCTGATAGGTGGTTGTTATGGTACAAGGTTTTAAGGGTTGTGAAAAAAGGATGGTAAAGATATTGGCAAAGTTTTTGAAGTGGTCACTCTAGGATGAAATATTCAAAACTAGAGGGTTTAATCATCATGCACTATGTATTTTCCTTAATATTCTCAGCTGGCTAGTTATATAATAAAAATCATATTTGACAATAGAAATCCAACATATGTTTGTTGAAACCTCGAATTACTTGTCAAGCATTCATTAATCAATACAAACTAAGGTATTTCATGCAAATTAACTACTCATAATAATGATTAAGCAAAACAAATCATACACAGTAGCAAAACTCATTAAATAATTCTAAAATGAAGAAAACAATTTTTAAAACGTAAACCGAACAATAACAATACGCTCCAAATTTTCTCCTAGTTCTTATCACTTCAGCCTTCATGTTAATCAATTCCACATGGTGATAATAGAAAAAATGAATAATATGATAAACCTATAATTATATGTGTACCTATTCTAGCATGGAGAATAGAAACCACATTAGAGAATGATGTAGATGACAAAGTTTTCAGCTTGATCGAGTTCCATTTTAGGATGTATGGTTAAGGATGGTGTTATGGTTCTTGAGAAAACCCGATTTAGGAGAGAGAGAGAGGCACACAAAATTGTATGTATGTGAGATTAGGTTATGATGTTAATATTTATCTCTCTTTACACACAAGGGGAGACCCTTTATTAGTTAATTAAAGGTAATATGGCCCATCAATAATTATCACACTAATATATAATAAGGTATAACTAATATTTTGATCTAATATTATATAAATGATAATGATCTAATATTATATATTTATTCTTACATTCTCCCACTTGGCCGAATAATCATTTATTATGAGTATTAGATTAGTGTGATAAGAAGTTAATACCCATTTTAGCTTTAAACTCAAACTGGAGAAGAGAAATACAGTGAAGACCCTCGTTAATCATATTGCAGTCCTTATTTAAAACCTAAATAGTTATGATCAAAATTTTCAAGTAAGCCTTTCAAACAAGTTAGGTTTCATCGTGTTCTTATTTAACAACAAATGTAAATATACGTGTGTTTTGAAGAAGTTTCATCGTGTTCTTATTGTGTTTACTTGTGTTACATTGATTCAAGTCGTGTTAGATTCCGCCTAACAACGAGTTAGGGTGATATCACATTGAAAGATCTGTTCTCAGGATGTACAAATGGCATTAGAGCCTATTGACCTTTCTAGACTCGGTTGTGATATCATAGATTCAAGGATTGTGGTCTGTTGATCATCGTGGTGCTTGTGTTTCCGGTGAACTATTAATTGGAAAAGGAAAGAGGACTTTTGGGTTAAAGACTGACTTATTTTTGTTTCAAATTAAAATCCCATTGATTTCAGGATTTAGTTTGTTACCAATATTATCTGGTCAAAGCATCCTTGGGCTCCTTGGACGTTTTCGGGTAATTTGGATCGATTTCGGCCATCACTTGGTCGTTCTCGGGATCATCTAAGGGTATTCAGCCATAGTTCTGGGTTCTCGATGGATTTTGCTAGTTCTCGGTCAAATTCCAAGTGTTTTATGTTGAATTTCTGGGTTCTTGGTCAACTTAAGGAGTTCTCTGTTGACTTTCTTAGTTATTGGTCAATGTTGATCGTTCTCGGTTAATCTTCAGGGTTATCAGTTGACATTCTGGGTTCCCGGTCAAATCTTTCTTTTCTCGGCTGTGACTGTGCATCTGGACCTATTCTGTAGGGCCATACGATAACTGAATTTAATTGGACTTCTGAGTTGGACCAGCACATTAGTTTTTTTATTTGAAATGGACCAAGTAAAAAATAGTTCATCAAATGTTTCCCTACATCAATAATTGGACTCTATCATGGGAACTATTACCCGTGTACCCCGTTTATTGTCTCATGAGGGGTTTGCTGAGTGGAAGTTTAGGTTTAAGAAATATGTGAAGATGAAAGATGCAAAGATTTGGAGGAGCATTATTCGGGGTTCTCAAGATATCACCTACCAACGAGAAAATTTTGAAGAAGTGGCTGTGAAGCCTGTCGAATATGACGATGCAGAATTTGAGAAGATTGCAGAGGATGAAAAGGCTCTTGCTACTTTAACTATGACACTTTCACCTGAAATTTCCTTGGGATTTAGAGAATTACAGTCTGCAAAGGCATTGTGGGAAGCCTTTATTGAGGTGTATGAGGACATGAGAAGAAGCCGACAAGACCTCTTACGACAAATATTCAATATGCTCAATCATGTTTGGGGGAGTCTTTGGAAGCACAATTGAAGAGATTTATATCTCTGGTGATTGAAATGAGATCTGCCAACATAAACTTCACCGCTGCTAAGACAAATAATAAACTGTTAATTCCATGCTACAGAGTTCGGATATGAATGTTGCAGTGATAAAGAAGACAAAGGATTGTGAAGCTGACCACATTTGGTCATAAGTTTGAGGATCTGGCTCCACTCTCTGATGAGGAGTTGCAGAGGATGATAGAGAAAGAACATGATAAGTTGAAAACGATAACGCAAAAGAAAAACCGTGATTCTTTAAGATACATGGACTATTTGAGAGGATGTGGACTCTCTAAAAAAGACTAAACCAAGATGACCTTCAAAGTTCTTGAAGAAACTTTCAATGCAAATAGAGAAAGAAGGGAGAGAGAAGAGAGGGAAAGATTGAAAGGAAAAATTGAAGAATTGAAGAAGAGATTTGCAGGAAAGTGTGGTTATCTGATTGAAAAGGGTATCGCACCTGAAATGGTTGACATTTTGTCAAAGGTTGCAGTTGAGTCTCACTACAACAAATTAACAAAGAAAGAAAAATCAAAGAGAGATCAACCTGAGCCACCTGCCAAAAGGAGAAAGATTATGACCTTAAGGGAAAAGCAAAGGCTAAGAATGAAAAAGTAAAATTGGAAAGAGATGAAACACAAGAAATTCCTATCTTAGTGGAAGTAAAGCCAGAACCAAATGAACCCACAGATCCATGGGAAAATGAAGAAATGATTGTGAACCTAAAGGAGGTGATGAAGCAGAAAGAAATGAATAAAAATACCAATGTGAACCCGAGGAGCTTTGTAGGAGGAAGATTTTTACAAGTTGGACAGCTGGGTGATGAGAAAATTTTGGATATGATTGGAAGACTACACAGGGATGGAGGTTAAAACTTGTTTGAACTGGCTACAATCCGTGCTGAGTTGATTGTAAGGAAGTATAGAAAGACATTTGGAGTCAAAGGTACTACTAAACCGATGAAGTCTATCCCCACAAGGCCCTCCGCTTCAAGAAGATACACCTCAACAACCATAGTGGAGTCCAGTAGAGCTGACTCTCGAAGAGTATAGAGGCCCCAAATTGACATAGACATGCCAATGTGTTGAGTCAAATATTTGACCTAACTGATGTATTAGAATATTGGAATCTTCTCAACCTCCTCAGAAATCACTAAGTGTGAAACCGAGCACACTTGGACATGCTAGCAGGGTTTTACTTAGCCGAGCACGATATTTTGCCTATCGGGTAGAGTTATCTTCTAGAAATCTTCTATAGTGAATATCCGAGCATGGTTCACTATGTCAAGCAGGGTTGTTCTTCAAGGCTGAGCATAGTTTGCTTCCTAGCAGACCCTTGGTCTAACCAAGCTTTTGAAGCCAAGTACTTGGAAGATCTAGCAAGGTATTCTTTAATAAACAATGGTCCGAGCACGCTTGATGAAAGATGAAGTATCCTAAGGACAAATCGAGCAAGGTTCAACTCAGGCAAGCTAAAGTGTAACCAAGCACACATTGCCTTTCTCATAACCTACTTCCTAGCAAGGAGTTGATAGGACCATTAGAAGAACAAGTCTGCTCGTTGGATCATATCGAGCAAAGTTGGATATGTTAAAGAAGACTGAAGTCTGCTGGGTAAAAGTAAAGTCTACCCGGGAACTGTTACCGAACACACTCGAAGGTTACCAGGTTTAATCCAGGGCTAAAGACACCGAGCATAATCGGAAAACTCAAGTGATACAAAGTCTGCCCTGAAGACCTGTTTTACATTTAGTATAGTTTTGAATATGTAATTTGAATATGTGTCAATCATTAGGGTTTCTAGAAGGAATGACAGCTGTCAGGAGGTAGCAGGCATATAAATAGAATATTTTAGGGCACGCCTCCTACGGATTTGCCACTTTGCACTGTTTGGATAAAAACGAATATTTCAAATGAGTGTGACGGATGTCCTATGTTATCATTGAATATACATTCCGAAAAGAAACCCTAATCGATTATCATTTGTATGAGTCTCTTTATATAAATGGAAATCTTTTGAGTTATTGTTCGTGTCTGTTACCTTTATTAACCTATTAGCAAAAAATCTTGTTTGTTTCTGATTCCGCCGTTTATAAACAAGAATCTTTCCTTATTTAGCAATCTGTCATTAACCTTCTTGTCGACACAATATGTGTGGGTTATGACATTGTTATTGAATATTGAGTGATTATTCGGGACCGACAAGTGGTATCAGAGCTAGTTGATTGCTGATTTGGAAGATTTGTTGCTGATTGATGATCTGAAGAACAATGACGTAAGCAAAGCACTGTTCCATTGGAGAGTGACGTCAGCTGCTCTGTTCTTCTTTTCTGTCCAGATCTACAAAAATCCGGTGTTTTCTTTTCCTTATTTTAGTTAAAGTTTACATCTTTATTATCATTTCTTGTTCCAATCGGACCAGATTCATCAGATCTGAGGATTTAATACTCAGATCTGATTATTTTCATTTGAAAACTTGACTTTTACTCTATTTCTATTTTTCAAACCATCAAAATGGCTTGTCTTGAAGAACAAGAAGTGTCCACTAACAAAATATCTAGACTCAATGGGCAGGAAAACTTCACCAAATGGAAAGCTTTATTTGAAGTGGTTGTGTGCTACAATGATGTAGACATGTGGAACTCAATCCGAAATGGACCACTAGCCACTGATGGTGCTGCTACTGGTGCTGTAAGAGATAGGTTGAGGAAAATGGATGACAGGGCCTTAGAAATGATAAAGCTAGGACTGTCTTGGGAAATACTTACCAAGGTTGCACATCATCCTACCGCAAAGGCAATATATGATGAAATTCTTGAAATGTTCTAAGGAAACAATGAGCACAAGAACATAAAGAAGCAAAGGCTCAAGAAACAACTTAAGAGATTTAAATACAAAGATGGAGAAAGGTTGAAGTCCATCCTTGAGAGATTCTTGGCAATTGTGAATGACCTCCGAACCGCTGACTATGTCATGACTGATTTTGACCTGAATACCAAGCTGCTCAACTCAATGCCTAAGGAATGGTGCACTGCTTGCAAATTCATCCTCCAGAAGCCCAACTTCAATGATTTGAAAGTGGATGATGTAGTGTGCTTCCTTCAGGCTGCAAAAATTGAAATGATAGAAAATGAAATGATCAAAGAAGAAAAGCCATCTTTCAATGTTTCTAATGCATTGATTGCACCCATGGTAAACTTTGTCGGTCCCGAATAATCACTCCATAACCATGTCATAACACACACATATTGTGTCGACAAGAAGGTTAAATATAGATTGCTAAATAAGGAAAGATTCTTGTTTGTAAACGGCGGAATCAGAAACAAACAAGTATTGTTGCTAAAAGGTTAATAATGGTAACAAACACAAATAATAACTCAAAAGATTTCCATTTATATAAAGCAATTCATACAAATGATTATCTTTTAGGGTTTCTTGTCGGAATATATATTGAATTGTAACCTAGGACAGCCGTCACACTCTGAAAGGAATATTCAATCTTATCTGAAAAGTGTAAAAGCAAATCCCTAGGAGGCGTGCCCTAAAATATTCTATTTATAGGCCTGCCACCTTCTGACGGCTGTCATTCCTTCTAGAAACCCTAATGATTAAAACATATTCAAATTACATATTCAAAACTATACTAAGTGTAAAACAAGTGTTCCGAGTAGACTTTGTGCTCTGCCTTTACTAAGACTTGGTAACCTTGAAGTGTGCTCGGATACAGTTCTCCGGGTAGACTTTACTTAAGAGTAGTTTACCAAAGAAACTACTCACCGGGTAGACTTCAATCTTCTTGACCTTACCAGACTTTGCCCGAAAAGATCCTACTACCATAATGTTCATCAAGAATCCATTCAACTCATTTGTTCGATAACTTATTTAGCAACCATAGTGTGCTCGGTACACTGTAGCTTGCTCTAATTTGAACCTTTCTCGGAAAGTGAGTACTTTGATAACTTTCAACAAGCTTGCCCGGATTCCCCTTTCTTAAGCAAACCTTGCTCGATCTTCCAATGACTTGGCTTCAAGAGGTTGGTTCAGTCAAGTGCTTGCAAGTATCAAACAGTGCTCGACTAGAAGAACAACTTTGCTAATTGTAGTGAACCCTACTCGAATTATCACTAAGGAAGACTTCAAGAAGATAACCTTGCCTGATAGGCAAAATATCATACCCGACTAAGTAAAACCCTGCTCGGATATCTCAGGTGTGCTCGGTTCCATACTTAGCGATTTCTGAGGAGGTTGAGAAGATTCCAATATTCCTTAAGATCATTTTTTAGGGTCAAATCTTGACTCAACAATCTCCCATTAGATTGGAACACCTCAGTTGTCCCAAAACATTCCTATGGTTATTTACACTTAGTCAAATTACACATCAAATCAAAATCAAATTACATATTTATTACAAAATCAAATGATTACATAATAAAAAGATGTCCGTGGACATTACAAAAAAAGCCTATTTTAAAGATCTTTATCTTCTTCTTGCATTGTAGTAGGCTTGTATTTGATTCACAATCACAGTTACTGCCCTGAGCCTAAAGATAGAAAGGATTTGGTAATGAATGTGACTTTCTAGAATGTCCAAATCCCTTATATTTCTTAGATCTTCACTGTGCAAGTAGGTCAAGTCTTCATCTCTTCTATTTATGCCCAAGATTATTCCATCTGAGTTGCGAAGAATATAATGGCATGTAGTTTCTTTGTATTCAATTGCTGTAATACGACCATTCTTCTGCACAATATAGTTTGGGCGTGTCATTCTTCATTCCAGTCTTATGCATGTATTCATGTTTGACAATGGATTCTTATCTTTGACTTTCAGTTGGTAGTTCAATTCGGCACTGGCTATCTTTTTCAACTTAGCAGCCCTTCTTGTTCTATCTTGGTTGTGTCATGATAGTCATAAAGATCAAGGGTGGCCATTTTCTCCAACTGTTCCTGAGTGTACTCAACAAAATCATCTCTCATAATAATGTCTCTCAATTGTTCGCTTTCCATTATCACCTTCAGAGACTGGGAAACTGAATCAAAGTAGAGAGTTCTTGGAAGATCCACAAGTGATTGTGGTCTTGTTGTTCTTTGTGATCCAGCTCCACTTGATTCACCTCTGTGTGTTGTTGGTTGTTTCCTTGATTCAGAGGGCCTTGTTATTGCAAAAGCTTTCATATACAAATACTCAATCAATTTACTAGGATAGAAAATCAGATCAGCAAAGTTTTCACCAGCATCTCTAGAAAGACTTGTGATCATCTCAGCCATTCTAGGATCTTTTAGTAACCCTGCAGGAACAAATCTTCCTCCAATGAAACTTCTTGTATTTTCTCCCTCCCAGAGTACCTTTTCCCATTCAGCCTTTTGCATATAAAAGAGTTCTTTCAATTCATGTTTATCCAATGCATTGAAGGCATTCACATCCATTCCCTTCTGGTTCACCATGACACCCCTCAAAATATTTATCATATCTTCATTCTCCCATGGAACTATTGGTTCATCAATTGGTTCGGGTTTAATTTCCACTGGGATGGGTGTCTCATCATCTTTCTCTTGAAACTGCTCTTTCATCTTTTCCCTCAGAGTTCTGATTCTTCTTTTCTTAGTTTGAGGTTCATCATCATCATCTCTTCTAGACTGCAAAGTTTAGGGCTCAGGTTGTACTCTTTTTATCTTTTCCTTTCTTTTCATATTGTTAAAAATAGATTCAACTGCAGCCTTATCCAAGCATTCAACCATGTCAGGCTTCATCCCCTTTTCCAAGAGATATCCACACATTCCTCCAAATTTTCCTTTCAAAGCTTCAAACTTTTCAGCCTCCTCATTTTCTTTCATAAATTATTCTTTTATCTCTTCTATGGTGCCAATATAGGCTTCTCTCAGCTTATCAAACTTGAAATGAATCAGATCTTTTTCAGAATACCCATGTTTCCTCAAATATTCTATGTATTTCAGGGCATCTCTGTTCTTTTGTTCCAATTTCTTCTTTATAGTATCTCTCTCTTTGTCCAACCTATTCTGCAGTTCATCCTCATTCATAGAGGACATAGTTTCAAAACTTATTCCAACATACTTTGCTCAATGTTTGCCCTTTGTTCTTGTGTCATTGTAACTTGTGGGGACAAAACATCAACACTTTCAACACCTTGTTCCTGATCATCTTCATCATCATCATTAGTTTCATCCTCCTCCTCTGTAGTATCATCTACAGCATCGATCTTTGGTTCATTAGGAGTTGGATTTTCAGGTATTGGAACATTAGGCACACCTTGGATTACTTCATCAGGCCTTAATGATTGCAAGGGGACTGGTCTCAAGGATCCTGTTTGCTCATTAGGAGTTTCAAAGTATCTACTTCTGCCATCCATATTTCTTTTTGTTCTCATTTCATCCCCTTCAGCCTGATCAGTGGCTTTCCTTTTTCTGTAATAAGTCTTTTCAAATCTGTCAACTTTCTCATGTATCTTTGAAGCTTTAGCCATCATCTCTTCAATTGTTTCTTCAGTTTGTTTTTCAGGTTCCCTTTCAGGTTCCTGATGAAATTGGCTTGTTGATTGGGCAAACATACTCACTACCAAGGCCAGGGAGTTATCAACTTCCTCAGCCTTCTTTAGATTTATCAAGGCTTCAATAACCACTTGATCATCAGCCTCTTCATCATTAATCATTTTGGCAACATTGGCTTGATCAATCATTGCTTCCTACTATGCTAACTCTTTAGAAATCAAGGTTTGGGCTAGTATTTCCCTCTCCCTTTTTTCTCTTACACCATTTTCAAATTCTCTCCTGGAAGCAACAGAAGCTTCTTCTTCTTCATTCATCACTCTTTCTTTCACAAGATTTTCCTTAATATGCTCTTCTTCATAAACTTTAGCTTTTCCTTTATCCATTTTGCTTTTTAAATCTTCTTCATCTTCAGACTGCTGATAGTCATCAATTTCCTTTTCTAGTGCCTCCAACTCTGCATCATACTCTACCCTCTTGGAGCTTTCATGTTGTTCAGTTTCAGCAAGTATCAACTCCTCAGTAGCAGCAGCATCTTCGTAGTTTACATCAGTCTGTTCTTCAGTTAAAGTATCAGTCAAAACATCAGTAGCCACATCAGTGGTAGCCAAAATTTCTTCAACATTCATCTTTTCAATTTCATCCCCTGTCTCCTCTTCTCCTCTCACCTCATCATCCTCCTCTCTCCATACCACATTCATTACTTCATTATTAACATTATAATTTTGCTCTTCTATTTCAGATTTGCAAGCCTCATACTCAACATCCTCCATCATTCTTTCCTCACTCTCCTCATAATCATCATATGCATTTAAAATACAAGTCAAACCATCAACAGTTAAACCATCAACATCAGTTGCTTTCACTCCAGCATCCACTATTTCTAAATCTCCAGTACTAGCAGCATCATTTGGCTCATTTATATTCTCCCCCTGTTTTAGGAAAGCTGAGGTCTTCTCAACCTCATGCTCCAGGGTTCGAATTTTATCATTAGCAGCCGCCAACTAAGCCTTTAAATCAGCATTTTCTCTCCTTAACTCAGAATTTTCCCCCTTCATGTCAATGTTCTGGCAAATAAGGTCAAAGTTTTTTTGAAGTAGGAAGGAATTTGAGGGAGGTGTGTTGGTTGGTGAAGTGAGGAAAGGTTCAGGTTTAGATTGGGAGGGTTCAAGTTGGGTTTGGGTTAGATTTTGAGGTGGTGTTTGAGTTACGTTTTGAGGTGGTGTTTGAGTTAGGTTTTGAAGTGGTGTTTGAGTTAGGTTTTGAGGTGGTGTTTGAGTTAGGGTATCAGGTGGTTATTGGGTGTGGGTATGAGGTGGGCTAGAAATAAATGTATCTGTTTGGATTGGGATGTTGGTAGGTGGTGTTTGTGGTGGTGGGGATGAATGTGTTGATGTTTCAGGTTGGCTTTGGGTTAAGGTGTGGGTTGGGATTTGGTTTGGTGATTAGGTAGTTTGATCTTGTGGTTGTGGAGAGAAGGGTGGTGTTGGTATAGGTTGTTCCTCCCCCTGAATTTGTACATTTTCATCCAAGACAGCATCACCTTCAGCAGCATTCCCATCATCACCATTATCATCATTCCCATCATCTGAACTGTCATCACCTCCATCTCTCTCATCATCTCCTCCAGCAACATCCTCAGCCTCAGATAATAACACATGAAATTGAGGGATCAATATATCATCAAACATCAACCATGGCAGCTCTTCATACACCGCCACTGGATCAAATCATCTTGTGCTAGCAAGATTTTCTATTCGTTTAAATGTATCTAGATTTTGCAGGATGTGTGTGATTCTTGTAGTTGGTAAGTTTTCCAATTCTTGATTGAAAATGATTTGTAGGAATCTCGGATAAGCTAAAAACCTATGCTTGATTGGTTTTTCCAAATTTTGAACTAGTGTAACATCATAAAAATTTTGAGTTCAAAATGCCAACTTTCCAAAGTCTATGGACTGAAAATGCCAAATTCCAAACCTTAGGGTTTAAATTGAAAATTCTTATTTTTTCTGACCCATCGAACTACGCGATAGATCATCAGAAAGACCCATCGTGATATGCGATGGGGCTTCTGACAGAGAGTGACACGTGTGCCACGTGGCACACGGTGGGATCACCTACTGCCACGTGTTACCATGTGGTAACACTGCGGACACGTGTCGCCAATTTCATGTCTATAAATAGCAAGGTCCGGGATTCATTCTTGGCACACCAAAACTCTGCCTTGTTTTCTCTCTCTAACATCTCTCTAAATCCCGACAATCATATAAACGATTTGCCTTGATAAGCGTGCCCCGATCCCTCATTTGTGTACAACGTTTCCTCAAAGTTCGTTCCACCCTCCATCCACACTTAAACAAGAAGGCGTTGTTATAATGGCAAGGAGTCCCGAAAGACATGCCGACGAGTGTTGAAGTTGGCATACCAAAGTTAATCAAAAAGCAAAGCGGCGTTGGAGTGCTGTTCTATTTCGTAGGGTTTCCAATACGCCAATAAGGTTAGGCGTAACAACAAATTCAATATAATGATGCCTCGATAAAAGAGAAATAAACATAACAAAGAAATGAATGAAAGAATGAATATTGAATATTGTGAATACATATATATGTGTGTAAGTATATATGTATATATTCTTTGTTATGAAAATATTATTTAAAGAATAATGAGTATTCTTAAAAAATGAAAGAAAAAGAATGCGTTTCTTAGAGAAGAAGAAACGTCGAGTTTTTAATATAAACTAAAGGTTTATAATTTACTTTTAAACTAAAGGTTTTCAAGTAAAAGAAAATGAACTAAAGGTTCATCGAGGTTGAGATATAAAATAAGACTAAACGTCTTAAGCCGGATCGTGTATCCGACTAACAAATATTTATACTCCTACTATAGGTGCGAGATAAAGAAGGGAAAGACCCTTGGATGGTGAGTGAAGCCGATCTTAAAGCGATAAGCTGAATACGCCCCAAAACTTTTATAAACTTGTTTTCAATAAGTCAAACGTGTTATAAGAAACTGTTTACAAGGAACTATGTGTTCCTCAAACCGTTATAAATAAGGGTATGAACCTAGCCCTCAGGCTGTGGTATACGTATGTCTGGATACTTACATAGGTGGTATTATGCGATGAATGGGCACATCGCACCACCCTTGGTCATAGGACGCTCTCCTGCAGGGAGTACGATCGTTGTGTATATTTACAGGTACTTAACTAAGTCGAACGCTGTGTTGTTTGCTGAGGTGACATAGAGTAGAGGCTCTAGTTTATAATGTTTTATTTGACTTTATTATTCCTAAGCCACGATGGGCCGAGGCAGGCGTAGTCTAAAGGGCTAATAAAATAAAAGAAGTTATTTTGCGTCAGCGTGTTCACCAGCATTCATTGCTGACGTATTTTCTTACATTTTACAGGTGAACAAGATTAGCGCTTGGAGATGTCGAAGTGCTATACTTTAATCCGATGGCTCGGATTTATTTTGTACGAACTTAATGATGGTTTGTAAACATAAACAAGTAATACTTTGTAAACAACTTAAACGGGTGTTTTTATAATCCCGTCTTTTGAATGTACATACAAATGTTACATTTTGATCCTTTAAGTTTTATAAGTCTTCCGCAAACTAACGCAACTCTGATTTAATTACAATTATGGTACCAACTGTTGGGTCGCACTCCTAGGCCTAAGATGGGGGTGTGACAACTAGTCCTTCAAATATCATTATCGAAAAGTTGAAAGGATAGTCAAATAACACTGCAACAGTGGCGTTTGCCAAATCTCTGCTCATGAGGGTCCATGACCCTTTCCTCGGTGCAAACTCCTATATGATATGGTGAATCAAAAATCTGTAGATGGTAAGGAACATGCCCTTTTGGAATTGCCCGTCTTTTGTATCCCCTTGATAACCCATACACTTGACAAAAATCTTGTATAGTTGAGCAGTAGTAAGATGGATCGGATTAGACATATCATCGTATAAAGTAGACACCTTCGAATCACAGCCTCATCCACACGAATTTCATGGTTAGCAACAGTGGCTTCTATTATTCGGTCATTCACATCATCAGTCAATGTTGCTGAATTCCAAAAATCCAAAGAGTGGTTTCGGTAAATTACGGGGTTTACGGTTAGTGCAAATTGGATGTTTGATCTTCGCAACCATCTTATAATTCCGGCAACCTCTTCGTTATCTGGTGTGATTTGTAAGAGAACGCACATGTTGTGCTTTAGCTCAAAGAAGTATCTTGGAACATCTTCGTCCGCCATATCTGAGAAAAACAATCAAACGTATTCAAAGTGAAATTAGCCCAAAAGTTCATTACTTTAAGCAATTTCAAGTTATAAAATTTAAGAAGAAAGAGAGAAATATTATTAAGAACATGTTCTTGGATAATTTTTAACCTACACACAAAACAGAGTGTTAGCAAACATACATAATCAAAGCCCGTTAACATCTAATCGTGATCAGAAATCACATTATTAATGTTTACCGAGTCGGAATTATAGGGTTGGTAAAGTTAGGGTTTGGATTAATTTTGAATACGATCATTGTGTATATTTACCGGTACTTAACTAAGTCGAACGCTGTGTTGTTTGCTGAGGTGACATAGAGTAGAGGCTCTAGTTTATAATGTGTTATTTGACTTTATTATTCCTAAGCCACGATGGGCCGAGGCAGGCGTAGTCTAAAGGGCTAATAAAATAAAAGAAGTTATTTTGCGTCAGCGTGTTCACCAGCGTTCGTTGCTGACGTATTTTCTTACATTTTATAGGTGAACAAGATTAGCGCTTGGAGATGTCGAAGGGCTATACTTTAATCCGATGGCTCGGATTTATTTTGTAGGAACTTAATGACGGTTTGTAAATATAAACAAGTAATACTTTGTAAATAACTTAAACGGGTGTTTTTATAATACCGTCTTTTGAATGTACATACAAATGTTACATTTTGATCCTTTAAGTTTTATAAGTCTTCCGCAAACTAACGCAACTCTGATTTAATTACAATTATGGTACCAACTGTTGGGTCGCACTCCTAGGCCTAAGATGGGGGTGTGACAACTAGTCCTTCAAATATCATTATCTAAAAGTTGAAAGGATAGTCAAATAACACTGCAACAGTGGCGTTTTCCAAATCTCTGCTCATGAGGGTCCATGACCCTTTCCTCGGTGCAAACTCCTGTATGATATGGTGAATCAAAAATCTGTAGATGGTAAGGAACATGCCCTTTTGGAATTGCCCATCTTTTGTATCCCCTTGATAACCGATACACTTGACAAAAATCTTGTATAGTTGAGTAGTTGTAAAATGGATCGGATTAGACATATCATCATTTAAAAGTAGACACCTTCGAATCACAGCCTCATCCACACGAATTTCACGGTTAGCAACAGTGGCTTCTATTATTCAGCCATTCACATCATCAGTCAATGTTGCTGAATTCCAAAAATCCAAAGAGTGGTTCCGGTAAATTATGGGATTTGCGGTTAGTGCAAATTGGATGTTTGATCTTCGCAACCATCTTATAATTCCGGCAACCTCTTCGTTATCTGGTGTGATTTGTAAGAGAACGCACATGTTGTGCTTTAGCTCAAAGAAGTATCTTGGAACATCTTCGTCCGCCATATCTGAGAAAAACAATCAAACATATTCAAAGTGAAATTAGCCCAAAAGTTCATTACTTTAAACAATTTCAAGTTATAAAATTTAAGAAGAAAGAGAGAAATATTATTAAGAACATGTTCTTTGATAAATTTTTAACCTACACACAAAACAGAGTGTTAGCAAACATACATAGTCAAAGCCCGTTAACATCTAATCATGATCAGAAATCACATTATTAATGTTTACCGAGTCGGAATTAGAGGGTTGGTAAAGTTAGGGTTTTGATTAATTTTGAATACCATCATTGTGTATATTTACGGGAACTTAACTAAGTCGAACGTTGTGGTGTTTGCTGAGGTGACATAGAGTAGAGGCTCTAGTTTATAATTTGTTAATTGACTTTATTATTCCTAAGCCACGATGGGCCGAGGCAGGCGTAGTCTACAGGGCTAATTTACCGGAACCACTCTTTAGATTTTTGGAATTCAGCAACATTAACTGATGATGTGAATGGCCGAAGAATAGAAGCCATCATCAGTAAATGGCATAGTTTTAAGTGAAAGAATAAATCACAATTTCCCCAAATACTTTCAGTCTTTGGATCAATGGCTATCCTTTCAAATATACAAGTAGATTATAGGTCCAAACATATACAAGTATATGCTCCTCTGACTTGAGCAAATGACATAATTTTCAGCAAAAGTAGTTCTTTTGAGACTTTTCTTTGAAACCTTTTTAAGCTTCTTCAAAGCTTGAACTGAATAGTCTTATCATATCTCTGAACCATTAACAACTTGCTCATGTTTTGACCAAAATAGTGTGATTATGCAAAATTCATTTTAAAATTCATTTAACATTTAATTTTGACATAAAAACTCATTTTGACACAAACAGTTGCAACATATTCAAATCTTAATCATACATAACATCATCAAGACAAGCAGACAATACTAACACTCAAAGTCTAACCTATCCTAATAACAACACACAATCAGATAACACACATATTCATGCAATTAGCCAAGGATGTCAGATAAGTATACATATTCAAGTAATTCAAATCAAGAGCACTCATCATGACATCACAAACACACATCAACTGATAAACATGCAAAAGTAACTAGCATACCTAATGTCACACATAGTCAAATAAAGCACATATCAGTTAATCATGAACTTCATCATATTCAAACATATGCACACAAACAACATTCAATCAGAACTTTGAACAGATAGTCAGTTTGCGCAGTCAAGCACACATCATGAATCAGACTTCATCAGAGTTGATCATACCCAGGGCTTTCAAAACAAAGTTAAACCTAGTTCTGACAATTGGTTTTGTGAATATGTCAGCCAAATTCTCACTTGTATCAACTCTGGTTTCTTCAATTGAACCTTTTTCACTACAGTTTCTTATGAAGTGATGTCTGATTTCAATTTGGTTGATTTTGGAATGTTGCACAGGATTCTTAACCATAAAAGATGCAGCAGTATTATCAATGTAAATAGGGGTGTTTAGAAAATTCAAACCATAATCTAGCATCTGGTTCTAAATCCAGAGAACTTGAGCACAACAAGCAGATGCAGCAATTTATTCAACTTCTGCAGTTGAGATTGACATAGTGGTCTGCTTCTTGCATTGCCATGACACCAATCTGTCACCCAAAACTGACAACCCCCTGGAGTTGACTTCCTGTTTATGTTGCAGCCATCATAGTCACTGTCTGTGTATGCAATCAGATCAAAAGACTGGTTCTTTGGATACCAAATTCCCAAGTTAGGTCTTCCCTCCAAATATTTAAAGATTCTTTTCACAACATTCATGTGGGAGACCTTGGGGTTTGACTGAAATCTAGCACAAACACATACTACAAACATGATATCAGGCATTGAGCCAGTCAAATACATCAGTGAGTCAATTTTTGCTGTGTATTCATGTTCATCTACTGGCTCCCCCTTTTCATCATCTACCATCTTTTCTTTTGAATCCATAGAAGTTGAAGCTGTCCTCACATCATTGCAATTGAATTTGTCAAGTATGTCCTGTACATACATAGACTGGTAAATGAAAATCCCATCAACCTTTCGCTGAACTTGTAAGCCAAGATAAAAAGTCATTTCTCCCATTGAACTCATGCTATACTTGGATTTCATCACCTCTTCAAACTCCATACACATCTTTTCATTGGTTGACCCAAAAATAATGCCATCCACATAAACTTGCAACAAGATCAAATCTCTTCCTTTCTTCTTGTAAAAGAGGGTCTTGTCAATAGCTCTCCTTTGGAAACCATTTTCAAGTAAGTGCTTTGACAGTTCATCATACCATGCTCTAGGTGCCTGATGCAGTCTATGTAAGGCTTTGTTCAATTTATACACCCTGTTAGGATAGATAGGATCCTCAAAATATGGTGGTTGAGAAACATACACCATCTCTTATATTTTTCCATTCAGGAAAGCAGATTTGACATCAAGCTGGAATACCCTGATATTCTTTGAGGCAGCATAAGCTAAAAATATTCTTATTGCTTCAAGTCTTGCAACTGTTGCAAAGACTTCCTCAAAGTCAATCCCTTCTTCTTGTAGGCATCACAAAGCTACAAGTCTGGCTTTGTTCTTAATCATAATACCCCTTTCATCCCTTTTGTTTCTGAACACCCATTTTGCTCCAATTGCATATATGTTTCCTGGCCTATCTACAAGCTCCCAAACATGTAAATCTTTGAATTGAGCCACCTCTTCTAGCATTGCTTGAACCCAACTGTTGTCCTTGAATTCTTGTACAATGTTCTTGGGTTCAATTTGGGATAGAAAGCAGGAGTACAAATAGATGATTCATACACATTACCAATGATGTGTTCAGTAGGATGATTCTTTTCAACATAAGGAGTTTGTATTATCACATTAGTAGACACAATTGTGTCAAGATTGGATTCATTGATTTTTGGTTCTTTAATGCTCAAATAAGTTGTTTCATTGTCAGTGCCAGGTGCTTCTTCATTGTTCTGTCTTGAAGTTGATTCACCAATGTTATCCAGATTCATTCTTTCAAACAAATCTTGAAATCTTGAACCTGTGGCAGTTTCCTCTTCATCAACTTGGTTGCTTGGATTGTCCTCATTTTGAACTTGATCATCTTGCACAACTTGATTATCTTGAACATTATCTGCTTGATCTTGTTCTGGACCTTCATTGTTCTCTTGATTGTCTTCATGAGTCCTTTACAAATGTATATTCCTTTTCTTTAATTGCAACCTTCTTCCATAAACTTTCCAAATCCAAAGCCTTCTTATTTGTCTCTTCAAATGCATTGATTTTGAGAAAGGATTCATCATAATCTTCAGGATAAATCTTGAAAGACTTGACTAATTTCTCCAAATCAAAGAGCCATGTTGCTCCACAAACAGTATTGAATTGGTTTTAATTGAAGACCACATCTAAGGATTCAATTACAACCAAATGATCTTTCACATACACTCTGTAGGCCTTTGATTGAGTAGAGTAGCCTACCAAGAAAAAATCTAAGGATTTTGCTCGAAACTTGTTAAAGTAATCCTTGGTGTTCAACAAAAAACATTTGCATCCAAAAGCTTTGAAAAACTTGATATAGGGTTTTCTGTTATAGAAGATTTCATATGGAGTCTTGTTGTTCCTTTTATTTATTAGTACCCTGTTCTGAACATAGCATGTTGTGTTAATAGCTTCTACCCAAAATGTGACAGGTAGATTTGCATCAGCTAGCATTGTTCTTGCTTCTTCAATGAGTGTTCTGTTTCTTCTCTTAGCAACACCATTATGTTCAGGAGTTCTAGGAGCTGAGAATTGTTGAAGTATTCCTTTGTTGTTGCAAAATTCTTCAATCACTCCATTTTAAAGTCGGTACATTGACCCTTTTATCCAGTTTGTTTTCAATTCTGTTGACACAGTTCATAATTAACACAGCAGCCTCATCTTTTGTACTCAGGAAATAAACCCAAGTATATCTTGAATAATCATCAATGATCACAAGGTAGTATCTTTTCTTCCCAATGCTTGGAACACTCACAGGACCAAAGAGATCCATGTGAAGCATTTCAAGTGCTTGATCAATTGAATTGATGAGTTTAGTCTTGGGAGAGGACTTGTGCTGCTTTCCTTTCTGACATGAACCACAATTCTCATCCAATTTGAACTCTCTAGTGAGTAGTCCAATTACATGATTGCCTTTCACTAGTTTGTTCATGTTTTTGAGATTGACATGACACAGCTTTCTATGCCATAACTTTGCTTCATTCTCAGTGGCCTTAGAAAAAAAGCATGTGCCTCCCCTTGAAACTGCATCCTTCATATTTAACTCATACAGATTTCTATTCCTTAGGGCTATCATCATGATCATTTAAGGTGGTATAACATGCTCAGGCTTTAGGATGAAACAGTGTGAATCATCAAAGCCAACTTTGTAGCCTTTATCAAACATTTAGGATATGCTCAAAAGATTATATTGAATTCCTTCAACATAGAAAACATTGTCAAAAGTTACTTTCCCATTGGTCAAGATACCTTTTCCAACAATTTTTCCTCCATTCTCATCACATCCAAATGCCACTGGTCCCTCAAACTTATCTTTATAGTTAACCAGTGACCTCTTGTCACAAGTCATGTGCCTAGAACATCCACTGTCCAAATACCATACCTCATTAAGTGTAGTGGACTTTTCCTGCAAAAAAGAAAAAGTTGATCAGTTTGATGATGAAGTGCAAGCTACTTCAACTTGCAAATCATCAGTTTCATTTTCAATGGCAGCACTAGAAGTAAGTGTTATGGGTTCAGGGTTTTCATGTGTGATTTCAATGTGATCTGAATCATCAGTTTCATATCCACATTCTCTTGGAGTTTTCACAAATGAGGTTGTGTCTTCACATTCAGAAACTTCATTGTTACATTCTTGTACAACATAGTCTTTCTTGCTTGAAAAGTCTCTTACATCCATATTTATTTCTTCTTTGATTTCAACTTTAGGCTTTCATAGAAAACCTTGAGGTTCATATCCACGTTTCAACAAGAATTTCTCATCTTCAGTTAATCACTCCATAACAATGTCATAACCCACACATATTGTGTCGACAAGAAGGTTAATGACGGATTGCTAAATAAAGAAAGATTCTTGTTTGTAAACGGCGGAATCAGAAACAAACAAGTATTGTTGCTAATAGGTTAATAATGGTAACAACACAAATAATAACTCAAAAGATTTCCATTTGTATAAAGTAATTCATACAAATGATAATCTATTAGGGTTTCTTGTCGGAATGTATTTTCAATTCTAACCTAGGACATGCGTCACACTCAGAAAGGAATATTCGATCTTATCTGAAAAGTGTAAAAGCAAATTCGTAGGAGGCGTGCCCTAAAATATTCTATTTATAGGCCTGCCACCTTCTGACGGCTGCCATTCCTTCTAGAAACCCTAATGATTAAAACATATTCAAATTACATATTCAAAACTATACTAAGTGTAAAACAAGTGTTCCGAGTAGACTTTGTGCTCTGCCTTACTAAGACTTGGTAACCTTGAAGTGTGCTCGGATACAGTTCTCCGGGTAGACTTTACTTAAGAGTAGTTTACCAAAGAAACTACTCACCGGGTAGACTTCAATCTTCTTGACCTTACCAGACTTTGCCCGAAAAGATCCTACTACCATAATGTTCTTCAAGAATCCATTCAACTCATTTGTTCGATAACTTATTTAGCAACCATAGTGTGCTCAGTACACTGTAGCTTGCTCTGAGTTGAACCTTGCTCGGAAAGTGAGTACTTCGATAACTTTCAACAAGCTTGCCCGGATTCCACTTCATTAAGCTAACCTTGTTCGATCTTCCAATGACTTGGCTTCAAGTGCTTGGTTCGGCCAGGTGCTTGCAAGTAGCAAACAGTGCTCGACTAGAAGAACGAATTTGCTAGATGTAGTGAACCCTACTCGGATTATCACTAAGGAAGACTTCAAGAAGATAACCTTGCCCGATAGGCAAAATATCATTCCCTGCAAAGTAAAACCCTGCTCGGATATCTCAGGTGTGCTCGGTTCCATACTTAGCGATTTCTGAGGAGGTTGAGAAGATTCTAATCTTCCTTATGCTCATTTTTTAAGGTCAAATCTTGACTCAACAAACTTGTCTACCAAGAACCAACAACAAATTCCCATCATAGAAGAACCAACAGAACATGGTGTTGATACACCTAGATCATTTGTTGGAGGAAGCCTAAGTCATCATGGAAATTAGACAAGGTTCAATGTCCAACTTATTGAAGAAAATGACACTGCCTCAATGGCAGGTGGACATGTGCCATACTCTGGTGGAAACTTTGGTCAAGCAAATGACACTCAAGCACTCTTCTCAATGTTCATTGAGTCATATAATGCATTTGTAGCTAAGAACTTAATCCATACAAGTGTCATCCAAGCTGACTTGGAACAAATAGATGTTGATGACCTTGAGGACATGAATTTGAAGTGGCAAGCTGCAATGTTAGCACTGAGAAGCAAGAGGCTATTTAATAGGACTGGTAGATCATTGGTCTCTGGGCCAAATGAAAGGATTGGATTTGACAAGTCAAAGGCTATTTGTTACAACTGCCAACAACCTGGACATTTTGCTAGGGAGTGTAACCAGCCCAGAAACTTTCAAGCTAATCAATTTCAAAATCAACAGCCTAGAAACCAAATGCAATATCAACAAAATTATCAGCAGAATCATAACTTCAACAATAACAATCGCAACTTCAACAACTTTCAACAGCCTCAAATGAATAAACAACAAGTTGTTCCTCAAAATCAAAACTACCAAAGAAACCAATTCCCTCAAGCAACTCAAAACAATCTCAATAGACCCAATCAAACTCAACAAAGAAAACAAAGGAATTTTGTTGTTGCTGCACAACAAGATGGTGATTTTGACTGGAGTAATCATGAAGATGACATCAAAGCTGCTAATGTTGCATTCATGGCAAAGATTGAGAATGTGGCTAGAACATCATCATCTCAGATACACTCATCATCTATCACTGACTTATATGAAACAATTACTGCTTTGAATATGAAAATAGGCAAGATAGAGGGTGAGTGTTTTAGAAAGCAACGCATCATCAATGGGTATCAAGCCAGTGATGCTTTTAGTGAAGAAAAAGATCAGAAGTTTAGAAGATGATTGTGTGAGTAGCTATAGAGCTCAACAGAGGTACATTACTGAAATTGATGGGTTGAAGAAGATGCTGATTGAAGAGAAGGTGAAGAACACAAAGCTAGAAGTTGATATAGAATTCTTAAAGAATTTGGTATCCACAGGAAAAATATGTGGCATTTTGAACCAAATTAGTGAGAAAGAGAAGTATAAAGCTGTTCCACCTCCATTCAACAACAACTTTTTACCCAAAGTTGATAAAGAAAAGAGGGATGGTTATCTCCAGCAGTTCAGAGAAGTGTTTCAAGATAGAGAGGAGTTTGTTGATCTATATAAGAAGGTTGAAGTGAATGAAGAAGGAGAATATGTTGTGAAGGTAGATGTGAAAGAGGATAAGTCAATTGGTATCCAAGTCTCTGAAGATGACTTTGGCTCTGAAGATCTAAATGCTGATGACTTAAGTGACTTGTGTGATATGGTTACAAAGTTGCTTTGATGATTCACACTATTTCATCCTAAAGCCTGAGTATGTTATACCACCCGAAATGATCATGATTATGGCCCCAAGGAATGGAAATCTGTTTGAGTTAAATATGAAGGATGAGTTTCAAGGGGAGGCACATGCTTTGTTTCTAAGGCCACTGAGAATGAAGCAAAGTTATAGAATAGAAAGTTGTGTCATGTCAATCTCAAAAACATGAACAAACTAGTGAAAGAAAATCATGTAATTGGACTACCCACTAGAGAGTTCAAATTGGATGAGAATTGTGGTTCATGCCAGAAATGAAAGCATCATAAGTCTTCTCACAAGACTAAACAAATCAACTCAATTGATCAAGTGCTTGAAATGCTTCACATGGATCTCTTTGGACCTGTGAGTGTGCCAAGCATTGGAAAGAAAAGATATTGTCTTGTGATCATTGATGATTATTAAAGATATACTTTGGTTTATTTCCTAAGTACCCAGGATGAGGCTGCTGAATTCATCATGAACTGTGTTAACAGAGTTGAAAATCAATTGAATAAAAGGGTTAAAGTGATAAAAAGTGACAATGGTACTGAGTTCAAGAATGGAGTGATTGAAGAATTTTGCAACAACAAATGAATACTTCAACAATTCTCAGCTCCTAGAATTCTTGAACAAAATGGTGTTGCTGAGAGAAGAAATAGAACACTCATTGAAGCAGCAAGAACAATGCTAGCTAATGCTAATCTACCTGTAGGTTCCCAGCTGGATCTACACGAGATATCTCGTTCTACGTAGGTGCGGAATCCCTACGTAAGACGTTACGAGCGTAGAAGACGATACGATTAAACACACGTTACAATAAACACAAACACGTTATATTGCAACCGGAAAACACGTGATATCTATCACTAATACTGGACTCGTTACACGTAAACTGAATACACTGATTGAATTGTTAAACTCTAAGCCGTAACCTAGGACATATATATCACGACAACTTCGCCTGGCATGTTCAGGCGAAGTTGTCACTAACTTCGCTTGTCTAACAAGTTCGCATATATCAGCGAACTTGTTAGCAACTTCGCTTACATACAAACTCAAATCCAAACGACTCGATTACAGACACTAGACACTGAACTACTGACATCATGTACCAACAAACTCCCCCTTGGCAGTAGCTTCATCTCTTTATCTTCAAGCACGTGTCTTGTAATCTTCAACAATCCTGAATCTTCATCTTTAAGCATTCACTCCTTCTCGTACACATACCGAAACAACTCTTTGATATTTCCTAGCTTCGTCTTTCCAAGCAGGAATATAAAAGATTTTTTTCTCATTCAGCACCTGCAGATCAGCTCGAGACAGGTTCACTAGATGCATCGGATCATAGACTCTCAGCAGCTCTTGTTCATCTTCGTCTTCCATCACTGCTTCAGCTGTCTCACAATCTACATACAACTATTTCAACTCTTTGAGCACATCCTTGGGCATTTGTTTCATCGGCACTTCTTTCAAACACCGGATCGGTTTATACTTCATAATCATCAAAGGCTTGCCATCTGCTCTCAACCCTCTATCTTTGTCTTCGATAAGTTTACCCTTCTGTGGTTTCAACAGCTCGAAATTCTTTTCCTTTATACTCTCCTTCCAAACTATCTTCCCGATGACTCTAGCCATATTATCATCACTTCGATTTATCAATCCCAATCTGGCTAAGTCTTTCACTTCACATTCTGGCAATGTGTTCAACGATCTCAACATTCTTTTGAAGTACTGAAAGCCATCATATCTCTTAACCACAAAGAGCCTCAACTGCTCATCATATATCCACCAGATAATCCCCTTTCTCGCTTCAGCATAACCTCTAATGTTGTAAGTCTTCTTAAACATAGTAGGGATCGCTGGTTTCTTTGTTTTGACGAACCACTGAGTATAGCCTTCTTTCCATCTAGGCTGCTCTTCCCATTCAGTCTCATCATTTCCCATCTCTTTACTCATATCTGCGTTATCGACTTCTGGAATCTCATGCTCTACATTCTCTTCTACTATCTCTCCCTCTTCTATCTCATCATCAATCACAATCTCTTCTCCAATCTTCTCTATTTCTTCAACCGGTAATACATCATCATCACCTATGAAATCATCATCCATCACCTCAACGTCCACTACCACCACATCATCACCACCAGCTGCACTTGTCGACTCCCCCTGAGTTGTGGAAGTCCCAAGAGCTTGTACAGTTCTTGGCAACTCACCACCTGCACCTTTCGATGCATTGGGATCATCGTCTCTATCATTGCGCTTCTTCGTCCTCAACTCATCGCCTTTACAGCTCGTCTCCCCCTGAGATGCCAAGAACTCCTTCAAAGCATCTATGATTTTACCATGTTCTACCAGCAGGGACGACTGCATCTGATTCTCTGCAACTAGGCGTTGAATAGCCTGGGTCTGGATAAGATTAATCCTTGACTGCTCTGCCACGACCCGTTCAAGTGCTGCTATTCGTTCAGAGTCTGATAGGGTTGCATCGAAATCAAACCTCATATGAGATATATCGTGAGTGTACTGAGGAGGGATTTCCGATGTAACCGGGACCTCAGAAGTAGACGTAACCGCAGGTGGTATCGTCACCGATAACCCTGCAGTGGCCACAACCGTCGACTCAATAAAATGTGCCACGACCTCCGTTGGAGTAACAGTCGGAGGCGGCAACGAAACGATCTCCGGAGTCGGTAGTTGGAATGAAGTTGGTGGGAGGCCAAAGGCAGATGAGGTAGCCACCACGGGAACGTTCGTGGCGCTTGGCCTTGTAACCTGTAATGATGAGGGAACCATTGTCATACCGGACAGTGCGGGTGGAGTGAAACGTACCACCCTCGAGCTCTCACCGGCTCCCGATCCTGCACCTGTCCGTTCCCTTCTTGATCTCCGAATCAACTGTTGTACCTCTTCCTCGTAATCTGACTCGCTATCATCATCAGTTCTCTTTCTTTTCCCATGAGTCCGTTCATGTGTTACCAAAATCCGTCTTGCTTCGGCCAATTCATCATCAGAATCTGAGTCAGCCACCGTTGTAGCTGCCCTAGAAACATTCACACCCGAAGCTCGTTCAACCGAGACCTGTATATTCTCCTCTGGATCAATCCTCTCCATGTCAAAAAATCCCTGACCGCCAAACTCTGCGTCAAGATCTATGTTCTCCTCCGGTGACACAACAGGAGCAGCAGGTATAGCTTGAGGTGCTCCTGCCTGTTATGGTGCCGGGTCCCGAAACTCGTCCCCTCGAGCTGGCACATACTCCGGGTTGATCAAGTACCCGAAAAGTGGAGTATGTCGAGGACGGAGCTCAGGTTTGCTCCTCGCACTGGAGGATCTGCATTGGGCAAAGATCCTTTTGCTCACACTTTCTACGTATCGGATTGGGCGGCGCTGAGGTAGCGTTGGAGCAACATGATTCAAGATCATTGGGAGAAATCTTGGATACATGATAAATCTCTCACGCGCCACTGCTCTTCGTTGTCGATCTATCTCGTAGAAGACAATCTGACTAAAGCTGTAACGCTTATTATAAGTCAGAGCAGTCATCGCCGACTGCATGGTCGCGCCCAGCCATCAGTGCCCGCCTTTCTCCCTGACATGCATACAATCATGACATGCATGAGAAAGCGCCACTGGTCAAGTAAGAACCCCTTCCTTCTCTGCGTATCTCCCAAGGGACCAGAGTATCCCATCCTTAGAAACGCTCCATCACGGAAAGGAGCCACAAAATCTGCCGGGTCATCCCTTGTCTCATCTCCAAAACGTAAAGCCGCCCGGATTTGTTCAGATGAGAACTGAACAATGTGATTGTTGACTGTTGCTCGCATCACCGGGGGCTCGACCCTACAATCATATTCCACGGTCTGCCAAAAATCCTCAATGTTTGGCAAGGATATTGGCAGTGTTGTCGTAATCGCGTGGAATATACGCGAGCGTAGTAGGAATGTGATGATTTCGCGGAAATCATCAACTCCGCTCGCCTCTGGGTCTAATGTTATATACATGTTGTGACCCAGGAAGAACTTTCTTTGGTTGTCTCCACCGTCATCACCGCCTGCACCACCTATAGCAGCCATATCTGCATCAAACAGACTAAGTTAGATAAACGTTAAGGCAAATCACAAGTTCGCCTGTTACCATGAGCGAAGTTGTGAGTTATTCTATATAGGCGAAGTTAAAGGTGGGGCGAAGTTGGGAACAACTTCGCCTCAACTTGAACTTCGTCTAATGAATGTTAAGTAAAAAGGTCCAGGCGAAGTTAATGATAACTTCGCCTAACAACAACATCGCCTCATAAACTGTTTCAAAAAATAATTATCAGGCGAAGTTAAACCTCAGGCGAAGTTACGGGTAACTTCGCCTAAACTGTAACTTCGCCGAATATGAAACGGCATCAGTTAGGTTTTCGAACGACGTGATTTGGTCAATTTTGAGCTTGCGGATTTCGGAAAACCAGGTTTTAAGATGATCTATACGATTAATTTGATTATGAACACGTAAAGATACGTTTGAAAATCAGTTGTTAAGGGTTCGAAAAACGAGGACGTGAAACGGGTCGAATCGACCGATGATAAACGTTAATGAACATGATTAATCGATTCGATTACCCTACACACCTTTAAACACGGATTAGAAACTGGAATAAGAACACAGATCGAAATCAAACGATAAGTTCGCTGAGGGTTTAGAGGTTAAGTTCGCTGGATAAGTTCGCTGGGTTTTGAAAATAATGAACCAGTTTAACCTTTAATTTCCTTTATATAGGGTTAAAAGTATACAGGCGAAGTTGTGGATAACTTCGCCTATTGCAGGCGAACTTATGGACAACTTCGCCGGTATTAAAATTTTCAAAACAAACCCCTATAATTTGAACAATTTGCAATTAAGTTTTAAAACAACATTTAAAGTGTTAAATGATACGATCAAGACCAAGTAACCAGGTATAAAATTAAAGTAGAAAACATTTTAAAATTAAAGTACACGGGATCAAATTTCAGTCTCGATAGGGACTACCATGTTTTTGAAAAGATCCGAACAGGAATCATACTAACTACGTGACTGTCACACAGATCCGTGTTCAGCTTTATTATGACATAAAGAAACAGGTTGTAAGCAGGTAAATGACTTAGAATGGTTTTCATCGTTTCTGTGATACGGGTTAGGTTCAATTAAGCTCAAAATTTAAGTGGTCAACAACTCAGAGATTATGATGCCTCCTATCTATTCTCAAAGCGTATTTGGCTTTCCCCAAGTCACCCCGAGTTGACCTCGACCCGTAGTGTCTGATTAAATAGTAGGAACTCTTCGATCTTTGGACTCTAAATCCCGTTCTCTATCTTACATCTTGATTGAGAAGTCTTATCATTATGAACTCTATAATGTCTCAATAACTCACACAGTTTTGGATTTTTTTTTTTTTTTTTTAAGTATTTACTCAAACTTCAGATAAACTACTGCAAGTCCCGAATCTGGATTACTGCAGTTTCTTGACACGCTATCTTTACGGGAATCAGAACACTCACGGGCTCGTGTATGACTGGGTAATCGCTTTTCTGCCTATCATTCGGAAAGATATATATGGAGACATGCACAACTGTTAAGAAGTTTCCACGTAAAATCGAGTAGATTTAGTTAGTATCACTTCTATTTTTACGCACCATAAAAAGCTACCATGACATACAATGACTGTTCTAAAGTCTTTTAGGCCTAATAACTTCACTAGTTAAGCACACAGAATCAGTTTATCTATCACTTTCCAAGGTTGGATCAATTTTCTGTTAAACATAGTAAAGGAACTTCTTACGAAGTAGTAGACTTGAAAAATAATTTCATCTCCCGAAAAAAAACTTTAACTTCAATCGCCCCGATCAATTCAAAGTCTTCAGGTAAACGGCTATCCTGAAGATCGAATGGATCAGCTGGACCGACCACATACGTGTCCCTCTAACTAAGTATGATCGACTAATTTTCAGCAAAAGAATAAAAACACATCATAAACCGCCCCGGTCACTTTCAGTCATCTGGTTAATGGCTATCCTTATATTCTACAAGTAGAAATGAGGACCAAACATATCCGAAGATATGTCCTTCAAACTGAGGTAACCGACATAATTCTAAGCGATAATGACGTTTTTTTTTTTTTTTTTTTTTAAGACAAAAAGCAGGGTTACTCGGGATTGATCATCCCATTCAGCTCAACAAGGTTTTGAAATCTGGTTTTGTCAAACGCTTTAGTAAACATGTCAGCGAAATTATCTAGCGTATCAACCTTTTCGAGCACAATCAGTTTTTTCTCAGCACAATCCCGTATAAAATGATGACGGATGTCAATATGTTTAGTTTTACTGTGTTTGACGGGATTGTTAGTTACTGAGATAGCAGCAGTATTATCAATGCAAATAGGAGTATGAGTGAAATTCAGACCGTAATCGCGCAACTGTTGTTGAATCCAAAGAACCTGGGAGCAGCAGTTGGATGCTGCCATGTATTCTGCTTCACAGGTTGAAATGGCGACTGAGGTCTACTTCTTGCATTGCCATGACACTAATCTGCCTCCGAGAAACTGACAACCACCTGTTGTTGACTTCCGACTCTGAATGCACCCTCCATAATCAGAATCTGTGTAGGCGACCAACTCCAAGTCTCCTCCTCTCGTGTACCACAACCCCAGCTTAGGCTTGCCTTTGAGATACCTTAGAATCCTCTTAGCACCCTTCAAGTGAGATTCCTTTGGGTTTGCCTGAAAGCGAGCACAAAGACAAACTGCAAACATTATATCAGGCCTAGAAGTAGTTAAGTACATTAAAGAACCTATTATTGCCCGATATTGGGTTGGGTCCACGTCTGCATCGTTGTCTGAATCAGCACCCAATTTGTGGTTGACGCAGACTGGAGTATCGTAAGGAGTGATGTCCTCCATCTTGAAGCGTTTGAGAACATCATGGACATACTTAGTCTGATGAATGAACATCCCATCTTTCTTCTGCAGTCCTAAAAAGAAAGTTAGTTCACCCATAGCACTCATTTCGAATCTCTTCTTCATGACGGCCTCAAACTCCTGACACATGGAGACTTTTGATGCAGCAAAGATGATGTCGTCCACGTAGACTTGCACCAGTAGAAAGTCGCTCCCTTTTCTCTTGAAGAACAATGTGCTATCAATCTTTCCCTTTTCAAAACCATTCTCAAGCAAGTAGTCGGATAGTGTTGAGTACCAGGCACGAGGGGCCTGATGTAGCCCATACAGTGCTTTACTTAGCTTGTATACGTGATCAGGAAAGTCGGGGTCAGGAAAACCAGGAGGTTGCTCAACGTACACAACCCCATCGACTTTACCGTTTAGGAACGCACTCTTCACGTCTAACTGAAATACCTTCATCTCCTTATAAGCAGCAAATGCCAAAAACAATCGAATGGCTTCCAATCTTGCCACAGGAGCAAACACCTCATTGTAATCAATCCCCTCTTGCTGATTAAAACCTTTTACAACCAGCCTCGCTTTGTTTCTGATAATAATCCCTTTCTCATCTCTCTTGCATTTGAAGACCCATTTTGTGCCAATCGCATGCACATTCTTTGGTTTTGCAACCAAGTTCCATACCTCCATCTTCTTAAACTGGGCTAATTCTTCTTGCATAGCTTCGACCCACGAGCTGTCCTTGAGAGCCATTTGATAGTTCTTTGGTTCAATCTGGCTGATGAAGTAGGTGTACAAGCATTCGTTGATTATGCCTGAATCTTTAATGCTTGTATAAACACAGGTGTGCTCATTCAAGCTTTGTCTTGTTTGTACACCGTCGGACAGATCACCTATCACATTCTCCAATGGGTGATTTTTGTGAACTCTCGTAGTCGGAACCGCACTGACTTGCAGATTGTCTTCCAGATTCGAAGATAGCTCATCAGTGGGTGATTGTTATTGAGAGTGAAATGGATTGAAGAATTCCTCTTCAGTAGAGGCAGCAGGGGTATCGACAGCATTTGACGAGGAAGGCTGACATTCATCATACTTCGGTCGTTGCACATAATTGTCTTCCTCATCATAAATCATCTTCGAAGCAATTCTTTCATCTACTTCTGCACAATCCAAATAAGGTATATTAAAAGATTTGAAAAGTCTATCATAGTCGAAAACCCCAGCGGGTCCCGTGCTTGGTTTTGGTGATTTGTAACTTGTAATATCATTGTTACAGACCACGTCAACCTTGCTGGTCGATGTATTAAAGACTCGTCTGTTGGGAGTCCCAACAACGTATCCGACCAAAATTCCTTCGTCGGCTACTTCACCAAATTTAGAATTTGTCTTTAATATCGAACACGGGGACCCGAATGGTTCAAGACCACTCAAGTTGGGTTTTCTCCCATGCATAAGTTCATAACATGTTTTATTTAATCTTTTAACGGTTAACACTCGATTAAGGATATAACAGGCTGTTGCAACACCTTCAGCCCAGAACACCACAGGAAGTTTCGAATCAGCCAGCATGGTTCTGGCTCCTTCAATTAACGTTCTGTTCTTCCTCTCAGCCACTCCATTTTGTTGCGGAGTATACGGAGCGCTGTACTGATGTTCTATTCCTTTATGTAAGCAGAAGAGCTCCATCTGATAGTTCTTGAACTCAGTCCCATTGTCACTCCTGATGTATTTAACTCTTTTTCCCATAATGTTCTCAACTTTGGTAATCGAATTTATTACCATCTGAACAGTTTCATCCTTTGACTTCAGGAAATATACCCAAGAGTATCGAGAGAAATCATCAGTGATCACCAAGCAGTAAGATGTTCCTCCTAGGCTTTTTACATTCACGGGACCAAAGAGATCCATGTGAAGTAGGTCTAGGGTACTGACTATTGAGTTAACCTTCTTGGTGCGATGGGATTTCTTGTGTTGCTTTCCCTTTTTTGCACGATAAGCATTGATTTTCAAAGTTGAAATTCTTCAAGGGAACACCCAGCACAAGCCCATTCTTGACAATGTAGTTCATTTTCCGAAGATGAATATGCCCCATTCTCCTATGCCATAATTCGGACTCCGATTCAGTTGCTTTCGACAGAAGACAAGATTCTTCTGTTGTCATTTCAGTCGACCTCATGTCCATTATATACGTATTCTTTTCTCTTGGAGCCCTCATAACTATCCAATCCTCTGGTATCTTGAAACCAGGATATAGCGCGATCGCTTCATTCTTGGTGAAATACACGGTGTAGTCTTTGTCACAAATCTGCGAAACACTTAGCAGATTGTGCTTCAGTTCTTCAACAAAATTTACTTTCTCTAACGTCATCTTTCCGTTAGTCACAGTCCCAATTCCTGTGATCCTTCCACCGCTCTCTCCAGTGAAACTCACTCTTCCTCCCTGAACAGGTTTCCATTTGTGTAACAAGTTCTTGTTACCCGTCATGTGCCGGGAACAGCCGCTATCCACAACCCATTGATTGTTTGCAGCCCTGTGCAACTGTTCCTGCACGATTAAACCAGATGATTAAAATCTGGGTACCCAAGACCTATTGGTCTTGGGTCGATACATCCCGTACCTTGGCTGTCCAAAGTTAGTATCGGAATAATTTCTGTAAGTCCTAAAAGGATACCTTCTTGGAGATTGACTATGAGGCCATCCAAACCTTCTTGAATTAAATGAATTATTACTTATGGTTTGGTTGTTATGAGTGAAAAACTGAGATCTTTTTCTTTGAAAACCTGAATTAGTCCAATTTTTGAACTTTGATGATTTTTCAGTTTTACCACTATTGTAGTTATAGTTAGTTCTGTTTTCAGTTTTTGAAGGCCTCACACCTCTGAATCTCTGCTTCAGAGGGCAATCAGCAATTAGGTGTCCTAATTGATTACATCTGAAACAACTCTTGTGTTCAACTTTCTTTTCAATAGTTGTTTTAGATGATGAGGCTGCATTACTGCCCGTTTGTCTCACATATGGTGGGACATACGGGTTTGTGGAGATTTCTTTTCAGTTGTTTTATGTTTCTCTCCACTTTTTGGTAACATTGCCTTTTATTTTGTCTCACTCGACTCGGATGACTTGTCCGAGTTTGATGAGACAGGACTAGGAACAGAAATCTTCACATTAGACACAGGCTTACTCGTTTCGCCTTTACTAACTTCTGGATCTTTAATAGTTACCTTAAACGGAACTGTCTGACTATAATCAACATCAACAGATTTCTGATTACTAGGATCATAAGTGTAATTATGATTGTAAGGTGGTGGAACTTCATGATAACCAATTCCTCCCCTTTTAACTAGGGAACCTTGATCACTAACGAGGTGATCAAGTATAGCGGTGGAATTTCTGAATTTCTCAAGTTTCCTGTTTAGTTCCACCACTCTCACCTGGTGATCAGCTATCTGTTTATCCCTTTCAGCTATTAGTTTGGTTTTCTCTTCTAACACTTCATAGCTAAGATCAATTACTTGAATTTTCTCAGCTAGATTTGCTTTAAGACTTCTAATATCTTTTTCACTAGCTTTTATTTTTACCTTGTAACTATTTTCTCTAGCTTTAGTGAAATGATGATCTTCTTTTAAGGTTTTAAATTGAGCATCCAAACTAACATACTGATCAGTTATAGTTGCCAATTGTTCAGACAGATTTTCACACTTAGTACAAGGGAGTTTAGTACTTACCTCGGTGAGCTGGTCTTTCACATCTGCCATGTAAGCTTCATTTTGAGCTTCTGCCATGTAAGCTTCACTTTCGCCAGTCACTTTCTCAGTATCTGCAGTTTCGATGTTCGCCAAATTGGCCTGTTCGAACACTTCTTCAACATGCAGATTCCAGTTATACTCCCCATTCTGTCTGGATATCATGGCTCTATTATCATTACCTCCCCCACTCTGTTGTGTAGACCTGTTTTGACTGCGTTCTACACGTTCATTTGTGCACTCCTTCGCAAAATGGCCATTCTGTTGACAGTTGTAGCACCTGACCTATCGACTTATCGAACCCTGGTCTTTCACTAACAAACTTCCTACCTGTCTTCTTCATAAACCTCTCAACCCTTCTCACAATCATCGCCATCTGCCACTGCAGATCCATCTCTTCCAGATCATCAGCATCGATCTGATCATAATCTTCATCCAAAGTCGCAGGATCAACAATCTTACCCTGAATGTAATTTTCATACGAAGCAATGAAGGATGCATAGAGAGCAAACTGCTGTTCAGCAGATTTAACACTCATGGGCATCCTTGAGTAGTTGTTGTTCAAAACACTTGGGGTAAAACTACTCTTGGTTGCTTGAGGGTTAGAAGCATTTGATCCTCCAGCTACAAAGCAAACATCACCATTCATGTTGAGAGATACATGACCTTCATGTGTTGAGTTAGCACCCGACTCTCCCTTTGAGTAGTAAGCAGACGAATCAGACTTCGAACTTGAACTTGTATTAACCTTTGCACCATACATTCCTGGATCTTGAACCTGATCAGTAGGTGTCTCTTTTCGAACCATGTTTAGTTCAAAAGTTCGTAGCTTATTAACTGCTGTTTCCAGGTCATAGTCAGCAAAGTCTTTGTCTTCTCTCATCAACACAGTGTACATCTCCCATTTCGGTGGGAGAGCATCAAGAAACTTTTCAACAATTTCATCTTCTTTGTAAGCAATTGAATAATTGCCGAGTTCGGTCATCAGATGATAATATCTAGTGATGATATCATCAAGTGATTCATTCTTCAAATACTTGAAGACCGAGAACTGGGTTTTGAGAAGTTTAATCTTTGAAGCACGAATTCACACATTACCCTTAAAACGGTTTTCAAGTGCTTTCCAAAGATCTCTAGCAGTTTTATACTTTCTGAAGGTGTGTAGAATCTCTTGTGGAAGAGCCATTGTAATCGCTGCATGAGCCTTGCTTTCAGCCTCATACATTTTCTTTTCTTCTTCTTCCATCTCTTTGTATTTCTTGATCTGATCACGACCCTCATACTCAGCAGTTGGTGGAATGTAACCATCTTGTATGCACACCCACATTTTAGCATCTTGGTACTTGAGATATTGTTCAAAACGATCTTTCCACGCTACATAATCGGTTTTCTTAAGCATCTTCGGTGCCTTTGTAGCTGACCCCGCTTCCACTTCCATCTTTACCAGTTCAGTAATGTTAATTGAAACATCTTTCTCAAGACACAATGAAATCCGAAAAATAAAAATTTTATTTTTCACAGTACTGTAGGCGAAGTTGTTGATAACTTCGCTTAAGTCTGAACTTCGCTGATTCTGAACTTCGCTTCCTTTTTAAATTCGCCTGATTCGGCGAAGTTGTGTATAACTTCGCTTAAGGTAAGCGAACTTGTGAAGTAGGCGAAGTTGTGGGTAACTTCGCTTGAGATAAGCGAACTTAAGAAGGTACGCGAAGTTGTGGATAACTTCGCTTAACCTTATATCTTCGCTGAAACCCTACGAACAGTGACGGCAACTTCGCCTGATGAACACGATGAATATGCAGGTTTGATTTCTGGACTTTACGAGGTTTGTGAAGGTGTTATGGGTTGTTTATGATTGTAGGAGGTGAGTAGGACACAAAAACTCAGAAAACTCGTCCCGCGAATAATCGAACGGAACGATTTCTACACCCGCGTGATAATCCCGAACCACACAATCGAGCAAAAGCTCTAATACCAATTGTAGGTTCCTAGCCGGATCTACACGAGATATCTCGTTCTACGTAGGTGCGGAATCCCTACGTAAGACGTTACGAGCGTAGAAGACGATACGATTAAACACACGTTACAATAAACACAAACACGTTATATTGCAACCGAAAACACGTGATATCTATCAATAATACTGGACTCGTTACACGTAAACTGAATACACTGATTGAATTGTTAAACTCTAAGCCGTAACCTAGGACATATATATCACGACAACTTCGCCTGGCATGTTCAGGCGAAGTTGTCACTAACTTCGCTTGTCTAACAAGTTCGCATATATCAGCGAACTTGTTAGCAACTTCGCTTACATACAAACTCAAATCCAAACGACTCGATTACAGACACTAGACACTGAACTACTGACATCATGTACCAACACTACCTGTCACATTTTGGGCTGAAGCCATTAGCACAACATATTATGTTCAGAATAGGGTACTGATTAACAAAAGTCACAACAAGACTCCATATGAAATTTTCTATAACAGAAAACCCATATCAAGTTTCAAAGCATTTGGATGCAAATGTTCTCTGTTGAACACCAGGGATTACTGGAACAAGTTTCAAGCAAAATCCTTAGATTCTTTCTTTGTAGGCTATTCTACACACTGTAAAGCCTACAGAGTGTATGTGAAAGATCATTTGGTTGTAATTGAATCCTCAGATGTGATCTTCAATGAAAACCAATTCAATACAGTTGATGGAGCAACATGGCTCTTTGATTTGGAGAAATTAGTCAAGTCTTTCAAGATTTATCCTGAAGATTATGATGAATCCTTTCTCAAAACCAATTCATTTGAAGAGACAAATAAGAAGGCTTTGGATTTGGAAAGTTTATGGAAGAAGGTTGTAAGTAAAGAAAAGGAATATACATTCATAAAGGACTCCTCTAGGACAGATGTTGATCAAACTCAAGAAGACAATCAAGAAGACAATGAAGGTCCAGAACAAGATCAAGCAAATAATGTTCAAGACAATCAAGAAGTGCATGATGATCAAGTTTAAAATGAGGAGAATCCAAGCAACCAGCAGTAGAAGGGGTAACTGCTACAAATGAAAGGTTTCAAGATTTGTTTGAAAGAATGAATCTGGATAACACTTGTGCGTCAACTTCTAGAAAGAACAAAGAAGAAGCACCTGGCACTGACAGTGAAACAACTGATTTGAGCATTGAAGAACCAGAACTCAATGAATCAAAATATTGACACAACTGTGTCTACTGATGTGATAATTCAAACCTCCTATGTTGAAAAGAATCAATCTGTTAAACACATCATTGGTAATATGTATGAAAGAGTTACAAGAAGTCATTCTGAAACTGCAAACATCTGTTTGTACTCCTGCTTTCTATCCCAAACTGAGCCCAAGAACATTGTACAAGCATTGAAAGACAACAGTTGGGTTCAAGCAATGCAAGAGGAGTTGGCTAAATTCAGAGATCTACAAGTTTGGGAACTTGTAGATAGGCCAAGAAACAGATATGCAATTGGAACAAAATGGGTGTTCAGAAACAAAAGGGATGAAAGGGGTATTGTGATTAAGAAGAAAGCTAGACTTGTAGCATTGGGATGCCTACAAGAAGAAGGGATTGACTTTGAAGAAGTCTTTGCACCAGTTGCAAGACTTGAAGCAATAAGAATCTTTTTAGCTTATGCTGCCTCAAAGAATATCAGGGTATTCCAGCTTGATGTTAAATCTGCTCTCCAAATGGAAAGATAGAAGAGGAGGCGTATGTTTCTCAACCACCAGGTTTTGAGGATCCTATCTATCCTAACAGGGTGTATAAATTGAACAAAGCCTTGTATGGACTGCATAAGGCACCTAGAGTATGGTATGATGAACTGTCAAAGCACTTACTTGAAAATGGTTTCCAAAGGGGAGCTATTCACAAGACCCTCTTTTACAAGAAGAAAGGAAAAGATTTGCTCTTATTACAAGTCTATATGGAAGGCATTATATTTGGGTCAACCAATGAAAAGATGTGTATGGAGTTTGAAGAGGTGATGAAATCCAAATATAGCATGAGTTCAACGGGAGAAATGAACTTCTTCCTTGGCTTACAAGTTCAGCAAAAGGCTGATGGGATTTTCATTTACCAGTCTAAGTATGTACAGGACATACTTGACAAGTTCAAGTTCAATGATTTGAAGACAGCTTCAACTCCTATGGATTCAAAAGAAAATATGGTAGATGATGAAAAGGGGGAGCCAGTAGATGAACATGAATACAAAGCAAAAATTGGATCACTAATATATCTAACTGCTTCAAGGCCTAACATCATGTTTGCAGTATGTGTTTGTGCTAGATGTCATTCAAGCCCCAAGGTCTCCCACATGAATGTTGTCAAGAGAATCTTTAAATATCTAAAGGGAAGACCTGACTTGGGAATTTGGTATCCAAAAAACTAGTCTTTTGATCTGACAGCCTACACAGACAATGACTATGATGGATGCAATATAAGCAGGAAGTCAAATTTTGGGGGATGTCAATTTTTGGGTGACAGACTGGTGTCATGGCAATACAAGAAGCTGACAACTGTCTCAATCTCAACTGCAGAAGCTGAATACATTGTTGCATCTGCCTGCTATGCACAAGTCCTCTGGATCCAAAATCAAATGTTGTACTATGGTTTGAACTTTCTAAACACCTCTATTTACATTGATAACACTGTTGCATCTTTTATTGTTAAGAATCCTGTGCAACATTCCAAAACCAAGAACATTGAAATCAGACATCACTTTATAAGAGATTGTAGTGAAAAAGGTTTAATTGAAGTAACCAGAGTTGACACAAGTGAGAATTTGGCAGACATATTCACAAAACCACTTGAAAGAACCAGGTTCAAATTTCTTCTGAAAGCCCTGGGAATGATCAACTCTAATGAAGTCTGATTTATGATGTGTGATTGACTGTGCAAACTGATTATCTTTTCAAAGTATTGATTGAATGTTGCTTATGTGCATGTGATTGAATATGATGTTTTGAATGATTAACTGATATGTGCTTTTTGACTATGTGTGAGAAATTAGGTATACTAGTTACTTGTGCATGTTTATCAGTTGATGTGTGTTTGTGATGTCATGATGAGTGCTCTTGATTTGAATTACATGATTGTTTATGCTTATCTGACATCCTTGATTAATTGCTTGATTATGTGTGTTATCTGATCATGTAATATTATTAGGATAGGCTATAACTTGAATGTTAGTAATGTCTGCTTGTCTTAATGATCTTATATATGATTAAGATTTGAATATGTTACAACTGTTTGTGTCAAAATGAGTTTTTATGTCAAAATTAAATGATAAAATGAATTTTCCAATGAATTTTGCATAATCACATTATTTTGGTCAAAACATGAGCAAGTTGTTAATGGTGCAGAGATATGATAAGACTATTCAGTTCAAGCATTAAAGAAGCTTAAAAAGATTTTCAATGGAAAGTCTCAAAAGAATTACTTTTGCTGAAAATTATGTCATTTGCCTAAGTCCACAGAACATATACTTGTACATTTTTAGTCCTATCATCTACTTGTAGATTTGAAAGCATAGCCATTAATCCAAAGACTTAACGCATATGGGGCAATTGTAATTTGTTCTTTCACTTAAAACTATGTCATTGACTGTGCCTAAGGGACATATACTTTTGTGTGTGTTTGGTCCTACTGACTACTTGTAGACTGTCAGGACAGCCATTAACCTGGAAGCTAAGAGTACATGGGGTGATTGAATATGTTAAAATGGGAAATGATAGTACATTGACTACTTAGCCAATCATATGAATTTTATAGGCTAAAAAAGATACTTACTACAGTCATTAACATTTATGGTTGCTTTCTCATGATGTGTAAACTTTAAGGTGATATAAACATAATGAATATGCTAATATTTATGTGGAGATACATAGTTTTCTTTGCATGTCTCAAGATAAATCTCTCCAAATGATAGGCAGAAAAGTGATTACCCAGTCATACACAAGCCTGTTGTTATCTGGTCAACCCAAAAATGAATCATCTTTAATTATGACAAAGAACAAGTTTGTGAAAATTTGAGAAAATATCAAAAACAAGGGGAAGAATAAATCAACCAAAAGTTGTTAAGTGTTTTAAATATTTTATCAAACAAAGAGGGTTTCAACTAGAACTACGGAGATGTTGACAAAATTTGTCTCATCTTGATTGAAAGGCTTGTAAGTCCGGATGGAATTTAAGTCCACTGTTCAACCTCTATATGTTCGAAAATCAATATCAAAAATACAAAAATATTCAATAAGTTATGTCATAAAAAAACAAAATTTTGACCAAATAGCAGGAGGTTGGAGTCAAATTGGGGTGATATGGGGAAAGCCAAATAAGCTTTGAGAAGAGATATGAGGCATCATAGCACAATGTTGACCATTTCTGAATTATGCTACTTAAATGAACCTTAATCATATCACCAAAGAAATAAAATTCATATTAAGTTCAAACCTACTGTTAACCTGTCTATACTGTTATAATAAAGCGGACAATGAAGTATTGAGAAAGCTACTTAGTCAATATGATCCCATACTTGAGATCTTTTCAGCAATTGATGAAACTGCTTTGAAAGGAAACATGACTGAAATTTGATCTTTAAATGAACCATTTGCTCTTAAAACAATGATCTTTAATGAAAATTACAGTTGATAATTGGTTTAAGTCAAAAAGAGTTGCATTTTGCCTTAAAAAGGTTGAATATGTATTTTTGGGTAAGGTATGATGTTTTCTAACATTCCCGAGCACAAACTAGTTGAATATGTATTTTCGTGCAAGGTATGATGTTTTCTAACCTTCCCGAGCACAAACTAGTTGAATATGTATTTTCAAGAAAGGTATGATATTTTATAACCTTCCCGAGCACAAACTAGTTGAATTTGTATTTTCGGGCAAGGTTTGATGTTTTATAACCTCTCCAAGCAAACTTAGCCACTTTGGTCTAAGTTTATGATTTTCGAGCATGCTTTGATATTTCAGGTAGAGTAGCTCACTTTACTCTATTCTAACTATTCCGAGCAGGCTTGATATCTGAATATGTGTTTCCAGCAAGCTCTAACAAGTTCAAGATTTTCGAGCACTTTTAACTGATCAGTTAATATGCGGCTTGTTTCGAGCAAGCTTTGCATCTTATATGCTGAATATGTTAAATCTAGCAAGCTTTTATTTAGTTTAGACTTTCGAACATGCTTGATGTTTTTGTTTGATTGCATTACTATTTACTAGCATGCTATTTAAATATGTTACCATTCACTAGCAAGCTTTGTGACAGTTTTATTACCTTTTTCCAACTAAGCAAGCTATGTGATTTTAAGTGTATGCATGAATGTGTAAGTGAATTTCACATTCTAGCACACTTAATGATTGTTGTGAATATGTTTCTTTGAAATTACAAGTGTTTTCGGGCAAACCTTGTTTTCCAAACACACTTTATATTTCGGGCACACATTGGATTCCCATATGTTCCCCTAAAATACTTGGTAATTTCAATCTAACTTTCCGAGTACACTTTGTGATTTGAATCCACTTCTAGCACACTTTGTAGTCTTGAAAGTTTTTCGAGCATACTTTACTTCAAAGTATACTTTTGATTTTTGTGAACTGTACTTTTTCGGGTAAGGTTAGTGATAAGATGAATTATTCGAGCAAGGTAAATAAATTAGATGTATGCTATTTGGGTATCTTAGTTGATTCCTAGCAAGGTTGCCTGCTTGACGTTTAATACTTGATTATTTTTTACTTGTGATTTAGTTCTCAAGCAATCTTGTATTTAGAGTAAGCTTCCTTCACTTTAAACTTCTAATTTGTACCAACCTATTTCAAGTAAAGCTTCCTTCATTCAACTTAAATTTATTTCTAAAGTGTTTTATCTTTAAATACTTTACTATTTCTGGACATACTCCAAACCAACCATTCCTTAAGTAGATAAGGAATTTATGAGCTAAAAGACAAAAGACTTTTTGAGATTCTCTATTTACCTGGCATGCAAAAGAAAAGTAGAATCAAAAAAGAACTTTATCTACAGCTTTTCTGCCAAAAATTGCAGATATGTACTTTGAATGTGGCTTAACAACCATTAAAAGAATTTCTGCATATATTGTTCAAATTTGAAACTTCACATTTCAAGAGTAACTCACATTTCTGTTGTGTGTGTAGGTTTCAATATTATTCAAGACAACGGTTTGAATCAAAATATTCTTTATACCTTAATCTTTATTATTCTCTTGTAAACATTCCCCTATAGATCTGACTGACAATTGTGTGTCCATTATTTATAGATAATCAGAAATGGATCCAATTCCGAGTAATCCAAATTCCTACAAACATCATCTTTCCTAAGAACTGAAGAAGGCGTTACAAAAAGTTCAAACCCTAATGTCTGAGGTTGAGAAGACCTCGGCTGCCCAAAAACAGGGGGAGAAATCACTAAAGCAGGGGGAGAATTCGTTAGTGCTTCTTTCAATCTATGAAGAAAATAATTCAGATGCTGAAACTGATTGTTTTGGACAAAAATCAGCTAAGGATCAAGTATCCAAATCTGTTATGTGACATAAGGTGCCAATTCAATAATAACAAGTATATAAGCGTGATATTGATGAACACAATGATTTGATCACGAGGTAAAAAGCCCTTAACCAAGATAGTCTTACCTCGGTCAAAACTTATCAAGGTAATCATTGGTAAAATAGCTCCGGTCAATGATTAATAATATAATTTTTGGTCGAAGTACTTTAGTCAATGATCAACAAGGTAACCTTTGGTCGAAGAGTATATGGTTATCTCGGTTTCCGGCACAAAAAACCCTCGGACGGTGAAAACTATCACTGTCGAGTTTATTAATGAATAAAAAGTGATTACAAGTGTTTGTGAAATATATGATCGAGATTACAACGAAAGCTAGTGTCTAGAGCGAGTATTTGCTTCTGCTCTAGTGTGTGTGTGTGTGTGTGTAAGTACATGTGTTTATTCCTATCGATCATACTCAAATATATAAGGAAAAAGTAATTAACAAACTTAACAACTTCATCCTATAAATCCGCTAGTCTTCCATTCTTCACCAACGTGCTCTTTGACCACGTGCTCTTTATTTAAACGTCAATCTTCCATTCTTCACCAGGTCTAGATACCATTGTTGTTATTTAAACGTCAATCTTCTAGAGAGTTCGTCCATAATCAGCTATGTTGAATTAGGATCCTAGATCCATGTTCCAGCTACAGGATGTCCCGTGAGGATAATTGATGCAAATTCGTCTTAAAGTTGATATACCTGTCTAACACATCACCATACTAAACGCAATCATTGGTAAACAAACAATACCGAGGATCGTAGATCCTTTATATCCTGATGTATATTTCAAGGATAAACTATCCATAAGACAGTCAAGGATAAAGGATCCTCAGTATAAAAATCGTGGCCTAACAATTTCGCATAAAATGGCGGGTGACAGTGGAATACAGCTGTCATTTTGAAATTCAAATTCACTGCAAAAACTACCATTTAGCCCCCAAGGTTAATTATAACCGTCTATATATGCCGCCCTATATATTTGATTATATAAACCTTCATCTGACGCATCAGGTATTCTTCTAACCCTTGTTTCTTATTTTCTTTAATCATGTCCGCCGCTTCTTCTTCTTCTCCGGCACCTTCTAAACCTTCTGAACAGTCATCCGGTGGTTCCGAACTAGTCGAAATGGAACCCCAAGGTCTTCTTTCCAACCCATCTTCTGAAATTTGTAAGCTCACGGATCCCGAGGTCGATAGTTATCATACATTATTTCCTCTAGATACCCTGTTCCGGCCCTACGAATCCAGCATTAGATGCGATGTTTACTCCATGGTTTGGGTCTGCTTTCCGGCAAATCCCTTTCTTATCGGCTATAAATACCCCTTTCCGCCTTTTACCCAAAGTTTTTTTCGATTCTATTGGCATATCTTACATACAAGCCATGCCGATGATATGGAGGGTTCTTAGCACTATCGAAAGAATCATCAAGGAGGAAAAAATCAATTTTGCCCTTCCGGAGTTGTCATATCTGTATACCCTTACTACCTTCGGTTCTGCCCGTTTAATCTTCAAATTCAAGCCCCAAAAGCCCCATCCGATCTCCAAAGCCACGCTAAATGATTCCGTGTGGAGGAATCAATTTTTCTTTGTTAAACGCGACTCGATACCAGGGGGGACTGATCTTCCTTCAACGTGGGTCACGAAGGGTGGGATCCTGGATCCTTAAGGAATAGCAGGATCCTTTATTCTTCAGTTTTAATGCTTATTCTTTTCTGTTGTTTGCAGTTGAGAACTTCGCTTCATTGAGCAAGCTACCTGGAACAGAAAAAAAGGCAAAACGGTTCCTAGCACTGGATACCGAAGTTAGGACCTTTCAAGCTCGGTTTGTTGAAGGTTTTTGTGACATCTCCTCAAGTTCAAACATGTCAAGTAAGTTAATAATTTTAAAGTAAATAAAATAAAATAGAATACTTATCTGTTGATTTCTCCTATATAGACACCAAGAAAGCTGGAAAGTCCGCTCTCAAGTTCTCCCTTGACGACATCGACTGTATGGTTACTTCTCCTGCTGTCAAGAAGAAGGCTTCAAAGGCTGGCACAAGCTCCGAGCCCAAGACCGCCACTACCAGGGCTAAATCTGCAGCTTCCAAGAGGAAAAAATCCTCTGATCCCGAGACGCACTGTGACATTGTCTGCGCTGTAAGTATACCGTATTTTCACCTTTATTGATTTAGGATCCAGTATTGTCCCAATTTTGACACGAAATTTATTGGTAGGCTGTGATTGCTATGAGGGACCATTATGAAAAGACTATCCTCCAGATGAGAGAGAAAATGTCCGGGTTAGGGAAAGCTGCGGTTGCTAAGGATAAAGCTATGATCCAACTCAAGAAACAATTGGAGGATCAGATATCCTCAGCCGAAGCCCAACGTCAAGAGGCAGTGGAGCAGGTGACTAATGAGGCCAAGGGGTTTCGGTATTTCAGGCGTGGATCAAGATGACGATGGAGGCCGGTGATCCTGCCTTCGACAAGTCAGCCTGGGAAGTGGAGAAATGGAAGGCTGCTCTTGACGACCTTGGTGGTGAGGATGATGAAGAGATGATTGAGAACACCGAGGCTGGGACCAGCGGAGTTAAGGAGGCGGTTGAAGCTGGAAAGGGGGAAGGTGATGCTGCGGTTGAAGATGCAGCTTAAGTGGGCGATGAAGGATATTAAAGACAAGGCCCGAGCCCACTTTTTTCTTTGGTGTTGATGTTTTTACGAACAATTTCTATGGTCTGTAATAAACAATAGTTATTTAGGATAAAGGATCCATGATCCTTAAGACAATATGCGGGGGTGACAAAGGTAGAGGGATCCTCTGTTTGTGGGGATGAAGCCTTTGTTGCCCCTGTTTTTAGTTTTTCTGCACTTTATGAACTATTAGTAACTCTTACTTAACCCGGATGGATGGTCCATCTTTTCGTATGGTGAAATCCGGGTTAAGGATTTTGGATAAGTCCCAGCGGCTTATTTTAATATATAAATCTTTTGACTATCTACCTGTTATTTATTTTCAAAAACTGGTTGCTTATAAGTTTAGCATTATTAATAATTTGATAAATAATCTTGAGTAAAAGATTTTTAGGATAAAAGATCTTTAAAAATCGTCTAGAATAGAATATCCTTAAATCATAGATTTTAGGATAAAACATCTTTAAAGAAAATTTTAGGATAAAGCATCCTGAAAATAGCTAAAGACTTTAGTAATCAAATAACCTCTTAAAAGATTAGCCTTTCTAACCAGAATATCCAAAGTTATTGCAATAAATATCAAACTTAAGTTAATCAATAAAGATCATACCAGAAGGTCTAGATAGACCTAGGTTACTAGAAGTATTGAACTCTTAATGTTCCTTACTAGAGTAGCTTTAGGATCCGGGATCCTTAGTTTCTTGATCTTCAATAATAAGTTAGAAAGTTCACTGCAAATAATTCATATTATTAACTGGGATCAAACCAATTAGACTGGGGATAAGCCCAACAAATATTCTGGGGACAAGCCCGAGCAACTGGGGACAAGCCCGTGTAATCTGGGGACAAGCCCGTGCAACAGGGGACAAGCCCATAAAATAATCGGGGGACAAGCCCAATAAACTGGGGACAAGCCCAAACTGGGCACTGGCCCAAAGATACGGATGTTAACTGGGGTCTCGCCCGAACCGAGATTTAGCCCAAACGTGAGATAACGTGAAAACGTTATAAACCGGAGGTATGGTACGTCTACCATAATTCGTAGGATCCTCCATATAGCCGGAGACAACGAAATTGTCAGCCACTAAGCGTGTACTGGTCCCGCTGCCCCGAACTATATGTTGGATAGCGTGCGCAACTAGCGATCGTGAGAAAGGTGAAAACCTTTAAACCTTAGGGGATATGACCATCGGGGGTCATATCCAAACGAGGGCAAGGCCAAGGAAAATAGTAAAGTACCTTAAACACAAAGGAGAGGTGGCCAACCTCTTGAACTTCAAATGAATCCCTACAATCCTGCATGGTTACTCAAAACTTGGAAAAGATAATGTATTAAGAATGTATTATCCTTAAATTAATAATAATTCAAAAGAAATAATAGATCAGAAAGATGTTACTGATTTAAGGATCCTAGATCCTTTTCTGGATAATATATCCTCTCAGGATAGTGGATCCCGATCAGAAAAAATATTTCTTGAGGTGGATGGCATTTCATGCTCTTGTTAACCTGTTGTCTTCCATTATGAGCAAATGATATGCCCCCTTTCCTGCTTCCGACTAAATTTGATAAGGTCCTTCCCATTTGGGCGCTAGCTTCCCATCAACCGGATTTGTTGTGTTTTGGAAGGCTTTCCTCAATACTAGATCTCCTTCTTGAAATCTCCTGATTCTAATATTTTTGTTATATGCCCCAGCTACCCTTTGTTGATAAGCTGTCATTCTAATTTTTGCTAGATCTCTGAGTTCTTCTATAGTATCCAAGTCTTCAAGAAGGATTTCTTTATTGGCTTCAGGATCACGGATGATGGTTCTCGCAGTAGGAACCACCATTTATATGGGAATCACTGCTTCTGATCTAAACACCAAGGAGAAGGGTGTGTGGCCTGTTGCATTTTTGGGTGTTGTTCGCTCGGCCCAAAGAACATAAGGAAATTCTTCAGCCCATTTTCCCTTCTTGGATCCTAGCTTCGTCTTTAGATTGTTGATGATGATCTTGTTGCTGGACTCTGCTTGACCATTGGCTTGAGGATGAACCGGAGTCGAAGTGATCATTTTGATGCCCCAACTGTCACAAAAGTTAGTGGTTCTCTTCCCGATAAACTGGGAACCATTGTCACAAACAATTTCAGCGGGGATACCAAATCTAGTTATAACATTTCGTTTAATAAAAGATATTACTTCCTTTTCTCGGACTTGTACAAGTGCTTCTGCCTCAATCCACTTGGAGAAGTAGTCAGTCATAGCAAGCATAAAGACTTTTCCACCTTGTGCTTTTGTTAGTTTGCCTACAATATCCATACCCCAATTCATGAAAGGCCATGAGGAGGATATAGGTTATAGAGTCTCCGCTGGTTGATGAAGGATGTTCGCGTGTCTTAGGCAAACATCACACTTCTTTGAATACTCCACTGCATCTTTATTCATTGTTGGCCAGAAGTATCCAGTTCTGAGTATCCTGGAAAATAATGCTCTTCCACCAATTTGATTGCCACAATCTCCTTCGTGAAAATCCTTAAGTACTTCTTGGGTCTCAGGATCTTCGATGCATCTCAGATATGGGCCTGCAAGAGATTTTCTATATAACATATTATCTAATAAAATATATTGGGATAACTTGAGCTTGAAGGACTTGGGATTTTCTATGGCTGGAATTTCTCCAGACTGAATATAGTTCTTGATAGGATGGATCCATGATCCTTTGTTATTTGAGGATAAAGGATCCCAGAGCACGATTTCTATGTCTTTTGTTATCTCCCCAACTTCCTGTTCTCCTATTGCTGGCGCGAGAATGTGGATTATTGGGATTTTCAAATCCTCAGGGACATTTAGAGATGAGGCTAAGTTTTCTAAGGCATCTGCCCCAGCGTTTTCTTCCCTCGGTACCTGTGTGATATTAAATATCTCGAAGGATTTTGAAAATTCTTTCACAACATCTAAATATTTCATTAGTTTCTCACCTTTAACAGCATACGAGCCGTTAAAGTAGTTAGTTATCAACAAAGAATCTACATAAACTTGAAGATACCTGATCCTCATGCTTTTGGCTAATTGCAAACCTGCGATTAAAGCTTCGTACTCTGCTTCATTGTTTATCGCCTGGAACTCACAAGCTATAGACTGGGGTAATATGTCCCCCTGTGCGATTTTAGTAGGATCCCTAATCCTGTTCCTCTTACATTGGATGCTCCATCTGTGAAGAGTATCCAAGGATCCTTGGTCTTTTATAGTTGTTGGACTTCCAAGTCAGCCTCTTTTTTTAGATCACTAGTGAAATCAGCCACAAAGTCCGCTAGCGCTTGAGACTTGATTGCTGTTCTTGGCTCGTATTGGACATCATATGTCCTCAATTTTACAGCCCACTTAGCCATTCTACCTGACAACTCTGGTTTTCTAAGAACATTCTTTACAGGATAGTTAGTTCTCAAAATAATAGGGTGAGTTTCACAATAATGTCTTAGTTTAGTAGAAGCCATAATAAGTGCAAGAATTAGCTTTTCTAAATGAGAATACCTGGACTCCGCATCTAGAAGACTTTTACTTACATAGTATACAGGATGCTGTTCACCTTCATGATCCTTTACCAAGACTGCACTCACTGCATTTCCTGAGACAGCAAGATATCGATACAAGGATTCTCCATCCACAGGCTTCATTAGAGCTGGAGCTGAGGATAAGTAATCCTTCAGGGCTGTAAGCGCAGCTTCATGCTTTTCAGTCCACTCAAATTTCTTCTTCTTTCTAAGGATATCATAGAAGTCTTTACACTTCTCGGAGGATCTTGAGATGAATCAATTCAAGGCCGTTATTCTTCCGGTGAGCCTCTGGACGTCTTTGGCATTTGCATGAGATTTGAGATTGACAATAGCTTCTATCTGCTCCGGGCTTGCTTCAATTCCTCTCTTTGTGACCATATATCCCAGAAACTTTCCAGCCTTAACACCGAAGTGGCATTTGGACGGATTTAGTTTCATGTTATAATGGTCAAGGATATTGAATGCTTCCTCAAGGTCTCTGAGGTGATCCTCTGCCTTCTTCGACTTTACCACCATATCGTCTATATATACCTCCATAGTTTTGCCCAATTGGTCCTTGAACATCATGTTGACTTGTCTTTGGTACGTTGCTCCAGCATTTCTTAGTCCGAACGGCATAGCAGTATAACAATATATGTCGGTTGGAGTCATGAATGTTGTGTCCTCTTGATCAGATGGTTCCATCTGAATTTGTTGGAATCCAGAGGAAGCATCCATAAAGGTGAGTATTTCATGTCCAGCCGTTGCATCCACCATGGCATCTATATGTGGTAATGGGAAAGGATCCTTGGGGCATGCCTTGTTTGAATCCGTGAAATCGACACACACCCTCCAATTTCCATTCTTTTTTGAAACATTGACCACATTAGCTAACCATCGAGGATATTGAACCTCTCCGATCATACCGGCCTTAAGAAGTTTTTCAAATTCTTCTTGTATGATCTTGTTCCTCTCAGGAGCGAATTTTCTTCGCTTCTGATGGACGGTTTTAATAGATAAATCAAGGCCGAGTTTATGAGTGATTACCTCTTTTGAAATACCTGTCATGTCTGAGTGATTGAAGGCAAAAGTAGACCTTCTTCGCCCTAGGAAGGATATTATATCTTCCTCGATTTTGATGGGGATACTGGATCCTAGGAACACTTTTATCTCTGGATCTTCGGGGTCCAATGACACTTCTTTGAGGTCTTTTTTCCGAGCTTCCAGCACGTTCCTAGGATGTTGATGTAGTTGCTATGCTGTAGTTTTCTTGGCTGCTGGCTTCATTGATGATGAATAGTAGTTCTTAGCCTCCGCTTGGTCACCTACTATCTTTACAACTCCCCAAGGAGTTGGTAGCTTGATGCATTGGTGATAAGTTGAAGCTACGACCTTCATTCCATGGAGCCAAGGCCTACCTAAAATAACATTGCAACAGGAAAGGTTATCTATAACATAAAAATTTTGGTATGAATTTAACCCTTCGATATAAATTGGGAGGTTGATGTCCCCCAATGCCTTTTTAGTTTCGCCACTGAAACCGACTAGCACCGATGTTCTTGGGATGATTTCTGAATCCGGGATGTTCATCTTTTTGAGGACATCATGCTGGATAATGTTGACTGAGCAGCCCCCGTCCACCAGGATCCTGCGTACATAATGATTAGATATAAACAAAGTAATAATCAAACCGTCATGATGAGGATCCTGAATGTTCAGCTTGTCTTCCTCATCGAAAAAGATTCTCCTGTCTGTTGTTAATGTGGTTGATACTATTGGGTGATCTCCGTTATCCATCTTGATCTCTTTGGCGAATCTTTTTGCTGCTGAGAAAGATGTTCCACATATGTCTGAACCTCCCGAGATAAAATTAACTGCTGGCACATCTGGCTTGTTTTGTTGAGGATCCTGGATCCTTGAATTGAAAAAGACTCTCTGATCAGTCATCCGAGTAGTGGGGATGAGTGGTCTTCTCTCATTGTCCAATTCGAATTCTTCTACGTGACTTTCTTCTATGGCACACGAATCTCTAAAAAATTCGTAGTCTCTGGAGACAAAATAGATCACATGGGCATCCGGCGGTGGTGATGTTGCTTTTTGTGGAAGATCTTCGGGATCCTGGATCTTGGATTTCTTCCTTCCCTAGAGTTCTTTAAAGTGACCCTTGCTCAGGAGGTATCCAATCTCTTTCCTTAATCTGATGCACTCGTCTGTTGCATGGCAAAATCTTCGTGGAAGGCGCACCACTTAGACTTGTCCTTGAAACTGACAACCTTCTCATTCTTTCGGGGCCACCTTGCTTTTTCTCCGAGATCCTTCATGGCACAAATCAAGCCATGAGTATCTACAGAGAAACAATAGTCGAAGATGCAAGGGTAGTCTTCATCGTCATCTCCTTCTTCAACTGCCCGTACGTTCTGATTGTTGAACTTGGCGTATGGCTTCGAATTGTTGTTCCTATTCCAGGATCCTTAATTCTTCTCAGGAGTTTCTTGTTTCGTTTGTCCCCAGAGATGATCCTGGATCTTCTTATCTTCCTCTAACCGGATGTATCTTAATGCCCTATTTCTGACTTCATCTAATGTCCTGCATGGAGTCATCACTAAATCATCATTAAAGAGGGATCTCATTTGAATTCCCATCTTGAATGCTTCAACAACAATAGTCATATCAGGGTTTGGGATTTCTAGAGCTTCCTTGCCGAACCTGGTAACGAAATCCCTAAGGGATTCATCAGTAGGTTGAACAACACGATATAAATCACAGGTTAACCTCTCAAATTTCCGACTACAGGAAAATTTAGTGTTAAACAAATTAACTAAATGAGAGAAAGATGTAACCGAGAAAGGGGGGAGACTTAGCAGCCATTTAAGTGCAGCTCCTGTTAGCGTGGCTCCAAATCCTTTACAAAGGCAAGCCTCCTTGAGTCTTTCAGGAACAGGATTAATTTCCATCCTTTCCCTATACTGGGCAACATGCTCCTCTAGATCGGTGCTCCCATCATATGTCTTCATGTTGGGAGTTTGGAACCGCTTCGGGATTTCAGCATCACAATTGGGCGGAACGAATCTAGATAATTTGTGAATTCCCTCCGGTAACTTAGGAATTGGACGTATCACCCCAGGAACACTAGATATCATATCCTTGAGTTTTTGTAACTCCTTGGCCATTATCTGGTTGATACCTGCATCCTTCATTGAACCATGTTTAGTATCTAAAGATATAGGATCGTACCAGTTACCTCTCTGCTGGGTGGATTTTGGTATTCTAGACGGGTATCTGGGATAAGAGGAGTCAGCAATCGAAGTGGGTCCTTCGGAAGCTATGTTCTGCATGGGGATTATGTCCCCATCATGGACTTCGGAAGAACGTTGATGTTGGGATCCAAATGATCCTGGATCTTGAAATAAGGATCCTTGATAAGGAATCCTAGAGGATCCTGGCGGAAGCATCCCTGATCCCCTTTGGAACGTCGAGGAACTCTGCATTAGTTGACCCATTGACCCATGGTTGAAGCTAGCTGGTCCTTGCTGGGAATCCGAGTACCCTTGAACCTGAGGACCCATGGATCCTTGTTGAAGGATATGTGATCCTAACTGAAAGAGTAAGGATCCTTGAGCCTTCTGACCCATAGACCCTTGTTGAAGGATGGAAGATCGTGGCTGAAACATTGAGGATCCTTGAGCCTGTTGACCCATGGACCCCGGTTGTAGGATAGAGGATCCTTGCTGAAACAGTAAAGATCCCTGCGAAAGCTGAGCCATGGATCCTGGACTGGTGAAATCCAGCATCCTGGGCACCAAGGGACTGAGATCTTCTGCTAGCCTCTTATTCTTCCTGAGATCTTCTATCTCACGAAGGATCCTTTGGTTGGTCTTTTTCTGCTGCTCCATATATGCTTTAACCTGCGAAAACATAGATGAAACATCACTGTTAGTATTAACCGCCGGGGTAGCAGCAGCGGTTTTCGAGCTCTAGAAGACTGATAGTTGCGTCTTGCTTCCAGCAGCAGCATTTCGTTGTGCTCCCGTGATTGGCGGAGGCATCGGTGGCAAGGTCCTTGATGAGAGAGAAACCGATGATGGCATGGTTGACAACGCAGAGGTTGATTGAGAGGCCATTGCGAGTGTTTAGGGTATGGAAAATTGAAGGTTGATGAGAATAATATGGATTATAGCACCAATTGCCCCATGGTGGGTGCCAAATTGTTTTGGACAAAAATCAGCTAAGGATCAAGTATCCAAATCTGTTATGTGAGGTAAGGTGCCAATTCAATAATAACGAGTATATAAGCGTGATATTGATGAACACGATGATTTGATCACGAGGGAAAAAGCCCTTAACCAAGATAGTCTTACCTCGGTCAAAACTTATCAAGGTAATCGTTGGTAAAATAGCTCCGGTCAATGATTAATAATATAATCTTTGGTAGAAGTACTTTAGTCAATGATCAACAAGGTAACCTTTGGTCGATGAGTATATGGTTATCTCGGTTTCCGGCACAAAAAAACCCCGGACGGTGAAAACTATCACCGTCGAGTTTATTAATGAATAAAAAGTGATTACAGGTGTTTGTGGAATATATGATCGAGATTACAACGAAAGCTAGTGTCTAGAGAGAGTATTTGCTTCTGCTCTAGTGTGTGTGTTTGTAAGTACATGTGTTTATTCCTATCGATCATAATCAAATATATAAGGAAAAAGTATTTAACAAACTTAACAACTTCATCCTATAAATCCGCTAGTCTTCCATTCTTCACCAACGTGCTCTTTGACCACGTGCTGATAGCCACTCACTAGCGAATAAAGCGGTAGACCAGGTCTAGATACCGTTGTTGTTATTTAAACGTCAATCTTCTAGAGAGTTCGTCCATAATCAGCTATGTTGAATTAGGATCCTAGATCCATGTTCCAGCCACAGGATGTCCCGTGAGGATAATTGATGCAAATTCGTCTTAAAGTTGATATACATGTCTAACATATCACCATACTAAACGCAATCATTAGTAAACAAACAATACCGAGGATCGTCGATCCTTTATATCCTGATATATATTTCAAGGATAAACTATCCATAAGAGAGTCAAGGATAAAGGATCCTCAGTATAAAATTCGTGTCCTAACACTGATAATGTTCCAAAAGATGAAAGGAAACAACTTGAGGAAAGAAAGAAACTAAAAGTGAAAGGGATTGCTCTAGAAGATGATAAAATTCAGACCATCAATTTCAAAAAGAGAATACAATGAACTTAGATATGGATGAATCTGAAATTGAAGCAAAAAATGGTCTATGTGCAAAGAATGATAGAAATTCATGACAGACAATTTCTAAATCAAATGTTGTCTGATAAAGATTTTGAAGAACAAGAAAGTTTGATGAAACTGTTTGAAGATGAGAAGAAATTAAGGGATGAATTTAAAATTGAAAATGAGAAAGAAGTCCCACAAGAAGTAATTGAAAATTGTTTAAATGATAAAGAAATTCCAAATGGAGTTCTAGTATCTCTGCTCAAGCTGATTAAAAAGGAAGAACCAGAGACAGAGGTAAAAGAGAAACTAGACACTGTAATTGACAAAACTTTAAAAGCATTGAGTGAAGAAAAGATTGTCAAACACAATGAATTAGAAGAAGAAATGAAGTTTCAAAAGTTCTTGGGCAAGTATGGTGGAAAACAAAAATTTTTGGTGAAGAATGGAATTCCCTTTGATTCAGTGAAAATCATGTCAAGAAAAGAGATTTTGAGCAACTTCAAGAAAATAAAAGGCCAACTGTTGAACAAGAAGAAGGGCACTGCTCAGTCTCTAGATGGCAAGAACAAAGGAATATCCAAGAAGATTATTGATCTATCAAAGATGACAATGAAAGGGAAATCCAAAGTAAAGGTACTCTGTAACAAGACAACATCCTTTGTTTCAAAGCAAAACATTACAAAGAAAAGGAAAAGGTCAATAACTATTAAAGAGAAAACAAAGCAGATACACTTGAAGATGGATGAACTTTCTGTTAAGGCTGAAGTCAAAGCCAAAAAACATCCAGTCAACTGCAATATTATGCCAAGTGGGGTATTTTATGACTCTAGGGCTGAACATCTGAATGTTATGATGGAAAATGGAGAAATTGAAAAAACTCTTCTCTAAAAAAGACTTCAGAAAATTCAATCCATGGCAATTGATTGTGATTGCAGCACTGCATCTCTCTGACTATCAAGAAAGACACAGGCCTACAAGTGCTAAGCAATCTGGACTTTTAAGATTTTTAAGAGAACAAGCAAAGCTGAATTTTCCCTATCTGAAGAAACACCTCTGAACTGAAGAAGATGAAAGATCTTTAGAATAGGCTTTGATTTGTAATGTCTACGGATAGAATTTGAATATGTAATAGTTTTAACTTTTGATATGTAAAAGTTTGATTTAGATTTGAATATGTATTTTGACTAAGTGTATGTAACCATAGAGATGTTTTGGGACAGCTGAGGTGTTCCAATCTAGGGGAAGATTGTTGAGTCAAAGATTTGACCTAACTGATGTATTAGGAAGATTAGAATCTTCTCAACCTCCTCAGAAATCGCTAAATATGAAACCGAGCACACTTGGACATCCTAGCAGGGTTTTACTTATCCTAGCACGATATTTTACCTATCGGGCAGAGTTATCTTCTAGGAATCTTCTTTAGTGAATATCCGAGAAGGGTAACTATGTCAAGCAGGGTTGTTCTTCAAGGCCGAGCACAGTTTGCTTCCTAGCAGACCCTTGGTCTAACCAAGCTTTTGAAGCCAAGTACTTGGAAGATCTAGCTAGGTATTCTTTAATAAACAATGGTCTGAGCACCCTTGATGAAAGATGAGTTATCCTAAGGACATATCGATCAAGGTTCAACTCAGGCAAGCTACAGTGTATCCAAGCACACATTTCCTTTCTCATAAGCTACTTCCTAGCAAGGAGTTGATAGGACCAATACAAGAACAAGTCTGCTCGTTGGATGATATCGAGCAAAGTTGGATATGATCAAGAAGACTGAAGTCTGCTGGGTAAAAGTAAAGTCTACCAGTGAACTTTTCCCGAACACACTCGAAGGTTACCAGGTTTACTCCTAGGCTAAAGTCACTGAGCATACTCGGAAAGTCAAGTGATACAAAGTCTGCTCGGAAGACCTGTTTTTACACTTAGTATAGTTTTAGCGCACGCCTCCTACGGATTTGCCACTTTACACTGTTTAGATAAAAACGAATATTCCAACTGCGTGTGACGGCTGTCCTATGTTAACATTGAATATACATTCCGACAAGAAACCCTAATCGATTATCATTTGTATGAGTCGCTTTATATAAACAGAAATCTTTTGAGTTATTGTTCGTGACTATTACCTTTATTAACCTATTAGCAACAAATCTTGTTTGTTTCTGATTCCGCCGTTTAAAAACAAGAATCTTTCCTTATTTAGCAATCTGTCATTATTCATCTTGTCGACACAATATGTGTGGGTTATGACATTGTTATTGAATATAGAGTGATTATTCGGGACCGACACAATGACACTCTACTATGACTCTGTCTCTCAAACTCATAAAGTGATCATGCAGAGCAGAAAATTGAGAGAGATTGTTTTTGTTGGTACATAAATGTCAGTAGTTCATAGTCTAGCGTTTGTAATCGAGTCTGTAATGTAATTATGTTTAAGTTTATGTTTATGTATGTAAGCGAAGTTGTCAACAAGTTCGCTTAGGCGAACTTGTTGAACAAGCGAAGTTGTCGACAAGTTCGCTTAGGCGAACTTGTTGAACGAGCGAAGTTATGGACAACTTCGCCTGAACATATCGGGCGAAGTTGTCGTGTCTATATATACTGTAGCCGACGGATTGTTTAGGTAACGAGAGAGGAGTCAGTTGTTGAGTTCAGTGAACGTGCCGAGAGTCTTTAATAGACGTGTTTCAAGTTATAATATATAACGTGTTCGTTTGTATCGCGTGTGATTGTTTTACGTATTCTATGCTCGTAACTACCTACGCAGGGATTCCGCACCTACGTAGATAGCGATATCCCGTGTAAGATCCGTCCGGGAACCTACAATTGGTATCAGAGCTCATGCTCGATTGTGTGGTTCGGGATTTCACGCGGGTGTAGAAAACGTCTCGTTTGACCTATTCGCGGGACGCGTTTTCGTTGATATTGTGTTATACTCACCTTATACAGTCATATTCAAGCCGTCACACCGACCGGAAACTGCTAAATCGTCGAAAACAGATCTGAATATTTTCAGTGTTCTTCGGGCGAAGTTGTTGTTCTTCAGGCGAAGTTGCCGACGCTGGAAGTAGGGTTTCGGCGAAGATATAAGGTTGAGCGAAGTTAACCACAACTTCGCCTACCTCATAAGTTCGCCTAAGCGAAGTTAACCTCAACTTCGCTTACCTCCTAAGTTCGCTTACCTTAAGCGAAGTTATTCTCAACTTCGCCAAGTCACGCGAATTTAAGGATTTTCCAGCGAAGTTAACACTTAAGCGAAGTTATCCTTAACTTCGCCTATAGTACTGTTTGGAAGAATTTTTGTTTTTTTTTCGGGTTTTTTCTTGTTTTCGAGAAGATGTCGCCGATTAACATCTCAGAGTTAGTCAAAATGGAAGTTGAAGCGGGGTCGGCTACTAAGGCCCCAAGGTTGATGAAAGGAACCGACTTTGTGGCGTGGAAGGATAGGTTCATTCAGTATATTAAATACCAGGATGCAAAGATGTGGGTGTGCATCCAGGATGGATATATTCCACCGACAATGGAATACGAAGGTCGGGATGTGGTAAAGAAGTACAGCAAGATGGAGGAAGAAGAGAAAAAGATGTATGAGGCCGAGAGCAAGGCCCATGCTGCAATTACTATGGCTCTTCCTCAAGAGATTCTCCATACATTCAGGAAGTACACTTCTGCACGAGAGCTTTGGGATGCTCTTGAGAATAGATTCGAAGGGAACGTGGGTATTCGTGCCTCGAAGATTAAGCTGTTAAAGACTCAGTTCTCTGTCTTCAAGTATTTGAAGAACGAATCGCTCGATGATATTATCACCCGATATTATCATCTAATGACAGAGCTGAACAACTATTCTATTGCTTACAGAGAGGAGGAAATAGTTGAGAAGCTTCTCGATGCTCTCCCACCGAAATGGGAAATGTACACTGTTCTAATGAGGGAAGATAAAGACTTTCCTGATTATGACTTGGAGACAGCAGTAAACAAGCTCGGAACCTTTGAGCTTAATATGGTTCGTAAAGAGACACCAACGGATCAGGTTCAAGACCCTGGTATGTATGGTGCCAAAGTTAACTCAGGCTCAAGTTCGAAGTCTGAATCTGCTGCTTACTACTCCAAAGGAGAGTCAGGTTCTAACTCTTCTCATGAAGGAAATGTGTCAGTAAACATGAACGGTGATGTTTGCTTTGTTGCTGGAGGATCAAGTGCTTCGAAACCTCAAGCATCCAAGAGTAGTTTCTCTCCCAGTGCTTCAAGCAATAACTACTCTAAGATGCCAATGAGTGTCAAATCTGCTGAAGAGCAGTTTGCACTCTATGCATCTTTTATTGCTTCTTACGAGAACTACATACAAGGGAAGATTGTGGACCCTGCTGCTTTGGAAGAAGACTATGACCAGATCGATCCTGATGATCTGGAGGAGATGGATCTGCAGTGGCAGATGGCGATGATAGTCAGAAGAGTGAAGCGTTTCATGAAGAAGACTGGCAGAAAGTTCGTAGGTGGAAAGCCAGGATTTGATAAGTCAAGGGTGAGGTGTTACAATTGTCAACAAAATGGACACTTTGCAAAGGAGTGCACTAATGCACGTGTAGAACGTAGTCAGGGGAGGACTACACAGCAAAGTGGAAATAACAATGGGAATAATGCCATGATGTCTGATGCTGGTGAATACAACTGGAAAATGTTCTCTGGAGAACTCTTTGAGCAGGCACACATGGCGAAGGTTGCAGCTGAAGAATGTATGAAAGCTGCTGAAAATGAAAAAGCTTTCATGGCTGATAACCAGAACTCTGAGGTATATACTAAACCTATCTGTACTAAATGTGAGAACTTGGCTGAACAGCTTGCTACAATTACTGATCAGTATGTTAAGTTGGATGCCGAATTTAAAACCTTGAAAGAAGATCATCACTTCACAAAGACAAGAGAAAATAATTATAAAATAAAAATTAAAGCTTGTGAAAAAGACGTTAAAAGTTTGAAAACAAAATTAGCTGAGAAAATTGATGTGATCGATCTAAGCTACGAGGTTTTAGAAGAGAAAACCAAGTTAATCGCTGAGAAAGAAAAACAGATTGCTGATCACCAGGTAAAAGTGGTGGAACTAAATAGGAAACTGGAGCAATTCCGGAATTCCTCTGCTATTCTTGATCACCTCGTTAGTGATCAAGGTTCCTCACCTAAGAGGGGAGGAATTGGTTACCATGAGGTTCCACCACCTTATAACCATAATTATACTTTCAATCCTAATGTTCATGAATCTGTTAATTTTGTAGCTGATCAGACAGGTCCTGCTAAGGAAACTGGTAAAGTACCGGAAGTTAGTAAAGGCGAAACAAGTTCGCCTGTCTCAAAAGTTAAAATTTCTATTTCAAGTCCAGTCTCATCTGATTCGGATAAGTCATCCAAGTCGGGTAAGACAAAAGAGAAGGAAGTATTACCCACTAGTGGAGAAAAAGTTAAATCAACTAAAAGGAGTACTCCACTCAACCCATATGTCCCACCTTATGTGAGACGTACGGTTGGTAATACTGCCTCCACATCTAAAACATCTGCTGAAAAGAAAGCTGATCATAGGTGTTGTTTTAGATGTAATCAAACAGGGCACCTTGTTGCTGATTGACCTCTGAAGCAGCGTTTCAGAGAGGTGAGGCCCTCGAAAACTGAGACTAAGGTTTTTGGTAATCGTTTAAAAGTTAAAAATGAAAACCATTCAAATTTGAGAGATAATACAGGTTTTCAAAGAAACACATCTCGTTTTTACACTACTAATAACCAAACCAAATGCTATAATTCTTTTGATTCTCTTAATGTTCGTCGGTTTGGTTGGCCTCACTATCAGTCTCCAAGGAGGTATCCTGTTAGGACTCGTGGAAATTTTTCTAATGCTAATTTTGGTCAGCCAAGGTGTGTGAGTTCTGTTAAGAAGGTTAATCGACCCAAGACCAAGAGGTCTTGGGTCCCCAAATTTTAATAATCTCTTTTGTTTGTGCAGGAACAGTTGAACAGGGCGTCCAATAATCTTTGGGTTGTGGACAGCGGCTGTTCCCGGCACATGACTGGTAACAAGGTTTTGTTACAAGATTTAAAACCTGTTCAAGGAGCAAGAGTCAGTTTTGCCGGTGAGAGTGGAGGCAAAATAACAGGAAGGGGTACGGTAACTAACGGGAAGATGACGTTAGAAAATGTGAACTTTGTTGAAGTACTGAAGGATTTTGCGGTACCTAAAAGGCAAGCCGAAGCTAGGGTTGTGGTACCCGAAGGGAGGAGACGTGGAACTGGTTGCCTATACAGATTCTGATTATGGAGGGTGCAATCAGAGTCGGAAGTCAACAACAGGAGGATGTCAGTTTCTCGGTGGAAGATTAGTTTCCTGGCAGTGCAAGAAACAGACATCAGTCGCAATCTCAACGTGCGAAGCTGAATATATGGCAGCATCCAACTGCTGCTCTCAGGTTTTGTGGATTCAGCAACAATTGCGCGACTATGGTCTGAATTTCTTACTCACTCCTATTTTTATTGATAACACTGCTGCCATCTCAGTAATTAACAATCCCGTGAAACATAGTAAAACTAAACATATTGACATTCGTCATCATTTCATACGGGATTGTGCTGAGAAGAAACTGATTAAGGTCGAAAAGGTCGATACGCTAGAAAATTTCGCTGATTTATTTACAAAAGCGTTTGATAAATCCAGATTTCAAAACCTAATTGAGCTGAACGGGATGATCAATCCCGAGTAACCATGTTTTTTTTGTGTTTATTTTGAAAAAAAAAAAAAAAAAAAAAACGTCACTATTGCTTAAAATTAGTCGGTTACCTCAGTTTAATGGACATATCCTCGGATATGTTTTGGTCCTCGTTTCTACTTGTAGAGAATGAGGGTCGCCATTAACCAGATGACTGAAAGTGACCGGGGCGGTTATGATGTGTTTTCTTTCTGTCGCTGAAAATTAGTCGTTCATACTTAGTTAGAAGGACACATACTTGTATGTGGTCGGTCCAGTTGATCCATTGGATCTTCAGGATTGCCGTTTACCTGAAGACTTTGACGTAATCGGGGCGATTGAAGTCAAAAAATTTTTTTGGGGAAATGAAATTACTTTTCAAGTCTACTACTTCGTATGAAGTACCTTTGCTATGTTCACAGAAAATTGATCCAACCTTGGAAAATGATATATATATACTGATTGTGTGTGCTTAACTAGTGAAGTTATTATGCTTAAAAGGCCTTAGAACAGTCATTGTATGTCATGGTAACTTTTTATGGTGCGTAAAAGTAGATGTGATACTAACCTAATCTACTCAATTTTAAGTGGAAACTCCTTAAGAGTTTTGTATGTCTTCATACATATCTTTCCGAATGATAGGCAGAAAAGCGTTTACCCAGTCATACACGAGCCCGTAAGTGTTCTGATTCCCGTGAAGAAAGCGTTTCAAGACACTGCAGTGATCCAGCTTCGGGACTTGCAGTTGTTTATTACCCTGAAGTCTATAAGTATGTTTGTAAAAAAAAAAAAAAAAAAAAAAAAAAAAAAAAAAAAATTGGAGTTAGTGAAACATTTTAGACTTCACAATCATTGAGTAAGAGTGAAGAACAGGAAGCAGATCAAGAATATTTACAAGTTTAATCAGACACTATGGGTCGAGGTCAATTCGGGGTGACTTGGGGAAAGCCAAATACGCTTAGAGAATGGATAGGAGACATCAAAATCTCTGAGTTGTTTTCCACTTAAATTTTGAGTCTTAATCGAATCTAACTCGTATCACAGAAACGATGAAAACCACTTTAAGTTATACCTGCTTACAACCTGTCTCTATATGTCATAATACAGCTAAACACGGATCTATGTGACAGTCACGGAGTTAGTATGATTCCTGTTATGATCTTTTCTAAAACATGGTGGTCCCTGACTAGACTGAAATTTGATCCCTTATTCGTTAAATTTTTATAAGTTTTTCTTAGTTTTGTAGTTGTATTAATTTTTAACTGGTTACTTAGAATTGATCATGTCGTTTATTTCTTAAAGGGAAGTTTTAAAGAGCTAATTCAAATTGTTCAAAATTATAAGGTTTGGTTATGAAAATATAGGCGAAGTTGTTGAATCAGGCGAACTTGTGGATAACTTCACCTAGGCGAAGTTATCCGTAACTTCGCCTGACCAACTCTGACCCTATATAAGGATTTCAAACAGTAAAATTTTCATTATTTACAATATACAGCGAACTTGAGCTCCGATATTTCAGCGAACTTACAATATCAGCGAACTTGATCTTTTCGATTTCGATTTCTTTCTTTGTTCTCAGTTTCAGTTATCGTTTCACGGTATGTGTTATCGGTATATCGTGAAAGTTATAGATGCCGTGAAGGTGTTCTTGGCATCTCAGGGGGAGATGAGCTGTAGAGGCGACGAGCTGAGGACGAAAAGAAGAAATGATCAAGACGATGATCCCAATGCACCGGAAGGTGCAGGTGGTGAGTTTCCAAGAACTACTATAGCTCTTGGGGCTTCCACAGCTGAGGGGGAGTCTGCCGCTGGTGATGATGTGGTTGCCGTTGGTGATGATGTGGATGTGGTTGAAGATGTTGAGATTGTTGATGATATGATTGATGCGCTGAAAGAGATAGACAATATGTTAGAGGATGATGAGTTGATAAATGAAGATGATGTTCTGCCAATCGATGAGATCGAAAAGATTGGTGCAGAAATTGTGGTTGAGAATGTGATAGAAGAAGGAGAGATTGTTTAAGAAAATGTAGAGCATGAGATCCCTGTGGTTGAACATTCGACTATATGTGAAGATGCTGTGGTTGACAACACTGAGTGGGAAGATCAGCCAAACTGGAAGGAAGGCTGCGCTCAGTGGTTTGTAAAGACGAAGAAGCCAGCAGTACCGACGATGTTCAAAAAGTCGTATAATATAAAGGGATATGCAGAATCAAAGAAGGGAATCATATGCTGGTTGTACGATGAAGAGTTGAAACTATTTGTGATCAAACGTTACGACGGCATTCAGTACTTCAAGAAGATGTTAAGATCCCTGAATACCTTACCGGAGTGTGAGGTGAAAGACTTAGCAAGACTGGGGCTGATAAACAGAAGTGATGATAACATGGCGAGAGTAATTGGGAAAATTGTTTGGAAGGAGGCCATTAAAGATAAAAAGTTTGAACTTCTGAAGCCTCAGAAAGGGAAGTTAGTAGAAGACAAAGATAGAGGGATGAGGGCAGACGGCAAACCATGGATGGTTATGAAGTATAAACCAGTCCGTCATTTAAAAGAAGTGCCGATGAAGGTGATGACCAAGAACGTCTTGAAAGACTTGAAGTGGTGGTACGTGGATTGTGAAACTGCTGAAGCGGTCATGGAGGATGAAGATGAGCAAGAGATCATGAGAGTGTATGATCCTATGCACTTAGTCAATCTGTCTCAAGCTGACTTGCAGGTACTACATGCTAAGAAGATTTTCTACATTCCTGCTTGGAAAAAGGAAGCTAAGAAGTACCAGAAGTTGGTTTCTGTATGTGTTAGACAGGGAGTGCATGCTTGAAGAGATGAAGAGAGAAGACGAGAGATTACAAGACACAAGCTTTGAAGATCAAGATATGAAGCTACTGCCAAGGGGGAGTCTGTTGGTACATAAATGTCAGTAGTTCATAGTCTAGCGTTTGTAATCGAGTCTGTAATGTAATTATGTTTAAGTTTATGTTTATGTATGTAAGCGAAGTTGTCAACAAGTTCGCTTAGGCGAACTTGTTGAACAAGCGAAGTTGTCGACAAGTTCGCCTAGGCGAACTTGTTGAACAAGCGAAGTTATGGACAACTTCGCCTGAACATATCGGGCGAAGTTGTCGTGTCTATATATACTGTAGCCGACGGATTGTTTAGGTAACGAGAGAGGAGTCAGTTGTTGAGTTCAGTGAACGTGCCGAGAGTCTGTAATAGACGTGTTTCAAGTTATAATATATAACGTGTTCGTTTGTATCGCGTGTGATTGTTTTGCGTATTCTACGCTCGTAACTACCTACGCAGGGATTCCGCACCTACGTAGATAGCGATATCCCGTGTAAGATCCGTCCGGGAACCTACAGTTTTCAAAGATGATTTTGCGGACTATCAAAGAGAGCAGCTGGAAATTATGGCCAATCTTGACTTATATGACTATCATGATTGAAACAAGATGGCCGGGAGACAACAAAATAGCTGTCAAAGTTCTTAAGAAGTGAAGCTGAAAAAGGGTTCCCACTGCCGAATCAAAGGAAGAAATGGGAGCTAACAAAGCATGAAAAGAACCGACGAGCCAAATGGTTGAGGAGTATAAGGGATGCTGAATGATTATGTTTCAAAAGTCAGAAACAACAATCGCTTGTCCAACATGAACACGTGTATAAGCATAAGAAGGAGAATGACAAGCCCAAACCATGAAGTCTAGAAGAATGGCCGAATTGCTGAAATCGAATACAAAGAAAATGATGGCCACTACATTCTTCGAAACTCAGATGGACTTATCTTGGGGATTATCAGAAACGATGAAGACTTCACCTTTTTGCATAGAGAAGATTTGAGGGATATTTTGGAAATGGCAATTCTTGAGAATCACCCTCACTATCAAATATTGTCAATCTTCAAGCAGACAGCAGGAGCAGTAATAGTTGGAAGAAGACAAGCAGCCCACAATGCAACAAGATAAAGATTTTTAGTGTAGGGTTTGCTTTTTAATGTCCACTGGACAAATTTTCAACTATCCAATCTTTTGATTTTGATATGTAATTTGATTTTGATTTGATGTGTATTTTGTCTAAATGTATGTAACTTTATAGGTTGTTTGGGACAGCTGAGGTGTTCCAATCTAGGGGGAGATTGTTGAGTCAAGAATTTGACTTGAAATGTCTCAAGGAAGATAAAGGGAGATTGGAATCTTCTCAACACTCCTTTTAAAACGGCTAAGTATGGAAACCGAGCACACTTGGATATCCGATCAAGTTTTTACTTGTCCTAGCAAGGTATTTTGCCTATCGGACAAAGTTATCTTATTGAAGTCTTCTTAAGTGATAATCCGAGCAGGGTTCACTTTATCTAGCAAAGATGTTCTTCAAGTCGAGCACAGTTTGCTTACTAGCAAACCCTTTACTGAACCAAGCTTTTGAAGCCAAGTATTTGGAAGATCTAGAAAGGTTTGATTAATAAACAGTAGTCCGAGCATGCTTGTTGAAAGTGATCAAGAAATATTCTAAGTACTTTCTCCAGCAAGATTTAACTCCGAGCAAGCTACAGTGCTACCAGCACAGTTCAAACATTGTTACCAGCACACTTTGGTTTGCATAATAAGTTAAATTTAACAAAGAGGTGAAGGGATTCATAAAGAACAGTTTGCTCGTAGGACCATATCGAGCAAAGTTTGCTATGGTCTAGAAGATTGAAGTCTGCTAGGTGAGTTTTTTCTTTGGAAAATACTCTAAGTAAAGTCTACCCGGAGAACTGTTCGCGAGCACACTTCAAGGTTACCAGGTCTGCTCAAAGAAGACAAATGGCACAAAGTGTGCCCGAAGACATGTTTTTACACTTAAAATGTTTTTGAAAATGTAATATGATTATGTATCAATCATTAGGGTTTCTATAAGGAATGACAGCTGTCAGGTGGTGGCAGGCCAATAAATAGAATAGTTTAGGGCACGCCTACCACGGATTTGCCACTTTAAACATTTCAGACCTAATCGAATATTCCTGATTGAGTGTGACTGCTGTCCTATGATCAATAATACAATGATTTCTACGTGTGTGTGTACTGCTAGAGAGAGTTCTAAAAATGACTAATGTTTGCAAAGTGACAAGTAAATAACCTAGCTTATAATAAACTCGTTATGAACAAAAAATATCTATAACTAAAAGTCCTACTAATCCGCAACTCTCCCACTAGCTAAGTCCATACCTTTTGACCATGTGTTGAATGATTCAAGTAGCGAGTAAATAGGTAGACCAGGTCTTATAGCCGTTATATCTATTAATCACAACACCACTCAAACACAATCGTTTGTAAACAAGTAATACCGAGGATCCTTGAACTTTCGCAACCTGGAACAAATCGCAAGGATAAATGATCCATAAGCTACATAAGGATAAAGTATCCTTGGCTTAAGATATATTCCCACACACACACACACACACACACATATATATATATATGGGTGAGTTATAGTAAAAAAAAATAGTTTTCGATGAAGACTTCACCTTTTTGCATTGAGAATGTTTGAGGGATATCTTGGAAATGACAATTCTTGAAAATCACCCTCACTATCAAATATTGTCAATCTTCAAGCAAAGAGCAGAAGCAATAATAGTTGGAAGAAGACAAGCAACCCACAATGCAAGAAGATAAAGATTTTTAAAGTAGGGTTTGCTTTGTAATGTCCACTGGACAAATTTTCAACTATGAAATCTTTTGATTTTGATATGTAATTTGATTTTGATTTGATGTGTATTTTGTCTAAGTGTATGTAACCATAGAGGTTGTTTGGGACAGCTGAGGTGTTCCATTGAAACTAGGATCAAGTTGTTGAGATTAGTAATTTTCAAAATAGAAAATAGCTTCCTAGGATTTATATATGCCCTAACGCGCGCGCGCGCACACACACACACATATATATATAGGGGTGAGTTATAGTAAAAAAAATAGTTTTCTAGAAAGAGTAAGAACAAATCTAAGTGATTGAATCTAGGATCAAGTGGTGGAGATCGGTAGTTTTCAAAATAGAAAATAGCTTCCTAGGATTTAGGCTACATGGTTCTCAGGCACACATACTTTCCTAACTCTAAATTTTATGTCCTTCATACAAAACTAAGAATTTTTAATTTAATATATATATATATAGAAAGGATTATAATAGAACTCTTTGGAAATTGAGAATTTTGAGAACCATTTTAAGGCGAAAGAACGAAAATTTTAAAAAATAATTAAACCAAAAATGTTTATTTTTCATCCCCATTTCATTATAAAAAACCCTTTATTATACACATATTTTTTTTTATTTAAAATCGATTTACATAATGTACACATATGTACATTTTCATTTATCTTAATTGTATATATGTGTATAAAGAATAACTTATACTCTCTCAGTCCCATTAAAATAGTCCATATTTTCTTTTTTGTTTGCCCCGTTATAAATGTTCAGTATTAAAATGTATTAGCCAATTTCCAAATTTACCCTTGAACACACACAAATAATATTAATAAACAATATTTGTGGACCCACTTTCCAAGGGCATTATTGTCATTTAGTATGAAAAAAAAGTAATCATTCAATCCACCTTAAGTTTTGTGTTTTTCAAACCATGACACTTGTAATGGGACGGAGAGAGTATAAAATTAAAAAAATACGTATTATATATATATGTATAACTTTGCTCAACCAATATTTTTTCAATTATTTTTATGAAACCGGAATGAAAAATAAAAAAATCAGTTTTTTTATTTTTTTATTTTCGTGTTTTTTATTTATAATAAAAAGAATTTTTTTTGTGGTCTAATAAAATGGTTCTCAAAGTACTCAATTTAAAAAAAATTCTCACAAGATCCTAATCATATATATATATATATATAAGGTGAAAAGCCTAAGAGAATTTATTAAAATTGTGAACTTTAAGAACCATTTTGGGCTAAAAGAAACCTTTTAAAAAATACGAGCAAAAGTGCTCGCGCGTTGCTGCGGGTTCACGCAAGTTATCTTCTCGTATTGGTTTGTAGTGTTTGGTGTTGTGTGTAATGGGTTATCAATGTGAGCGAGGTGCCACGTGTGCATATGGTTTGGTGAATTTTTTTTGGTAGGGGTTGCGCAATAAAATATTAACATATCCATATATATTGGATACATCGTGTTTTGTTAAATATTTGTAAATAAAGTAGGTTTGTATCGGTTTTTTGAATTTTAATCAACATAAAGGATTGAATGTGTTTTAATTGGTGAGTAGTTAGAGTTGAAATTTAATCGGCAAATAAAGAAATGCTCAAATTAAGACCACTAAGTTGTCGGTCAACGAATTGTAAAAAGAGTAAAGTGTTGAACAAACATGAATTTACTGTGCACATGCATACTGGCATATGCATATGCATTAGATCAGTGGTGTATAAATTACTTGTAATTTAAGTTCTAGAAACAAATAAATATTAACACTTACGATATTTAGAAAATTTGTTTCTTAATATTTGCACTTGTGTAGTCAATAAATTATATGGATAATTTATATTTTGATAGAAGATATTTAATGTTATTTAAGTTGGTTACATGATGTTGACATTATGTTATCTTACAATATGTAAATAATATAACATAAGTAATAAATTGAAAGGGTTTGAATATTTGGGAGGGAAATACCTCTCTCATCTATTTATTATATTGCTCTTTCAAGAACATGCATGTGTGGTCATTGGCTAAAAGAGTGGTGCATTGGTTGTATCTTTCTCTCTCTATCTCTCTCTCTCTCAATCTCTCTCACAAGAAAGCAAGTAAAATTTCTCTTCTCTTCTCCGTATTTTCGGCCAAGGTAGATGAGGAACAAGGAATGAGTGTCAAGTGTTAATTCCTAGCAAATCAAGGGTGTTTTTGTTGGTGACTTGTGAGTATACAAGCTTGAGGCTCTTCTCTCTTTGAAGACTAACTATTCAAATTATTATCTTCTTCATTTCTTGGGTTCTTGAAGGTCAATTACATAAACACCGTATAGTTTTTTATATTGTTAAGTATGTAGTTTCGTATATGAACACGGGGCTTGGCTTTTTATATAAAACCATTTATCTGCTCCGTTATTCATATGAATGGGTTTATATGAATTTGGTAATCTTGTTAAAACCCAACAATGGCATCAAGAGCTGGTTATACAGACACATGCTTCAATAGATCTAAAAGTTTTCGGGTTTTATGGTGTGGTTCACCATATGGCCGAAAGTTTTGAGCTTTTGGTTACCCCTTGGTTTTTGAAGATATTACTTACATGCATTTGGTAATCTTGAAGAATTAAGTCATATGAACGATTGATTATTTTTTTTTTGGAAAAAACCCAAAACTTTCGGTTTGTTTAACCTTGGCCGAAAGTTTTAAGGATAAAAGGGGAACTATTTTGGTCTTCTAAGACCTTGGATATTTGGATGTGCATATGATGTTAATAACCTAGCCATGACCTTGTGTTTTGATGTGTGTTTGTGTTGTTATTTATTCAATTATTTAATATGGTTGTAATATTCATTTATTTGGGTTGTAATCTATTTATTCATTTCATATTGGTTTGTGATAATAAGTAGATTAGTTGTATTTCTTTTACTAGGAAAAATGTATTAGGATATATTTTTTTGTAAAATAAGATGCAACAAAGTTAGGGTTTTGGTTTTGGGCCTTAATGGACCTAATAGTCCAAGATGGGATTTTAGCCCAATGATAAAAACCCAAACATGGAGGCCCAAGAAAGCTAGGAGCTGAAGTTAGATCTCAAATAAAGTGGAAGAGTCATGACACAATGTGGACACTTGAAGCATTTGGACGCATGGTCAAGTGGGAGTTCACCGACACATGTCTTGTGTCATTCTCGTCCCTTACGAGAGACCTTTTGGCACACTTGTTTCGGTCAACAAGTGTTGTCAAGCTTTGGTGGCTATGGTTATGAACTTGTGTTTTTTTTATGCTTGCTTGGTTGATTTATATTTTATTTTATCATATTTGGATATGGATAGTTAACAACATAATATCAACAACTTGCATAAAATTGATTCCTTCGAAATAATTAGGTAATAAAATTGGTTTTATTAAAGGTTAATGATTTCACAATAAAATGGGTTTTATTAAAATGAACTTTGAAAATTGGTTTTCAAATTAAATACCATGCATTTTAATGCATGCAAATGCAAGGTATCGAAACGGTTTTCAATTATAGAATTTAGAAAACTTGAATCCCTTTTAAAACAAGTTTAACACCATTCTTTTATACAACACTCGAATCACTTGGGAACTCAATGTGGGATAAAGGTCACCTAACCACATTGGAGGAAACTTGTTAGTTTGAGGTGGGTTTTTCATATTTGTGGGATAAAGGTCACCTAACCACTCGTATGTGCAAACCCACCGGAGCCGTAGCGAAAGCTAGTCTTCATAGGGCAATTGTCACTGCTTATGGACCCGTACATGGGTGATCTATCCATGACCAGGATGAAGCTTGGATGAAACTAAGTGGAGGTCCGAACCTACGGGTGTTGAAGAATCAGCGGATGAGTTGTGGTTAGGGGTGACATGTCACTCGAACCCAGAGCTAGTTGGTTCTCCACAAAATGCGTTGAGGCGCACTCAAACGTGTGTGTAAGTAGGACGCCTTGATTTGGAAACCATGTGAATAGGGTCACCGAAGCATGGCGTACAAAGGTATTGATGGAATTAAACATGCCAACCAAACATAAGATGTTAACCAATCCCATAAAATTAGAAGTTGCAAAGGGTTGCAATCGTCAAAGTTGACTACCTTCTTAATTCAATAGTATGAAAAAGGTCACCTAACTACTATGTGAGTGTAACGTTGGGTTCTAAATTTTAATCATTAATTGTTTTGGAGAAATAAAGGGTGTTAATGATTAAAATTAAGTTAATGATATCGAAAATACTAAAATTGAGCTTTGTTAAATTATGTAGATGGCCGCAATCAATAATCCACCTAACGCAATTATCCCACCCGTGCATAACCTATCACTAAGAGCTATACTTGATAAGGATCGTCTTAACTACAACAATTTTATGTATTGGTATCAAAACTTGAGAATTTTACTCAGGCAAGAAAAGAAATCCTATATATTGGACGATCCTATTCCCGACGAACCAAACATTGACGATGTAGATGCCTATAACGATTGGTTGAAATTCAACGAAGATTCGGTGCAAGTTTCTTGTCTCAAGTTGGGAACTATGATTCCCGAAATTCAAAAGGACTTTGAAAATCATGGGGCATATGACATGATCACCCAACTAAAGGAAATTTTTCTTACTCAAGCTAGGGTGGCACGCTTCGAAACGGTTACAGCTCTTCATGCATGTCATATGGAAGAAACCCAATCGGTTTCTTCTTATGTGCTTAAGAAGAAAAGCCACATTGATCGACTTGAACGGTTAAATTGTCCCGTCTCAAAAGAGTTAGCCACGGATATGATGCTCAATGGCCTAACCAAAAGATTAAAGACTATTGTCATGAGCTATAACATGAATGGATGGGACAAGAGCATTGGTGAGCTTCGCGCAATGCTCAAAACAGAAGCGGGAAGGGGTTAAAAGGTTTTACCAGTTCTCACGATCAATGAAGGCGGAAATAAGAAGAGGCATCACCCGAAACCTAAGGCAAAGGTTACCAAAGGTAAGGGACACGTCAAGCGTAAGTTCAAAGGGAAGACTAAAGCGGAAACACGCAAACCAAAGGAGAATAAGCTAAAGGTTAGCTCAGAGTATCCGTGCTTTGGTTGTGGTGAGATAGGACATTGGATGAGGAATTGTCCAACCTATCTCCAGGAATTGAAAGTCAAGAGGAATGCGAGGCAAACCTCGGGTACAACTTTCATGATCCATATTGATCTTAATGTTATTTCTTCTAACACATGGGTATTGGATACCATATGTGGAACTCGTAAATGAAATTTGTTGCAGGAGTCCAAAGGAAATAAGCATTTCAAGAAAGGAGATACAAGTCTCTTCATGGGATACGAAGCAAAGGTTGATGTCAAAGCCCAAGGAGACTATGTTTTGAAGCTTACAAATGGTTAGGAAGTTGTTTTTAAAAACACTTTGTATACTCCTAGTTTGACTAGGAACATTATCTTCGTTTCTCTTTTAAGTCAATATGGTTATGATTACAAATTTATGGATAATGGTATTTGTGCTTTCATGAATAATGTCTTTTATTTAAAAGCAAATCCGTCTAATGGCATTTGTGAATTAGTTCATGATAACACATCCTTTGATAACAAGTTGTACCAATCAAGGACCAAGAAACTCAAAGTGGATTTTAGTAAGACTTGTCTTTGGCATTGTCGCCTCGGTCACATAAACAAAGATCGCATACATACACTTCAAAAGAATGGTCTTTTGGAATCAAATAAAGATTCATTTGATAAGTTTGAATCTTTTTTACAAGGAAAGATGACCAGGGAACCCTTTAGTGGAACTAATGAAAGGGCAAAAGACTTATTAGGTATCATAAATTCAGATGTATGTGGTCACAATAAGGAAATGACAAGGAATGGTGAAAGATACTTCATTACCTTATCGATGATTATAGTAAATATGGTTTTGTGTATTTGTTAAGACACAAAGATGAAGCCTTTGAAATGTTCAAAGTCTTCCAAAATGAAGTGGAAAATCAACTCAATAAAACCATCAAAGTACTTCGTTCGGATAGAGGAGGTGAATACCTTAGTGATGTTTTTCAAGATCATCTTAGGAGTTGTGGAATTATCTCACAACTCACTCCACTCGGAACACCACAACATAATGGTATGTCCAAAAGGAGGAATCAAACTCTATCGGATATGATTCGATCTATGACGACTAGAAGCATATTGCCTCTATCATTTCCGGGTTTCGCGATGCTCTCTGCAGCCCGTATTCTAAATATGGCACCATCCAAGAAATGGAAAAGACACCTTTTGAAATATGGCATTGAAGGGTTCCATCATTATCATATTTAAAGGTATGCGGTTGTGAGGCTTATGTTAAGCACAACACCCATAACAAACTTTAAAGCCGAACCACTAAGTGTATTTCAGTAGGATATCCCAAAGACTCTATGGGGTATTATTTCTACAACCCAAACGAGCAAAACGTATTTATTGCTCGAAAGGCCGAGTTCTTGGAAACTAAGTTCCCTATGGAAGGAACTAGTAGAATGGTGGAATTCGAAGAGGATCGAGAACCACAAGCCGATACACGTTTGCTTGATACTAGCAATCAACGAGAGGTTGTTGAGAATGATCAAATGGTTGATCAAGAAACACAAAACGTTCGAAAATCTAGTAGAACTAGTAATCCAACCGAAAGATATGGATTTTTCAAGGGTGGATTCGGATGAACCCACCACATACCATGATGCAATGTCACAGTGTGACAACCAAGTTTTGGATGCAATCCATGCATGACAACCAAGTTTTGGATTTTGTTGTACCACCTCTTAACTCCAAATCGGTTGGAAGTAAGTGACTTTTCAAGAAGAAAATCGATACGCATGGAAACTTGGATACTTATAAAGCAAGACATGTAGCAAAATGTTTTACTCAAACTTAAGGGGTTTATTATGATGAGGCATTTTCGCCGGTGGCAATGCTAAAGTCTATTAGGATATTATTTGCCATATCCGCATATTATGACTATGAGATTTGACAAATGGATGTCACAAAAGCTTTTCTAAATGGACATCTTGAGGAAGATGTCTATATGGTTTAACCCGAAAGTTTTGTTGATCCACAACATCCTAATAAACTATGAAAGTTAAAGAAAACAATCTATGGATTGAAAAAAGCATCTAGAAGTTGGAATCACCGTTTGGATGAAGAGGTTAAGGAATTTGGATTCATCAAAAACGATGATGAGGCTTGTGTGTATAAGAATGCTAGTGGGAGCATCATTACTTTCTTAATATTGTATGTTGATAACATACTACTATTTGGAAGTTAAATTCCAACCATGGAAGGTGTAAAAGCCTGGCTTGGGAGTTGTTTTTCTACAAGGGATCTTGGTGTAGCAGCTTATATTTTGGGAATAAAGATCTATTGAGATAGATCATGGCGTTTAATAGGTTTAAACCAAAGTGCATACATCTATAAAATCTTGAAAAAGTTCAAGATGGAAAAATCATGGGCAAGAGAAAATGAAAGGAATCCATACGCTTCGGCTATAGGATCCATCTATGCTATTATATGCACTAGACCATATGTGTCATACGCTTTAAGCATGACAAGTAGATTCCAACAAAATCCAGGAAGGAGCCATTGGATGGTTGTTAAGAGTATATTGAAATACCTTAAAAGGTCTAAGGATATGTTTCTAATATACAGTTCTGGTGAGGAGGAACTCATTGTAAAGGGTTACACGGATGCGAGTTTCCAAACTGATCGAAAGGATTCACGATCTCAATCGGGATATGTTTTAGTTATGAATGGTGGATCAGTCTCTTGGAAGAGCGCAAAACAAGATGTGGAATCATTGTTAACCACTGAATCTGAATACATCGCCGCCTCATTGGCAACTCAAGAAGCTGCATGGATAAGAAATTTCATTGCCGACGTAGGGGTAGTCCGCACCATTAAGGATCTTCTAGAGAACTTTCATGACAACGAGGGTGTGATTGCTCAAATCAAGGAACCCTGTGCACATCAAAAGGCAAGGCACATTGAGTGGAGATTCAACTAAATAAGAGATGAAGTTGAAAAAGGAAATATATGTATTCACAAAGTTCACACCGATCAAAATATTGCGGATCCACTCACAAAGCTCCTTCAAAAGCCGAAGCATGAGGGTCATACTTGCGCCTTTGGACTTTGATATTCTAGTTATTGGATTTGATTTTTTTTATTTGGATATCAGAACAATTGTTATTTTGACTCATTCATATGATTATGGTTTATGATTATGACATTATAGTTATGTTCCATTTTAGCATGTTTAAAACCGTGAATAAGTTAATTATTCAAAATGTCCATAGTCGTTCATATTTGTGTGAACAAGTATGAATGTAAGACTATTATGAACTTGGATTGGTGGATATACATAAGGTATGAATATAGAGCAAGGGTTTGCTACCAAGGTCAATAGATATTTATGGGACATAAATATTGGACTGACCTGTGATATATATTGGGTCTTGATATTCACCAAATATTATGCTTTAACTTAGTTCTTCGTTGCTCTGAAACATGAGAATGCATAAGGTTAAGCTCAAGTATAGTACAAGGTGATTGTGAGAGACGTATGTAGTCAAAATGGGCCTGCTAAGTCAAATCAATCGAGAAAGATTACTTTGTGCCTCTGGATTTGGCATGACATATGTGGCAAAAGGATAAATGATAGATTCACCTAAATCATTTTCAACTGAGGGACTTGATGGGGAAGATGTTATTGAATGGCACTTCGTCATACAGATTTGGGGTAGTAAACCGTTGTTAGGCGGTATTTGCTACTTGCAACAATCTTCTATGTATCTTCTGCAAGTGGGAGATTGTTGGACTCGGTCTACCCAAGACACATGTTAGGTTTGATGTGGCTAGTACGTTATGATACAAGTTGGGTCATACCCAATAACAAGCTAGACAAACACCCACGATATTTATTTTAAGATATGATCTATCAAATAAATATTAACACTTACGATATTTAGAAAACGGGCTTCTACATATTTTCACTTTTGTAGTAAATAAATTATATGGATAATTTAAATTTTGAGAGAAGATATTTAATGTTATTTATGTTGGTAAAATAACATGATGCATGTTACTTACATTATGTTACAATATGTAACAAATATAACATAAGTAATAAATTCAAAGTGTTTGAATATTTGGGAGGTAAATATCTTTCTCTCTCATCTATTTATTATATTGCTATTTCAAAAACATGCATGTGTGGTCATTGGCTAAAAGAGTGGTGTATTGGTTGTATCTTTCTCTCTCTCTCTCTCTCTCTCTCTCTCTCTCTCTCTCACGAGAAAGCAAGTCAACTTTCTCTTCTCTTCTCCGTATTTTCGGCCAAGGTAGAGGAGGAACAAGGAAGGAGTGTCAAGTGTAAAATCCTAGCAAATCAAGGGTGCTTTTGTTGGTGGCTTTTGGGTATACAAGCTTCAGGATCTTCTCTCTTTGAAGACTAGCTATTCAAATCATCATCTCCTTCATTTCTTGTGTTCGTATATGGATCTGTGGCTTGGGTTATTATATATATAATCGGTTTTACATTAATCTAATTAAGAAGATTTAAAACCTTTTATTCGCTGCGTTTTTCATATAAATGGGTTTATATGACTTTGATATCTTGCTAAATCCCAACAGAGATAATCTATAGACATGCATTAAAAACTGCCAAGCTAATAAACATAGACAAGAAAACCTACATAAAAGTCTGGAAATGGTTATTAGAGGAGAAACTTGTATTCTATCATACATGATACAAAAGCGTCTGCCTCCGTTACCACGACTATAAAAACCCGCTTTAACTTGTAGAATATAGTCGACCATATATTCTAAGTATTGATAAGACCAAGTGTTGTGCGATGGCCCTCCAAGCGACCTCATGTTTTAAACGACCCCAACCAAGGCGAAGGATGCTTAGGGCCCGGGGTAGAACCGACCCCGCTATTTTTTTACGTAGTAGTGTAAAGTTATCCATTTTTGTCCGAAATTTTTTATACATAGTGTAAATTTAGCCGTTTTCGGCTAAAAGTTTTTTATATGTAGTGTAAAATTTAGCCGTTTTCGGTAGAAATTTTTTTTAAGTAGTGTAAAATTTAGCTGTTTTCGAACGAGATTTTTTATACGTAGTTTAAATTTAGCCGTTTTCGGGCAAAATTGTTTTATACAAAGGGTAAATTGAGGCGTTTTCGGCAAAACTTTTGAGCCCGCCCAACTTCATTTGTGAAATTTTGAATACATTTTGAGTCCCCCACCCCTGGTGTCTTAGTCCAAGCTTCGCCACTCTGTCGCCAACCTTTTCAGCCAACCATTACACATATGCACCAATTAAAAGAAAGAAAAAGGCCCCATATGGGCACTAAGGCCGTAACGGGCCCGGGGCTTTATGAGTGTGCTCGACCAACTTTCCAACGAATCAAAATCTTCTATTCATATTTAAAAAAAAGGTAAAATAATAATTGTGTTATTAGTTAAATCATTTTGTGTTTATGATAGAAAAGTTAGGAAAACCATATATACTCTATGTAATTATCCACCAAAAATCTTACGTGTCGCTCTCAACAACAAAAACAATAATAAGCTGGCCATGGTCTCACCAAACCCAGATAGTCATAAACAGGTTATAGCATCTCATTTTTTTTGTTAAACATTTTCATCATCAAACAATAATTTTCATGGTTACGGGTCTCTCCAAACCTAGATAAACCGTAAACGGGTTATAACTTCTCATTTATTTTTGAAACTCTTTCATCATCAAACAATAATTTTTGTGGGTCATGGGTCTTAGCAAATCCGGATAGCCCTTAAACAGATTATATCATCTGATTGCATTGTAAAACCGTTTTATGATCAAAACCTAATTTAATTTATCCCATCTATATATTCTCTTTCGCTAGGCTATCCTTTCCGTCATCGGTTAACTTCCATTACCACCCACCATCATCAACCTCCCATCTCATGCATCAACCAGCATCTTCACCTACATCAACCGCCCTTTCTTTGTTAGATTTCTCTCGAATCTCCGAATGAACACAAGCTAAGCTGCCACGGGTTTAGATCTGATCCCCCTTGTTGGGTCCATATTTAGTGGTTTGTACTTAGTTCTATGTTTGTTGGGTTTCGTATTGAGTACCCTATATATATAATGCATTGTATAGGGTTCTAGGTGGCTAGTTCAGTAGTTGGTTGAGCACTTGAGAGCCACCATATAGAGAAAATAACGATTTTGTTTAATCTCATGTACCAGACGGTTTAATAATATAATCGTGTGCATTTTCATTATTACATCGTGTTCATCATATTCATATTATTTCGTATCTCGTTCTTGAATCACCACTGTGTTAGGATTCCGCACTAACATCATGTTCGGGTTGATACCATACTATAGTGATCTAGATTCAGGGCTTACAATTGGTATCAGACCTTTTAGACCTATTCTAGGCTCGGTTGTGATATCAACGATTCAAGATTTCAGTTTTATTTGGTGGTAAACGTGTTTTTCCGGCGATTTTTTGATTAGAGAAGGAGGACAGTTGTTGGTTTGGTCAAAGATCACATTTTACTAGGAAACAATTTGAATCCCCTAAAATCGGGGAATTAATTGTTACCAAGATTACCTGGTAAAACTTGCTCCCGGGTGTTCTCCGCAATTGTTAACAAAAGAAGATCATAAAAAACACGGTTTTGGAGTTATGGGCTGCATTCCTGAGTTCTCTGCCCAATTTAATAGATTTCGGCCAAAATCAAGAGTTTTTGGCCAACTTTTCATCGTTCTCGGCTCAGTATAAGAGTTCTCGGCCAGATTTGTCGGTTCTCTGTTCACAGAACTGGTTTTTGGTCAAAATCACTCGTTCTCGATGAACCTCGTTCTCGGTTAAAGAGGAGTTCTCGGCCAAAGGAGTTCTCGGTCAAGGGAGTTCTCGGTCAACCACGTTCTCGGTCAAATAGGAGTTCTCGGCCAAAGGAGTTCTAGGTCAAAAAAAATCATTTTAGACCTATTCTCGGTCAAGGAGTTCTCTGGCGGGAAAATTTTTCTTGAACGAAATTTTTCCAGAATACTCCTTATAAGTAAAAATTCATTTTTGAAAATTTTTGCAAAAACAATTTTTTTTGGTAATTTTCGGTTATTTTTTGGCGCGAAAATTGAAAAAATTTGTCTTGAACGAAAATTTTCCTAAACACTTCCTTTGAGTAGGAGATCTTTCTTGAGAATTTTGACGATCATATTTTTCCTTAAAATTTTGGCGGGAAAATCATATTAATTCTTTTAATTACTCAATAGATTCTCCACAACCCATCTCAATGTTTAGAAGACCTTTTAATCAGTCTGCTTCCTCACGAGTAGTATTTCAGAGTTCACCCGAGGTAAGTTTTCAACCATGTTCTCAAGATTGTTTTGATAAGATAGAGTTATATAAGCTCCACAGTGATAACTTGATTAGAGACATGGAAAGGATAAAAGCTGAGAACTTTAAACTTGTCACCACCTAGATGCCAAACAGGAAATCCTTGAATTAACTGCGAAACTGGAAGCCTCCAAGTTAGAAATTTTGAATCTAACTAGTAAATTTGAAAGGGCTGAACTAGACTTTAAAAAATTCGATGGTTCCAGTAAGTAGTAAATTCAATGATTGAAAATCAATTATGGTAGAAAGAAAATGAAGGTGAGGGCATAGGATATAGTCAAGTACCCCTACCATACAATGACAACTATACTGGTTTTCCTCTTACTAAAGAGCAGGAAGAAAAGGTGAAAGATATGAAGTATGGTAAGCAGGTTCAATCTGAAATTGTTGGATCAGGATCCCTAGAGGAAATCAAGCTTATTTTTAAATGTGTGAACAATTTTTATGCTTCTACTTCATGTGCAGATATAGTAAATGATGTTGCTTCTGATAGTAAAGGGGTTCAGGCTAGTGAAAATGAATCTTATTCTAACGTGTCATCAAACTCAGATGACACAACTCAAAATTGTACACAGAGTTGTGGCAACAATGGGAAGGCACATAAGAAATCAGCACAACAAGGACATTCTCGTCCTCATAGATCCTCCGGATCTCTATGTGTTCATAAATCAGTGGGCGATATTTATATTAAGAAGGAATTCCAACTTGAGGCAAGTTCTTCCGTTGACATTAGAAGAAGGATGAAGGCGTGTTTCGTCTGCGGGAACGGCGGGCATTTGGCAAAGGAGTGTCACTACCGTCCTGTTAACAGACAAGCTCCTCAGGTGAAAGGAAACAGGTTTCAACCGAATTCAGTGGTTAAACAAAATGCTTATTTTGAAAAACCACGAGTATTTGTACAATGGGTCACAGATACTCAAGGATTCAAAGTTAATATGACAGGTTTGCACTAAAATGATTTAGAAATTGTTAAAAGAAAAATAAATTTTCTGAAATCAACGAGTGCTGAGAGTTCTAAGAATTCGAATTCGAATTGTTCCACTCCAAAGTATGTTCTATCAAATTTCACTAAACCAAGACAGACTTGGAAACTTAAAACGCAGCAAACAGAATCTGTAATGACAAATTATTCTGTTAAAGATGGGAAATATATGAGTTGGCAAGAGGTCACCTGTCACACCCCGGCCAGAGGCGGAATGCCAAGGGCGTGGACGAAGTCTCAGATTGAATAAGCCATAACACAGGTTAAGAGTCTAAATGAAATGCATACATAGATAATCAAGTTACATTGTTCAAAAGATACAAATAAAACCACAATAGTCCAACAGATACTAAGTCTAGTACTACGCCTTCAGTCATCTCCTAAGGCCATCTAGAAATCCCTGTTCTTCATCTATTAGCATTACCTGAAAAATATGCAAGAAAGCGTCAACTACAAAAATAGTTGAGTGAGAACATAAGTTTGTTGTAAAAGGAAAAGGCTTCATACACAAGCATGTTAGACCATGTTGTAGGGGTTTATATATAGGGTGTACCAGCGGCTAACCCACCACTCCTACAACATATTTTGCTGTGCTTATTGTTTTATGAGTTTCAAAGTGAGAAGACAGTTCATAAGTAAAAGCGTAGTGTATAATACATGGTTCGGTACAGTTCATAATAGTGTGTGAAAAGCGTGTACGTGGATCATTGAGTTACAACGTGTATAAGGCAATACAATAGTTCACAATTCTTGAGATAAATGCACATAACAGATAGACCAAAGAGCAAGTAATAACACATAGTACACATAGAGGTCACGCGAGTGTGAGGCGAGACTTACATGGATTCACACAGAATCCAAGGCCGTCGAGTATGCGAGACTTACATGGATGCCGCAGTATCCAAAGCAGTCGAGTGTGCGAGACTTACATGGGTGCCGCAGTACCCAAAGCAGTCGAGATAGTGACCGTGGTTCATAGAGCAACAGTTCATAGAGCATATAGTTCATAGTGCAACGGTTCATAGTACAATGGTTCATAGTGTAACAGTTCATAAGGTGATACAAATTTATAGAGTAAGTAAAGTAATTGTGATGGTGTTTACATTACGTTAAGTTATAAGTGAAAGCGAGTAAAAGCAGAGTAAAACAGTGTATAAAGGTTTGAAGTAAAGTGTTTTGCATATTTCCACCCCGTGGTTTGATAAAGTGAAAACAGTTGAAAAGGGGTTTATGAACTCACCTTGATCTCGGGTTAGGATGGTGCTACAGAAGATCTCCTTAGCCTAGAGTTGGACATATGTATAAGGTTAACAACGTGCAATAAGTCTAAGAAAACGAGTTTACGCGACCTCGAGCAAAAACTGGGTTTTTAAAGATGAAAACAGCTTGGTTCTGGCTTGATTCGATCGAATAAGAATACATTCGATCGAATAAGAATACATTCGATCGAATAGGAACACGTTCGGTCGAATAGGCACACATTCGATCGAATAGACACACATTCGATCGAATCTGAGGCACACTCGATCGAACCAGAAACACATTCGGTCGAACCAGTTTGGGAAAACTCGTTCGGTCGGACATGGAACTTGTTCGATCGAATAGACACTCGTTCGATCGAATACGAAGCTCATTCGATCGAATGAGTTGGAGACCATTCGGTTGCTTTCCTATTCGGTTGACTGGACTGGTTCGATCGACTCCTTCGATCGAATGAACTGGTTCGATCGACTGGTTCGATCGAATGAGTCTGATTCGACTCCTTCAAGCTGGGCGACGGAGAAACCTACGGGTTTTCCAGATTTTCCAGATTTTTGACCCAAAATCGAAGTTTTTGACATGGAAATGCTCGGGATTGAAAGGGGTATCGATTCCTAGTACTTTTAAACACAAAAGCTTGCATTTTGACACCAAAACAAGTCGGTTTTTGACCCGAAAACTCAAGTTACGAAAATGGGAGTTTTTGCTCGATTTGAGGCCGAAAATGGTTATGAAAACGGATGATTTTCGAAAGGGACTTACCAAAAACGATTAGGAACAAGATTCCGGGCTCGGATTTGTGATTTGAGGACTTTCTCTCTCTAGCTTCTCTCTCTAGAAATGAGAGAGTTTGGGTGGGTGCAAGTGAAAGAGTTGGGTGAAAATGGTGGAAGTGTCAAGAACTTTCGTTTATATACTACGGGTTTGGTTAGGCGCGGGTTGGCTACCTACGGGTCGAGATTAGCCGAGTCCATAAATTTTGTAAAACGAAACATTTTTCTATAAACTTTTATGAAATAACTTTGAATAAAATATCTGAAATCTTTTAAAATAATGAAAATATCATTTATTTACAAAAGATAGATTTTTGGTCACCGGGTTAAATTTCGGGATGTTACAGTCTCCCCTACTTTAGGGAATTTCGTCCCGAAATTCAAGCACACGGTCCAACTTATGAAATAGATTCTACCAAATCAATACAGGTTATTCGTTTGATGTGCACTTCCAGGGATTCGCAAATTAACGAGGAGGGGGCTTATATATAGGGTGTACCATCGGCTAACCCACCACTCCCTCATCGTAATTTGAGAATTTCCCTTTCCATGCATAACGTCCAAATGGCCTATATTAACTTTTAAATATTATGAAATTTTGAGCATGAGATAACTTAGTTCGAGATAGAGTAATCAATCCAAGAGAGAAAACAAATTGCGCATAGTGGTTCTAATAGTGAGTTCATGAGCACAAATAGTTCATTCGCGATTCTAGTGATTAGAGCAACTTAGTTCATTCAAACACAAAGCTATGAGCATTCACCCAAGACTTGCTTCGGGCGCATTCATGTACTGCTGAAGGGGTTTATATATAGGGTGTACCAGCGGCTAACCCACCACCCCTTCAACTTTACCCGAATGCTCCTTTCCGCTGATCTTGGACTAGGGCTCACAGTGACACTCCTATCCCCTCACAAGCCCTAAATTCCAATTTTTCGTATTCGATCATATTCAATTCCAGTTGTAGGAGTTTATATATAGGGTGTACCATCGGCTAACCCACCACTCCTACAACTTTCCTTGAATACTCTCTCAACTGCCATTGGGTTCAAGACTTGCGACACACTTTACTACCACAAGTCCCTACCTCCAATACCCGCTTCAGAACTACACACGCCCTGCCGAAGAGGTTTATATATAGGGTGTACCAGCGGCTAACCCACCACCCCTCCGACATTCTTTGAGTAGCCCTTACTCCACGAATATTGGGCTCAGGACTCATAGTACCATGATGGAACATTTGCATACGTACGCACCTGTGACTTAACAATTATATTCCGGACTATAATTGTTATTTCACCTTGCGTCGTCCTTGCAATTGTCACCCCATCGCGTAAGTGCTTAAGGGAAAACTCTACACATAATCACATAATCAGGCAATCACATAAGTAGCAAATGTATAAATGCGTAAATAGTTCAATCGGTCGTGAAACACATTTGTTCGTTGGTCGTTGCGTAAGGGATACAAGAGCATTGCGTTTGTGCGTGGTTCGTGTAATAGTGCTTAGTGTACAAAGTGTAATAGTGATAATAATAGTGGAAAGTGTGTTGATCATAAGTGGTGTTGTCAAGAATTCGAGTTGAACTAGTCGTGCGGGCGTGTAGAGGTTAAAGGCGAGCAGTTCCGGCGAGGGTTAAAGTCGTAAGAAGAGAGTAAGGAGAAAAGGGTTAGAATCGTGACGAAAGGAAAGGAAAAGAACATACCTGGAGCGGCGTCTTGATCTAGCTGGGCTGCGGCGGCTCCGATCCTGTAAACGCGTCCTGTTGCAGGAGGAATCTCGACGGTGATGCGGGGGCAGCGATTTCTGAGGTGATCGGTGGCTCCACACTCGTAACATGCTCTCGCGTTGGGGGCGGCGTTGTTGGCGACGGCAGGTGCAGATCTGCAGGTATTAGCTAGGTGGCCGAGTCGTCCACAATTGGTGCATCTGTAGCATTGGACTCCCTGGGGGTGATGTCGTTGGCACGTGTGGCATTTGGGATGGGCACCGGCGTATCCCGCTCGGGGTCTGTTGGAGGCATCAGGAGCAACTGCGTTCAAGGGAACAGCTTGAGTGGCAGTAGTGGTGGCGGCAAGGACCTTCTGCTTCTTGCGATTCGGCTCGTCAGATAGTTGACCGGCTTTGATTAGGCTTTGGGCCACAAGAGCGGTGAGGTGAACAGCGGCTTGGACCGTCTGGGGATCAGCTGCGATGAGGATAGCGCGCATGCAATCGGGAAGGCCACGGAGGTAAGCTTCAACAGCACGTTCTGCGGGAGTAACCATATGTGGTACCAAAAGGGCGAGCTCGTGGTAACGCTCAGTGTATTCTTGGTAATCAGCTCCTTCCATCTTATGTTCCCAAAACTCGGCTTCAAGCTTCTGCTGCTCGCTACGGGGTACGAACTCTCGAGTGACGACTTCCCTGAATTCGGTCCAGGACAAAGCGTTGGCAGCTTCACGGCCACGAGTTCTGACTTCGTTGTTCCACCAGTTCAGGGCGCGCTTGAGAAACATACTTGCAGCAAAACGGACTTGCAGATTTTCCGGGCAAGCAACGATATCGAACGTAACTTCCATCTTTTCGAACCATTGAAGAAGACCAGCAGCGCCTTCGAATCCTTCGAAGTTCGTCTGTCGGGCACTTTGGAAGGCCTTGTAGTGTCGATCGGTTGCATTAACGTTCGGGTTCAGGTCTTGGTTTGCAGCGGGTTGAACTCCCTCTCGCATGGTCTGAGCGATTTGAGTCACCATTCCAGGAAGAACAGCAGCTATCTGTTGTGCGATAATGTTGGCTAGCTCGGCAGAGTCAGAGTTATCAGCGCGTCGGGGAGGCATTCTGGGAATAGACAAAATGAGAGACAAGTGCAAAGGAGATACATCGAGGATATAGCAATAGAGTAAGGCGATCACAAGATAAGCGAACAATGTGTAGGTGTGATACAAGAGGCGATATAGTGATATGTGGCATCATGCTCGAACATAGATCAGGGTGGAGAGACAAGCGTTAATTAAACAGATAAACAGGTAAGCAAGTAACACGTAAATATTTGGTAAGTAAGCAAGTAGTACGTAAACAGTTAACAAGTATGCGAGTGTGATATGTGCAAGTGATGCATGATACTATCCAGAGTATGATCCCTAAGTTATAGTCTAGGTCATACCTAATTCTCTATAACCTTGGGCTCTGATACCAATCTGTCACACCCCGGCCAGAGGCGGAATGCCAAGGGCGTGGACGAAGTCTCAGATTGAATAAGCCATAACACAGGTTAAGAGTCTAAATGAAATGCATACATAGATAATCAAGTTACATTGTTCAAAAGATACAAATAAAACCACAATAGTCCAACAGATACTAAGTCTAGTACTACGCCTTCAGTCATCTCCTAAGGCCATCTAGAAATCCCTGTTCTTCATCTATTAGCATTACCTGAAAAATATGCAAGAAAGCGTCAACTACAAAAATAGTTGAGTGAGAACATAAGTTTGTTGTAAAAGGAAAAGGCTTCATACACAAGCATGTTAGACCATGTTGTAGGGGTTTATATATAGGGTGTACCAGCGGCTAACCCACCACTCCTACAACATATTTTGCTGTGCTTATTGTTTTATGAGTTTCAAAGTGAGAAGACAGTTCATAAGTAAAAGCGTAGTGTATAATACATGGTTCGGTACAGTTCATAATAGTGTGTGAAAAGCGTGTACGTGGATCATTGAGTTACAACGTGTATAAGGCAATACAATAGTTCACAATTCTTGAGATAAATGCACATAACAGATAGACCAAAGAGCAAGTAATAACACATAGTACACATAGAGGTCACGCGAGTGTGAGGCGAGACTTACATGGATTCACACAGAATCCAAGGCCGTCGAGTATGCGAGACTTACATGGATGCCGCAGTATCCAAAGCAGTCGAGTGTGCGAGACTTACATGGGTGCCGCAGTACCCAAAGCAGTCGAGATAGTGACCGTGGTTCATAGAGCAACAGTTCATAGAGCATATAGTTCATAGTGCAACGGTTCATAGTACAATGGTTCATAGTGTAACAGTTCATAAGGTGATACAAATTTATAGAGTAAGTAAAGTAATTGTGATGGTGTTTACATTACGTTAAGTTATAAGTGAAAGCGAGTAAAAGCAGAGTAAAACAGTGTATAAAGGTTTGAAGTAAAGTGTTTTGCATATTTCCACCCCGTGGTTTGATAAAGTGAAAACAGTTGAAAAGGGGTTTATGAACTCACCTTGATCTCGGGTTAGGATGGTGCTACAGAAGATCTCCTTAGCCTAGAGTTGGACATATGTATAAGGTTAACAACGTGCAATAAGTCTAAGAAAACGAGTTTACGCGACCTCGAGCAAAAACTGGGTTTTTAAAGATGAAAACAGCTTGGTTCTGGCTTGATTCGATCGAATAAGAATACATTCGATCGAATAAGAATACATTCGATCGAATAGGAACACGTTCGGTCGAATAGGCACACATTCGATCGAATAGACACACATTCGATCGAATCTGAGGCACACTCGATCGAACCAGAAACACATTCGGTCGAACCAGTTTGGGAAAACTCGTTCGGTCGGACATGGAACTTGTTCGATCGAATAGACACTCGTTCGATCGAATACGAAGCTCATTCGATCGAATGAGTTGGAGACCATTCGGTTGCTTTCCTATTCGGTTGACTGGACTGGTTCGATCGACTCCTTCGATCGAATGAACTGGTTCGATCGACTGGTTCGATCGAATGAGTCTGATTCGACTCCTTCAAGCTGGGCGACGGAGAAACCTACGGGTTTTCCAGATTTTCCAGATTTTTGACCCAAAATCGAAGTTTTTGACATGGAAATGCTCGGGATTGAAAGGGGTATCGATTCCTAGTACTTTTAAACACAAAAGCTTGCATTTTGACACCAAAACAAGTCGGTTTTTGACCCGAAAACTCAAGTTACGAAAATGGGAGTTTTTGCTCGATTTGAGGCCGAAAATGGTTATGAAAACGGATGATTTTCGAAAGGGACTTACCAAAAACGATTAGGAACAAGATTCCGGGCTCGGATTTGTGATTTGAGGACTTTCTCTCTCTAGCTTCTCTCTCTAGAAATGAGAGAGTTTGGGTGGGTGCAAGTGAAAGAGTTGGGTGAAAATGGTGGAAGTGTCAAGAACTTTCGTTTATATACTACGGGTTTGGTTAGGCGCGGGTTGGCTACCTACGGGTCGAGATTAGCCGAGTCCATAAATTTTGTAAAACGAAACATTTTTCTATAAACTTTTATGAAATAACTTTGAATAAAATATCTGAAATCTTTTAAAATAATGAAAATATCATTTATTTACAAAAGATAGATTTTTGGTCACCGGGTTAAATTTCGGGATGTTACATCACCTATGTAGATGCTCAAGGGAACCCCAAGACATTTATGACTTGGGTTCCTATGTCCAACTGATCCTGCTACGCGTGTAGAAACAACCACAAATTCATTGTATATTTAATAGGCTGTTCTAGGCACATGACATGGCAAATATCCATTGTTTCTAAATCTTTAAACCATAAAATGGATTATTTGTTGCCTGGACGGGATTTTAGGGTGATAGAACGTTTTTAATCTGGTCTCTAAGTGTGTATGAACAACCAGGGAATACATTGCATAATAAAAAGTTTGTTCTAGACATTCAACTCGCAAGGAATGCAGAATCTCAAAACAAGCTTATTCCTATGGGAGATTCTTACAAATGGAAAGATGATGTCTTGAAGATAAAAGGCAACCGTATCACTTTGGTATGAAAGATTGATCAGTCAAAAAGATTTTAAAATTTTAAATTTTTATAAAAAATACAAAAATATGTTCACGTATAGTTTTTCAAGTATAGTGTATTTTGTTTCTCAAAAATGAGAAAATGACTTGAATGTACATGAGAAATGATAGTACATCAGTTGGCCGACTATCACACTTCTTCATATATTATTTTTAAAAAATGCTATGTTTCTACGATTGAGTCTTTTTTAGAATAAATTTGTACATATTTTATAAACTTGCAAAAATTTAGGGGGAGAAAATAAAAAAATTCAAAAAGAGTGTGTGTGTTTAATAAATAAAAAAATTAAAAGTTTTGATTATGTTTTTCAAGATTCACTATCGCTTAAAATTATGTTCGTTGCTCAAGTTTGAAGAACATATACATGTATATGTTTGGTCCAGTGATCTACTTGTAGATTCATAGGATAGCCATTTATCTAAAGACTGAAAGCATCTGGGCAATTGTGATGTGTTTTTGTGTTTTGAATTCTTTCACTTACAATTATGTCTGTAATTCCAAGTTGGAGTGATACGTATTCTCATATGTGTTTTGGTCCTGTTAACGGTAACATTCGTCAAATTTAAAACCCGAAAACCCGACTCGTTTAAATTTATTTATTTGATATTAAGTTATAAGATTGTACAAAATCAATCCTTAGCCAACTTTGATCAACTTTTGCATCCAACACCATAGATCAAGGACCAGGTTGCAAATATATTTTTTTTCACAACTTTCTTTCTCTTCTTCTTTCCCCATCGTCACCGTCAAGCAGACAACCCCCCCCCCCCTTGCTTGTTCCTCAATTTTCGGACAAATTGAACTTGCCAAATCAATTGCTTACCTTAAACGCATTACACCGACGTTTTTAATTGTAGAATGTATGACGAATTGACAGCTATTTTTGTTAATTACAAGCCGCGCCTAAATGATTTCTAAAACCCTATATTAACTCGTTTACGATTCAATTAAAACCTACCACACAACCTCTGCATCACCACGACCTAAACCCCTAAGTCAAATAACCTCTAAACTGTTGTTACAGTTGATTTCCCCAATCAAGCTTGAGCCGCTAGCCCTAGTTAGCCGTCCACCCCCAATTCGTTAACAATCGAGGTAACATGTTTATGCATAATGTTCGTTTATGTTCGATTAACAGAAACCCCAATACAATTTCAACAATCAAACACTAATTGAACCAATTAAAGATCTTGGGTTTATTTGTTGAATGAGGGTTTTCTGGTTAACTGGTAATATATAAACAAACTGATGTTTATAACAAATCAACACACCAGCCCAATGGCTAGTGCGTGATCTGTTAACACCTTGGAACCAGTCCAGGCGCGGGTTCGAGCCCCCCTTGTATTTCTTTTTCTATTATCGTTTTTCCTTTATTATACTTATTAATGTTTATAAATATCAAGTAATAAATATTAATTTTTCTTATAACCGGAACTCGAAGTCTCACGAAACCCGGTTCTTTGTTATTTAACTTTTTTAAAAGACTTTTACTCAATTTCTTGTATATTATTAACATACCGAACCTCTAGACTTGCCGCTTTTCTTCATATAATATGTTATATATGTAAGGAAAACTCGTTTAATAATACAAATTGTTTTCATTTTAAAGGTTCATGTACGTATTAATTTTCCAACTTTGATATTCACTTTATAAACTTTTATTAACGTAAAGAAAGCTAATAATAATCATAATAATGATAACAATAATGATAAAGATGTGAATGATAATAATCACAACAACCATAATAAATGTGACACTAAGACTAAAAGCCCTATCAAATCCCATATCAGTCATACGCCTTGTTATTATTTCTTTAATCTTAATTAATGATATTAATATTAACTAGGAATATTTGTTGGTGAATCTCGGGAAGCTTGACCGTTTTTCATCCTAGCTCTTTCTTTTATTATCTCGTCCTCGTTTATCCTACTCTATAAGGTGAGTTTACATATCCCCCTTTTTCATCTTTTAAGTTTTGGGGGTGGCATGTATACCCTATTTACATTACATATTTTTATTTCCACAACTATTCTAAACACAATTCAATATATGTTTATGTGTGATAAATTCATGCTCTATGATAATGCTTTATGTGCTTAATTGTTTATTTTATGTTTGGTGGTTGGTATCTCATCCTCATCTATCCTCATCTAGTATGATCATACACTTACCTGTGTACTTTGATTTCGTATCAATAGGAACGGGTCCACATCTATTTAGTTGTTTACATTTTCATAAGAATTGTTATACTCATCATTTACATATGAATTGTGATTTCTCTCTCTCTCTCTATATATATATATATAAACTAAAACTTATGTATTCTCACCAACATTCGTGTTGACAAACTTTATTTTTATACATGTTACAGGTACAAGTAGTTGATATTATTAAAGATTGAAGACAATAGTTTTCCCTTAGGATATCTATTCAAATAAAAACAATAAATATGATGTATTTTTTTTATTATTATAATTGTGTACTTGTTTTGATATTAATGAATTAAATAAGTATTGTCACTTTAATTAGTGTCTTTTGAGCTACTGTCAAATCAATGCGTTACGCCCCGACATGTTCCGCCTTTGGTCGGGGTGTGACAGATTGGTATCAGAGTCGAAGGCTATAAGACAGGTGGTTAGATATAACGGCCTAGTAGCATGCTTAGGGTCCCTATACGTGATACGCCTTTAATTGTTTACACCCTGAATTATATTATTGATTGCAGTAGCTTAAATACTATTTAATGATTTAATATTATTCTTGTACACAAAAGCACACACTTAATCCGAGGCTATGCCTCACTCTCAAAATTGTTTTCAACTTTAGGACATTTTTTTTAAAAAAAAATGGGAAATTCCTTAAGAAATCCCGCCTTTTCACTCTTTTCTCCTTGAGGATGGTTCGTGGGACGGATATGTAGTAACTGTAAGAGGGACGCACTTGTTTACCGAACTCTTGACACCAAGGCTTGCGAGCCTAAGGAAGTGCAATGCGCATAAATCTCAATCAACCGCGAGACCTGGTTGCCTTCCTGGAGTGTTCGGTAAGGGTGTCGAACTTATTAGGCCAAAGCATATCACACCAAACGTAACCGAACCTGCTACCCTCATTGTATCAAACGTGGTCATGTGACGATCAAACTCTTAAATCAATGATGAGATTTTTCCCTAAATTTTTTATTAAGAATGAATATTTTCTCATATTATTAATTTCATCAATACCCTAAGTTAAGGTTATTAAAATTTTATTTTATATTCTCATGAATTTTCACAAAACTCGAAATTTCACATAGTTAGACATACAATTTTTTCCAAAACATAATAAATCTTTCACGTATCTTCATTGTAGCATGTCTTCTTCCCGCCTTATCAACCGTAACCGCCGCACCGGCAACTCAGGCCGTAGCATGTCATCCCGCATCGCTAAGGGAATCGTGGAAGCCCTCCCAACAGTCATCTCTCAACATCATCCAAAATGTGAATGCCCCTACATCATCCACAACACCGAACCCAATTGCTTACCCCCTAAAACAATTCAAGAGTGCCAGCCCGCCCGAATACCACGGTATCGACGGTGCTACCGTTCTCCTCCAATGGTTCGAAGAAATGGAGAGCATATTCCTCCAATGTGAATGCCCCGAGGACAAGAAAACCAATTATGCCTCGAGCAAGCTTAAGAAGAATGCCCTCAATTGGTGGAATGGTGAGAAGCGCACGCTTGGCGCTGAGGTTGCCATGGCCTTGCCATGGGATGACCTCAAGAAACTTATGCTCAAAAAGTTATGCCCGAAACATGAGATTCGGAAGTTGGAAGAGGAATTTTTGAATTTGAAACAAGATAGTGGTAATGACATCGCCTACAACGATCGTTTCCATGAACTAAGCCTTCTCATTCCCCACATGGTCACTCCACTCGAGCATGCAATCGACAAGTACATCTTGGGTTTGCCTATGGAAATCCAAGACTCCGTTTTAAGTCGTGACCCTCAAACGCTCCATGATGCCATCACCTTAGCCAGTACCCTCACCGAAAACCACGTTAAGGCCGGGACCTTGACGCGTAAAAATTCCAAGAAGCCCAATGATAAGCCTGCATCCGAGACCACCAAAGAACCCAAGCCCGAATCTCCCAAACCCGAGCCTTCTAAGCCCGAATCCTTCAAGCACAACAACTCTCCTCATTACCGCAACATTAAAAGTAAGTCCAATTCCCAAAACTATGCATTGGCCCAATCACAAGCCCAACCCACCAAGAAACCCTACACAGGACCCCACCCATTGTGTGATACGTGTAACTTTCACTATTCGCCTAACCTCAAGTGTCGACAATGCACCCATTGCAATCGATTTGGTCACCTCTTTACCACATGTCGTGAACGCAACCAACTTTTGATGCAACCATTTACCTCACCACTTACCCAACCCTTACCTTATGCTCAACTGTTTACTCAAGGACCCCCAACTATTAGAGCTTGTTACAATTGTGAGACCCTAACCATTATCGCAATGCATGCCCAAGACTCTCACACGTGAACCAAATTCAATCCTACCCGACCCAAACCGCTCAATATCAAGCTTACCAAGCCCAAGTAAATCAACTTCCACCAATCCAAGCTCAACCCATCCAAGCAATTCAAGCCCAACCCATTCAACCAATTCAAGTCAACCAAACCCCAATCAACCAATCAACCTCAAGTGACCAAGCTACTCAAGGACAAGTGTGTTACATCAACAGTTCCCGAGTCTAAGCCTAACCCTTCATGAAGACATGCTATGCAAAAGACGTTTCTTTTATTTAGCTCTTTTCATTTAAATCTAATGTATTGACTTCATTAAATCTACAGTTTTGTTATGAATGAGAATTATTGTTATTTATAATGGTGTTCAATCACTCATTTATTCCTATTTTGTCGTTTAGTGAACTATTTATTATTACACAATTTATTATCATGATTTAAGTGGTCTATGACCGGTTAATTACCGGGACTATGTGCACAGTGATGTGCATAGTTATCTAATAGTACCGTATTTGTATCATCAACTACCTATGACCGATTTCCTACAAACGTGTTGGAATTTGGGATTATGAACATGTTTCGTACATAGTTATCTAATAGGAGTCACATGTACAAATTTTATTTTGATATTTTAATACATGGAAACCCTCCAAACTCACCTCATCCTCACGGTACTCTTTCTTCATCCGATTTTATAATCTTGATTTCGAGCCTCATATGTTATTATATTTCTCTAATCATGTGATTCGTTTGATAGGTGAACCTGATGAAGTGAATACTTATTCGTAAATTTTGTTGTCATCCTAAGTATTTCTAGTTATTAAATTTCAAAATTCCCTCTATCTAATTATTTAATTTAGTTATTATTACTTTTGACGATTAACTTAGTAATTTTGTTTGATTTTGCAAAACTTTTACTAGCTATTTATGCTAATCATATTTCACTCATTTAATTATTTATTTATTTATTTATTTAATTGTTGCTCTTGCTCAGATAGTTCCATTTATTTATCAATTAAAAAAGTTTTTCATTTACCTTGCTTTTCGAACCCGCACAACATGACGAACCTTGTGCATCATGCGAAGATCTAAATAATTATGAGTGCAGGCATAGTTATCGAAATCCTCGCATAGAACTCATAGTGAATACGGTTGTGTGTCATAACCCAGAACCGAGGGTGATTTTGGGTAACGATACAAATGTCGATGTGATAAGGGCAAGGTGGATACGCCGCTGGTACATTCTATATATAAGTGTCCTTATCATGTCTTCCGTTTGTAGCGTTATTTCGGTCACCTGAAGATCTGCGTTATTTTTATATATATATATATATAAAATCTCTTGACAATTAACTCTTTTTTTTTCGTTTCTTCTTTCTCTTTATGTTATGTTTTTTTACAATTTCGGGACGAAATTTTAGAAAGTTGTGAATACTGTAACATTCGTCAAATTTAAAACCCGAAAACCCGACTCGTTTAATTTTTTTTTATTTGATTTTAAGTTATAAGATTGTACAAAATCAATCCTTAGCCAACTTTGATCAAATTTTGCATCCAACACCATAGATCAAGGTTGCAAATATATTTTTTTTCACAACTTTCTTTCTCTTCTTCTTCCCCATTATCACCGTCGAGCAGACCCCCCCCCCCCCCCTCTTTGCTTGTTCCTCAATTTTCGGACAAATTGATCTAGCCAAATCAATTGCTTACCTTAAACGCGTTACACCGACGTTTTTAATTGTAGAATGTATGACGAATTGACAGCTATTTTTGTTAATTACGAACCGTGCCTAAATGATTTCTAAAACCCTATATAAACTCGTTTACGATTCAATTAAAACCTACCACACAACCTCTGCATTACCACGACCTAAACCCCTATGTCAAATAACCTCTAAACTGTTGTTACAGTTGATTTCCGCAATCCAGCTTGAGCCGCTAGCCCTAGTTAGCCGTCCACCCCCAATTCGTTAACAATCGAGGTAACATGTTTATGCATAATGTTCGTTTATGTGCGATTAACAAAAACCCCAATACAATTTCAACAATCAAACACCAATTGAACCAATTAAAGATCTAGGGTTTATTTGTTGAATGAGGGTTTTCTAGTTAACTGGTAATATATAAACAAACTTATGTTTATAACAAATCAACACACCAGCCATTGGGCTGGTGCGTGATCTGTTAACACCTATGAACCGGTCCAGGCGCGGGTTCGAGCCCCCCTTGACCCGGTTTTTGTATTTCTTTTTCTATTATTGTTTTTCCTTTATTATACTTATTAATGTTTATAAATATCAAGAAATAAATATTACTTTTTCTTAAAACCGGACCTCTAAGTCTCACGAAACCCGGTTCTTTGTTATTTATTTTTTTTTAAAAGACTTTTACTCAATTTCTTGTATATTATTAACATACCGAACCTCTAGACTTGTCGCTTTTCTTCATAAATATGTTATATATGTAAGGACATCTCGTTTAATAATACAAATTGTTTTCATTTTAAAGGTTCATGTACGTATTAATTTTCCAACTTTGATATCACTTTATAAACTTTTATTAATGTAAAGAAAGCTAATAATAATCATAATAATAATAACAATAATGATGAAGACGTGAATGATAATAATCACAACAACCATAATAAATATGACACTAAGACTAAAATTCCTATCAAATCCCATATCCGTCATACGCCTTGTTATTATTTCTTTAATCTTAATTAATGATATTAATATTAACTAGGAATATTTGTCGGTGAATCTCGGGAAGCTTGACCGTTTTTCATCCTAGCTCTTTCTTTTATTATCTCGTCCTCGTTTATCCTACTCTATAAGGTGAGTTTACATATCCCCCTTTTTCATCTTTTAAGTTTTGGGGTGGCATGTATACCCTATTTACATTACATATTTTTATTTCCACAACTATTCTAAACACAATTCAATATATGTTTATGTGTGATAATTTCATGCTCTATGATAATGCTCTATGTGCTTAATTGTTTATTTTATGTTTGGTGGTTGGTATCTCATCCTCATCTATCCTCATCTAGTATGATCATACACTTACCTGTGTACTTTGATTTCGTATCAATAGGAACGGGTCCACATCTATTTAGTTGTTTACATTTTCATAAGAATTGTAATACTCATCATTTACATATGAATTGTGATTTATCTCTCTCTCTCTATATATATATATATAAACTAAAACCTATGTATTCTCACCAACATTCGTGTTGACAAACTTTATTTTTATACATGTTACAGGTACAAGTAGTTGATATTATTAAAGATTGAAGACAATAGTTTTCCCTTAGGATATCTATTCAAAGAAAAACAATAAATATGATGCATTTGTTTTGATTATTATAATTGTGTACTTGTTTTGATATTAATGAATTAAATAAGTATTGTCGCTTTAATTAGTGTCTTTTGAGCTACTGTCCAATCAATGCGTTACGCCCCGACATGTTCCGCCTTTGGTCGGGGTGTGACATTAACCACTAGTGGTCATACGAGATAGCCATTTACCTGAAAGCTGAAGAGTCACCAGGGTGACTGAGTTCTTATCATGTCTTCTGTAATTTTATGGGAAGTGATATCATTATTCAGTTAACCTCTTTTTAGAAGCTTCAAAACATTTTCAAATGAAATTTGATCCAACCTTTGGAAAGTGATAGATAAATTGTTTCTTTGTGCCTAACGGGTGAAGTTATTAGGCTTAAAAGGCTCTAGAACAGTCATTGATTTGTATGGTAGCTTTCCATGATGCGTAAAAGTAGAAGTGATATAAAATAAATATGCTAAGCTTACTGTGGAGAGTCATTTTGAAGACATGTGCATGTCTCCATATATATCTCTCCGAATGATAAGCAAAAAAACAATTACCCAGTCATACACGAGCCCGTTAGTGTCTTGATCACCAAAAATATTATGTTTCTAAGTTTTTGCTGAAGTAAAATAAAAGGTGAAAAACAAAAAGAGAGAAAAAATATATAATAGAAAAAAAATAAAAAAAAAGGATTATTGTGAAGCAAAAATAAAAAATTTGTATTTCAAAACCTTAAAGGGTCAAACTAGAACTACAAAGATGGGGGCACAAAAGTAAATCATGTCATGTCTCGAATGAAAGGCCTGTAAGTCCAGATGGCTTGTAAGTCCAATGTTCAACCATAAAGCTTAAAATTATGTTTAATTATCTATAAAATATTTTAATCAAGAACTAGGGGGTTGGAGTCAAATTGGGGTGATCTGGGGAAAGCCAAATAAGCTTTGAGAAGAGATAAGAGGCATCACAGGTCCATGAGTTATGTCCATCTAAGCTTTATGCCGAACTGAACCTAATTCATATCACTGATGCAATGAAAATCATGCTAAGTTTGTTTTATCTGCTATCAAACTGTCTCTTTATGTCATAATAGCGTTGAACATGAAACCTTGTGACAGCATCTTAAACGATATGATTCCATGTTCGGATCTTTTCATAAAAGGCGGCGAATTTATCAAAAAATGAAATTTGATCCCAATTTTTTTCTAAATTACAAGAAGACTATGTGATTAAATTTTTTTTATTTGTTGTTTTTGGTTTTATTTTATTTCATTTATTTTTTTTATTACTCTTGTCGGATGAAATGTGTTAAGAAATCGGTTTAAAGTTTGTTTTAGCTTTTGTCTTTAGCTAGTGAAATATGATCTCGGTTATTGTGTTATAGTTGGTTTAGCTGGTATGATCTCATTTCAAGTTTTTTTTCAAGAAAATCATAAAAATCAAAAAATAAAAATCAAAAATTATATCTGTCTTATTTTTGTTTTATTTAAATGTTTTCAAAATATTTTGGTTGATCTTTCTATCAAAGTTGATTGTTCTTTCAAGACTGATTTCTTGCCAAAAAAAACATATGAAGTATCTGAGATTCAAATTGGATGATTCTATCAAAAAAGGGGAGATGGTAGAGTATTGGATGCAGATGCTGAAGTTGCTGATCATGTTCAAGTAAAGATTCTGAAGGTTTTGAAAGCATCAGTCTAAGGTGGAGATTGTTGGGTCATAAATTGGTTAGACTGACGCATATCAAAATGCCACGATATGATCAAGACTAAAGTGATGTAAACACAGACGAGTTGAAGAATTACATTGGTGTAATACCGAAATCCCTATGGATTTCAGTTAGGCTAGTTTGAAGTGAAATAATCAAGAACGAAGCTATTAACCAAGGGGTAGACTGTTGGGTCCATATTTGGTGGTTTGTACTTAGTTCTATTTTTGTTGGGTTTCATATTGGGCTATGAATGTAAACCGAGATCCTTATGGATCTCTGTAACACCCCGTAACCGCAGCGGAAACGTAAACAGGATGCAACAGACACGTCTGATATCAACAGCATTGCTTATAAAGAAAACACCACTACATTAATTTACACCATATTACATTGTTCCGAGTTTAGTTACCGTCTAGGCGTTAACACATAAGTTTTACCAACAGTACATTAACATATTTAATACAAAAAGATCATTTAGCTTCCACAAAAAGCACGCATCGTCAAGCATGTAGCAATTATTCCAGTTTGGGGGTACCTAGAAAGCATGTAAAGAAAACGGGTCAACTACGAATAGTTGGTGAGTTTCACTAATTTAAATAAACAGTGACAAATCATTATAAATATCATATATTAGCGATGTAATTATGCTGAGCCCACAAGTGAAACCTCTGACTATCCACATACAACCTCGTGGCATACTCCGCCCACGAACCTGCCCCAAACCGCTATGCCTAACATTACATAGCAAAAATAAATAACAACAAAATAGACATGTGCAACTGGCTGGGAAACATCAGCAAATCCATGCCGGACCAGTTGGGTTTGTCAGACCAATAGTACAATTCACACTCTACCGGCTTTTAGCTAATCACTCGTGTTACGGGGCCTTACAATGTTAGCAACTCAGACAATTACCATCTTAGTACATTTCCGTACGATTCCCGTACAATAAGATATATATAAATACACGCAAATCCATGCGTTCAGTATGTACTTAAACATTTTAATAGTAACATGCTTCCCGCCCCGAGAAAATATTTAAAAACAATTCAGAAAAAGGGGCTCGTGAAACTCACCTTTCGCAAGCAAGTAGGTAACACAGTACGCAGCTACTAATCCGGATCTGTAATACGATCCCTAAGTTCGTTACTATACAATCACTATTAATATAACTTTAACCGTGTTAACCGGTACATCTGGGGACACTGTTAACCCAGTACTGTACCCGTTCCGGGGGCAATGTTAACCCAGAAACACTTCTCCGGACTCAGATTGTGATATCATTTAGAGTTCAATAGTTAAAATTTACTATTAGTTCGTTTTCCCCGTTTTGCGTGCCTTGCACGGTTATCCGTTTTTACGTTTCAAAAATGAGTTTGGTCACACACGACCCGAAAATAGTTGTTGACTGATAATTTAATTAAAGTTGTGAAATTAGAGCTCGGTTTAGACGCCCCGATTGGCCGCGGGACCCGTTTCCGTCTTTAGTGTACCGGAAACTGTTAAATCGGATAAAATTACCCAAATCATCCGAATTATTTTCGGATGATTTATTTTTACCTGTTTAACTCAGTTATATGAAAATAGTTCATTTTTAGGGTTTTTATACACCAGTCAGCTCGTTTAGGCGAACTTTACCGGTTTACGCGTTTTAGACTTTAAAAGTTTGTTTTGCACAAATAATTATCCGTTTAATCTCGGATCTTGAAATTTTGCACAAATCACTTTTTGACAGTGGGGAATTTTATAAAAATATTTCCAGAATTAATTTTTATATTTAAAATTTATTTATCTATTTTTAAACACCATTTAAACACTAAATATGTCGTAAATACCAAACGACCTTAGAAAAATCCCAATTTTTTTCTGGATGACCCCTGCCATCCACATAGTCCCCTGTAATTTTTCCAGAACCAAAATCTTCTTTTACATGCCATTTTCACTAAAACCGAGCTAGAAAACCCTAGAACTCGTTTAAGCGAAAAGCCTACTTAGACTTCTCCAACTGACCTAAAATTTTGTGTGTGACTTTTACATGTTATAAAAAGCTTATATGGAATTTTCCAGAATTTATCATGATATTTAAGTATTTTTCACCATTTTTAGCCAAAACCGAGCATTAAATTCACCAAATATTCATCCTTTGTCCAAAAATTACCAAATTTTCACAGATCTCATATCTTCATGTGTAGATCATCTCTGTGAAATTTCGTAGCCTAAATCTAAATGTACCATAATCTGTCCAAAACACTCATAACCGAATATACCTTTTGTTTTCCGCCACTACAAGCTACAAACTCGTCTTTCCTCCTTATTTACCACTAAATACAGAACCTACAACCAACATACCACAATACCAAGCAAGTTACACTCACCATCAAGCCTCTTACACTATAGTTTCGGTTATTGTTTCAAAACTAAAGTTTAAACCGTAAAAATTCGTTTTTGGTTCGTTTAACTCCTTTCTTGGACCAAGATCCCTTGTATAACCCGTATACATCACTTGATCATGCAATAATCGGTTTTCATCTCGGGTTTTCACCCTTTTTCACTTGAAACCTCATTTTCTTGCAAATAAACTCAAGAAAAGAAGATGGAAACGTAAATAACTCGATTTTTTTACCTTGCTTTTCTTGCTAAAATTCTGGATTTTTAGATCATAAAATGGAGAGGAAGAAGGATGATGCAAATGTTGTTCTAAAAAAAATAACAAAAGGCTAGGGGTTTATCCCCTATGCCGATCGGACCAAGGGGGGAGGTGGGGTGGGACCCACCTTTCCATTTTTAGCCACTCATTTGGATTTCGGAAATCCGGATAACGTTTTGGATAATCTGGTTCAGTTCGTTTTTCGGTTAAATGTTTAATTCAGCTTAAAACGAGGCTAAAACGGTCGTTTTCGACTTAAAAATGAAATTTATATAAAACCGATTTAAAACTTAAAAAAAACTTAAACCATGACATTTATTAACTTAAAACATCATATTATTAATAGTTGCGCATCTTTTTCGGCTTGATCGATCGTCTCTTGCTCGGTTTGGTATTAAAGGTTTCGTTTACGTACCGACGTACCATTAAATCGAAAATTCTTTTTCTGTGCTTTAATTCACTTATCCCGAAGCTTTAATACTTCGTAAACATCACTAAATATTATATATCTCGTCTATAATGTAATCCTCGATTCGTTCGGGCTACAATAACCGTTAATCGGTTAATCGTATTTTTAATACGATTAACTGCGTAATCGAGTATAGTCCGTACTGTGAATCATACATACTCGTATAAACGCATTATAATTCATATATTCATTACTAAATAACACATAAATAGTATATACCGGTTCGGGTATACCTGGTTTTGCCAGAATCGTTACATTCTCCCCTCGTAAAAAAAAATTTCGTCCTCGAAATTTTACGCGTCGACTACTTCCTTTTGAGGGAATAGGTAGGGGTATTTCTTCCGGAATTCGTCCTTTCGTTCCCATGTATATTCTGGGCCTCGTTGCGAATTCCATCTAACTTTGACCAACGAAATCTTATTGTGTCTAAGTTGCTTGATTTTCCCGTCTACTATTTCTATGGGTTCCTCTACGAAATTGAACTTATCACTTATTTGGACACCCTCTAAAGGTAACACCGATGTCTCATCCGCCAGATATCTTTTCAAGTTCAATACGTTAAACACGTTGTGAACTGCACTCAGTTCATCGGGTAGTTCTAATCGGTATGCTACGGGACCGATTTTTGCAGTAATATTGAATGGTCCAATATATCTCGGGGCTAACTTCCCCGCCTTTCCAAATCTAACTACACCCTTCCAAGGTGATACCTTCAAATACACTTTATCAACTTTCTCAAACGACAACGGTTTTCTACGGGTATCGGCATAACTCTTCTGCCGATCCCGCGCGGCCTTCAGATTGTTCCTAATTTCAAGGATTTTGCTGGTCGTTTCCTGGACCAGGTCTGATCTAATAACCTAAGTGTCGCCCACTTCAGTCCAGCAGAGTGGTGATCGGCACTTCCGACCATACAATGCTTCGTAAGGCGCTGCCTTTATACTGCTATGGTAACTGTTATTATAGGAAAATTCAACGAGTGGGAGATGTTGATCCCAATTTCCCTTAAAATCTAGTACGCATGCACGAAGCAAATCCTCCAGGGTTTGGATGGTCCTCTCAGACTGACCATCGGTCTGAGGGTGGTAAGCTGTGCTTAGATCAATACGCGTTCCCAGCGCTTCTTGCACAGCTTGCCAAAGGTTGGAGGTGAAATGGCTATCCCGATTGGAGATGATTGAGATGGGTATCCCATGACGAGACACAATTTCATTTATATAAATCTGCGCAAGTCTCTCAGTGTTATAATTATTCCTAATCGGAATAAAATGTGCCGATTTGGTTTATCGATCCACGTTTACCCAAATTGCATCATGTCCTCGGGACATCTTAGGGAGATGTGTCACAAAATCCATCATGATTTGCTCCCACTTCCATTCGGGAATTTCCGGTTGTTGTAACATCCCCGAGGGTTTCTGGTGCTCCGCCTTAACTCTCGCACAAGTCGTACACTTACCGACATACGTTGCTATATCCTTTTTCATACCCGGCCACCAGTAGAACTCCTTCACATCCTTGTACATCTTATCCGATCCCGGATGTATGGAATATTTCGATCTATGCGCTTCGTCCATGATTAATTCATGAAGGTCATGGAGGGTCGGGATCCAAACCCGATTTTTGAAATAGAGAATTTCGTCCACGCGCTGTTCGAAATTCTTCTCATCGCCGTAAAGTCCCTCCTTTTCCAATTGTTCCTCTTTCAACGCCTCACGTTGAGCGACTCGAATCAGGTCCGAAAGATTCGACTGGACTATCATCCCCAGTGCTCGCACTCGCAATGGCTTAACCCGATCTTTCCTACTCAAGGCATCGACTACGACGTTAGCCTTTCCGGGGTGATAACGGATGTCACGGTCATAATCACTTAACAACTCGACCCATCTTCGTTGCCTCATATTCAGTTCTTTCTGATCGAATATGTGCTGCAAACTTTTATGATCGGTGAAGATGGTGCACTTCGTACCGTAGAGATAATGTCTCCAGATTTTAAGTGCGAAGATAACCACTCCCAGTTCTAAGTCGTGAGTAGTGTAATTTTTCTCGTGTACTTTTAACTGTCGGGAAGCATAGGCTATAACCTTATTATTCTGCATCAACACGCATCCTAACCCTCTACGCGATGCGTCACAATACGCGACAAAACCATCGTCTCCATCGGGGAGACTTAAAATCGGCGCTTGGCACAATTTTTGCTTTAACGTTTGAAAAGCCGTCTCCTGCTCTTCTCCCCATTCATACATTCGATCCTTTTGAGTCAGGAGAGTTAAAGGTTGGGCGATGCTGGAAAAGTTCTCTATAAATCGACGATAATATCCAGCTAAGCCTAAGAATTGGCGGATTTCCTTTGGCAATTTAGGCGCTTGCCAATTCTTAATTGCTTCAACCTTACTCGGATCAACGTGTATCCCTTGATGGTTTACAACGTGACCGAGGAATTGTACTTCTTGTAACCAGAAGTTACACTTGGAGAATTTTGCATACAACTTTTCCTGATTCAGAAGCTCTAAAATTATTCTTAGGTGTTGCTCGTGCTCTTCTTTACTTTTCGAGTAGATCAAAATATCGTCAATAAACACGATGACGAATTTCTCGAGGTAGGGTTTACAGACTCAATTCATGAGGTCCATGAACACTGCCGGCGCATTTGTTAGTCCGAAAAGCCTAACTAAGAACTCGTAATGGCCGTAGCGAGTCCGGAATGCGGTTTTTGGGATATCTTCTTCCTGAATTCTAACCTGATGGTATCCCGATCTAAGATCGATTTTTGAGAAATAGCTCGCACCTTGCAGCTGGTCAAATAGATCATCAATTCGGGGAAGAGGGTACCTATTTTTGATTGTTAACTTGTTCAACTCCCTGTAATCAATGCACATTCTAAGGCTCCCGTCCTTCTTTTTCACGAATAATACAGGTGCACCCCACGGGGAATGACTAGGACGTATAAATCCTTTATCCAACAATTCTTGCAACTGATTGGATAATTCTTGCAATTCGGACGGTGCAAGTCGGTAGGGTGCTTTAGCAACAGGGCCAGTTTGAGGTATTAAATCGATTTTGAATTCGACCTGTCGGGTTGGCGGTAATCCAGGAAGTTCTTCTGGGAAAACTTGTGGAAATTCGCGTACCACCGGGATATCATCCACCCGTTTCTCCTCAGAATCTGTGGCCATCAAGCTCGCTAGATACGCCACGCATCCCTGGCGTATATATTTTAACACCTTGAGGTGGGATATAAATGGTATCATTGTGCCCGACTTCTCTCCTTGCACTAACACCTCTTCGTCATCCGACACCCGGATCTTGACGATTTTCTTTTCACAGTTTATTTCCACTTTGTTACGTGCTAACCAATCAATTCCCACTATTACGTCAAAACTACCTAATTCTACCGGTAATAAGTCAATCAGGAAGGATTGGTCGTTCAGAATAAAAGGGCAATTCCGAACTATCTGATTAACTATCATGGTTTTACCGTTAGCGACTTCTACGGTATAAGGTTCTATGGTTTCACTAATCGGAATGTTTGCTATCGATAAGAACTGAACGGAGACAAAACTTCTATCGGCGCCCGTATCAAATAATACAGAAGCGTAATGATCAGAGACGAGGAATGTACCTGTCACTACGCTGGGGTCCTGGCGTGCTTCGTTCGCCCCCATCACAAATGCTCGGCCTCTCGCCGGATTGGACGACGATGCCTGACCCACGGTTTGCCTCCCATTTTCTCCCTGGTTCAGTTTCAGACAGTATCTCTTGAAGTGGTCTGTGCTGCCGCATTCAAAGCAAGCACGCCTGGTGGTCATCATTTGGTTTCCTTGTGGGTTTTGTTGTCGGGCTGGTTGGGTCCTATGTGGCTGCGCACGGATAGGTTGCGGTTGTCGGTTCAGACTGTTTAGGTTTGTCCTACAACTCGGTGCGTAGTGCCCATTCCTGCCACACCGGTGGCACACTACCCCCTTGCACTCGCCACCATGCTGGTAACCGCATTTCCCACACTTAGGGAACGTCCCTTTCTGCGATTCCTGCCTTCCGCCTGAACTAGTCATGGCGTAGTTCTGGGCAGCGGGCCTAGCACGTTTATTTTGCTGCTTCTCCTGGATCCTATTGTCATACGTACCCCGGTTTCCCCCAGCGGACTCTCCTGCCACCTTCAGTGACCCACTCCTCACGAAATCGTATGTGACGATACCAGCTTGCGTCACCGCACCCTCAAACGTCTTGTGTCCCCCAGAGTTGACTATACTCCTTACTACTGGAGTTAGTACCCATATATAACGCTCAACCCTCTTTGACTCTGGGGTGACCAACCATGGCACCAATCGCGATAATTCATTAAATCGGTTCGTATAACCCAAGTGGTCTGCCCCCTGCATCTCCAGGTTCCACAATTCGTTTTCTAACTTCTGCAGTTCGCTTTTCGGGCAGAAATGTTCCAGTACAAGGGCCTTGAGCTCTGCCCAGGTCATGCAGTTTGTCGCTGCCTGACCGCGAGTTTGCACTATTGTGTTCCACCATGTCAAGGCATGGTCCGTGAACGTGCAGGTAGCATACTTAACAACGTAATCCTCAGGGCAGTTGCTGATGTTCACAACAGACTCTATTTTCTCAATCCACTTAACCAACCCATTTGGTCCTTCAGACCCGCTAAATTCTAGGGGCTTGCACAACATAAAATCTTTGATTGAACATCCATTTGTTGCAGGAGTCGGTTCAGTGCGGTTCGTTTCTACACTAGGTATAGGGCCATTACTGTCTGTAACAACCACCCTAGGCGGTGCGTCATTACTCGGAATCGGGTTACCGTTCGGTGGAGGGTTAACATTTTGTTCCCCATCATTATTGGTGGTCGTTTGATTGCTCGCAGGGTCTGGATTGGTCGTATTGTTAATACTGGCGGCGATGCGCGATACTATATCCTGTATCGCCGCCTCTAACTGTCGAGCAATCAGACGATCCACATCCACTTCTGACATTCGAGCTGACCGTTTTGGTGCCATTCTACACAACATTAAGAAAAATACATATAATTAATACAAATTTCAATCTCGATACACAACACACATTCCATTCATTAATAAACATCAGTACATATTACATAAACATCATCACATAGATTAAGTTTTCATACATCAGTCCTACATCGGCATCATTTCGACATAACCCGCTATGGGTCAGTGGTTGAATGATACACCAAAAGTATCTACAATGATATCCCCAAAAGAGACCCCCTATGGGCTAGTGGCTGTACTATAACTACCCAAGATTCACTCTATGTTAGCATCGCCACTAACTGCTTACACAGAGTATCAAAAAGCGGACCCTGACTACTACCACCCTAACATAACTAAGCATGGTGGTATACCAACCACACCAACACTGCCACCATCACCACCAACACCGACAGCAAACCCCGGATCCGTGTCTCCATCCGGTCAATCATCCACTAGGAGTATGCGCCCTCCCTCCTCAGCTGGCCAATCGCGTACTGGCTGTCCAGTACGCAGTCCGCCAAGTGTCTCCTCCTCTGGATCCCCACCGTCAAGGCGATGGTGTGCTCAACCACCTTCTCGGTGAGCACTCGGAGCCATGCAGCCTCGGAGGAGGGACGCTCATCCCTCTCCAGCCTAGGGGTACCCCACACGGGTGGAGGCACAGGCTCGGGCTGGGGGCGGGAGGACTCGCCCCTGTGGAAAGTAGGTCTGGGTGGGGTAGAGGTAGGTGGGACATAGGGGACACTGATCCGCGCCGTGAGGCGGGATCCGGGTCTGGGAGGGGTAGGGGTGGCCTGTGGTGCGGGTGGGGTGGGGGATCTGGCAACCCTAGTAGGGGAGGACAGGCTAGTACTCCTACGGCTAGTCTCACTAGGCTCAGTGCTGGATGCTAGGCGTAAGCTCCTAGAGTTCCCGGAACTGGCCTCCTCCGGGTCCTCCTCCACTGACAGACTTCGTGACCTCGACATCCTTACCTGTACACAAGTTAGCAAACATATAGTTCCTTCCATACTGTAAATCATAATTAATATACACATACTTATACAACTTTGTCACATAAACATATTATCATATACTTACACATATGTTGCCGGTTTTACCTATTAATGTTCCCCGTGACTTCCCCTGAATTCCCTTGTGCGGACAAATCTGTTATTATGTTCCGGACCATAATAACTCACTTGCCCATCCAAGCTCATCCAGATCTCGTCACTATAAATTATTAGTTGATATTCAGATCCTATAATACTTGAGCTACTGGTTATATTTTAGGTATCTTTTAACGACGTCCTAATTTTTATAACCAGTGGCTCTGATACCAAGTTCTGTAACACCCCGTAACCGCAGCGGAAACGTAAACGGGATACAACAGACACGTCTGATATCAACAGCATTGCTTATAAAGAAAACACCACTACATTAATTTACACCATATTACATTGTTCCGAGTTTAGTTACCGTCTAGGCGTTAACACATAAGTTTTACCAACAGTACATTAACATATTTAATACAAAAAGATCATTTAGCTTCCACAAAAAGCACGCATCGTCAAGCATGTAGCAATTATTCCAGTTTGGGGGTACCTAGAAAGCATGTAAAGAAAACGGGTCAACTACGAATTGTTGGTGAGTTTCACTAATTTAAATAAAAAGTGACAAATCATTATAAATATCATATATTAGCGATGTAATTATGCTGAGCCCACAAGTGAAACCTCTGACTATCCACATACAACCTCGTGGCATACTCCGCCCACGAACCTGCCCCAAACCGCTATGCCTAACATTACATAGCAAAAATAAATAACAACAAAATAGACATGTGCAACTGGCTGGGAAACATCAGCAAATCCATGCCGGACCAGTTGGGTTTGTCAGACCAATAGTACTATTCACACTCTACCGGCTTTTAGCTAATCACTCGTGTTACGGGGCCTTACAATGTTAGCAACTCAGACAATTACCATCTTAGTACATTTCCGTACGATTCCCGTACAATAAGATATATATAAATACACGCAAATCCATGCGTTCAGTATGTACTTAAACATTTTAATAGTAACATGCTTCCCGCCCCGAGAAAATATTTAAAAACAATTCAGAAAAAGGGGCTCGTGAAACTCACCTTTCGCAATCAAGTAGGTAACACAGTACGCAGCTACTAATCCGGATCTGTAATACGATCCCTAAGTTCGTTACTATACAATCACTATTAATATAACTTTAACCGTGTTAACCGGTACATCTGGGGACACTGTTAACCCAGTACTGTACCCGTTCCAGGGGCAATGTTAACCCAGAAACACTTCTCCGGACTCAGATTGTGATATCATTTAGAGTTCAATAGTTAAAATTTACTATTAGTTCGTTTTCCCCGTTTTGCGTGCCTAGCACGGTTATCCGTTTTTACGTTTCAAAAATGAGTTTGGTCACACACGACCCGAAAATAGTTGTTGACTGATAATTTAATTAAAGTTGTGAAATTAGAGCTCGGTTTAGACGCCCCGATTGGCCGCGGGACCCGTTTCCGTCTTTAGTGTACCGGAAACTGTTAAATCGGATAAAATTACCCAAATCATCCGAATTATTTTCGGATGATTTATTTTTACCTGTTTAACTCAGTTATATGAAAATAGTTCATTTTTAGGGTTTTTATACACCAGTCAGCTCGTTTAGGCGAACTTTACCGGTTTACGCGTTTTAGACTTTAAAAGTTTGTTTTGCACAAATAATTATCCGTTTAATCTCGGATCTTGAAATTTTGCACAAATCACTTTTTGACAGTGGGGAATTTTATAAAAATATTTCCAGAATTAATTTTTATATTTAAAATTTATTTATCTATTTATAAACACCATTTAAACACTAAATATGTCGTAAATACCAAACGACCTTAGAAAAATCCCAATTTTTTTCTGGATGACCCCTGCCATTCACATAGTCCCCTGTAATTTTTCCACAACCAAAATCTTCTTTTACATGCCATTTTCACTAAAACCGAGCTAGAAAACCCTAGAACTCGTTTAAGCGAAAAGCCTACTTAGACTTCTCCAACTGACCTAAAATTTTGTGTGTGACTTTTACATGTTATAAAAAGCTTATATGAAATTTTCCAGAATTTATCATGATATTTAAGTATTTTTCACCATTTTTAGCCAAAACCGAGCATTAAATTCACCAAATATTCATCCTTTGTCCAAAAATTACCAAATTTTCACAGATCTCATATCTTCATGTGTAGATCATCTCTGTGAAATTTCGTAGCCTAAATCTAAATGTACCATAATCTGTCCAAAACACTCATAACCGAATATACCTTTTATTTTCCGCCACTACAAGCTACAAACTCGTCTTTCCTCCTTATTTACCACTAAATACAGAACCTACAACCAACATACCACAATACCAAGCAAGTTACACTCACCATCAAGCCTCTTACACTATAGTTTCGGTTATTGTTTCAAAACTAAAGTTTAAACCGTAAAAATTCGTTTTTGGTTCGTTTAACTCCTTTCTTGGACCAAGATCCCTTGTATAACCCGTATACATCACTTGATCATGCAAGAATCGGTTTTCATCTCGTGTTTTCACCCTTTTTCACTTGAAACCTCATTTTCTTGCAAATAAACTCAAGAAAAGAAGATGGAAACGTAAATAACTCGATTTTTTTACCTTGCTTTTCTTGCTAAAATTCTGGATTTTTAGATCATAAAATGGAGAGGAAGAAGGATGATGCAAATGTTGTTCTAAAAAAAATAACAAAAGGCTAGGGGTTTATCCCCTATGCCGATCGGACCAAGGGGGGAGGTGGGGTGGGACCCACCTTTCCATTTTTAGCCACTCATTTGGATTTCGGAAATCCGGATAACGTTTTGGATAATCTGGTTCAGTTTGTTTTTCGGTTAAATGTTTAATTCAGCTTAAAACGAGGCTAAAACGGTCGTTTTCGACTTAAAAATGAAATTTATATAAAACCGATTTAAAACTTAAAAAAAACTTAAACCATGACATTTATTAACTTAAAACATCATATTATTAATAGTTGCGCATCTTTTTCGGCTTGATCGATCGTCTCTTGCTCGGTTTGGTATTAAAGGTTTCGTTTAACGTACCGACGTACCATTAAATCGAAAATTCTTTTTCTGTGCTTTAATTCACTTATCCCGAAGCTTTAATACTTCGTAAACATCACTAAATATCATATATCTCGTCTATAATGTAATCCTCGATTCGTTCGGGCTACAATAACCATTAATCGGTTAATCGTATTTTCAATACGATTAACTGCATAATCGAGTATAGTCCGTACTGTGAATCATACATACTCGTATAAACGCATTATAATTCATATATTCATTACTAAATAACACATAAATAGTATATACCGGTTCGGGTATACCTGGTTTTGCCAGAATCGTTACAATCTCGGTGGGCTTTGGGCTATGGTTGGGCTTGAGTATTGAGTACCCTATATATAGAATGCATTGTATAGGGTTCTAGGTGGCTAGTTCAGTGGTTGGTTGAGCACTTTGAGAGCCACCATATAGAGAAAATATCGATTTAGTGTAATCTCATGTACCAGACGGTTTAATAATATAATCATGTGCATTTGGAGTATTACATCGTGTTCATCATATTTATATTATTTCGTATCTCGTTCTTGAATCACCACTGTGTTAGGATTCCGCACTAACATCGTGTTCGAGTTGATATCTTACTGTAGTGATCCAGATTCGGGACTTACACCCCTTAACTCCCCTTTTATTTATGAAACCCTTTCCGTGTCAACTCGTTTTCATCTTCATCACTCATACCACCACGACCAAACCAAACTGGATTCAAGGCCTAAAACAGTTGTTAGTGTTTGTAGATTACTAACATAATATGCTATCTTAAATTACAAAAGCATGTCTGATTTAGGTTTTGGTGTTAACGCTTTCTAGTAAAAATGAGAGTTAATTGTTTGCTCATTTAAAATTTACTTAACAATTTATGAACATAAATGACCGTAAACAAACATAATTGTACAACGGTAAACGAGCATAATAAACATTTATGATGAAAACGTAAACCAACACAAACAAGCATAAACGAATATAAATAAGCAAAAACGTATAGATATAAAACATTACGTTTATGAGTCATTCAGTGTTTCATCTAAAAATGAACATAAACGAACAAAACCAAACATAAATGAATCAATATATGTCAAAATATATTATAAATTTCCATACAATAATGTAAATTAAAATACAAAAAAGTATATTCACTATATTAGAAATGACAAATATAAAAAACTATAATACAAAGACTAAACGCTAGTATATATGTATAGTGTCAAATAAAAATAAAAACCTAATATCCTGACATGTAGTATTTATACAAATTACTGTAATCTTGGCATGTAGTATTTATTTAAATTATTGAATAGAGTTGTACGTCTTGGTCGTATTGGGTTTGCTATTCAATAGGGGATTACGGGGCAGCTTGTTGCCCGCTTACCTGTCACTACATTATAAATGGTTTGAATGTTTTTGATGGAATTGTTCATTACCCATCAAACAAAAAAAAGTCTTGGTATTAAATTTCTAGAGAATGGCCTTAATATAAGGGTCTTGCTAACCACACCCATACCCCCTTTTATGCCATGGATAGGGGGTATTTCCTAAAAATACGTTTTTTTGTCATTTTGTGTTAAATTTATTTTACTTTTGAATTAATTTTATTTATTTTAATTATTGTTTTTTTATTTTTTTATTTTACTAAAAATATTTTTTTTTATTTTCTTTATCAACAATTAGAAAAATTATAAAGAAACAATGTAAATAAAGGATATATACATACACACAACCATTACAACAAGTTTGTACAAATAATAATAAAAATCTATCTTGCTGGCAGTGTCATGAATCTCATCGTTGCAATCGTGCTATCAAACCTACATCTGAATCCCGATTTATCGTCGTCCTCGTGGCCACGTCTAACGCCTGGTGTGCTCGCTTCATGGTCAGAACGTGATGGTGGTTTTTTGTGTTTTTTTATTGTCACGTAAATCCTAAGACTTAATTATCATTTGTTAATACGCTGATGACGTTGTCATTTATATATATATTTCTACACTTTGTTATTATTTGTACAAACCCGTTGTAATGGTGGTGAATTTTATGTTTTTTATTGTACAATGCAGTCGTTGTCCTTGTGACCACACCTAATGCTCGATGTGTTCGCTTCATGGTCAGAACGTGGTGGCGGTTTTTTGTGATTCTTATCGTCACATAATCCTACGATTTAAGCATCGCCTGTTACCACGCTAGTGACACTGCCATTTAGATAGATTACTACATTTTGTTATTATTTGTACAAATTTGTTGTAATGGTTGTGTGTGTCTATATATATATATATATATATATAGCAAGGTTAAAATAAGAAGTAAAACTATCCTACAAAGTGTAAGAAATGTTTTTTACCCTTAAAAAATAAAACACACCGAACAAAAAACACACCGAACTAACAAAATAAAACACACAGAACAAAAAACACACTAACAATATCTACCATCGGATAGTCACATCCAACGCCCGATATTACTTCTCACCCTTCTTACAAATAACTCACTTCATATTCTAACTCCACCCTATATATATATATATATATATATATATATATAGTATCATTACAGAACTGGTAAATTATTAAAGAACTTGAAGGAACCCTTGAAAACTAACGTCTTTTATAAAAATTTTTGTATGTTAATATTATTTGGGAGTAGTTTTATCATTTAATATATCTATATTTACGATTACAATTTTGAAAAAATAGCATTTATACATATATTTGTTTGTTTTACACCTATGTAAATTTGTTAGTACATAAATTTTACACATATGTAAACTTGTGATTAATATATGTAATCAAATTTTTTTATATAAAATATGATAAAGCTACTCTTAATAATGTTAATATATAAAAAAAATTAAAAAATTGTCAGGTTGTTAAAGGTTCCTAAGAGTTCTTAACTTATTTAGAGTTCTTAAATAATACCAACCCGATGTATATAGTATCCTATATATATATATATATGTTTAAGTTCAAGAAAGATCAAATTATTGCAAGAAATGAGAGAAGTGGCTTCAGCTAATAAGAAATTTCCTATCCTTTTTTCTTTTTTTTTTAAATAGAGGGGTAGGAAGGTAAAATCTAATACCCTTTTTTATATGGAAAGCTTGATTTATCTCCCTAGGCTTTAAAATCAACTATTACTTGTTTAATTTAATTGACTTTTATTTGATGTTTTCATTTACTTTTCTTATTCAGTGATTGTTTTCATTTATTTTCTTTTCTTTTTTTTTTGCCTTTTCTTTTTAAATCCCGTTTCTTTTTCATTTATATATCTGCATAAAATCTTCATACCGTAAAACTAGCTAAATTTGATTTTCACATCTTAAGGATTCATATTTTAATACAATAATACAAAATAGACACTCCTACACATTTGAACAAATAAAACAAACTAATTATACAAATATTAATTGTTTATGTTTTGATAGAAATTGGTATTTGAATATATCCTACACAAGTGTTATTCATACTGTATAAATAAAAAATCTTAAGAAACTATAACCGTTCCTACACAAAACTAAAGAACCCATGTAACCTTTCCTACACAAATTTAATAAATTCATACAGTGTGGTATTCGAATATATCCTACACAAGTGTTTATCATATAAAAAAACTGAATAAACATACAACCCTTCCTATACAAAATTAAACAACTCATACACAATGGGATTTGAATATATCCTACGTAAGTAATTATACTAAGCAAAATAATAAAACATTCTCGTTAACAAAACCCAACATAAGTCGAAAATACAGTTAAGAAATCATTCTCATTAGTTTTGAATATATCCTACATAAGTTGAAAACATCCTACACAATTTGTGGATCATTTCACATTTGTGAACAACCAATTTTTTCTTATGTAGTCCGCCAAAGTAAATGATCAAAACCATACCTACACAAATAGAAAACAATCCTACACTCGCACAAAAAACAATTCTTTTTTTTATGAAAAGTAAAATAAAAGAAAAAAATTTTAAAATAATATAATATAAAGAATAGTCTTAGTTAAAAAAAACAACTAGCTTGGTACATTAAAACGAACAATTATTTGAAATTTTTGAATTTGTAGATTATAGTAACTGTGACCATTAAATCATTTAGAAGGGAAAATTTAGGAAACTCATTTATTCTAAATGTTTGTTATAAAACAAACAGACCAAACTACCCTTTTTATATTAAAAGTTTCATAAATGATTTGTTATTTATTACAAGATTGCCATTATCATTTTGAACCATAGATCAAACATAATCAATGACCCAGATTCACTTCTCGCATTTCTCGCAATAAAATAACTTCTCTGTTGAACCATCGCATATATATATATATATCGTTTATTTACATTGCTTCGTTATAATTGTTGTAAATTTTGATAAAGAAAATCAATTATTTTTTTTAATAAAAGAACAAAATAAAAATCAATAATCAAAATAAATAAAATTAAATTAAAGTAAAATATACATTAAACATAAAAAGAAAAAAAAAACATTGTTTTAAAAAAAAAATATGCCACATATAGAACTATAAGCCATGGTTAACAAAAGACAAAAAAAGACGTCTTTTAGAAAACGTATATATGTCATGAATAGAGCTATAAGTGACGGTTTGAGCGGTTTTCGAAGAAAAGCCCTAATATAACGGCTTTCTTAATATTGAACGTGCATTAAATGCGTTTGTATTTACACACATGATCGCCGAGTGGTCTGCCATTCAAAAAAAATATAAAGTAATCGTTGAGTGGCTTTTTTCCTTCCAGAAAAATGTCTTCGTGATAGAAAGGATGAAAATGACTCATCATTCTCTCAGTATATATGTTCTTTTAACAACAAACATTTAAAATTATAAATCTCTTACAAAAGTTTCAATGCCATGAACCCTAATATATTCACTAAGCGGCCTTCATGAGAATTTATGTATTCTGACCGAGTTAGGAAGTATATATCTATTGGTCATTAACGAACTAAATAATATAAACTATTTTTAAAGCAACGATTAGAAATATATACGACGATTAAAAAAATTATTGTATTATAATGAGTTTATAACAACGTTGAGATTATTAGTGTTTGAGTATTTTATATACTCATTCTCTCTCTCTTTATATATATATGTATATATATAGGGGTAGGTTAAAATAAAAAAGAGATAGTTTCCTAGGAATACTAAAAATAAATCATAGCTATTGAATCATGTTAATCAATGGTTGAGATTTAAAATCACCAATAACCGACATAGTTTCCTATAATTATTCTTTCATCATCATTTGTAATGCCAAATGTCAAAAATTGATTGGTTCTTACCATTCATAGGAAACTCCTTATTCTTATTTAAACTCTTTTCTCTCTCTCTCTCTATATATATATATATATTAAAGGGTTCAAATAAAAAACAATTGTTTTGTGAGAAGTGTGAGAAGGGTTTAAAATAAAGGTAAACCATCTAAATAAAACACTATAACATGTATATAGGAAACAATAGAAGTTTTAAAAACTACCAATCTCAACCACTAGATACTAGATCCAATGGTGTACATTTATTCTTATGTTTCTCACAAAACTATTGTTTTTTAAATTAACCCTACCATATATATATATATATATATATATATATATATATATATATATATATATATATATATATATATATATAGGGTTGATATCATTTATGAACTCCAAAAAATTTAAGAACTCTTAAGAACTCTAAACAACCAAACAATTTTAAATATTTTTTATATATTAACATTATTTAGGATTAGTTTTATCATATTTTATATTAATTTTTTTGATCACATATATTTATCACAAGTTTACATAAGTGTAAAATTTACGTACAAACAAATTTACATGGGTGTAAAACAAAACATAGATATGTATAAAACTAATTTTCGAAATTATAATCGTATATATAGATATAAAAAATTATAAAACTACACTCAAATAATAACATACAAATTTTTTTTATAAAAAACGTTAATTTTCAAAGTTTCCTTCAAGTTCTTAAATAATTTAACAGTTCTGCAATATATATATATATATATATATATATATATATATATATATATATATATATGATCAGAATCATGAGAGAACCTTTTTGAAATTGAGAACTATGAGAACTATTTCGGAACACAAAAAGCCTAAAAATTAAAAAATCATGAAATACAAAAAAAACACAAAAATCAAAAAAGTAAAAAAACCAACATTCTTTTATCATCCGGTTTCATAAAAAAAAAGAAACTCGGTTTAGCTAAATTATATACACATATGTATAATATGGGGAAAATGAATATGAGGCTGTTAAGCACCCAACCTTATATGTAAAACCTCCAAAACTACGTAGTTTTGATTCAAAAGTTTCTAAAAATACTAATTTTACTATTTTCTTAATTCTCTCTCTCCACTAATTTAGCAAATTCGGTGTAAGCCCCAAAATTCATAATTCATTATCGTTGATAAAAACAATTAAAAACAAAACCCTATATCAGTTTAACAAGAAGTGAAGGTCGATTAAATATTTGAGTGGCTGAAAAAAACTTTTGATTCCCATATTTCAAATTGAAAAAGAAAGTCTTTAATGGCTATGTTTGGATGAAATAATAGAAAATAATTCTTTTATCTTGAAAATAAATTTCTACACTATCACCGCCACTCACCTTTCTTGCTTATACGTAAATATATTTAATCGTCATCTTCTTGTTAAACTAAAATGTATGGTAAATTAATAGAGAGGAAAAAGAATCAAGTAAAGATAAATAAATGAGTTTATTTTAGAAACTTGCAAGTTTAGATGCTTAACAGCCTCATATTCACTTTCCACGTATAATGTATACATATATGTACATTTACACGTTTTTTTGTACACATATGTATAATTTAAAATAAATGGTACTGTACTGTAACACCCCGTAACCGCAGCGGAAACGTAAACGGGATGCAACAGACACCTCTGATATCAACCACATTGTTTATAAAGAAAACTGAATGCATTAATATACTTCAAAATTACATTATCTCGTATTTCATTACCGTCTAGGTGATACACACATCATACAATACGATACATAATTCTATTTATTATAATGTATCCTAACATCCCGCACGCAAATCTTACACACATCAAGCACTTCATCTTAGTTGTACCTGAAAAGCATGTGAGAAAACGGGTCAACTACGAATAGTTGGTGAGTTTCACAATTCGAGTAAACCATGATAAATCATTATCATAAAATAATATTATCTGGGGACACTGTTAACCCAGTACTGTACTCATTTCGGGGGCAATGTTAACCCAGAAACACGATGTAATTATGCTGAGCCCACAAGTGAAACCTCTGACTATCACACACAACCCCCGTGGCATATCCCCCGCCCACGGACCTGCCCCAAACCGCTATGTCTAACATTACATAGCAAAATATATATCAACAACAAAATAGACATGTGCAACTGGCTGGGAAACATCATCAAATCCATGCCGGACCAGTTGGGTTTGTCAGACCAATAGTATTATCCACACTCTACCGGCTTTCAGTTAATCACTCGTGTTCCGGGGCCTTAGAATGTTAGCAACTCATACAATTACCATCTTAGTACATTTCCGTACGATTCCCGTACAATAAAATATATGTAAATCCACGCAAATCCATGCGTTCAGTATGTACTTAAACATTTCAGTAGGAACATGCTTCCGCCCCGAGAAAATATTTAAAAACAGTTCAGAAAAAGGGGCTCGTGAAACTCACCTTAGCACATGCAAGCAGGTAACAACAATCATTATCAGTTAATACGTCCAATCTGTAATATGATCCCTACGATCGTTATTATACAATTATTGTTTATATAATCTTTAACCGTATCAACCGGTACATCTGGGGACACTGTTAACCCAGTACTGTACCCGTTCCGGGGGCAATGTTAACCCAGAACACTTCTCCGGACTCAGATTGTGATTTCGTTTAGAGTTCAATGGTCAAAATTATTATTAGTCGTTTTTCCCGTTTTGCGTGCCTAGCACGGTTATCCGTTTTTACTTTTCAAAAATGAGTTTGGTCACACACGACCCGATAATAGTTGTTGATTGATAATTTAGTTAAAGTGGTGAAATTAGTACTCGGTTTAGACGCCCCGATTAACCGCGGGACCCGTTTCCGTCTTTAGCGTACCGGAAACCGTTACATCAGTTAAAATTACTCAAATCATCCGAATTATTTTCGGATGTTTCATTTTTACTTTTTTAACTCAATTATATGAAAATAGTTCATTTTTAGGGTTTTTTTTTATACACCAGTCAGCTCGCTTAAGCGAGCTTTACCGGTTTACGCTTTTTAAACCTTAAAAGTTTGTTTTTGCACAAATAATTATCCGTTTAATCTCGGATCTTGAAATTTTGCACAAATCACTTTTTGACAGTGGGGAATTTTATAAAAATATTTCCAGAATAAATTTCTATATTTAAAATTTATTTATCTATTTTTAAACACCATTTAAACACTAAATATGTCGTAAATACCAAACGATCTTAGAAAAATCCCAAATTTCTCCTGGATGTCCCCTGCCATCCACATAGTCCCCTGTAATTTTTCCAGAACCAAAATCTTCTTTTACATGCCATTTTCACTAAAACCGAGCTAGAAAACCCTAGAACTCGTTTTACCGAAAAGCCTACTTAGACTTCTCCAACGGTCCTAAAATTTTGTGTGTGACTTATACATGATATAAAAAGCTTATCTGAAATTTTCCAAAATTTTTCATGATATTTAACTATTTTTCACCATTTTTGGCCAAAACCGAGCATTAAATTCACCAAATATTCATCCTTTATCCAAAAATTACCAAAACTTCACAGAACTCATATTTTCATGTGATTAACACCTCTGTAAAATTTCATGACCTAACTCTAAAGCATCAACAATCTGTCCAAATCTCCAAAACCGAACATAACCGAATATACCTTTCGTTTTCCGCCACTACAAGCTACAAACTCGTCTTTCCGCCTTATCTACCACTAAACACAGAACCTACAACCAACATACCACAATACCAAGCAAGTTACACTCACGATCAAGCCTCTACACTATAGTTTCGGCTATGATTCAAAAACAAAGATTTAAACCGTAAAAATTCGTTTTTGGTTCGTTTAACTCCCTTCTTAGACCAAGATCCCTTGTATAACCCGTATACATCACTTGATCATGCAAGAATCGGTTTTCATCTTTGAAACCTCATTTTCTTGCAAACAAACTCAAGAAACGAAGATGAAAACGAATATAATTTGATCTTTACCTCGTTGTTCTTGCTACAATTCTTGGTTTTTGGATGAAATTGTTGAGAGAAAGATGGATAATGTTGGAATGCTTTGTAAAAAAAAATAAAATGAAGGGTAAGGGAGTACCCTAGTCCGATCGGAATATGAGGGGGGTGGGGTGGGACCCACCTCTTTCTATTCTAGCCACACAATTGGATTTCCGCAATCCGGATAATGTTTTGGATAATCTGGTTCAGTTCGTTTTTCGGTTAAATGTTTAATTCGGCTTAAAACGAGGCTAAAACGGTCGTTTTTCAGATTAAAAATGAAATTTATATAAAACCGATTTAAAAACTTTAAAAACTTAAACCATGGCATTTATTAACTTAAAACATCATATTATTAATTATTGCGCATCTTTTTCGGCTTGATCGATCATCTCTTGCTCGGTTTGGTATTGAAGGTTTCGTTTAATGTACCGACGTACCATTAAATCGAAATTCTTTTTCTGCGCCGTACTTCACTTATCCCGAAGCATTAATGCTTCGTAAAATCACTAAATATTATAGATATCGTCTATAATTGAACCCTCGATTCGTTCGGGTTTCAATAACTATCGATCGATTGATCGCATATTCAATACGATGAATTATATATTCACGTACAATCAATACAGTGAACCATGTATTCTCGTATAATTACTATGGTAATTCATGTACCCGACGTTAAATATAACGTAACTATTGTCTACCGGTTAGGGTATACCGGGTTTTGTCGGAATCGTTACATTCTCCCCCCCGTTAAGAAATTTCGTCCTCGAAATTTTACACGTCCACTATCCCCTTCCGAGAGAAAGGTGGGGGTTTTTCCCTCAGAATTCACCCTCGCGTTACCAGGTATAATCTGGTCCTCGCTGTGAATTCCATTTAATCTTAATCAATAAAGCTTGGTATGTCCAAAACTGTTTAGTTTTCCCGTCTACTATCTCTACGGAATTATTTATGATATTAGGCATGTCATCTACGAGTACCTCCATTACTGGTACTTTCGTTGCCTCGTCGCTTAGGTACTTTTCAATCCGTATACATGGCAAAACATCATGTATAGTACTTAGCCCCTGGAGTACTTTAATCGATAACTAAATGACCAATCATGGAGATAGTCTCATAAGGTCCAATATATTAAGGAGCTATTTTCGGTTTTGTCAAACATCATATCACCTCTCTAAGGTGATGCCTTAAAAATGCCTTGTCACCTCTTTCCAGTGACAATGGTTTCCTATGAATGTTGGCATAAATCCTTTGCAAATCTCGCGCTGCTTTCAGCTTATTTTAAATATTATAAATCCGATTGGTTGTTTCTCAAATCAATTCAAATCTTATGGCTTGAGTGACGCCCATTTTTAATTTAACAAATTGGTGATAATTACTTCACCCATAGAAAGTTTCAAGCTCTCGATGCTTCCTTCCTCGCCTTCCAATAATGGAAGTAGGATGACTATTTATAATTGAAAATGGTACTCCTCGACGAGATACCATTTCACCATCATGAATTTGGGTGAGAATTCATTGTGGTAATCGTCATGGATTGGAATGAAATGCGAGGATTGGTTAATCGATCCGCGATTACCTAATTCACATCATGCCTTTGATATATCTTGGGAATTTGCGTCCCGAAATCCATTGTAATTTATTCCCACTATCATTGGCGAATTTTCTGTCGTTGTGGCGTTCCCTAGGGTTTTCGGTGTGCAGCCTTATCTCTTGCATAACTTGAATATTCACCAACATACGTAACCATATCTTTCTCCAAACTCGGTCATTAATAAAATCCTTTCAGATATTCGTATCATTAATAGTTTAATCCGATCCTGGATGTATGAATATTTCGATATATGCGCTTCGTCCATGATTAAATCACGAAGGTCATGGGGGGTCGGGATTCAAACCCAATTTTTGAAGTAGAGAATTTCGTCTACGCGTTGTTTGAAATTCTTCTCATTGCCGTAAAGTCCCTCCTTTTCCAATTGATCCTCTTTCAACGCCTCACGTTGAGCGACTCGAATCAGGTCAGAAAGGTTCGACTGGACTATCATCCCCAGTGCTCGCACTCGCAATGGCTTAACCCAATCTTTCCCACTCAAAGCATCGGCTACGACGTTAGCCTTGCCGGGGTGATAACGGATGTCACAGTCATAATCGCTTAACAACTCGACCCATCTTCGTTGCCTCATATTCAGTTCCTTCTGATTAAATATGTGCTGCAAACTTTTATGATCGGTGAAGATGGCGCACTTCTTACCGTAGAGATAATGTCTCCATATTTCAAGTGCGAAGATAACCGCTCCCAGTTCTAAGTCATGAGTAGTGTAATTTTTCTCGTGTACTTTTAACTGTCGGGAAGCATAGGCTATAACCTTATTATTCTGCATCAACACGCATCCTAACCCTCTACGCGATGCGTCACAATACGCGACAAAACCATCGTCTCCATCGGGGAGACTTAAAATCGGCGCTTGGCACAATTTTAATGGTTTCTATCTTATTTGGGTCTATGTGAAATCCTTGTTGCTTTACAACATGACCAAGGGATTATGCCTTCTTTATTCAAAATCACATTTCGAAAACTTCGCGTACAACTCCTCTTGCTTTAACACTTCCACAAATTTCCTTAACCGTCGTTCGTGCTCTTCTTTACGTTGCGAATATATCAAAATATCATCAATGAATGTTACGACAAATTTGTCAAAATAAAGTTTACAGACTCGGTTCATGAGTTCCATGAATGCTGCCGGCGCATTTGTTAGCCCGAAAGGCATAACTAAGAATTCATAATGGCCGTAGCGAGTCCGAAACGCTGTTGTTGCAACGTCCTCCTCTTGGATTTTTCATTTGGTGATAACTATATCTAAGACCAGTTTTCTAAAAATAAATCGCCCTTTGCAGTTGGTTAAACAGATCATTTACTTCGAAGAAGTGAATACCTATTCTTGATCGTCACTTTATTCAATTCTCCCTAATCAATACATATCCTAACACTTCCGTCCTTCATTTCCCAAATAACACTGGTGCACCCCATGGTGACTAACTAGGTCGTATAAAACCTTAACCAACAATTCTTGTAACTGATTGGATAATTCTTGCATCTCGGACGGTGCAAGTCGGTAGGGTGCCTTAGCAACAGGGCCAGCTTGAGGTATTAAATCGATTCTGAATTCAACCTGTCGGGTTGGCGGTAATCCAAAAAGTTTTTTTTTTTTTTTGGAAAACTTGTGGAAATTCGCGTACCATCGGGATATCTTCTATATGTTTTCTTTTAAATACTTTGGCAATCGCGTTTGTTAAATACACCACGTCTTCTTGTCATAAATATTATAACATCTCAAGATGAGATTAGAGTGGTAACATTATACCGTACACTTTTCTCTGTATCTAATCGCTTCATCGTCCAAAGGAGAGCTTCTAATCATCTTCTTTTCATATTTGATTTCAGCTTCATGTTGAGTTAGCCAATCCATGTTAACTATTACGTCAAAACTTCTTAACTTTACTGGTCGTAGGTCAATAAGGAAAGGTTAATCGTTCAGAATAATAGGACAATTCCGAACAATTTAGTTAACCATTAGGGGTTTACCGTTAGCGATTCTACAGTATAGGGTTCTATAGTTTCACTAGTCGGTATCTTTCCAAATGATAGGAGGTTAATAGGAACTAACTTCTATCGACGACCGTAAAAATATCACCAAAGCCTATTGATTTAAAACTACAACATACTCAATACCACCTTTAGATCATGACGTGCTCTATTCGAATTACTCACAAAAGCACGGCTCCTTGCTTGATCAGAGGTTGATTCTTGTCATGAGGTTCGTCTTCTAACGACACCTTGGTTCAACTTTGGGCAATTTCTCTTGAAACGTTCTGTACTGCCACATTCATAGCAAGTACAACTATTTGGCATAATTTGATTTCTTTGGATGGATTGTTATTGAAGTTGTTGGTTTCGGAGTGGTTGTACACGAATGGGTTGGGGTTGCCGGTTCACATGGCTTCAATTGGTTCTACAATTGGGGCATTACGTCCCTCTTTACCACACCTGTGGCCTACTATCACTTGACATTCTTCTTCCTGCTGATAACCATATTTTCCACATTTAGGGAAGGACCCTTCATGCGGTTCATGTTTTCACACCAGAACTAGTCTTAGTATAATTCTGGGTTGTAGGACATACCTACTTATTCAAAAGTCTATCTTGCACTATACCGTTATCATTTCTCTTATTTACACTCGACGTCTCACCTAACGTCCTTCCAGTCCGCTTCCCATAGAGTCAAATATATCAGTGCTGGTTTGTGACACAACCCTTCCAAAGGTTGTATATTTCACAGGATTGACTATACTCCTTATCGATGGAGTTAGTCCCCAATATAGCGCTCACTTCGCTTAGTTTCAAGAGTAATTAGCCATGTTATCAGACATGACAATTCCTTCAAACGATTAGCGTGTTCTAAGTGATCAGCACACAACATTTCTATCTTCCATAGCTCAGTTTCCAATCTCTGAACTTAATTAATCGAATAAAAGTGCTCTAGCACAAGAATTTTAAACTCTGACCATATCATCTGAGTGATAATTTTCTAACTAAAATTTTGTACCATCGTGTTCCATCACGATACAACATAATCTACCTACATATCTGTAGCATATTTCACTACACAATGTTCTAGACTCATATCAATACCATTAACCATTTCGATCTTTTCTATCCACTCGCTAATCTATTCCTCCCTTTACCATCAGTAACTATTAATAATTTCCTTAACACAACCAACAAACATATCCTTCATACCGGATCTAGTTCATTACGACTACTATTCATGTTTAGTTTATAACTAATACTTGTAGTCATAATAGTATTCGGTGGAACATTATCACTCTTAGTAATAACACTAAGAGTTGAAATATTCATAATCATGTGATTGCTCGATCTATAATTCTGCGATCACATTTGCATCAACACTAGCAGTGATCTGTGATACGACATTCGGTATCATCATCTGCTATCTTTGAGCAATCAACTGAATCATATCAATCTCCATCATTGGAGCTACTCTTTTTATGTCATTCTGCCGTACTCATCCCGTACGCAGTAATCAATACTAATCTCACCGTATAACTCGTTACCAGCTCAATCATAACAATAGGTACACATACACACCAAATATTATCATATATATTACACATACCGGCATCTAGTATATACGTTCCACAAATATAATAACATATGGACTTAACCTGACGTCGGTTAACGTTTAAATATGTTTCATAACCCTTGTCACCAACTGACATATAGATCTTTCTCAACAAAGATCAATGTTTAATATGCTTGATTTCAATATCCTTCTGCATGTCAGCATAACCGATACATGCTCACCGTGAGCACCAAACGATTACGTACCACGGAGTTATAATATCCGTGTCTATTTGTATATCCGGCATACACGGTATACCACCTACGAACGAACAACCAACTATGCTATAATGATTCCAACACCTCTTTGTGTATGGGTAATCATTCTATTCGAGCATATATGGGTATAGGCATCTAACGGATGTAAGGATAACATAGGGAGTTGCAAGGTGCAAGGTAATCGCGCAACATGGGTTGCCTTCAAATATTATCAATTACTATTATGGGAAACTCTACACTTGCTCAGTCAATATCCTCAGGTGTTCTAGGTTTGCCAAAATCGGTAATTCTCGATCTGGAAGTGGTATGTCTCATACGTTTGGGAGTGAGAAATACATATATATTTCTATATATTATATTTTTTATCTGCTCATTTATTATCAAATTTATTATTATTATTATTTTATTTTATTTATTTATTTATTTACCTTAATGGAATAAGAATGGGTTCAAGTACAGGTCCATCCGTACGTGAGGGTCGGCGGTTCGCGTGAACATAGGGAGTTATTAAGATATACGGTACCGGTGTTGGTAGGGTAAGGGATTTATCAATTTTGGTTGGGAGTGACGGTTACTAGATATTTCTGGTTAATGTCAAACGGGAGATCTAACTTGGTACAATCATAACTATAGCCCGATAAGTCAGACTTATCATCAACCGATGCTCTAGAAATTTCAGCATCCTCGGTACTTTTATTATTTCATCCCCCGGTTCCTTATCCGGATCCTATTTCTCAATACATGTACCCACAAGATATGTACATATATATATATATATATACACATTAGCACACATAAATAATATTATATACATTACACATATGTTGCCATTTTTACCTATTAATGTACCCCGTGACTTCCCCTGAATTCCCTCGTGCAGACAAGTCTGTTATTATGTTCCGGACCATAATAACTCACTTGTCCATCCAAGTTCATCCAGATCTCGTCACCATATAAATTATTAGTTGATATTCAGATCCTATAATACTTGAGCTACTGGTTATATTTTAGGTATCTTTTAAAGACATCCTAATTCTTTATAACCAATGGCTCTGATACCAACTTCTGTAACACCCCGTAACCGCAGCGGAAACGTAAACGGGATGCAACAGACACCTCTGATATCAACCACATTGTTTATAAAGAAAACTGAATGCATTAATATACTTCAAAATTACATTATCTCGTATTTCATTACCGTCTAGGTGATACACACATCATACAATACGATACATAATTCTATTTATTATAATGTATCCTAACATCCCGCACGCAAATCTTACACACATCAAGCACTTAGCACGTAAGCAATCACTTCATCTTAGTTGTACTTGAAAAGCATGTGAGAAAACGGGTCAACTACGAATAGTTGGTGAGTTTCACAATTCGAGTAAACCATGATAAATCATTATCATAAAATAATATTATCTGGGGACACTGTTAACCCAGTACTGTACTCATTCCGGGGGCAATGTTAACCCAGAAACACGATGTAATTATGCTGAGCCCACAAGTGAAACCTCTGACTATCACACACAACCCCCGTGGCATATCCCCCGCCCACGGACCTGCCCCAAACCGCTATGTCTAACATTACATAGCAAAATATATATCAACAACAAAATAGACATGTGCAACTGGCTGGGAAACATCAGCAAATCCATGCCGGACCAGTTGGGTTTGTCAGACCAATAGTACTATCCACACTCTACCGGCTTTCAGTTAATCACTCGTGTTCCGGGGCCTTAGAATGTTAGCAACTCATACAATTACCATCTTAGTACATTTCCGTACGATTCCCGTACAATAAAATATATGTAAATCCACGTAAATCCATGCCTTCAGTATGTACTTAAACATTTCAGTAGGAACATGCTTCCGCCCCGAGAAAATATTTAAAAACAGTTCAGAAAAAGGGGCTCGTGAAACTCACCTTAGCACATGCAAGCAGGTAACAACAATCATTATCAGTTAATACGTCCAATCTGTAATATGATCCCTACGATCGTTAATATACAATTATTGTTTATATAATCTTTAACCGTATCAACCGGTACATCTGGGGACACTGTTAACCCAGTACTGTACCCGTTCCGGGGGCAATGTTAACCCAGAACACTTCTCCGGACTCAGATTGTGATTTCGTTTAGAGTTCAATGGTCAAAATTATTATTAGTCGTTTTTCCCAGTACTGTACCCGTTCCGGGGGCAATGTTAACCCAGAACACTTCTCCGGACTCAGATTGTGATTTCGTTTAAAGTTCAATGGTCAAAATTTTCCAGAATTTTTCATGATATTTAACTATTTTTCACCATTTTTGGCCAAAACCGAGCATTAAATTCACCAAATATTCATCCTTTATCCAAAAATTACCAAAAATTCACAGAACTCATATTTTCATGTGTTTAACACCTCTGTAAAATTTCATGACCTAACTCTAAAGCATCAACAATCTGTCCAAATCTCCAAAACTGAACATAACCGAATATACCTTTCGTTTTCCGCCACTACAAGCTACAAACTCGTCTTTCCGCCTTATCTACCACTAAACACAGAACCTACAAACCAACATACCACAATACCAAGCAAGTTACACTCACGATCAAGCCTCTACACTATAGTTTCGGTTATGATTCAAAAACAAAGATTTAAACCGTAAAAATTCGTTTTTGGTTCGTTTAACTCCCTTCTTGGACCAAGATCCCTTGTATAACCCGTATACATCACTTGATCATCCAAGAATCGGTTTTCATATTTGAAACCTCATTTTCTTGCAAACAAACTCAAGAAACGAAGATGAAAACGAATATAACTCGATCTTTACCTCGTTGTTCTTGCTACAATTCTCGGTTTTTGGATGAAATTGTTGAGAGAAAGATGGATAATGTTGGAATGCTTTGTAAAAAAAATAAAATGAAGGGTAAGGGAGTACCCTAGTCCGATCGGAATATGAGGGGGGTGGGGTGGGACCCACCTCTTTCTATTCTAGCCACACAATTGGATTTCCGCAATCCGGATAATGTTTTGGATAATCTGGTTCAGTTCGTTTTTCGGTTAAATATTTAATTCGGCTTAAAACGAGGCTAAAACGGTCGTTTTTCGGATTAAAAATGAAATTTATATAAAACCGATTTAAAAACTTTAAAAACTTAAACCATGGCATTTATTAACTTAAAACATCATATTATTAATTATTGCGCATCTTTTTCAGCTTGATCGATCATCTCTTGCTCGGTTTGGTATTAAAGGTTTCGTTTAATGTACCGACGTACCATTAAATCGAAATTCTTTTTCTGCGCCGTACGTCACTTATCCCGAAGCATTAATGTTTCGTAAAATCACTAAATATTATAGATATCGTCTATAATTGAACCCTCGATTCGTTCGGGTTTCAATAACTATCGATCGATTGATCGCATATTCAATACGATGAATTATATATTCACGTACAATCAATACAGTGAACCATGTATTCTCGTATAATTACTATGGTAATTCATGTACCCGACGTTAAATATAACGTAACTATTGTCTACCAGTTAGGGTATACCGGGTTTTGTCGGAATCGTTACATGTACATGTGTATATAACGTAACTAAAGATTAAATAAAATTTATACATATGTGTATAATACGACGTTTTTTTTTTAATTTTTTATTTTTTAATGAAACCATAATGAAATATAAGAATTTTAGTTTTTTTTACCTTTTTAAAATTTTAATTATTTTTTGTTTTATGATTTTTTTAAATATTTTTTAAGAGTGATTTTAGTGTTCCAAAATGGTTCTCAATTTATAAAAGGTTCTTTTAAGATCCTTACCCTATATATATATATATAGTGTGCAGTTACTGTACGCTAATGCCTTAACATACGGTAGGTACGCGAGACGCTCAAAGGCAAAAAACAAAGGCAAAACCCTAAAACGCTTAGAAAACGCTCAACAAACTCTCAGCAAACGCTCAAAAAACGGTCTTCCTGAAAAAAGTGAAAAATTGATCAATTAACCATCCAAGACTGTTTTTTTCAGAGAACAAATGATTGATTGGATATGTATTGACGATTCCGAGATGTTTGGATGCGATTTCATGGATCGATTCGTGAAAAAATGGATTCGCGTACGTTAATGTACGTTAAGGATTAGTGTATTAGATCTTTTCACTATATATAGGATGAGTATATAAGATACCCAAACACTAATAATCTCAATGTTGTTATAAACTCGTTATAATACATTAATACAATAATTTGGCTAATCATTATATATATTTCTAATCGATTTTAAAAAAATTAGTTTATATTATTTAGTTCGTTAACGACCAACAGATATATACTTCCTAGCTCGATCAGTGTAACGATTCCGGAAAATTCATGTATACCCTAGCCGGAATATACTATTTACGTGTTATTTAATACCGAATATATGAATTATAATGTGTTTATATGAGTATATAAGATTCACAGTACGAATTATACTCGAATGTACAGCTAGTCATATTGAAATTACGATTAATCGATGAACGGTTATTGAAACCCGAACGAATCAGGGATTACGTTATAGACGAAATATATAATGTTTAGTGATGTGTACGAAGTATTAAGGCTTCGAGATAAGTGAATTATAGCACAGAAAAAGGATTTCGATTTATTAATACATCGGTACGTTAAACGAAACCTTTAACATCAAACCAAGCAAGAGACGATCGATCAAGCCGAAAAAGATGCACAATGACCGACAATATGATGTGTTGAGTCAATAAATGTCACGGTTTAAGTTTTTAAAGATTTTAAATCAGTTTTATATAAATTTTATTTTTAAGACGAAAAACGACCGTTTTAGCCACGTTTTAAGCCGAATTAAGTGTTTAACCGAGAAACGAACTGAACCAGATTATCCACAACGTTATCCGGATTACACAATCCAAATGTGTGGCCATGGTTGGAGATGTGGGCCCCCCTCCCACACCATACATGGACCGATCGGTCCATGTGGTGCACACACACATCACATTTTCTTTTTTCTAAACTCCCAACACCAAAATCCTCTCAACACTCTTCAACCTTCATCCAAACCCTTGATTTTTAACAAGAATCATAAGGTAAAAACATGGTTTTAATGGTTGATTCATAGTTTTGATTACATGATCTTAAGTTGTTTGCAAGAGAATGAAGTTTCAAGTGAAAAATGGGTGAAAACCCGAGATGAAACCGATTCTTGCGTGATCAAGTGATGTATACAAGTTATACAAGGGATCTTGGTCCAAGAAAGGATTTAAAAGAGTCAAAAACGAATTTTTACGGTTAAAATCTTTGTTTTGGTGTCTTAACCGAAACCATGAAAGAAATGGCTTGATTGTGGGTATAACTTGCTTGGTGTGGTGTTGTTGTGCTTGTAGGTGTTGTATCTAGTTGCTAGCAAAGGCTAGAAAGCAAGATCATTGCGATCTAAAGCTAGAAACACAAGGTAGTTCGGTTTTTCGTATGATTTGTAAGATTTGGACAGATTGTGGTAGACTTAGAGTTGAGTCATGAAATTTCACAGAGATGATCTACACATGAAAATATGAGATCTGTGAAATTTTGGTAAGTTTTGGATAAAGGATGAATATTTGGTGAATTTAATGCTCGGTTTTGGCTAAAAATGGTGAAAAATAGCTAAACATCATGAAAAATTCTGAAAAAATTTATATAAGCTTTTTATAACATATAAAAGTCACACACAAAATTTCAGGACCATTGGAGAAGTCTAAGTAGGCTTTTCGGTAAAACGAGTTCTAGGGTTTTCTAGCTCGGTTTTGGTGAAAATGGCATGAAAAATGAGTTTTTGGTTCTGTAAAAATTACTGGGAACTATGTGGATGGCAGGAGTCATCCCATAAAAATTTGAGATTTTTCTAAGGTCGTTTGGTATTTTCGACATATTTGGTGTTTAAATGACGTTTAAAAATAGATAAATAAATGTTAAATATAAAAATTAATTCTGGAATTATTTTTATAAAATTCCTTACTGTCAAAAACTGATTTGTACAAAATTTCAAGATCCTATACTAAACGGATAATTATTTGTGCTAAATAGAACATAAAAACAAACTTTTAAAGCTTAAAACGCGTAAACCGGCAAAGTTCGCCTAAGCGAACTGACTGGTGTATAAAAACCTTAAAAATGGACTATTTTCATGAAACTAAATTAGTTAAGTAAAAATAAATCATCCGAAAATAATTCGGATGATTTGGGTAATTTTACCCGATTTAGTCGTTTCCGGTATATTAAAGACGGAAACGGGCCCCGCGGCCCAACGGGGTGTCTAAACCGAGCTCTAATTTCACCACTTTAATTAAAATATCAATAACAACTATTTTCGGGTCGTATGTGGCCAAACTCATTTTTGAAAACATAAAGACGAATAACCGTGCTAGGCACGCAAAACGAGAAAACAAACTAATGGTAGTTTTGACTAAAGAACTCTAAGTAATATCACAATCTAAGTCCTGAGAAGTGTTTCGGGGTTAACATTGTCCCCGGATCGTGTACGGTACTGGGTCAACAGTGTCCCCAGACGTACCGGTTAACACGAATTTAAGTTATATTAATAGAAATTGTGTAGTAACGACTTAGGGATCGTATTACAGATCCAGACCGGTAGCTGTTCACAGTATTACATCTGCTCACCAAAAAGGTGAGTTTTCACGAGCTTCTTTTTATTGAACTGTTTTAAATATTTTCCCGGGGCGGAAAGCATGTTGTTATCAAAGTGTTTAAGTACATGCCGATCGCATGGAAATGAATGTATTTATATAATGTCTATTGTACGGGAATCGTACGGTAGTGTATTAAGATGGTAATTGTCTGAGTTACTAATATTGTAAGGCCCGAAACAGTGTTCTGGGTTAACAGTGTCCCCAGAGGTTATTAAATGTATTTTCTGGGTTAACAGTGTCCCCAGAGGCTATTAAATGTGTTTCTGGGTTAACAGTGTCCCCAGAGGTTATAAAATGTATTTCTGGGTTAACAGTGTCCCCAGAGGTTATTAAATGTGTTTCTGGGTTAACGGAGTTTTCACTTGTGGGCTCAGCATAATTACATCATTAAATTATGATTATTAAAATGATTTGTCATGGTTTACTTAAATTAGTGAAACTCACCAACTATTCGTAGTTGACCCGTTTTCTTTACATGCTTTCTAGGTACACCCAAATTGGAATGAGTGATACGTGCTTGCTGATGTGTGCTATTTTGTGGAAGCTTAAGAGTCTATATTTTGTTTTAAACATGTTAACGTACTATTGGTAAAACTTATGTGATAACACCTAGTCGGTAATGAAACTCGGAACAATGTAATACGTTTAAATTATTGTAGTGGTGTTTTCTTTATAAGCAATGCTGTTGATATCAGATGTGTCTGTTGCATCCCGTGTACGTTTCCGCTGCGGTTACGGGGTGTTACAGAACTTGGTATCAGAGCCATTGGTTATAAAGAATTAGGATGTCTTAAAAAGATACCTAAAATATAACCAGTAGCTCAAGTATTATAGGATCTGAATATCAACTAATTATTTATTGTGACGAGGTCTGGATGAACTTGGATGGGCAAGTGAGTTATTATGGTCCGGAACATAATAACAGACTTGTCCGCACGAGGAAATTCAGGGGAAGTCACGGGGGACTTTAATAGGTAAAATTGGCAACATATGTGCAAATATATGATAATATTGTATATGGTCAAGTTGTATAAGTAAGTGTATATTAATTTGATTACGATCTACACTATGGAAAGAACTATATGTTTGTTAACTTGTGTGCAGGTTAGAATGTCAAGAACACCTAGTGCATCGATGGAGGAGGACCCGGAGGAGGTCAGCTCCGGGAACTCTGGGAGCCTCCCCGTATCATCCAGCTCTGAGCCTAGCGAGGCTAGTGTTAGGAGCTCTAGCCAGTCCGCCCCTGCCAGGATTGCTAGATCTCCTACCCCACCCGCACCACTGGCCGTCCCTATCCCTCCCGGATTCGGACCCCGCCTCACGGCGCGGATAAGTGTTCCACAGGTCCCACCTACCTCGCCCCCACCCAGACCTGCTACCCGCAGGGGCGAGTCCTCCCGCTCCCAGCCCGAGCCTGTGGCTCCACCTGTGTGGGGTCTCCCCAGGCAGGAGAGGGACGCGGCGGCGTGGCTACGAGTGCTCACCGAACAGGTGAATGAGCACTCCGCCGCCTTGACGGTGGGGGTACAGAGGCGGATGTACGTAGGGGATTGCATACTGGACCACCAGTATGCGATTTCGCAGCTGAAGAGGGAGTGCTCATACTCCCAGTGGATGATCGGCCGGATGGAGACACGGATCCGGGTTATGCTGGCTGTGATGGTGGTGTTGGTGGCGGTGTTGGTGGGTTTGGTATACCACCGTGTTTAGTTGTGTTAGGACGGGGGGTAGACAGGGGGCGCTTTTTGATACTCTATGTAAGCAGTTAGTGGTGATGCTAACACAGAGTGAATCTTGGGTAGTTTAATACAACCACTGGCCCTTAGGGGGGTCTCTTTTGGGGTATATCGTTATAGATACTTTTGGGTATCATTCAAGCACTGACCCATTGTGGGTTATGTCGAGATGATGCCGACATAGGCCCTATGTAGGAAAACTTAACTTATGTAATGATGACAGGAAACGTATGTGAACTGATATGGATGTAATATGTACTAATGTTTACTAATGAATGGAATGTTTGTTGTGTTTTATGATTGGAACTTGTATTAATTATATATATTTTCTTGACGTTGTGTAGAATGGCACCAAAACGTTCGGCCCAATTGTCGGAAGTGGACGTGAGCCGTTTGATTGCTCAACAGTTAGAGGCGGCGATACCGGATATAGTATCGCGCATCGCCGCCAGTATTAACAATTCGATCAATCCAGCCCCTCTGAGCAATCAAACGACCACCAATAATGACGGGGAACAAAATGTTAATCCTACACAGAATGATAACACGATTCCGAGTAATGACGCACCGCCTAGGGTGGTCGTTACAGACAGTAATGGCCCTATACCTACGGTAGAGACGAACCGTACTGAACCGATTCGTTCATCCAGGGGATGTTCGATCAAAGACTTTATGTTGTGCAAACCTCTAGAGTTTAGCGGGTCTGAAGGACCAAATGGGTTGGTTAAGTGGATGGAGAAAATAGAATCCGTAGTGAATATCAGCAACTGCCCCGAGGATTGTGTTGTTAAGTATGCTACCTGCACATTCACGGACCATGCCTTGACATGGTGGAACACGATAGTGCAGACCCGGGGTCAGGCGGCGACAAACCGCATGACCTGGACAGAGCTCAAGGCTCTTGTACTGGAGCATTTCTGCCCGAAAAACGAATTGCAAAAATTAGAAAATGAATTGTGGAACCTGGAGATGCAGGGGGCAGACCATTTGGGTTATACGAACCGGTTTAATGAGCTGTCGCGATTGGTACCATGGTTGGTCACCCCAGAGTCGAAGAGGGTTGAGCGTTATATTTGGGGGCTAACTCCAGTTGTAAGGAGTATAGTCAATTCTGGGGGACACAGACGTATGAGGGTGCGGTGACGCAAGCTGGTATCGTCACGTATGATTTCGTAAGGAGCGGGTCACTGAAGGTGGCGGGAGAATCCGCTTGGGGAAAGCGGGGTACACATGACCATAGGATCCAGGAAAAGCAGCAAGGTAAACGTGCTAGGCCCACTGCCCAGAACTACGCCATGACTAGTTCAGGCGGAAGGCAAGAACCGCAGAAGGGAACGTTTCCTAAGTGTGGGAAATGCGGTTACCACCATGGTGGCATGTGCAAAGAAGTGGTGTGCCACCGGTGCGGCAGGATTGGGCACTACGCACCGAGTTGTAGGACAAAACTGAACAACTTGAACCGGCAATCGCAACCTATCCGTGCGCAGCCATTTAGGACCCAATCAGCCCGACAACAAAACCCGCAAGGGAACCAAATGGTGACCACCAGCCGTGCTTGCTATGAATGCGGCAGCACAGATCACTTCAAGAGAAACTGTCCGAAGCTGAACCAGGGAGGAATTGGGCGGCAAACCGCGGGTCAGGCATCGTCGTCCAATCCGGCGCGAGGCCGAGCATTCGTGATGGGAGCGAACGAAGCACGCCAGGACCCCAGCGTAGTGACAGGTACATTCCTCGTCTCTGATCATTACGCTTCTGTATTATTTGATACGGGCGCCGATAGAAGTTTTGTCTCCGTTAGATTCCTGTCAATAGCAAACCTCCCAATTGGTGAAACCATAGAACCTTATACCGTAGAAGTCGCTAACGGTAAAACCATGATAGTTAATCAGATAGTTCGGAATTGCCCTTTTATTCTGTACGATCAATCCTTTCTGATTGACTTGTTACCGGTAGAATTGGGTAGTTTTGACGTGATAGTGGGAATGGATTGGTTAGCACGTAACAAGGTAGAGATAAACTGTGAAAAGAAAATCGTCAAGATCCGGGTGTCGGATGACGAAGAGATATTAGTGCAAGGAGAAAAGTCAGGCACCATGATACCATTTATATCCCACCTCAAGGTGCTAAAATACATACGCCAAGGATGCGTGGCGTATCTAGCAAGCTTGACAGCTACTGATTCTGAGGAGGAACGGGTGGACGATATCCCAGTGGTACGTGAATTTCCACAAGTTTTCCCAGAGGAACTTCCTGGATTACCGCCAACCCGACAGGTCGAATTCAGAATCGACTTAGTACCTCAAGCTGGCCCTGTTGCTAAGGCGCCCTACCGACTTGCACCATCAGAGATGCAAGAATTATCCAACCAATTGCAAGAATTGTTGGATAAAGGATTTATACGTCCTAGTTATTCCCCGTGGGGTGCACCGGTACTATTCGTGAAAAAGAAGGACGGAAGCCTTAGAATGTGCATTGATTACAGGGAGCTGAACAAGTTGACAATCAAAAATAGGTATCCTCTTCCCCGAATCGATGATCTGTTCGACCAGCTACAAGGTGCGAGCTACTTCTCAAAAATAGATCTTAGATCGGGATACCATCAGGTTAGAATCCAGGAGGAGGATATCCCAAAAACCGCATTTCGGACTCGCTACGGCCATTACGAGTTCTTAGTTATGCCTTTCGGGCTAACAAATGCTCCAGCAGTATTCATGGATCTCATGAATCGAGTCTGTAAACCCTACCTCGATAAATTCGACATCGTGTTTATTGACGATATTTTGATATACTCGAAGAGTAAAGAAGAGCACGAGCAACACTTGAGATTAATTTTAGAGCTTCTAAATCAGGAGAAGTTGTATGCAAAATTCTCCAAGTGTAACTTTTGGTTACAAGAAGTGCAATTCCTTGGCCACGTTATAAACCATCAAGGAATTCACGTTGATCCAAGTAAGGTTGAAGCAGTTAAGAATTGGCAAGCGCCTAAATCGCCAAAGGAAATCCGCCAATTCTTAGGCTTAGCTGGATATTATCGTCGATTTATAGAGAACTTTTCCAGCATTGCCCAACCTTTAACCCTTTTGACCCAAAAAGATCAAAAGTATGAATGGGGTGAAGAGCAGGAAACGGCGTTTCAAACGCTAAAACAAAGATTGTGCCAAGCGCCGATCTTAAGTCTCCCCGACGGAGACGATGGTTTTGTCGTGTATTGTGACGCATCCCGGAGAGGGTTGGGATGCGTGTTGATGCAAAATAATAAGGTTATAGCCTATGCTTCTCGTCAGTTAAAAATACACGAGAAAAATTACACTACTCATGATTTAGAACTGGGAGCAGTTATCTTCGCACTTAAAATCTGGAGACATTACCTCTACGGTACAAAGTGCACCATCTTCACCGATCATAAAAGTTTGCAACACATATCCGATCAGAAAGAACTGAATATGAGGCAACGAAGATGGGTCGAGTTATTAAGCGACTATGACTGTGACATCCGTTATCACCCCGGCAAAGCTAACGTCGTAGCCGATGCCTTGAGTAGGAAGGATCGGGTTAAACCATTGCGAGTGCGAGCGTTGGGGATGATAGTCCAGTCGAACCTTTCGGATTTGATTCGAGTCGCTCAACGCGAGGCGTTGAAAGAGGAACAATTGGAAAAAGAAGGACTTTACGGTAACGAGAAGAATTTCGAACAGCACGTGGACGAAATTCTCTATTTCAAAAATCGGATTTGGATCCCGACCCTCCATGACCTTCGTGAATTAATCATGGACGAAGCGCATAAATCAAAATATTCCATACATCCGGGATCGGATAAGATGTACAAGGATGTGAAGGAGTTCTACTGGTGGCCGGGTATGAAAAAGGATATAGCCATATACGTCGGCAAGTGTACGACGTGTGCGAGGGTTAAGGCGGAGCACCAGAAACCTTCGGGAATGTTACAACAACCGGAAATTCCTGAATGGAAGTGGGAGCAGATCACGATGGATTTTGTGACACATCTCCCCAAGACGTCCCGAGGACATGATGCAATTTGGGTAGTCGTGGATCGATTAACCAAATCGGCACATTTTATTCCGATTAGAAATAATTATAACACTGAGAGACTTGCGCAGATTTATATAAATGAAATTGTGTCTCGTCATGGTATACCCATCTCGATCATCTCCGATCGGGATAGCCATTTCACCTCCAAACTTTGGCAAGCTGTGCAAGAAGCGCTGGGAACGCGTATTGATCTAAGCACAGCTTACCACCCTCAGACCGATGGCCAGTCTGAAAGGACCATCCAAACCTTGGAGGATTTGCTTCGTGCATGCGTACTGGATTTTAAGGGAAGTTGGGATCAACATCTCCCACTCGTTGAATTTTCCTATAATAACAGTTACCATAGCAGTATAAAGGCAGCACCTTACGAAGCATTGTATGGACGGAAGTGCCGATCACCACTCTGCTGGACTGAAGTGGGCGACACACAGGTTATTAGATCAGACCTGGTCCAGGAAACGACCAGCAAAATACTTGAAATTAAGAGCAATCTGAAGGCCGCACGGGATCGGCAGAAGAGTTATGCCGATACCCGTAGAAAACCGTTATCATTTGAGAAAGGTGATAAAGTGTATTTGAAAGTATCACCTTGGAAAGGAGTAGTCAGATTTGGAAAGGCGGGGAAGTTAGCCCCTAGATACATTGGACCATTCGACATTACTGCAAAAATCGGTCCTGTAGCATACCGATTAGAACTGCCTGATGAACTGAGTGCAGTTCACAACGTGTTTCACGTGTCGAACTTGAAAAGGTGTCTGTCGGATGAGACATCGGTGTTACCTCTAGAGGGTGTCCAAATAAATGATAAGCTCAACATTGTAGAGGAGCCCATAGAAATAGTAGACGGGAAATTCAAAAACTTAGACACAATAAAATCTCGTTGGTCAAAGTTAGATGGAACTCGCAACGAGGCCCAGAATATACATGGGAACGAAAGGACGAATTTCGGAAGAAATACCCACACCTATTTCCTCAAAAGAAAGTAGTTGACGCGTAAAATTTCGAGGACGAAATTTTTATAACGGGGGGAGAATGTAACGATTCCGGCAAATTCAGGTATACCCTAGCCGGATATACTATTTACGTGTTGTTTAATACCGAATATATGAATTATAATGTGTTTATATGAGTATATAAGATTCACAGTACGAATTATACTCGAATGTACAGCTAGTCATATTGAAATTACGATTAATCGATGAACGGTTATTGAAACCCGAACGAATCAGGAATTACGTTATAGACGAAATATATAATGTTTAGTGATGTGTACGAAGTATTAAGGCTTCGGGATAAGTGAATTATAGCACAGAAAAAGGATTTCGATTTATTAGTACATCGGTACGTTAAACGAAACCTTTAACATCAAACCAAGCAAGAGACGATCGATCAAGCCGAAAAAGATGCACAATGACCGACAATATGATGTGTTGAGTCAATAAATGTCACGGTTTAAGTTTTTAAAGATTTTAAATCAGTTTTATATAAATTTTATTTTTAAGACGAAAAACGACCGTTTTAGCCTCGTTTTAAGCCGAATTAAGTGTTTAACCGAGAAACGAACTGAACCAGATTTCCACAACGTTATCCGGATTACACAATCCAAATGTGTGGCCATGGTTGGAGATGTGGGCCCCCCTCCCACACCATACATGGACCGATCGGTCCATGTGGTGCACACACACATCACATTTTCTTTTTTCTAAACTCCCAACACCAAAATCCTCTCAACACTCTTCAACCTTCATCCAAACCCTTGATTTTTAACAAGAATCATAAGGTAAAAACATGGTTTTAATGGTTGATTCATAGTTTTGATTACATGATCTTAAGTTGTTTGCAAGAGAATGAAGTTTCAAGTGAAAAATGGGTGAAAACCCGAGATGAAACCGATTCTTGCGTGATCAAGTGATGTATACAAGTTATACAAGGGATCTTGGTCCAAGAAAGGATTTAAAAGAGTCAAAAACGAATTTTTACGGTTAAAATCTTTGTTTTGGTGTCTTAACCGAAACCATGAAAGAAATGGCTTGATTGTGGGTATAACTTGCTTGGTGTGGTGTTGTTGTGCTTTTAGGTGTTGTATCTAGTTGCTAGCAAAGGCTAGAAAGCAAGATCTTTGCGATCTAAAGCTAGAAACACAAGGTAGTTCGGTTTTTCGTATGATTTGTAAGATTTGGACAGATTGTGGTAGACTTAGATTTGAGTCATGAAATTTCACAGAGATGATCTACACATGAAAATATGAGATCTGTGAAATTTTGGTAAGTTTTGGATAAAGGATGAATATTTGGTGAATTTAATGCTCGGTTTTGGCTAAAAATGGTGAAAAATAGCTAAACATCATGAAAAATTCTGGAAAAATTTAGATAAGCTTTTTATAACATATAAAAGTTACACACAAAATTTCAGGACCATTGGAGAAGTCTAAGTAGGCTTTTCGGTAAAACGAGTTCTATGGTTTTCTAGCTCGGTTTTGGTGAAAATGGCATGAAAAATGAGTTTTTGGTTCTGTAAAAATTACTGGGAACTATGTGGATGTCAGGAGTCATCCCAGAAAAATTTGGGATTTTTCTAAGGTCGTTTGGTATTTTCGACATATTTGGTGTTTAAATGACGTTTAAAAATAGATAAATAAATGTTAAATATAAAAATTAATTCTGGAAATATTTTTATAAAATTCCTTACTGTCAAAAACTGATTTGTACAAAATTTCAAGATCCGAGACTAAACGGATAATTATTTGTGCTAAATAGAACATAAAAACAAACTTTTAAAGCTTAAAACGCGTAAACCGGCAAAGTTCGCCTAAGCGAACTGACTGGTGTATAAAAACCTTAAAAATGGACTATTTTCATGAAACTAAATTAGTTAAGTAAAAATAAATCATCCGAAAATAATTCGGATGATTTGGGTAATTTTACCCGATTTAGTCGTTTACGGTATATTAAAGACGGAAACGGGCCCCGCGGCCAAACGGGGTGTCTAAACCGAGCTCTAATTTCACCACTTTAATTAAAATATCAATAACAACTATTTTCGGGTCGTATGTGGCCAAACTCATTTTTGAAAACATAAAGACGAATAACCGTGCTAGGCACGCAAAACGAGAAAACAAACTAATGGTAGTTTTGACTAAAGAACTCTAAGTAATATCACAATCTAAGTCCTGAGAAGTGTTTCGGGGTTAACATTGTCCCCGGATCGTGTACGGTACTGGGTCAACAGTGTCCCCAGACGTACCGGTTAACACGAATTTAAGTTATATTAATAGAAATTGTGTAGTAACGACTTAGGGATTGTATTACAGATCCAGACCGGTAGCTGTTCACAGTATTACATCTGCTCACCAAAAAGGTGAGTTTTCACGAGCCCCTTTTTATTGAACTGTTTTAAATATTTTCCCGGGGCGGAAAGCATGTTGTTATCAAAGTGTTTAAGTACATGCCGATCGCATGGAAATGAATGTATTTATATAATGTCTATTGTACGGGAATCGTACGGTAGTGTATTAAGATGGTAATTGTCTGAGTTACTAATATTGTAAGGCCCGAAACAGTGTTCTGGGTTAACAGTGTCCCCAGAGGTTATTAAATGTATTTTCTGGGTTAACAGTGTCCCCAGAGGCTATTAAATGTGTTTCTGGGTTAACAGTGTCCCCAGAGGTTATAAAATGTATTTCTGGGTTAACAGTGTCCCCAGAGGTTATTAAATGTGTTTCTGGGTTAACGGAGTTTTCACTTGTGGGCTCAGCATAATTACATCATTAAATTATGATTATTAAAATGATTTGTCATGGTTTACTTAAATTAGTGAAACTCACAAACTATTCGTAGTTGACCCGTTTTCTTTACATGCTTTCTAGGTACACCCAAATTGTAATGAGTGATACGTGCTTGCTGATGTGTGCTATTTTGTGGAAGCTTAAGAGTCTATATTTTGTTTTAAACATGTTAACGTACTATTGGTAAAACTTATGTGATAACACCTAGTCGGTAATGAAACTCGGAACAATGTAATACGTTTAAATTATTGTAGTGGTGTTTTCTTTATAAGCAATGCTGTTGATATCAGATGTGTCTGTTGCATCCCGTGTACGTTTCCGCTGCGGTTACGGGGTGTTACAATCAGAATACATAAAATGTCATGAAGGTCACTTAGGGGCTGTTTGGTAGCCTCTGAATGGCCATTAAAAGGCTACCTCTTAATAGTTTATAACCTCTTAAGCATTAAGAGGTAATCTTAAGTCTGAATGGTTAAGAGGCAACCTCTTAATGGTTACCTCTTAACCATTCAGACTTATGTCTACCTATAAACCATTAAGAGGTTATGAACCATTAAGATATAGCCTCTTAGTGAATTAGCATCCAAACGTTTGTAAGAGATTTATAATTTAAAATGTATGTCGTTAAAAAAACATATATACTGAAAGATTGATGAGTCATTTTCATCCTTTCTATAACGAAGACATTTTTCTGGAAGGTAAAAAAGCACTCAACAATTACTTTATATTTTTTTTGAATGGCAGACCACTCGGCGATCATATGTGTAAATACAAACGCATTTAATGCACGTTCAATAATACGAAAGCCGTTATATTAAGGCCATTATCTAGACATTTAATACCCAGACTTTTTTTTATTTGATAGGTCATGAACAATTCCATTAAAAACATTCAAACGATTTACAATATACTGACAGGTAAACGGGCAACAAGCTGCGTCGTTACTTATTTTCGAATAGCAAATCCAATCCAACCAAGACGTTCAACTCTATTCAATATTTTAAATAAATACTACATGTCAGGATATTACATACTAGCGTTAAGTCTTTGTATTTTAGTTTTTTTATATTTGTCATCTCTAATACAGTGAATATACTTTTCTGTATTTTAATTTAAATTATTGTATGGAAATTTATTATATTCTTTAATATATGTTGATTCATTTATGTTTGATTTTATTCGTTTATGTTCCTTTTTAGATGAATCACTGAATGACTCATGTACATAATGTTTTATATCTATACGGTTTTGCTTATTTATATTCGTTTATGCTTGTTTGTGTTAGTTTACGTTTTCATCATGTATGTTTATTATGCTCGTTTACCGTTGTACAATTATGTTTGTTTACGTTCATTTATGTTCATAAATTGTTAAGTAAATTTTAAATGAGCAAATAATTAACTCTCATTTTTACTAGAAAGCGTTAACACCAAAACCTACATCAGACATGCTTTTGTAATGTAAGATAGCATAGTATGTTAGTAATTACCAACACTAACAATTGTTTTAGGCCTTGAATCCAGTTTGGCTTGGTCGTGGTGGTATGAGTGATGAAGATGAAAACGAGTTGACCCGGAAAGGCTTTCGTAAATAAAAGGGGAGTTATTGGGGATCAGATCTGAACCGGTGGCCGATTAGCTGGTGTTCATTCGGGGATTCGAGAGAATTTTAACAAAGAAAGGCGGTTGATGTAGGTGAAGATGCTGGTTGATTCATGAGATGGGAGGTTGACGATGGTGGGTAGTAATGGAAGTTAAACAATGATGGAAATGATAAACCGACGAAAGAGAATATATAGATGGGAGAAATTAAATAGGTTTTGATCATAAAATGGTTTTACAAATAAATGAGATGTTATAACTCGTTTGAGGGCTATCTGGGTTTGCTAAGACCCATGACCCGCAAAAAATTATTTTTTTAAGGATGAAAGAGTTTCAAAAATAAATGAGAAGTTATAACCCATTTACGGTCTATCTAGGTTTGGAGAGACCCATAGCCTTTGAAAATTATTGTTTGATGATGAAAACGTTTAACAAAAAAATGAGATGTTATAACCCGTTTATGACTATCTGGGTTTGATGAGACCATGAACAACATATTATTGTTTTTGTTATTGAGAGCGACACGTAAGATTTTTGCTACATAATTTGATAGAGTATAGATGGTCTAACTAAAAGGTAAAGAGTGTCCCTCATATCATTGTTATGGAGGCTTTTTCTAAAGTTTCTATCATAAACACATAATGATTTTATTAATAAAACAATTATTATTTTATCTTTTTTTTATATATCAGAAGATTCTGATTCGTTGGTTGGTCGAGCACATTCAAAGAGGCCCGGGCCCTTTACTGATTTAGTGCCCATATTGGGGCTTTTTTGTTTCTTTTAATTGGTGCCTATGTGTAATGGTTCGCTGAAAAGGTTGGCGACAGAGTGACAAAGTTTGGACTAAGACACCTGGAGGAGGGGGGGGACTCAAAATGTATACAAAATTTCACAAATGAAGGGGGCCGGGCTAAAAAATTTTGCCGAAAACGCCTCAATTTACCCTATGTATGAAACAATTTCTCCCGAGAACGGCTAAATTTACACTACGTATAAAAAAATTCGTTCGAAAACGGCTAAATTTTACACTACATATAAAATATTTTGACTGAAAATGGCTAAATTTTATACTACGTATAAAAAACTTTCCGTAAAAAACGGCTAAATTTACACTACGTATAAAAAATTTCCGACGAAAAGGGATAACTTTACACTACTACGTAAAATAAAAAGGGTGGTCGGGCCTACCCCGGCCCTAAGCATCCTTCGCCCTTGGTTGGGTCGTTTAAAACATGAGGTCGCTTGGACGGTCATCGCATAACACTTGGTCTTATCAATACTTAGATAGAATATATGGTCGACTATATTCTACATGTTAAAGCGGGTTTATCGAGTCGTGGTAACGGAGGCAGACACTTTTGTATCATGCACAATAGAATAAAAGTTTCTCCTCTAATAACCATCTCCAGACTTTTATGTAGCTTTTCTTGTCTGTAGAATGTTACTTGTTATATTTATTTGTTTGGCACTTTTTAATGCATGAATACAGATTATCTCGTTGGGTTTTAACAAGATATCAAATTCAATAAACTAATATGAAAAACGTAGCGAGTAAAAGGTTGACCTGCTTTCTTGTGTGTGTGTGTGTGAGAGAGAGAGAGAGAGGGAGAGAGAAAGATACAACCAACGCACCATTGTTTTAGCCAATGACCACACATGCATGTTCTTGAAAGAGTAATATAATAAATAGATGAGAGAGATATATATTTCCCTCCCAAATATTCAAACCCTTTCAATTTATTACTTATGTTATATTTGTTACATATTGTAACATAATGTAAGTAACATGCATCATGTTATTTAACCAACTTAAATAACATTAAATATCTTCTCTCAAAAAATAAATTATCCATATAATTTATTTACTACAAAAGTGAAAATATTTAGAAGCCCGTTTTCTAAATACCGTTAGTGTTAATATTTATTTGTTAGATCATATCTTTTAATAAATATCGTGGGTGTTTGTTTAGCTTGGTATTGGCTATGACCCAACTTGAATCATAACGCACTAGCCGCATCAACTCTATCACGTGTCTTGGGCAGACCGAGTCCAACAATCTCCCATTTTCACAAGATATATAGAAAAGATTGATGCAAGTAGCAAATACCGCTTAACAATGATTTACTACCCCTAATACGTATGACGAAGTGCCATTCAATAACATCATACCCTTCAAATCCCTCACATGAAAATAATTTAGGTGAATCTATCATTTATCCTTTTGCCACATATGTCAAGTCAAATCCGGAGACATAGAGTGATCATTCTCTATTGATTTTACTTAGCATGCCTTAGAAATCTTACTCTCAATGAATAAAAGGGACAAATCCCTTTTCAACTACATACGTCTCTCACAATCACCTTGTACTACACTTGAGCTTAGGTTTCTGCATTGTTATGTTTCAGAGCAACGAAGAACTTAGTCAAAGGATAATATTTGGTGAATTTCAAGACCCAATATGTATCTCAGGTCAGAGGATACTATGATATTCGTATTTACTCAAATTTGATTATGATTAATCTCAAGGATTCCATGTAGTAACATTTGAGGGCGGGTCAGTCAAATATTTATATCCTATAAATATTTATGAACCTTGGCAGCAAACCCTTGCTCTATATTCATACCTTATGCATATCCACCAATCCAAGTTCTTAATAGTCTTACATTCATACTTGTTCCCACAAATATGAACGACTACGGACATTTAGAATAATTAACTTATTCACGGATTTATACGTGCTAAAATAGAACATAACTAAAATGTCATAATCATAAACCATAATCATATGAATGAGTCAAAACAACAATTGTTCCAATATCCAAATATAAAATAGATCAAATCCAATCACTAGAATATCGAAGTGCTAAGGCGCAAGTACGACCCTCATGCTTCGGCCTTTCAAGGAGCTTTGTAAGTTGATCTGCAATGTTTTGATTAGTGTGAACTTTGCGAATACATATCTTTCCTTTTTCAACTTCATCTCTTATGTAATCGAATCTCCGCTCAATGTGCCTTGACTTTTGATGTGCACGGGGCTCCTTGATTTGAGCAATCGCACCCTCTTTGTCACAAAAGATCTCTAGAGGATCCTGAATGGTACGGACTACCCCTAGGTCGGCAATGAACTTTCTTATCCACAAAGCTTCTAGAGCTGCCAATGAGGCGACGATGTATTCGGATTCAGTGGTGGACAATGCTTCCACATCTTGTTTTGCGCTCTTCCAAGAGAATGCCCCACCATTCATAACGAAAACATATCCCGATTGAGATCGAGAATCATGTCGATCAGTTTGGAAACTTGCATTTCAATATACTCTTAACAACCATCCAATGGTTACTTCCCAGATTTTGTTGGAATCTACTTGTCATGCTTAAAGCGCATGACACATCCGGTCTAGTGCATATCATTGCATACATGATGGATCCTATAGCCGAAGCGTATGGGATTCCTTTCATTTTCTATTGCTCATCCTTTGAGCTTGGATATTGAGTCGCACTCAATACTGTTCCTCTTTGAATAGCTACCAAACCTTTAGTAGATTTTTCCATCGTGAACCTTTTCAAGATTTTTTTGAAGTATGCACTTTGGTTTAAACCTATTAACCGCCATGATCTATCCCTATAGATCTTTATTCCCAAAATATAAGCTGCTTCACCAAGATCCTTGGTAGAAAAACAACTCCCAAGCCAGACTTTTACACCTTCCATGGTTGGAATTTAATTTCCAAATAGTAGTATGTCATCAACATATAATATTAAGAAAGTAATGATGCTCCCACTAGAATTCTTATACACACAAGCCTCATCAGCATTTTTGATGAATCCAAATTTCTTAACCGCTTCATCCAAACGGTGATTCCAACTTCTAGATGCTTGTTTCAATCCATAGATTGATTTTTTAACTTGCATATTTTATTAGGATGTTGTGGATCAACAAAACCTTCGGGTTAAACCATATAGGCATCTTCATCGAGATTTCCATTTAGAAAAGCGGTTTTGACATCCATTTGCCAAATCTCATAGTCATAATATGCGGCTATGGGAAATAATATCTTAATAGACTTTAGCATTGCCACCAGCGAAAAAGTCTCATCATAATCAACCCCTTGAGTTTGAGTAAAACCTTTTGCTACAAGTCTTGATTTATAAGCATCCAAGTTTCCATGCATATCGATTTTCTTCTTAAAAACTCACCTACTTCCAACCGATTTGGAATTAAGAGGTGGTACAACCAAATCCCAAACATGGTTGTCATGCATGGATTGCATCTCAGCGTTCATGGCTTGAAGCCATTTTCCAAAATCAGATTGTGACATTGCATCATGGTATGTGGTGGGTTCATCCGAATCTACCACATAGTATTCACCCATGAAAAATCCATATCTTTCAGTTGGATTACTAGTTCTACCAGATATTGAACGTTTTGTATGTCTTGATCAACCATTTGATCATTCTCAACAACCTCTTGTTGATTGTTAGTATCAACCAAACGTGTATCGGCTTGTGGTTCTCGATCCTTCTCGAGTTCCACCATTCTACTAGTTCCTTCCATAAGGAACTTAGTTTCCAAGAACTCGGCCTTTAGAGAAATAAATACCTTTTGCTCGGTTGGGCTGTAGAAATAATATCTCATAGAGTCTTTGGGATATCCTAAAAAAATACACTTAGTGGATAGGCTTTCAAGTTTGTTTTTGGTGTTGTGCTAAACATAAACCTCACAACCCCATACCTTAAATATGATAATGATGGAAACCTTCCATGCCATATTTCAAAAGGTGTCTTGTCCTTTCTTGGTTGGTTCCATATTTAGATTACGGGCTGCAGAGAGCAATACAAAGCCCAAAAATGATAGAGGAAATGTGATTTTTGTCATCATAGATCGAATCATATCCACTAGAGTTTGATTCCTCCTTTCAGATACACCATTATGTTGGGGTGTTCCGAGTGGAGCCAGTTGTGAGATAATTCCACAACTCCTACGATGATCTTGAAAAACATCACTAAGGTATTCACCTCCTCTATCCGAATGAAGTACTTTGATGGTTTTGTCGAGTTGATTTTCCATTTCATTTTGGAAGACTTTGATCATTTCAAAGGCTTCATCTTTGTGTCTTAATAAGTACACAAACCCATAACGACTATATTCATCGATAAAGGTAATGAAGTATCTTTCACCATTCCTTGTCATTTCATTAAAAGGGCCACACACTTCCAAATGTATGATACCAAATAAGTCTTTTGCCTTATCAATAGTTCCACTAAAGGGTTCCTTTGTCATCTTTCCTTGTAAACAAGATTTACATGCATATCGGTCTTCTTCTTGAAAACTCACTTACTTACAACCGATTTGGAGTTAAGAGGTGGTACAACCAAGTCCAAAACTTGGTTGTCATTCATGGCTTCAAGCCTTTTTTTCAAAATCAAGTTGTGACTTTGCATCATGGTATGTGGTGGGTTCAACAGAGTCTACCACATAGCATCCACCCGTGAAAATTCCATATCGTTCTGTTGGATTACTAGTTCTACCAAATTTTCGAACGTTTTGTGAGTTTTTATCAACCGTTTGATCATTCTCAACTACCTCTTGTTGATTGCTAGTATCAACCAAATGTGTATCGACTTCTGGTTCTCGGTACTCCTCGAGTTCCACTGTTCAACTAGTTCCTTCCATAAGGAACTTAGTATCCAAAACTCGGCCTTTCGAGCAACAAATACCTTTTGCTCTGTTTTGGGTTATAGAAATAATATCCCACAAAGTCTTTGGGATATCCTACAAAAATACACTTAGTGGATCGGCTTTCAAGTGTGTTTTAGGTGTTGTGTTTAACATAAGCCTCACAACCCCATACCTTTAACTATGATAATGATGGAACCCATCCATGCCAAATTTCAAAAGGTTCTTGTCCACTTTCTTGGTTGGTGCCATATTTAGAATACGGGCTGCAGAGAGCAATGCGAAACCCCAAAATTATAGAGGCAATGTGCTTCTAGTCGTCATAGATCGAATCATATCCGATAGAGTTTGATTCCTCCTTTCGGGCACACCATTATGTTGTGGTGTTCCGAGTGGAGCGAGTTATGAGATAATTCCACACTATGATGATCTTGAAAAACATCACTATGGTATTCACCTCCTCTATCCGAACGAAGTACTTTGATGTTTTTATTGAGTGGATTTTCCACTTCATTTTGGAAGACTTTTAACATTTCAATGGCTTCATCTTTGTGTCTTAATAAGTACACAAACCCATAACCACCATAATCATCGATAAAGGTAATGAAGTATCTTTCACCATTCCTTTTCATTTCCTTAAAAGAACTACATTTATCCGAATGTATGATACCTAATAAGTCTTTTGCCCTTTCAATAGTTCCACTAAAGGGTTCCTTTGTCATCTTTCCTTGTAAACAAGATTTACATGCATATCGGTTTTTTTCTTGAAAAGTCACTTACTTACAACCGATTTGGAGTTAAGAGGTGGTACAACCAAGTCCCAAACTTGGTTGTCAGTCATGGTTTCAAGCCTTTTGTTTTCAAAATCAAATTGTGACATTACATCATGGTATGTGGTGGGTTCATCCGAATCTACCACATAGCATCCATCCATGAAAAATCCATATCTTTCTGTTGATTACTAGTTCTACCATATTTTCGAACGTTTTGTGTGTTTTTATCAACCATTTGATCATTCTCAACAGCCTCTTGTTGATTGCTAGTATCAACCAAACGTGTATTGACTTCTGGTTCTCGATCCTCCTCGAGTTCCACCGTTCTACTAGTTCCTTCCATAAGGAACATAGTTTCCAATAACTCGGCCTTTCGAGCAATAAATACCTTTTACTCCGTTGAGTTGTTGAAATAATATCCCATAGAGTCTTTGGGCTATCGTACAAAAATACACTTAGTGGATTGGCTTTCAAGTTTGTTTTGGGTGTTGTGCTTAACATAAGCCTCACAACCCCATACCTTTAACTATGATAATGATGGAACCCTTCCATGCCATATTTCAAAAGGTGTCATGTCCACTTTCTTGGTTGGTTACATATTTAGAATACGGTTTACAAAGAACAATGCGAAACCCCAAAATGATAGAGTCAATGTCCTTCTAGTCATCATTGATCGAATCATATTCAATAGAGTTTGATTCCACCTTTCGGACACACCATTATGTTGTGATTTTCGGAGTGGAGCGAGTTGTGAGATAATTTCACAACTTCTAAGAATATCATTAAAAACATCACTAAGGTATTCACCTCCTCTATCCGAACGAAGTACTTTGATGGTTTAATTGAGTTGATTTTCCACTTCATTTTGGAAGACTTTGAACATTTCAAAGGCTTCATCTTTGTGTCTTAACAAGTACAAAAACCCATAAAGACTATAATCATCAATAAATGTAATGAAGTATCTTTCACCATTCCTTGTCATTTCCTTTAAAGGAACACATACATCCGAATGTATGATACATAATAAGTCTTTTGCCCTTTCATTAGTTCCACTAAAGGGTTCCTTGGTCATCTTTCCTTGTAAACAAGATTCATATGTATATCGATTTTCTTCTATAAAACTCACATACTTACAACCGATTTGGAGTTAAAAGGTGGTACAACAAAGTCCCAAACTTGCTTGTCATTCATGGCTTCAAGACATTTTCCAAAATCAAATTATGACATTGCATCATGGTATGTGGTGGGTTCATCCGAATCTACCACATAGCATCCACCCATGAAAAGTCCATTTCTTTCGGTTGGATTACTAGTTCTACCAGATTTTGAACATTTTGTGTGTCTTGATCAACCATTTGATCGTTCTCAACAACCTCTTGTTGATTGCTAGTATCAACCAAACGTGTATCGGCTTGTGGTTCTAGATCCTCCTCAAGTTCCACCGTTCTATTAGTTCCTTCCATAAGGAACTTAGTTTCCAAGAACTCGGCCTTTCGAGTAATAAATACCTTTTGCTCGGTTGGGTTGTAGAAATAATATCCCATAGATTCTTTGGGATATCCTACAAAAATACACTTAGTGGATCGGATTTCATGTTTGTTTTGGGTGTTGTGCTTAACATAAGCCTCACAACCACATACTGTTAGTGCACGGTTTTGCGTCTTGAGTCTTTGTAATTATCGTTAACGTTTTTGTTTTATGTTTAATGTAATAATTAATTATGTTTTTGTCTAGTTCGTTATATGTAATGTCTAGTTCGCTAATGTTGTTTAGTGAACTAAGACTTAAGCTTATTCCCTCCTGATTCGTTAGGGAATGTTAACGAATCAGTAAATGTTTCGTTAAGTTAATTTGTTTATTAATGTATGTAATGAAGTAGTGTCTGGTTCGCTAGGGAGTGTTAGCGAACTAGACCTATCTTCTATATATAGTGAACACTGTTCACATTTAATGTTAAGCTTTGAGAGTTAATTAACGAAACCTTGTCCAAATCCTCTCTCGATCTTCATCCTAATATTATACAATCACTAATACATATATACTGATAATACATAAACATACATAACACTAAATCATTGTGACATTCATGACAAAACGAGGTACACTATATTCATTACGTAACAAGTAAACGATAAATCGGTTAATTCGTAGTGCTTAAACGAGTAACCGACCGATACTAATTATGACCCGTATACATACTGAGGGGTCATATACGAGTTATATATATGTTATAGAGGCTAGCATATTGATATTTAGGCCCTAGTACGTTTAAAACCCTATAAACGAAAAAGGTTTCGTTTATCGATACGCTATAAGCTTAAACGCAATCGTTAATATCAAAACAAGCATTGTAGCATCCGTTAAGCCGAAAAAGATTTATAAAACACTTATATGACATGTTCTAAGCAATCCGTGAAAATATTTTGGAATTTTACAACGAGTCAGTACGTTTTTCTTATTTTACAAAAATAAGCTGAAAAACACTCGTTTTTACGCTATTTTTTACACCCGAATTAATTTTCTTGCGAAAAACCGGACCCGAACTAAATTTGAAGTGGGCTTTTCATGTTTGGGCTTGTATGAATAGTTTAATGGGCCAAAACAGCCCATTAAGGGCCAACCAATAATTCCGATCGGAACATTTTTCCCACCAAACATCACACCTTTTAATATAACTTACACCCTAAGACTTGTTATTCATTCCAACATACTGAATTTTGAAGTCCAAGCAGCTCTACCCCTGTTCTCTCAACTCCCTTTCAAAAACCCTAAGGTAAGATCAAAGTTTATAAAGATTTAACCAAGTTTGATGCATATAATTAACATATAAACATGTTTTAGTTAGTTTTAAACATGTTTAACCATCCAAAAACCCTAAAAATCAAGTAAAATTATGTTTTGATGTTAAACATGTTTACAAACCAGGAACATATACTTTTTTGGTCAAAAACGCGGATTAGAACATGAATACAACGTTTTTACGGTTAGAAAGTTCGGTTTGAACCCAAAACCGAAACTCTAATTATCAAGGCTGTTACATGGATGATTTATGCTTGGTTTGATGTTATATGATATGTAGATATACTGAGTTTGCAACCCGAGACCCGGAGAGTCGTTTAAGCAAGCAAAACTCATCGAAAACCGACAAGGTAAACCAGTGACACTCGTTTAGGGGCTGTTTAGTATTAGATTGTGACGTGCTTGTTGTTAGCTTGTGAAAACTTGCAGGGACATTAGGGATCATATTAATGAGTCCCTGTTCAAATTTGGTAATTTTTCGATAAACGGAGAATATTTGGTGAATTTATTTCCGTTTATGAGCGTTTATTTGGGAAAAATAGCTAAACATATTGAAAAATTATGAAACTTGGTTTTGGAGTTTAATATGGGATGGTAAGATCACTGGTAAAGTTTGGGAATCATTGGAAATGCCTAAGTATGGTTTGTACAATCATGGTTTAACCGAATTTTAACAGCCGAAAAACGCACAAAAAGGCATTTTTTCCAAAGAGTTAGGTTCTGGAAATTTTTCAGGGGCTATGTAGTAACATTGAGGCCATTTGTAAAAATTATCGGATTTTTCGGAGGTCGTTTGATATAAACGGGCCATTTATTGCACGATTATAACCTATTAAATGAATTTTTATAAATAAATAATTAATCATAAAATTTCTGGAAATATTTTTATAAAATTCTCCATGTCTTAATGTATTTTTACAAAAATTTACATAATTTATATATAATTACATATTTAGTTATGATTTATCAAAGATTTAAATTATAATTGTTTTAACGAAACCGGCAGTTTTGTGTTTAACGGACTGACTGGTATATCAAAATGTCAAAAGTGGTCAAATATCATATTTTTGAATGATATTGATAAAAACGAACTTTTTACGAAAATTCCGGACAATTCGGGTGGATTGTGCGCGTTTTGTATAATCAAACCCGTGTGAAAACGGAAACGAACCCTGCGGTCAAACCAGACACCGAAACCTTAAAATTCTTTCATAAATCAAATCATTTTATCAATCAATATATTTACTTAAGTTTTATATGATCTTACCTAATCCCGAAACGTATAAACGATTAACTGAGCTAGGCTCGGAAAACGGTGAAACTGAGCCAAATCCAGTTTTAAACATTTCATAGTATACAACGTCACAATCTAAGACTATGGTCATGTTCTGGGCCTAACAGCTATACCCAGATTATCTATACAGCCCGACTTAGCTTGAACACTGTACTAGTATTAACGATACGATACCGTTTATAGGAATCAGGCTATAAACGAGACATCTGAATTATTGACACGTAATTTCTGTGCGAACTACGATAAGGTGAGTTTCACGACCCCCACTTTCTAAACTGTTTTACGAACTTTTGGGGTGAAAAGCATGTTTACATAAACTGATATACTTGAAAACGTGTGATGATGTGGATTATCTAAGTACTAACACTTGACAAGTCCCCACAAACACAAGTGATTAACTTCGTGCCGGTGGCGTGTGGATAGTACTATCGGTTTGACAAACCCAACTGTGACAGAGCCGGTGGGGTAAGCCGGAACATATGTAAAACCAGTTGCACATTGTCATTATATATTTACATACTGCTATGTGGTGTTAGACATAGTACATACATGGGGCAAAATGGCTGTTAAATGCCAACAGGAGTGCATGGGCAGGAGAGGCCATGCAGTATAGCTCGTTTCGGTTTCACTTGTGGCTTAGTATAATACATCATACACATACATATATACATACACACTGTAAACTTTACGAACTCGTGTACTGATTTCATTGATACTCGTGAAACTTGAAACTCACCAACTAGACGTAGTTGACCCGTTTTAACATGCTTTTCAGGTAAAGCAAAAGTGGAATGATTTGCTTACATGCTTGGTGTTAGAAAGAAAGTTGAATAGCTTTGAATAGATGCTGATATAATACTGAATAAGGAACTCGTAAACCGGTTATGTGTTTTTCACCTAGTTTGTAAACATAGTACCTACCAATGTAATATGATGTAATTTAGTGGTTGAATTTTCTTTATAAACAATGTGGTTGATACCAGTGTTATCTGTTACATTCCCGTATTACACTTCCGCAACTACCTAGTCGGGGTGTGACAGAAGTTGGTATCAGAGCCATTGGTTATAAAGAATTATGATGTCCCTTAGGATACCCTAAGATAACCGTAGGCTCGATTAACTCTGGGAATAAAATAATATTAATTAATATACACGAATGATTCTCGTGATGAACGCGAATGGACAAGTGGGTTATTATGGTCCGGAACGTAATAACGGACTTGTTTGTACGAGGAAATTCGAGAAGAAGTCGATAAAAAATCGAATAGGTAAAAACAGCAACATATGTGTATAAAATATAATAATAAATATTTGTGTATATAAATGATTATTTGTGCTTATGTGTATATAATACCTACATGTATTTTACTATGATTAATATAGAAGGATATTATTCTTATCACTAACCATCGTGCAGGAATATGTCAAGATCTACTGATCGTGTACCTAATACCTTACCAACAAGGCCTGAGGAGGAGGAGGAGGATCCGGAAGAAGAAACTGAGGAGGAACCAGAGGAGATGGAAGAAGGTGCAGACGCGGTAATTCCTCGCGAGGTACCCGCAGATCAACCCGACTTATCGGGTTATCGTTGTGACACCTACCCCCCTAGGGAATCCCCTAGGAATGTTGCAGGACAGGGAGCTACTAGTGCTTATCATTCACCTGTTAGAGCACCCAGATCCCCTACTCCACCTGTACAGCATACACCAGTACCCCCACCCACCATTAGAAACCGTCAGACTGCTCGCATTTCAGTGCGTCCACCTGAGCACACCTTTTCCCCACCTCGATCTACGTACCATAGGGGAGAGACATCACGTGTCCAGGTCACTGAAATACCTATTCCTACTTGGGGTTTACCCGCCCCTGTACCCGAGCCACCTCGTCATTCTGATTCAGCATGGTTTGGTTTAGCGACTGATCAGCTTTTAGAACAATCACATACGATAAATAACCTAAACCAGCATAGACATGATATGTATGATCACATGAGGTATATGCAGCAGGAAATCAGAATTGTGCAAAGATCCAGTGCTCACAGCCACGGGCGTCAGGATCGAGCGATGATACTACTGGGGGTGTGTTTAGCGGTTAATGCGGCCCTAGTGGCTGCTGTTGTTTGGTTGTGGCTCCATGTTGCAAAGAATGGATATGACATAATAGTCTAGTCTTATGTATATAGTCTTTTGATATCCCAAGCAGCATTTTGTTACAGCGTGTTGGGCTGACTTGGGAGTTGTTTGTGGTTTAGTACTATTTCAAGCACTGGCCCTTATCGGGTTAAGTCTACATTAGTGACAAACTTTGATACGCATATACAAGCGCTGGCCTATACCAGGTTAAGCATATGCGCTAATTTTGGATGCATATGTACAGTAATGATTATAATTAATACAAATGTGTTTTCTTTGGCATAGTTATGTGTTGTGAAAGTGTAATATCGTAAAGTTGTGCTGGTCATAGTGAAACGATATTGATTATTATATAACTGATTAATTTATAGAATGGCCCCGAAGAAAGCAAACCCTTTGTCTGAGGCGGAAGTGGCCGCAATGATTGCTCGTCAACTACAAGCAGTGATACCAACAATTGTAGCCCAAGTCACTGCAGGCATACGTGCTAACAATACTGTTAATCAACCTACGAGCACCACCACGGCCACTGTTAATACACCTCCGCCGGACACTAATGTAGCCCCGGGTGTTACTACCCCGGTGAATACTGATAATGTCATAAATAATAATAACATTCTCCCAATTATGAATGTCACTGGGAACCCGGAACCTGTTGTGCACCCTGATAATATCCCGAACCCGAACCCTGTACCGGTTGTTAACAAAACTAGTAACGATAATACTCGGACCAATACCGATAATAACAATAATAATAACCGAGAACCCCCGCGTCAGGAGTACTCATACAAACAATTTACATCATGTAAATCGATTGAGTTTAAGGGTATTGAAGGACCTGGCGGACTGGTCGAATGGATAGAAAAGACCGAATTAGTAATTAATATCAGTAAGTGTCCACCGAACCGCGTGGTCAAATTTGTTACCAGTATGTTTCTAGACCAAGCGCTGATGTGGTGGAACTCGGTAGTCCAAATAAGGGGACAAGATGCCATTAATCGTATGTCATGGACTGAATTAAAAACCCTCATGTTAGAACAATTTAGCCCAAGAGATGAGATCCTGAAATTAGAACACGAACTTTGGAATTTGGAAATGAGAGGCACTGATCATCGAAGTTACACAAATCGTTTCATTGAATTGACTCGTTTGGTACCATGGTCAATTATTCCGGAATTCAAGCGCATTGAGCGTTATATTTGGGGACTGACCCCAGCTGTGAGAAGTATAGTCTATTCCGCGGCCCACCCAACTTTAGAGAGTGCCGTGTTACAAGCCAGCGTCGTTACTTTTGACCTTACAAGAAATGGTGTATTAAGAGTTCCAGGAGAATCATCCAGTTTGAAACGAACTAGTTATACCCCTAGAACACAAGTGAAATCTCAGAATAAACGAATATGCCATACAACTCAGGACTATGCTATGACCAGTTTCGACATGAAACATGATACATACAAGGGGTCATTTCCGAAGTGTGGAAAGTGTAATTTTCATCATACTGGAAATTGTCGAACGATCATATGTCAGAGAAGCGGAAATATTGGGCATAATGCCCCAAGTGGTAGAACAATAATGAATACTTCAAACCGACAGTTTCAAACAACCCAACCTCGTCGTTCACAAACACCTAGTCACCAACCAATCCGACAACAATCTAATCAGCAAACTCCATCTACAATGAACCCTCATACATGTTATAAATGTGGCAGTACGGAACATTTTCGGAGATACTGCCCCAATTTGAACCCTGGTACAGTGAGAAGGCAGAACCAAGCACAAGCATCAACCTCCAATGCAGCTAAGGGACGCGCGTTTGTATTAGGACCGGGTGAAGCGCGTCATGATCCGAATGTGGTGACAGGTACATTCTTAGTTTCGGGTCAGTATGCTTCAGATTTGTTTGATACGGGCGCCGATAGAAGTTTCGTATCTGTTAATTTCTTACCTTTAGAAAATATGCCGGTTAGTGAACTAACAAAACCATATACTATAGAACTCGCTAACGGTAAGTCTATACTTGTTAACCGAATAGTCCGAGACTGTTCCCTTATCCTAAACGACCACCCATTCCTTATTGATTTACTTCTAGTGGAATTGGGAAGTTTCGATGTTATAGTCGGTATGGACTGGCTATCTAAGTATAAAGCTGAAATTGTCTGTAAGGATAAGACCGTTAGAATACCTCCTTCAAATAATGAGGCTATAATTGTTCAAGGTGAGAAATCTGGAACGGTACTGCCTCTCATATCTCAACTTAAGGCATTGAGATATTTACGCCAAGGTTGTACTTTATACTTGGCGAGTGCAACAGTTAAGGAACCCGAGGAAAAACGAATGGAAGACATCCCAGTGGTACACGAGTATTCAGATGTATTCCCCGATGAGTTGCCTGGTTTACCACCGACCCGACAAGTTGAATTTCGTATTGACTTGATACCGGGAGCAGCACCCATTGCTAAGGCACCTTATCGACTTGCACCTTCTGAAATGCAAGAACTGTCCAACCAGTTACGAGAATTACTGGACAGGGGTTTTATTCGCCCTAGTTACTCACCGTGGGGAGCACCAGTGTTGTTTGTAAAGAAGAAGGATGGGAGTTTTCGAATGTGTATTGATTACCGGAAATTGAATAAAGTGACTATAAAGAATAGATACCCCTTACCTCGAATTGATGACTTGTTTGATCAGCTCCAAGGTGCAAAGTATTTTTCAAAAATTGATCTTAGATCTGGTTATCATCAAGTAAGAATTCAGGAAGAAGACGTACCAAAAACAGCCTTCCGAACTCGGTATGGTCACTATGAATTTTTGGTTATGCCGTTTGGGTTGACAAATGCACCTGCAGTGTTTATGGACCTCATGAACCGAGTTTGCAAACCTTACCTTGACAAGTTCGTGATAGTGTTTATCGATGACATTTTGATATATTCGAGAAGTAAGGAGGAACACGAACAACATTTGCGGGAAATCTTAAAATTATTGAGGCAAGAGAAGTTATACGCAAAGTTGTCCAAATGTGAGTTTTGGCTACAAGAAGTACAGTTTTTGGGACACATTGTGAACCATCAAGGGATCCAAGTAGACCCAAGTAAAATTGAGGCCATTAAGAATTGGCAAGTGCCTAAGTCACCAAGAGAAATTCGTCAATTCTTAGGACTAGCCGGGTATTATAGAAGATTCATTGAAAACTTTTCAAGTATTGCACAACCTTTAACCCTCCTAACTCAAAAAGATCGAACATATGAATGGGGAGAAGAACAAGAAATGGCCTTCCAAACGTTAAAACAGAAGTTATGTGAAGCTCCAATATTAAGCCTTCCAGATGGAACTGATGAATTGGTGGTATATTGTGACGCATCTCGTAAAGGTTTAGGATGCGTACTGATGCAAAGAAAGAAAGTAATAGCATATGCTTCCCGACAATTAAAAGTACATGAAAAGAATTATACGACCCATGATTTGGAATTGGGAGTAGTTATCTTTGCATTGAAGATTTGGAGACATTACTTGTATGACACTAAATGTACCATCTATACTGATCACAAAAGCTTACAACACATATTCGATCAGAAAGAGCTAAACATGAGACAAAGGAGATGGGTAGAACTGTTAAATGATTATGATTGTGAGATTAAATACCATCCGGGTAAGGCCAACGTAGTATCTGATGCTTTAAGCCGAAAAGACAGAATCAGACCATTAAGGGTACAAGCACTCGGAATGATTGTTCAAAGTAGCCTAACCGAACAAGTTCGCGTTGCACAAGATGAGGCCTTGAAGGCAAATCAGCTAGAAAAAGAAGAACTACATGGAAATGAAAGGAATTTTGAGAAGAAAATTGATGAAGTATATTATTACAAAAACCGGGTCTGGATTCCAACACTTCATAAACTCCGAAAGCTGATACTTGATGAAGCACACAAATCCAAATATTCTATTCATCCAGGTGCTGATAAGATGTATAAGGATGTTAAAGAATTTTACTGGTGGCCTGGTATGAAAAAGGATATAGCCGTGTATGTAAGTAAATGTGCAACATGAGCAAGGGTAAAGGCGGAATATCAAAACCTTCGGGAATGTTACAACAACCCGAAATCCCACAATGGAAATGGGAACAAATTACCATGGACTTTGTGACACACCTTCTTAAAACCTCTAGAGGACACAACGCAATTTGGGTAATTGTGGACCGATTAACCAAATCCGCACACTTTATTCCCATCCGTAACAACTACACCACCGAAAAACTCGCTCAAATTTACATTGATGAAATAGTATCTCGACACGGAGTACCTCTTTCGATTATTTCCGATCGAGACAGTCACTTTACTTCACATTTCTGGCAAGCAGTACAAGAAGCCTTGGGAACCCGAATCGACTTAAGTACGGCTTACCATCCCCAAACTGATGGTCAATCCGAATGAACCATTCAAACCTTAGAAGATTTACTTCGTGCTTGTGTACTGGACTTCAAAGGGAATTGGGATCAACACCTCCCGCTCATTGAATTCTCTTACAATAACAGTTATCACAGTAGTATACAAGCAGCACCTTATGAAGCTCTATACGGGCGAAAATGTAGATCACCACTATGTTGGACAGAAGTGGGTGATACTCAAATTTCAAGATCCGATTTAATTCAGGAAACCACTGATAAGATTCACCAGGTTAAACAAAAATTGAAAGCTGCCCGTGACCGACAAAAGAGTTATGCCGATGTTCGCAGAAAACCGTTATCTTTTGAAATAGGTGATAAGGTATTTTTAAAAGTATCGCCATGGAAAGGTGTTATAAGATTTGGAAAGACTGGTAAACTAGCCCCGAGATACATCGGACCTTTTGAGATTATCGCAAAAATTGGTCCCGTAGCTTACCGATTAAAACTACCCTTAGAATTGAGCACTATTCATGACGTGTTTCATGTATCGAATCTGAAAAAGTGTTTGACTGATGAAACGACAATAGTACCACTGGAAGATGTTCAGATCAACGAAAAACTCAACTTCGTAGAGGAACCGGTAGAAATTGTAGACGAGAAAACCAAACAGTTACGACACAACAAAATTTCATTGGTAAAAGTTCGGTGGAATTCAAAACAAGGACCCGAATATACTTGGGAACGAAAGGACGAATTCCGAAAGAAATACCCACACCTGTTCCCTAGAAAACCGATGACACATTAAATTTCGGGGACGAAATTTCATAACGGGGGGAGAATGTGACATTCATGACAAAACGAGGTACACTATATTCATTACGTAACAAGTAAACGATAAATCGGTTAATTCGTAGTGCTTAAACGAGTAACCGACCGATACTAATTATGACCCGTATACATACTGAGGGGTCATATACGAGTTATATATATGTTATAGAGGCTAACATATTGATATTTAGGCCCTAGTACGTTTAAAACCCTATAAACGAAAAAGGTTTCGTTTATCGATACGCTATAAGCTTAAACGCAATCGTTAATATCAAAACAAGCATTGTAGCATCCGTTAAGCCGAAAAAGATTTATAAAACACTTATATGACATGTTCTAAGCAATCCGTGAAAATATTTTGGAATTTTACAACGAGTCAGTACGTTTTTCTTATTTTACAAAAATAAGCTGAAAAACACTCGTTTTTACGCTATTTTTTACACCCGAATTAATTTTCTTGCGAAAAACCGGACCCGAACTAAATTTGAAATGGGCTTTTCATGTTTGGGCTTGTATGAATAGTTTAATGGGCCAAAACAGCCCATTAAGGGCCAACCAATAATTCCGATCGGAACATTTTTCCCACCAAACATCACACCTTTTAATATAACTTACACCCTAAGACTTGTTATTCATTCCAACATACTGAATTTTGAAGTCCAAGCAGCTCTACCCCTGTTCTCTCAACTCCCTTTCAAAAACCCTAAGGTAAGATCAAAGTTTATAAAGATTTAACCAAGTTTGATGCATATAATTAACATATAAACATGTTTTAGTTAGTTTTAAACATGTTTAACCATCCAAAAACCCTAAAAATCAAGTAAAATTATGTTTTGATGTTAAACATGTTTACAAACCAGGAACATATACTTTTTTGGTCAAAAACGCGGATTAGAACATGAATACAACGTTTTTAAGGTTAGAAAGTTCGTTTTGAACCCAAAACCGAAACTCTAATTATCAAGGCTGTTACAAGGATGATTTATGCTTGGTTTGATGTTATATGATATGTAGATATACTGAGTTTGCAACCCGAGACCCGGAGAGTCGTTTAAGCAAGCAAAACTCATCGAAAACCGACAAGGTAAACCCGTAACACTCGTTTAGGGGCTGTTTAGTATTAGATTGTGACGTGCTTGTTGTTAGCTTGTGAAAACTTGCAGGGACATTAGGGATCATATTAATGAGTCCCTGTTCAAATTTGGTAATTTTTCGATAAACGGAGAATATTTGGTGAATTTATTTCCGTTTATGAGCGTTTATTTGGGAAAAATAGCTAAACATATTGAAAAATTATGAAACTTGGTTTTGGAGTTTAATATGGGATGGTAAGATCACTGGTAAAGTTTGGGAATCATTGGAAATGCCTAAGTATGGTTTGTACAATCATGGTTTAACCGAATTTTAACAGCCGAAAAACGCACAAAAAGGCATTTTGTCAAAAGAGTTAGGTTCTGGAAATTTTGCAGGGGCTATGTAGTAACATTGAAGCCATTTTTAAAAATTATCGGATTTTTCGGAGGTCGTTTGATATAAACGGGCCATTTATTGCACGATTATAACCTATTAAATGAATTTTTATAAATAAATAATTAATCATAAAATTTCTGGAAATGTTTTTATAAAATTCTCCATGTCTTAATGTATTTTTACAAAAATTTACATAATTTATATATAATTACATATTTAGTTATGATTTATCAAAGATTTAAATTATAATTGTTTTAACGAAACCGGCAGTTTTGTGTTTAACGGACTGACTGGTATATCAAAATGTCAAAAGTGGTCAAATATCATATTTTTGAATGATATTGATAAAAACGAACTTTTTACGAAAATTCCGGACAATTCGGCTGGATTGTGCGCGTTTTGTATAATTAAACCCGTGTGAAAACGGAAACGAACCCTGCGGTCAAACCAGACACCGAAACCTTAAAATTCTTTCATAAATCAAATCATTTTATCAATCAATATATTTACTTAAGTTTTATATGATCTTACCTAATCCCGAAACGTATAAACGATTAACTGAGCTAGGCTCGGAAAACGGTGAAACTGAACCAAATCCAGTTTTAAACATTTCATAGTATACAACGTCACAATCTAAGACTATGGTCATGCTCTGGGCCTAACAGCTATACCCAGATTATCTATACAGCCCGACTTAGCTTGAACACTGTACTAGTATTAACGATACGATACCGTTTATAGGAATCAGGCTATAAACGAGACATCTGAATTATTGACACGTAATTTCTGTGCGAACTACGATAAGGTGAGTTTCACGACCCCCACTTTCTAAACTGTTTTACGAACTTTTGGGGTGAAAAGCATGTTTACATAAACTGATATACTTGAAAACGTGTGATGATGTGGATTATCTAAGTACTAACACTTGACAAGTCCCCACAAACACAAGTGATTAACTTCGTGCCGGTGGCGTGTGGATAGTACTATCGGTTTGACAAACCCAACTGTGACAGAGCCGGTGGGGTAAGCCGGAACATATGTAAAACCAGTTGCACATTGTCATTATATATTTACATACTGCTATGTGGTGTTAGACATAGTACATACATGGGGCAAAATGGCTGTTAAATGCCAACAGGAGTACATGGGCAGGAGAGGCCATGCAGTATAGCTCGTTTCGGTTTCACTTGTGGCTTAGTATAATACATCATACACATACATATATACATACACACTGTAAACTTTACGAACTCGTGTACTGATTTCATTGATACTCGTGAAACTTGAAACTCACAAACTAGACGTAGTTGACCCGTTTTAACATGCTTTTCAGGTAAAGCAAAAGTGGAATGATTTGCTTACATGCTTGGTGTTAGAAAGAAAGTTGAATAGCTGTGAATAGACGCTGATATAATACTGAATAAGGAACTCGTAAACCGGTTATGTGTTTTTCACCTAGTTTGTAAACATAGTACCTACCAATGTAATATGATGTAATTTAGTGGTTGAATTTTCTTTATAAACAATGTGGTTGATACCAGTGTTATCTGTTACATTCCCGTATTACGCTTCCGCAACTACCTAGTCGGGGTGTGACAATCATACATAATTATGAGCTATATCTATAGTTAAGGTATTAATCGATTATACACAGCTCTGAGATCTGTTATTGTTATTGGATTGATACACCCGGGGTTCCAACAAGTGGTATCAGAGCTTTCGGGGCTCAAATTACACTTGATTTGGGTGTTTAGACAATTAATTAGTCTTAATTATTATTAGTGTTCTGTTTTGGTTAAATTTGGATCAATTTAAGGTTAATTGAATGAATTATGGATGATTTGGATTGGATTTGAGTTGATGTGAGTATTGATAAGGTATTGTGTGTTGGAATTGAGTTTTGGATTGATTTTGGATTGTTTCGGTATTGGTTTGGTTTGTGACCGAAACAGAGTTGAATTTTTGGGATAATTGAGCTAGTTATCGGAGATAATCGGTTACGAGATTTGGTGTATTGGATTCGCGATCGTATTACGAGTGTTTTGGTAGGTAATTTGTGAATTTTGTTTAAGAATCGAGATTGTATTACGGATTTTAGGCTTCTGGGTTTCTGGGTTTGGTGTTCATCATTTCCAGATTTATGGAAATCCTTGTTGAAGATTTGAAGATTCAAAGATGAACATGATTCGCTACGTTGATTCGCTATTCTGTTCACCTTGATTCGTTCATTAAGTTTGTCAATTCATTATTCATTTCAAGTGATTTGCTAGCCAGTTCGCTATAATAGATGATTCGTGTTATCTAATTCATTATTTGGGTTAACTGAGTCGTGTGACACGCGCCCACTTTGGGATTTGTGTCATAAAAACCTTTGCCACGTGGCATAAGGTGTCAGAGTTTGTTACAAACGGTTGTAACAACCTGATTCGTTATAGTTGATTCGCTAATCAACTGTAGCTGGTTCGTTATCTATTTCGCTAATTTTTTCTTAGTGATTCGTTATTGAATACTTTCTAATTCGTTATGTTTCTCTTATCAATTCGCTAGCTAATTCGTTAGTCAATTCGTTAGTTTGACTTTCTGATTCGCTAGATTGATTCGTTAAACTCAATTGTGATTCGTTGTCTGATCAATATTAGCTTCGTTAAGATTTGATTCGTTAATCTATTATTCACAGTTCGCTACAACTGTTTACAGTTCGTTACAATTCTCATTTGTTAATCTTATTCTCTGATTGATTCGTTACATCCTAAAACTTTGGAAACTTGTCAACAATGGCCGGTATGTATGCATTAGCGTCTCAAAACATGTTGATGCAACAAATGTTGCAACTTGATACCGAGATAGGTTCACATTCGAAATGTCCAAGATTGATGAAGTTCAGTGACTTTGCAAAATGGGAACCTCGGTTTCGTGCTCATCTAGGTTTAGTTCATCCTGACTGCTCATATTGTTTAGATGAAGTTTATACTGTTCCTATGATTGGGGATGAGAATATCGGATTTAGACCTAAAGCTATATCTCATTACTCACAAGAAGAGAAGAAGGCACTAACGACAGGGACGAAAGCATATTCTACTCTAACTATGGCTTTACCTGAAAATATATTTCACCAAGTGGGTAGTATTAAGATATGTGCTTCTTTGTTTCAACATATCCGAATGAGAAGTATGGGTAATACAGCTGAAAGCAAAAAGGTGATGCTTCAATTTCAATTCAGAAACTTTAACTTACTTAAAGGTGATACAGTTGAAGAGATGACAACGAGATTCAATCACATGATTGCTGAAATGGATAAAATGAAGTTGGAAATTTCTGAGATTGACAAGATTGATACTATTAAGAGTGCATTACCAAGTTCGTACTCTACTTTTCTAATGGTATTAAAAGAAAAAAGCAATTTCAATGAAGACTTGACTGCAAGTGAGTTTTTACAAAAGATTGAAGCTCGTGAGTATGATCTCAAGTGTCAAAAGTCATCCAAGGAAAGTCAAGATCCCGCTTTCTATGGTGGGAGCATGCCTTTAAGTTCAACAATTTCACCAATCACCGCTTTTCTGACACAGAACGCAAAAGAGAATGAAACGACAATCTATAGTGATCCTAGAGCATGTTTTTATACTGCTAGTAACTCTGGATCACCAAATGTTTCTGCTGGTTCAGGAAGTTCGTCTTCAGCAAATCAATACTCATCAACTCCAAACGTTAATATGAAAGAAGCTGAACAAAACTTTGCCTTTCTATCCTCTTTCATGACGTCTTATGAAAATCTGGTTAGTAGCAAAATTGCCACTAGTGATTTAACTGATGGAGACTATGATCAGATTGATCCAGATGACTTAGAAATCATGGATTTAAAGTGGAACATGGCAATGATTGTTCGAAAGGTGAAAAGATTCATGCAAAGAACCAGAAAAGATCTTCCCGCTCTAAACAAGAAGTTGGGATTTGACAAGTTGAAAGTGAAATGTTATAATTGTCAAGAATTCGGTCATTTTGCAAAAGAATGTGACAAACCGAAAAAGGAATATAATGGTCCTCGTGGTCAAAGTTCAAACTCTTCAACACCACGAGGTAATGATGCTTAGAAGAAACCATCAAGTTCCGGGTCACAAGCAATGTTAGCTAATGGAGATGATTGGTCACAACGATTACTGTGCAACGATAATCAAGCTAATTTGGCTTTGTTTGGGTTGACTCAAGATTTCCATGGAAGTGAGGTGTCTTCTGATAATGACTCTGGATCGGATTCTGATGATTCATGTGACAAGCCTACAACAGTCTTTGCATGCATGGCTAAAATAAACGAGGTTAGTCATTCTATTTCTGCTACCTCATCTGTTAAAGTAAATTGTGCTGATTGTGAATCTAACAAACCTAAGTTAGAATCTTTAAAGAATCACAATGACAATTTAGTGAGAGAAATTGCTTCTCTAAAGGATACTTATCGACAATCTCTCGAATTTCAAATGAGATCTCGTGAAAAGATTGAAGCATTGTCGACTAGTAACCATGATCTCAAAGCTGAGTTATCTGTGAAAATGACAATTAACGACCAAAAGTTTCAAGAAATTTTGAAACATCGTTCAAAGATAACCGAGCTTGAGAATGAGGTTCTTGAGTTAAAGAAAAAATTGGGTAAATTTCGAAATTCATCTTTTCTGTTGAATGAAATTATCGAAGTTTCTGGAAAACAAAAGGATTCAAAGAAAGGTATAGGTTTTGTTGAAATTCCACCACCATTTCACAATGATTATAAATTAATCATTTCGCTCCAACTGAGGAAGATGTTATTCTTAAAAAACCTGTGATTTCAGAAAAATCTAAACCTAGTATGTCTGAAACTGTTAAAATCCAATATGTTTCTCAGAAACCTCAGGTTCAAAGAAACAACGTTTTTGTTGAAAATGTTGACAAAGTTATCATTGAGGATGTGTTTGAACCTGAAATTATACACAAGAACAAGAACATTCCATGTTCTAATCACATACTGTGTGAACCTCATGAATTTAAGGAAGCTGTGTATGATTCGCACACAACTAAGATGAAACAAGATGTTTTTGTCAAACCAGTGAAGGCTAAGAAACCAGAGAAACCCAAAATTTTTGATGAGGATTTGTTGCGTTTCATAAATCCTAATGTATCTAAGCCGTCATCTGCTCGTGTGTTTAAGTTAAAAGGGATGGACACAATGTTCACTGAGAAAGACATTCCAATAAGTATCATTAAACCTGAACTGATTGAGAGTGTATTTCACAATGAAACTTCCAAGGTTCGTGAACTTGAATGTCAGTATGCTCATGCAAAAACATCAGCTTCATCTGACACATTGACTAAAGCAAAACAAGTTTTAAGACAAGCTAAGAAAATTAACTTTTTGAAAACAACTGGGACAGATACGTTGAAAAGTTTTTCGAACTGTTCTAATTTAGATTTTTACTTGAAAAAGAAATATGAATTATCTTATGATTTTGCTAAGAGCATGACTAAAAATGTGAGTCATCAGTCATCGTATGTGTCACATGTTCCAACAAATTTTTAATATCATCATGTTGACATGCGAAGTTGTTTTCTGTGCGGTCAACAAGGTCATGTAGTAAGGAATTGTGGCCAGAAGAATTATCAGAATCTTCATCCTTTTATCAAGGATCACTCAAAACCGGTTCCTTTTGTAAAGGAGATTCTGAAACGACCTTTGTCGTATGCTGATGATACTCATATTATGTTTTCGAATGTACATCCTCGAAAAGTTGTTCATGTGAATGAAACTCATGGTTTCGTTAAACGTAAGTTTATTCCTACTGAACCATTATGAAAAAATATTAATTCAAATGTGGTTCAAGCTGCGTATCTAAGACGAAAGTCGAAGAAACCTGTAAATTATTCTCAAGTTGCTGAACAACAATTGAATGCAACTAAAGTTAACTTTTCTCAAGAAAACCAAAAGATGCCCAAGAACGAGGCCTGGGCTGCCTTTTTGAACTAATCATTTTCTTTTGTGTGTAGGGTACATCCAAGATCATTTTTGGTGAAAACTAGATCATGGATAGTGGATGTTCTCGTCATATTACTGGGAATCTCAACCTCTTAACAAATGTGAGAAATATTCAAGGGGGTTATGTGGCGTTTGCTGGGAATTCTGGGGGTATGATTACACAAGAAGGTGATGTGTCAAATGGGAAGATTACTTTTGAGAAGGTTAACTATTGTGATAAAGTGGACCATAATTTATTGAGTGTGTCGCAAATCTGTGATAAACAATACACAACATTATTTACAGATAAAGAATGTCTGATATTGAAACCTGGTTACGTGATTCCCGAGGACATGGTTGTCACGCGATCACCTTGATCAAATGATATTTATGTCTTGAATATGATTTCTAAAGTATCTACTTTGATCGAAACATGTTTTGTCTCGAAAGCAACCGAGAAAGACTCAGTGCTTTGGCATCGAAGAACGGGTCACATACATGTTCGAAAGATGAATTATTTAATGGCAAATGATCTGGTAGAGGGGGTGTCGTTAAAGAATTTTAAGTTAACCGATCACTGTGTTTCTTGCAAGAAAGGCAAACAGAAGAAGAAATCGCACCCATCTAAGTTATTAAATTCCAATGATACTCCGCTTGAACGTCTTCATATGGATTTATTCAGTCCAGTGGATCGTGCGAGTATTTCTGGAGACTGGTACTGCCTGGTTGTTATAGATGATTATTCACGATATTCATGGGTTTTATTTATGAGTTCAAAAGATCAAACACTTGGTCTCGTTCAAAATTTAATCACTAAGATCGAATCACTTTACAAACTGAAAGTGAGGAGAATTCGAAGTGACAATGGTACTGAATTTAAAAATACTGTATTGGATTTCTTTTGAGTACAAAAAGGAATTCATCGAGAATACAGTGCCCTATATGTACCACAACAGAACGGTGTAGCTGAAAGAAAGAATAGAACGTTGATTGAACCTGCTAGAACAATGCTTGCTGATTCAAAGCTTCCTGTCCAGTTTTGGAATGAGGCGGTGAATACGGCCTGTAATACACTCAATCGAGTTCTAACTGTTAAACGAATCAAGAAGACCAACTATGAATTATTGAATAATCGTAAACCTAATATAAAGTACTTGGAACCATTTGGATGTCCGTGTACTATGTTGAAAAAGGATGTCGGAAAGTTTGATGAAAAAGCCATTGAGGGTTATTTCTTGGAATATGCGTCTCCTAAGAAAAAAGTGTTTAACTTTACGTCCGGTTGTGTTGAAGAATGGTACCATGTGGACTGTCAAAAGTACACTACTCCTTCCCAAGGAAAATGTCCCGACTGGATGTTTGACTATGATGGCTTATTCAAGTCATTTACTCCAACAACCGATCATCCAGATGAAGATTTAGTTCGTGCTTATTTTGAAGAACATTTGGAAATTCCAAGGTTCGCAAGTTCAAATGATGTTGAAGCTCCAATTGCTGCTCCAATTGAAGAACCTGATAATGAGTCTACATCAAGCCCCGAGAGCTTGGTATGGCACGCTCGCCGACCATTTGACGGATAACGATTTCAAACGTGGAACTGTCGACTGCACTTTGTTTTATAAGAATATTGGTGATGATGATCTGCTCGTTCAGATTTATTTTGATGACGTAATTTTTAGGTCTACAAATGACACGTTGTGTAAGGAGTTCGAGAAGTCTATGCAAACCAAGTTCGAGATGAGTTCGATGGAAGAAATGAATTTCTTTTTAGGGTTGCAGTTTCATCAGTCTGCAAAGGGAATCTTCATTCATCAGACAAAATATGTGAACAAAGTCTTGAGCCGATTCAAGATTACTGCCGGAAAAATCCCTGCTACTCCTCTTCCCGTGGGTCACAATTTATCACCGGATGAATTGAAGGATACCGTTGATCTGACCCTCTATCGTGCTATGATTGGTTCTTTAATGTATTTAACTGCTTCTCGACCCGACATAATGTTTGCTGTTTGTGTATGTGCTAGGTATCAAGCTAGTCCCCGAGTGACTTACCTGGCAGCGGTTAAGCGCATTCTACAATATCTAAGGGGAAATCCTGACATCGGGTTATGGTACCCCAAAGATGATACATTCAATCTTACCGCCTACTCAGATTCAGATTATGCAGGATGCAAGATCAATTTCAAGTCTACTACAGCGGGATGCCAATTCTTAGGAAGCCGGCTTGTTTCCTGGCAGTTTAAGAAGCAGCCAACGGTCTCCACTTCAACTGCCGAAGCTGAGTATGTTGCAGCCTCGAGTTGTTGTTCCCAGGTTTTGTGGATACAACAACATCTTTGTGACTATGGTTTGAAGTTTTTTACTACTCCAATCTTGATTGATAATTTTGCTGCTACTAGTATCACCAAGAATCCCGTACAACATTCTAAAACGAAACATATCTAAATTCGATATCATTTTATACGGGATTGTTATGAAAAGAAATTAATTGACCTTGAGAAAGTGCATACTGATTTTTAAAAACCCGATCTATTTACCAAAGCCTTTGATAAAACACGTTTTAACTTTTTGCTTGGTTTAAATGGATTGAAGACCCTTGCTGAGATCCTAAAATTAGGATAATTATCTTTATTTTATTGTTGTTCTAGTTTAAATTTCATTCTGTTTTTAGGTTTTAGGGGGTGAATCTTAGAAAATACAAAAATATTGTGCTTTTCGTTTGTATAGATAAAACCTAAAAACATTGAAAAATTTAAAAATTAAAATAAAAAAAAATGTGTTTTCATGTCTTTATTGTTTTTCTTTAAAATTAAAATTTTGAAAATCCAAAAACATCTGAAAATTTTAAAATCCAAAAAGAGTGTGAAATTTTTAGTTCTTTGTATAAGGAAATTTGGAAAATTTAAAAAGATTGTGAATTTCTCGTTTTTGTACAGAAAAATCCGAAAAAGACAAAAAGATTGTGTTATTAGTATGTAAAGAGAAAAACCAAAAAGATTTTTGCTTATGCTCGCTAAAAATTATGTCATTTGCTTCTATTTTGAAGGACATATATTTGTATATGTTTGGTCCTGATAATTTCTTGTAAATCTTCGGGTTAGCCATTTACCTGACAAATGGATAGTACTTGGGGCGTTCGTTAAGCTTTCTACTTTATTTTTAGCTGAAAATTTAGTCAGTTATTTAAGTTTGTGAAGCGTGCTTGCATGTTTTGGTCCTGTCCTCTACTTGTAGATGAATAGGATAGCTATTAATTTATAAACTTAAATTAACTGGGGAACTTAAAATTATTTTGTTTTATGCTCCTCAAAATTTTTAGTTTTTGAAGCAAAAAGAGAAAATGATAGTACATTGATTATTTGACCCCAAATCCAGAAAGAAATAAGCTTAAAAGACTGTGCGCTTAATCATTGGTGCATTGATAAGTCTTAAACAAGCTGTTAGAGTAAAGTAAGTGATATAAACTTAAAGAAAAGCCAAATTGAAAGAGGTGTTAGTCTCTAGCAAAAGTCTCGATGAAGATGGCAGAAATGTAATAACCGGTCATACTCAAGCCTTATAGTTGTTGATCACCCAAAAATATAATAAAGCAAATAACAAGCGTTAGGATTCTGGATACTGTGAGTTTTTATGCGGCTTAATCATCTGGGTATTCATAAGCATGAATATTTCACTCGCTTTCTAGAGGAAACCCAAAGTCATTAAACTTGATCACTGCTGTACTCCGTACAATCCAAATTACTGACGTGATCAAAATCCGCTGTTAGTCATACAATTGTTCCTCCTTTGCGTGCGTCTCAATACCAATAAGAAACGGACCCCAGGGGATACAATATATGTAAGTCGACAGATGAACTCGTGCATACTCACTCACAGTAAAGGAAACTTGATGCATTGCTCAGAATTTCAATAATTGGTATCAAAATTTTTGATCCACACTATAATGGTTTAAGTCAAGTTGTGTTGATTTGGCAAAAATCAAATTAAGCTTGAACCGAGATTAGGGACTGATAGTTTCTGATATTCTGTGCGCTAATTGAACCATAAATCATATCACAAAAATGCTCGAAGGTTTGTTATAAGATTTAAGCGGACAACAATATCAATGACCGACTTAACGCCAGTCATGATATCGCTGAAATATAAAACTGTGATGGAAGGTCATTTTGGTCAATATGATTCTCTGCTCAAACTCAACAAAAATACAAAAATATGTACTGCTTTTGATAAATCATTGAAAAACACAAAAAGATTGTCTATTTTTTAATGTTCGGATATTCCTTTGTAAATACATTCTTTCATTTTTACAAAATACCAAAAATATTTTATCTTTTTTACTTTACATATTATTTAATGTTTTTAATTTATGTTTCGTAAAAGTGAAACATTTTTAAAGTATTCAATTATCGAGATAAAAAGGTCCTCGGTAAGTCTTTTAAGTTAGAATTTTAATTTATTATTTAATTAATTCTATAATTATTTCATTTAATTATTTAAGTTAAAATTAAATAAAGTTTTTTTTAATTCGGTAAAAGCTACTTCGTTAAGTATGGATAACGAACTAGGTGATTCTTTAGCGAACTGATTTCTAGTTCGCTCACCTAATTCGCTTCCGCACTCTGTAACGAATCATCTCTACTTCGTTATACATAATTAACGAATCAAGACACAATTCACGTCTTGTTCGCTACTCTGAGGCAACGAATTGGAATAACGAATTGTCTAATTCGTTGTTTAAAATTCAAACGAATCGTTTGATTCGTACATATGGTACTTCGGGAAACGTGTAAGGCTATATAAGACAAAGCAAACGAACAGTTCTTCACTATTCATCTTCTTTCTTCAACCTAAAGTCACCTTTTTCAAAATTTTTCTCTGATTTTCGACCTTCATATTTCGATCTTTCACGAATATCATTGTGTTACTAAGGTATAAACGATCACGACGATGTGATTTTCGTCAAAAATGACGGTGTATTAAAAGACTAATTATGGATTTTTGTGTTCTAAGGGTTTTTCGAGTTCTAAAACCCTGATTTATTTATGATATACTGCGTATTTGTAGCTGATATATATTCATTTGTGATCGGAATGCAATTCCGAGACCCTTGGTAGACTCTAATCGAAGCATGATTCTAGTTTGCCGGGTCGATTGTGTGTTAATGGTTTCGGGGTTCTTGTTTACTCTGGTTAACCTAAGTATTTCTGGGTTTTGAGTCTCAATCTCAACACCATGAGCTTAATACTATGTTTCCGAGTTCAATACACATAATGTTTTGATTATCCGACGATAGTTATGGATTAATTGAAGCTTTATTCGTATTGTTGACTATCGGTGTTCATCTTAATTTTGACTTTGACTATGCGGGTCAAAGATTAAGTCTAAATTATTGACCATTCGTTATCTTTAGAGAATTGGAACTGCTTCGTGTCCAATTCGTTAAAGAAATACACGAACTAGTTCAGCGAATCAGTTTCTTAACAAATCAAATATGGATTCGCCAAATCTGTGACGAACTAGACTTCAGTTCATTAAACTTGTATAGTTGATTCGCTGTGTCTCTTTCGTTAACTTATTTACCTGATAGCAAATCGCTTGATTCGTTACTGGATGGTAACGAATCATAGTGACAATCACACGAATGACATTTAGTTTGATTTATTTAATTAAATTTATTTATCATTTAAATTAACTAACTTATTCCAACCATCTAAACGAGTAAATACATTAATTACACATATCATATGAAATTAAATACACCATTTAAAATATATATATATATGTGTGCTAAATGTATATTACATATTCACATTCCTTATATTCGTTCATATTTATACAGTTAAAATGACTAATCAAGTAAATCAAGATCCACCAGTTGCTGATCAAGGGCGACAAGAACAACCACCACAGGAGCAACCACCTCAAGTACAGCAGGACGATGTTATTTTGTTACCATACGACACGAAACACAACATCTGTGCATATATTGATCAAGATATTGCTGACGTTGACGTATTTGGAGACATGTTAGAATTTTTAAGACGTTTAGTGATACGTTATGCAATCACTGCTCGACCCAGAGTGTCTTTGAGTATTATTAGACAGTTTTGGGATACTGCTGAGGTTGTGGAGGCAGAAAAACATATTAGAGCCACGATTAATCAAACTGCTATTACAATTGATGTGGGAGTGGTTCGCCGTGTGCTTCAATTTGGTGATAATGATGACAACCCGAGTGAATTTGACAAGCAGTTGATCAAGGGTTTGTTTACTCGTCTACGTTATGGTGGTGATATTGACAAGTCTATGTTGAATAAGAATGGTTTATGCCCACCATACAAATATCTTCTTCATGTTTTAATTCATTGTATGAGTGGTCGTCGTGGTGGATTTGACGAATGTAGAAGTAGTATACAGTCAGCTTTTGTTGCTCTTATTCTCAACAAGCCGTTTAACTACTCTGAGCTAGTTTATGATCATCTGCAAGAACAAGTTCAGCAAACACTTCAAAAGAAGAAGTTCTTAATGTATCCTCGCTTCCTACAGCTGATTATTCAAGACTTAATTCCCAATTTAGTCATTGATCAAACTCAGGTGAATGATGTGCTTCCTATGGAACACATGAAAGCTGATACTGTGCATCGAATGTTGGTTTATAGAAAAAAGAAGCTAAAGGATAAAAGGATGATTGGTCATATCATTAATCCGAACTATGCCTGTCCTCCTGATGAATGCCAGATCCACGACGATTCGGATTCCGAGCGTGAAGGGGGAGAAGGTGGGAACGATGATGATGGGAATGATGTTGGTAATGATGGTGATGATGGAGCTGGTGATGCTGCCTTTCAAGAGAAACAAGAGGCAGTAAATGCTGCATTAGCTGCCACCATTGCAGCTCAACAAGAACGAAAGAGAAAAGGGAAAGCGGTGGCAACTGGAGAGCCATCAAAGAAGAGACGTGTGTCAGCTGGGGCTGGGGTGATTATTGGTGTACCACCACCTCATCAATCAACGCATCAACGCTCGGTAGTGCCGCCTACTACTAGCATTCTGATGCTTACATTGACGATGACGTTGGTGTCCCATGAAAGGCTTGGTTAAATTCCACAAATGGCATTATCAGAAATACCAAGGCCTCCTGCTACATTGTCTACTGTCCCTTCAACACCATCTATGAGGCCTCCTCCTCCTTGTCCTACTACTCATCCTCCTCCCAGTAATGTCTCTTTCATAAGAATCACTCGGCCTCAGGGACCAATCCAACCTGTTCATCCCTCATTGTACAATCTGCCACCGAATCGTCAGACAGAGATGCTGTTAAATCTTCTCCACCTTTATGAAAACCAAATGGCAGATGACCGTCAGAATCAAGAACGCCTTATGGAGAATCAAAGACGTATGATGAGTTATATCTCATTTTGTCAGAAGGAGACTAAAGCGCTGCGAGCGATTGTTGAGTCTCAGGGGGTGAAAATGAAGGAACAAGAGGATCTAATCTTGCAGTTGACTTGCAAAGAAGATGCCCTAAAGAAACTCAAAAGAGATGATCAAGATCCTGATGAGTCTAGTGCAGGAGGTGAGCCAAAACAATCGCACGGCTCATCTTCCGGTGTTGGTACAAGTGGCGGTGAGGACTCGGGTAAACAAATTGTTATATATCAGGATCCAACTGCCGCTAAGCCAATTGAGATGATTGCGGCGAACACTGTTATATTTATGGATGGATCGGGGATGGTTAGAAGTGTAGTGAACAGAGATGAGATAGAGGTTGGTGAGTTTATTGATAGGTCTCTGACAAGGGAGCAGATTTCCATACTGCTTGGGTTGAATGACGATCATTTGACTGTGTTAGAGACCGAGCCTGATGTTGAGGTGGTGAATGAGGAAGGTATATTGTATGATCCGTCTATTCAGATGAATACGGATTTCATTTTTGAAGACGAGGATCTTGAGATGGAAGATGTAACTGCTGAGGAGTATCCTGACTTGTTTCAACACACGAACGTTGATCAAGGTGCTCCTGTGTTTGATGAGCAGACAGTTAAAGCGGCAGAAGATGATTTGGAAAAGATGTCTAAAGGAAAGAAAGTTGTGGATACTCAGTTCAGATCGATTGAGAGCCCAACTGATGCTGACATTGCTAAGTGGTTCAACTACGAAGCGGCGGGTAAGATTATCAAGGCATACCGTTTTGTTGATCAAGAACGAAAAGACACAGCTGCTGCATGGGTCAAAGAAAACCATGTGACCTCCTTCAAGAATGTTTCCAAGGTACATGGTGATATTGTCTCATGTCTTTACGATTCCGAGCTTAAAGTATGTATAATTAAATGGGAGAAGGGGATCAAGTACTACGAGACGATAATGGACGTTCTTACTTTACCGCGTTGGGATGTTCGTACCCTCGCGAGACGTCCTTTTATCAATCGTGGGGGTTACCGGATAGCTGAGTGGTTTCATCAACACTTACTGTTCGAGGTCAATCATGGCTTTAAGTTCTTCAAGCCCCAGGTCCTGAGACGTAAGCGTATTGACGAGATTGATCCTAGGACTGGCTGGAGGAAACTGGTTCTTAAGGTAAAGCCGCCAAAGACGATGAAGCGGGTTCCTGTGAAGACGATGCCCCAACAGATGCATCTCTCGTTCAACCGCTGGTATTATGACAATTGTACTGGCGAGGCCGTCATTGTACTTGGTAAAGGACTTAAGAGCGAGTTTATCAAGATAATCGACCCGATGTGGTTGGTTAATTTATCAGAGACAGACAATGACGTGCTACACAGGAAACAGATTCTGATCGAGCGCAATGAAGACTACGACCTGGCTATGCAATTACAATGCGCTGTGCGTGTATGTCCTGAAAACGGAATTCATAGTTGCAGAGACTGGGAGTCCAAGAGCTTCAAGTATGTTAAAGACAAAGAGCTCAAGACGAGGGGGTGTTTGTTAGTGCACGGTTTTGCGTCTTGATTTATGTTTAATGTAATAATTAATTAAGTTATTGTCTAGTTCGTTATATGTAATGTCTAGTTCACTAATGTTGTTTAGCGAACTAAGACTTAAGCTTATTCCCTCATGATTCGTTAGGGAATGTTAACGAATCAGGAAATGTTTCGTTAAGTTATTTTGTTTAATAATGTATGTAACGAAGTAGTGTCTGGTTCGCTAGGGAATGTTAGCGAACCAGACCTATCTTCTATATATAGTGAACACTGTTCACATTTAATGTTAAGCTTTGAGAGTTAAGTATCGTAACCCTGTTCAAATCCTCTCTCGATCTTCATCCTAATATTATACAATCACTAATACATATACACTGATAATACATAAACATACATAACACTAAATCATAAGTAATTATGAGCTAGATCTATAGTTAAGGTATTAATCGATTATACACAGATCTGAGATCTGTTATTGTTATTGGATTGGTACACCCGGGGTTCCAACACATACCTTTAACTATGATAATGATGGTACCTGTCAGGTCCCCGATTTAGGCTGGATCTTACTCAAATCATGTCGTAACTCACACAAATAGATGTGGCGACAAGAGAGTTAATGACTGGTTGCTATATTTAGAAAGATCACCATTTGATAGAGGCGGAATCAATAACAAACATACGGTTGCTTAATTAATATTCAAAGGTAACCAACACACTCAAGATTCACTCAAATGATTTCCATTTATATAACATTCATCATACAAAAGGATAATCGATTTAGGGTTTCTTGAAGGAAGGTTTATCCGTACGAATCCTAGGACGGCCGTCACTTTTAAGAAATATTCTTTCTTATCCAAAAGGTGTAAAGGCTCGAATCCGTTGCTCGTCCGTAGGCGGCGTGACCTAAATTATTCTATTTATAGGCCTGCCATCCTACGACAGCTGCCATTCTTTCTAGAAACCCCAATCATAAATACATATTGAAATTACATTTTCAGAAATATTCAAAGTATAAAACAAGTCTTCCGGGTAGGCTTTGTGACGATATCCATTTGCCGAGTAGGCTTTGCCATTCTTCAGGACTTGGTAACATAGAAGTGTGCTCGACAAACCCTTACGAGTTTCTGGGTAGACTTTATTTGAAGAGTATTTTACCAAGTAAAATACTCACCGGGTAGACTTCAATCTTCTTGACTTTGTCAGACTTTTCCCGACAAACCCTTACGAGCAACCTTGTTCTTCAATGGTCCCTTAAACTGCTTTGTTACAAAAGTAACTTATTAGCAAAGTGTGCTCGATAGCACTGTTCCTTGCTTGAGTGGAATACTTAAGATATATCAATCTTCATTAAGCTTGCCTGGACCAGTCATTATTATCAATACCTTTCTCGGTCTTCCAATTACTTGGTTTCTTGAGCTTGGTTAGCCAAGAGGTTACTCGGAGATATACCTTACTCGGATATGAAGAACTAACTTGCTAGACAAAGTGATCCTTGCCCGGGAATATACTAACTAGTAAACCTTACTTGGTGATGCACTAATTAGTGAACCCTGCTCAGATAATCACTTAAGAAGAATTCTAAAAGATAACCTTGCCCGATAGACAAAATATCGTACTCGGCTAAGTAAAAGCTTGCTCGGAGGTCTAAGGTGTGCCCGGATCCATACTTAGCGAATTCTGAGGAGGTTGAGAAGATTCCGATCTTCCATATACTTCATTTTGGTCAAATCTTTGACTCAACAATCTCCCCATAGATTGGAACACCTCAGCTGACCCAAAACATTTCTAAGGTTACTTACACTTCTGACAACAATATCCCTCAGTTTCCTACTTTCCATAATCACCTTCAGTTACTCAGTAACAGAATCAAAGTAGATTTCTCTTGGAAGATACACATTTGACCGTGGTCTTGTTGTTCTTTGTGGTACAATTCTACTTAATTCACCTCTACCACCTTGTGGATATCTTCTTGAATTTGGAGGCCTGAATGGAATGGACTTCTTTGGTTTGCTAGGCTCCAAATTAAAGGTTTTGATGTATATTGAAGTTACCATTTCTGGTGGGAGGTTGGCCAGTTCAACAACATCTTGTCCTGCTTGTTCTTTGAGGGCTAGCAACATCCTAGCTATCCCAGGACTATTTGAAAGTCCTGCAGGTACATATACAAATCTTCCATCAACAAGGGTTCTAGGGTTATCACCCTCCCTCAAAGCTTTCTCCCAATCAGCCTTTTGAATGTAGAAAAGTTCTTTCAAGTCTTGCTTTTCTAAGGCATTGAATGAGGCTTTATCCATCCCCCTTTGATTAATCATTATTCCCCCCAGAATGTTTATCATCTCTACATTTTACCAAGGAACAATGAGTTCATCTTCTGGTTCAGGTTTGGCTTCTTGTGGGATTGGAATCTCATCTGATCTGACTTGTTCTTTCATTTTCTCCCTCAGAGTCTGAATTCTTCTTTTCTTTGTCTGAGGTTCATCAGATGGTTCAGATTGTATGGTAGACTTTTCATTTTGTGCCCTTTTTAGTTTTTCTTTTCTTTTCAGTTTGTTGTATTGATCCAACACTGATTCTCTTGATAGGCTTTCTACAACATCAGGCTTTAACCCTCTCTCCAGTAAGTAACCACACATACCTCCATACTTCTTCTTCAAGGCTTTAATCTTTTCAAGCTCATCATTTTCATTGACATACTTTTCTTTTACTTTCTCTCTTTCACTGTTGTAGAGTTCTTGAAGTTGGTCAAATTTTAAATGAGACAAATCCTTCTCTGAATAATTATGCCTTCTGAGATATTCTCTATATTTCTGGCTGCCCCTCTCTTTCACTGTACTTTTGTTCCATCTTTTTCTTGAAGCCATCCCTCTCCTTGTCAAGTTTGTTTTGCAACTGATCATCATCAAGATCAGCCAAACCTTCAAAGCTTATGCCATACCTTCTCAACTTTTCAACCAAAGGATGTTTCCTTTTGGCATCCATCATACTCATCTCAATGTTTGCTCTCTGCTCATTAGTCATTACAACTTGTGGAGATTCAACATTGGCAGCTTTAACACTTTCACCTTGATTATCATCAGGATTATCATCAGATTCATCAGACTCATCCTCCTCTTCTGTTGAGTCCTTCACATCATCAATCATAGGTTCATCAGAGGGTGGATGCTCTGGATTTGGTTCAGTTCTATCAGGCACATCAGGAACATTACGAACACCTGGAATCCTTTGACCTGGTAGTAGTGTCTGTAGTGGAATTGCCCTGATTGGACTAGCATCATTATCAACATCATCAGGAGTCTCAATATAACATTTGTTCTTTTCATCCCATCCCCCTCTCTTTGTTTTCTGATAATCTTTTATGCTCTGCTCAGTAGCTTTCCTTTTCCTTGAGTATTTCTTTTAAAATCATTCAACTCTTTCATGTATTCTTAAGGCCTTAGCCAGCATTTCTTCAACAGATTCTTCATTCTCCTTTTCAGGATTCCTTTCAGGCTCCTGTTGGTGTTCGTTTTCAGGTTGACTCTATGGTTGAAACATGCTAACCACCATAGCCAAGGAGTTTTCTACTTCCTCATCCCTTTTTAACTTAATCAAGTCCTCAATCACCTCTTGATCAGCCACTTCAATAACTTCTTTTGCAAACTTGGCTTGATTTATCAAGGTTTCCTGCTCTGCCAACTCTACAGGGTCCATAGTTTAGGCCAGTATTTCTCTGTCCCTTGTTTCTCTCAAAATATTCTTTTGTTCTCTTAGAGCAGCAGCAGCAGCAATAGCATCATCTTTAAACGAAACATCTTTTTCTGGATAGGCCTTGACAGGCTCTTCTTCTGCGACTTTTGCTTTTCCCTTGTCCAGTCTTTTCTTTAATTCTTTTTCATTTTCTGGAGGGAAATCATCAATGTATCTATCAAGCTCATCCATTTCCTCATCATACTCTACAGTCTTGGAGCATTCATGTTGTCCAGCTTCTGGTTCAGTGAGTGTCAGCTCCTCAGTAGCAGTATCTCCTTCATTCATTACTTCAGTTTCTACATCAGTCTTTACGTCAGTTAAGACATCAGTTGCTGCATCAGTCAAAATATCAGTAGCTACATCAGTGGTAGGTATATTTTCTTCAACATTTGTCTTATCAATTCCATCCTTTGTCTCAACATTCTCTTCATCCCTTTCCACATTTACTACTTCATCATTATAATCATAGTCCTGTTCTCCAACATCTGATCTATCACCTTCATACTCATCATCCTCAATTCTCCTTTCCTCACTACTCTTCTATCCATCATCATAAACATTCATAATCAATTTCAAACTATCTGCAATCTCTAAAACTGTTACAGTTTTAGTTTCAATATTTACACCAGAGACAGTTGGCATACTTTCATTCTCCCCCTGTTTTGGGACAACTGAGGTCTTTTCAACCTCCTGCTCCAGGGATTTGATTCTCATTTCAGCTTGTACCAACTTCTGTATCAACATCACATTCTCCATTGTCACCTTCTCATTCCTTCTCTTCAGATCAGCACTTTCTTTCAACAAGGTTAATAAGTCAGTGGGTGGTGTTGTAGGTGGTGATGTAGAGAATTGTTCATATTCAGGTTGTTCTGGGTTTGTGGTGTGAGTTTGGAAAGTGGATGGTGGATGGTGGTGGTGATTGTGTATGAGGTGGGCTTGTAATGAATGGATCAGTTTGAATTGGGCTAGATGTTGGTGGTGTTTGTGGTGTTGGGGATACATGTGTTGATGTTTCAGGTTGGCTTATGGTTAGGGTTTGGGGTGGGGATACTCCAGCTCCTCCTTCATCTCCATCAATATCATCATTTCCATCATCAGAATCATCAACATCATCTTCACCTCCTTCCTCCTCTGAGCTCAACTCAGGCACCGGCATCACATCTAAGTCATGGTCCAACAACCATGGAGAAATCTCAAATGGGACATTTGAGTCAAATCTGTTGGCAACACCTGGAATTCTTATTCTTCTGTAAGTGTCAGGGTTTTGCAGTAGGTGTGTAATGCCAACAGTAGGTAGATTTTGTAATTCACTGTTAAAGATAATCTGTAGGAATCGTGGGTACTGCAGAAATCTATATACCTCAGCCTTCTTAAAATTTGAAACCAATCCCTCAAAGATCATCTTTGAGAAATTAAATGGCAAATAATAAATAATTCCGACAGTGGAATTTGCTAGATCACGACTCATCAAAGTCCATGATCCTTTTCGTGGAGCAAACCCCTGTATCACATGATGAATATGGAATCTATACAACAAAGGGAACATCCCCTTTTGAAACTGTCAATCATGTAGAGTTCCCTGATAACCTATCGCCTCTTCAAATATTATCATCAGGTGTGATATGTTGAAGTTTATTGGGTTATGGTCATCATCATTCAACCGCAAGCATCTTCTTATCATCCTTTCAGTTATGTGTATTTCTTGTCTTGCAACAGTTGCTTCGATTCTTTTTCCATTGATATCTTCAACAAGTTCTGCAGATCTCCAGAAATCCAGTAAATGATTTCTGTAGATGACAGGACTTTCAGTGAAAGCAAAGCTGACATTTGATCGAGCCATCCAAGTAATCATTCTTGCCACTGGCTCGTTGTCAGGTGTGAGTTGCAAAAGTGCACACATATTGTGTTTCTTTTCAAAGAAGTACTTGGGTTGTTCTTCTTCTGCCATATCTGAACATCACAATCAAACATATTCAAAGTGAAATTAGTCATAAAGTTTAGTACTTTAAGTATTTTCAAGGTATAAATACGAAGAAGAAAGAGAGAAAAATCATCAAGAACCTGTTCTTCGACAAATTTATAACCTAAACACTGAAACAAAATATTAGTAATCAGATACATAATCAAAGCCCATTATAGTCTAATCGTGATCGGAAAACATATAATTATTGCTTACCGAGTCGGAATTAGAGGGCTGATTCAAATTAGGGTTTGGATTAATAATGAATGCGATAAGTCGGTTTAGGTTTCTTTGTGAGTAAGCAGTTGCAGTGGAAGGAGAGAGGAGGGAAAAGTAGTGTTGAAAATTTTGCCTAACTCCCTCTTATATACCTTTTAAAAGTGGGTTTTAAATGCTTTTTGTCATTTTGTGAATTAATAGCTGTCAAACAGTAACATTATCCACTTGATATACTTAAAACATTTATTATCATTTAAGTTAAGAAAAAACCTTACTCGGAATGTTTTAATCTATTCAAAGTCTACTCGGTATACTTCCACTTACACAAAGCTTACCCGATAAAATATCAAAGCTTGCATGATAACATTTTCATTTAAATTTACAAGGTTTTCCCGGATTTCTTTTTGTCACACCTAGACTAGGTAGTTGCGGAAGCGTAATACGGGAATGTAACAGATAACACTGGTATTAACCACATTTTTTATAAAGAAATTCAACAAACTAATTTACATCATATTACATTGGTAGGTACTAAGTTTACAAACTAGATGAAAAACACATAACTAGCTCTTGGTTCCTTATTCATTAGTACGTATTTGCATCTATTCACAGCTGTTCATCTTTCCTTCTAACACCAAGCACGTAAGCAAATGATTCCAACTTCGGCTTACCTGAAAAGCATGTTAAAATGGCTCAACTACGTCTAGTTGGTGAGTTTCAAGTTTCACGAGTACGAACAAAATCAGTATACGAGTTTGTAAAGTTCACAGTACGTATGTATATAAGTATGTGTATGATGTATTATACTAAGCCACAAGTGAAACCGAAACGAGCTAAACACATGGCCACCCCTGCCCATGCACTCCCGTTGGCATTTAACAGCCACTTTGCCCCAAGTATGTACTATGTCTAACACCACATAGCAATATGTAATAAGTTTAAATGACAATGTGCAAATAGGTTAACATGTTCCGGCATACCCCACCGGCCCTGTCAGCTGGGTTTGTCAAACCTATAGTACTATCCACACGTCACCGGCACGAAGTTAATCACTTGTGTTTGTGGGGACTTTTAAGTGTTAGTACTTAGATAATTCACATCATCACACGTTTTCAAGTATATAAGTATATGTAAACATGCTTTCCATCCTAAAAGTTCGTAAAACAGTTTAGAAAGTGGGGCCGTGAAACTCACCTTTGCGTAGTTCAAGCTGGTAATACGTATCAGTAAGTAATGTGTCTCGATTATAGCTTGAATCCTATAACCGGTATCGTACTGTTAATACTAGTACAGTGTTTAAGCTAAATCGGGCTATATAACTAGTCTGGGTATAGCTGTTAGGCCCATAACATGACCATAGTCTTAGATTGTGACGTTGTATACTATGAAATGTTGAAAACCAGATTTGGCTTAGTTTCACCGTTTTCCGAGCATAGCCAAGTTGATCGTTTATGCGTTTCGGAATTAGGTAAGATCACATAAACTTAAGTAAACATGTGATTGTTAAAATGATTTGATTTATGAAAGAATCTTGAGATTTCGGTATCTGGATTGATCGCAGGTTTCGTTTTCGTTTTCACACGGGTTTGATTATACAAAACGCGTACAATCCACCCGAATTGTCCGGAATTCTCGTAGAAAGTTCTTTTTTATCAAATTCATCCAAAAATACGATATTTGACCACTTTTGACATTTTGGCATACCAGTCAGTTCGTTAAACACAAAACTGCCGGTTTCGTTAAAACAATTATAGTTTAAATCTTTGATTAATCATAACTAATTATGTACTTATATATAAATTATGGAAATTTTTGTATAAATAAATTAAAAGATGGAGAATTTTATAAAAATATTTTTAGAAATTTTATGATTAATTATCTATTTTTAAAAATTCATTTAATGTGTTATAATTAAGTAATAAATAGCCCGTTTATACCAAACAACATCCGACAAATCCAATACTTTTTCCAAGTTGTATAAATACTATAACATAGTCCCTGCAAAATCTCCATAATCTAACTCTTTGGCCACAATGCCTTTTTGCGCATGTTTCGGCTATTAAAACTCGATTAAAACACAATTGCACAAAAATACTTAGACATCTTCAAATGTTCTCAAATTCTTCCCGTGATCTTAAAAAAACATTTCTGGGTTCCAAACCAAATTTCATAATTTTTCATGAAGTTTACCTATTTTTCCCGAATAAACGCCCATAAACGGTAACAAATTCGCCAAATATTCTCCGTTTATCGAAAAATTACCAAATTTGAACAGGGACTCACTTAGGTGATCCTTAATGTCCCTGAAAAGTTTCATAACCTAAAAACAAGCACGTCATAATCGAAGCAGAAACAGCCCCTAAACGAGTAAACCGGTAGAACCTTGTCGGTTTTCAGGCGTTTCTAGTCGTTTTCTCATGGTTATGATGTTGTGACTAACTAAGAAGATCACCTACAGGCCATACACAACAAAACCAAGCATGTAACATCAAGATTCAAGACTTGAATCATTAGGTTTCGGTTAGGGTTCCAAACCGAACTTTTAAACCATAAAAACATAATAAAAACGTTTTAATGCGTGTTTTTTTCAAAATAAATGGATGGTACATATTTGTATCCATGTTTAGCTTCTAAAATAGTTTTGTTACAGATTAAAAAAGATTCCCATGATTATAACCAATTTCTTTTTCTAAAATACCCACTTTTACATGAAAAACATGATCAAAACGAGTAAAAACTATTTGTACGTTAATTATTTTGGCTGGGTTTTGAAGAAAATTGGTTTGTCTGCAGATTAATATAAAGTTTTCTGGATGTTTCTTTTATTTTATGGCAGGGAAAAAAAATAAGAGCTGTAGCCCTCCTCATTCCGATCGGAATAGAGGGGGTAGGCCCCCCATTAATAATATATTTTTTTTGTTATGTTTTGTGTTGAAAAGGATAAGTATTCGGTAGTTTCCGGTTCGGGTTCGGTTTTTGGTTTAAAAAACACGTTTCGGGAGCGATATACGACTTAAAAACGAGCGGTTTTTGTCATATTTTTGCATATTAAAGAAAATGTGCCATCTTGTTACAAAAATCCTAGATATTTTTATAAGTTGCTTAAAACATGCCATATAAGTGTTCTATAAATCTTTTTCGGCTTGATGGATGCTACAATGCTTGTTTTGAGGTTAACGATTGCGTTTAAACTCATAGCGTATCATTAAACGAAACCTTTTTCGTTTAAATGGTTTTAAACGTACTGGGGACTAAATATCAATATCTTAACCTCTATATTATATATATAACTCGTATATGACCCCTCAGTATATATACGGGTCATAATCAGTATCGGTCGGTTACTTGTTTAATCGCTACGAATTAACCGATTTATAGTTTACTCGCTACGTAGTAAATTTAGTATACCTCGTTTTGTCACGAATGTCACACTTTTACTTACAAATCTTGCTTGGTCAAGCTAATTAATTTAAAGTCAAGACACTATGAAGAAAGCTTACACGAAATACCAGATTTTTTGAGAACTTAATCACAAGACAATTAATCAAGTATACAATATCAAATAAACATCCTTGCTAGGAATCAATTAAGATACCTGAATAAATTTCTTAAATTAAAATTAAAAGGCTTAATCTAGCATAAACCCTATCTTTAATAAGAAACATATTCAAACAGACATACTAAAAACGTATTCAATAAATGTGACAATCGTCAATTCCAGGTTAACTCCGTTAACTCAACTCCGTCAATTCAAACTTAAGATCACTGAATCTATAACGCACACTTCATTACATTTAAACTAGGGTTTAAATGACGCTTAACACTCACTACATGTGTAGTCTTTCAGGATTTGCACCGAAACGCAAACGAGTTGACGCAAACGATTGATGAATAAACGAAAAACGTCAAAACAATAATTACGTGATAATTATGTGTTAGACTTATGTGTTATGTGATAACATAGTATAAAACGTTAACTCAAGATGTAAACTAGTTATTTAAGTTAGAAAAAAACAACAATTGAAAGTGGAGGGACTTGAGTGTAACTTATTATGTTTATAAATAATAATAATAAACAAACCCTAACCTATTTCTTTCCCCCACAACCCCGATCAGAAACCCCATCCCCACCTCCTTGGCTGCCGTCGACTATACACACACATACAACCATCAAATCAAGCCCTTGATTGAAGAATTAGGTGCTAGGAAGGTATAATCGATTATCCTATACATCCTTATTACTTGATTTTGATGTTTAATGGGTTAATTGAAAACCCTAATGAGCCGATTTGTTGTGTGTGTATAGTTAATATGATTGTTGTTGATTGGGTAATGATTTGATAACTAGTATTGATATTGTTACACGTTAATTGTTGTGTCTTTGATTTGAGTTCAAACAAAAACCCTAATCATGTATGTAAGGTGTAATTGATGTGCATGGATGGTGTTTATGGAGTCTAGAGTGTTATATGAATGCATGATAGTTCATAGATTGTTAATATGTTGAGTTTGGATGCAAACTGTTGCTGGACAGAATGTGTTATTGATGTTTAAGTGACTGTAATGAAGTGTAAATTTGAAAATTGGTTGAGATTATTGATTCTACAGTAAACTAGGTTGAGTTTAGTTTCTAAAGAATATAAACTTGTAATTTTTGGACAAGTAGAAGTTAACTTTTATGATTTTACAAAAACATTGTGCAAAGCTGAGTTGTTAGACCTGCTGTTAGGTTGTTTTGTAAATGTTATATCTCATGAACTACAAGACCAATTGGGTTGGTTCGACTTCTAGAAGTTGACTCATTGAGTTAGGAACCTAACCCAAGTGGTCTTGCATTTATTGGATTTTCCGTTTAACGGGAATTGCAAATAACATTCTGTTGCGCATGAATTTGACTGTTATGAGTTTGCTTTAATGATTTGATGATTGTGAGACAACTATGTGGAATAAAAATATAATAAAATATTTTCTGGAAACCTAAGACATATATGCTTCTGTGATGATTTTTGGTAAATTAATTGAGATGCTATGATTGGTGGAATAGTACAATCTTTCAAGGAGAATTTCTGTCTCGGTGAAACTAGCTGCTGAGTTTTGTGAAATTGCATGAAACATGATACTTGCTATATAATTGTTATGTTTTGACCAAATTACCCTTGCGGGGAATAATTGCTAATTGATTGTCATAATTTGACCAAATTGCCCTTATGGGGAATAATGGCTAGTTAATTGTCATGATTTGACCAAAATGCCCTTACGGGGAGTAATTGCTAGTGATGTGCTTTATGAATACATGACACGTATATGATTGCTTACACATGTAATGTATCACAAATACATTTTTTAAAGTCACACACGATTCACAAACGAAACACGAAACATGTTATGTGCATAGGTATTATGTGCCGGGTCTAGAGACTCGATAATATTCCGACACTTAGAAAAATCTCTTTGTTGTTTTAGAACGCTAGAGAGAGTTTCACTTTCCCCTTTTAAACTCTTTAAACGCTTTTCTCTTGGGGGAGATAACATACTCCGCAACGCATTTAAGATTTTGTTGATATAGATTATATATCACTTGTAAAGACTAAGTGGCAAACGCGTAAACTAAAGTCCTTCATAACATCGAACCGGTTAATATTTGGATAATAGCGAGTCACTGTTGAGTAGTACTACTGGGTTTGACAAACCCCACCCAACGCAAAACTCGAATGGATGTCGAGCGGGTGTAATCTTGGCTAAACACATACCATGGTCTGGATGACCTGGTGGCAAGGCAAATTGATAAACAGTCAGCTTCGGTGTCGAACACTTAGTGATACTTGTTTTATAGGCTAGCTACCTACAGATATATAATTGACATAACACTATCTGGTAACGCAAAACGCTGTAAGGCAAAACGCTGTAACGCAAAACGCTGTAACGCAAAACGCTGAACGCAAACGCAAAACATTTATTTTTATATAAACTTGTGAACTCACCAACCTTGTGTTGACACTTTTAGTATGTTATTCTCAGGTAGCCGAGGAGGGCGCGCGGTTTAGGATCATGCATTGCTTGAAAACGCTTTTGTTATGCAAACTTATTTTTAACAGTTATCATTGGGTTTAAGTCGTCCTGCGTGACGCAACTTTTGGTTAAAGGTTTTTACGCTTCCGCATTTAATTTCTCTTAAACGTTTTCATGGTTTTGAAACTTTGTTTTATGATTTGATTATAACTAATGATTCCGATCCTGTTAGTTCACACCCTCTGACGGTAAAACTCCGTTAGTGGATTTTGAGGGTGTGAAAGATTGGTATCAGAGCCATTGGTTATAGCGAACTAGAAGCTGCATGCATACTAGACTATAACCGCGACGACCCATTAGTTATAATGATACGCACTGCATAGGTTTGTGTAGTCTTGTAATCTTATCTCTTTACCTCTTTACTCATACGCGCGCGCATACACGGCTTACCTGTAGGAATGTCGACTCCGCCATCCTCATCATCATCTGATCCGATGACTCATGCTCATGGGAAGGAACCGCAGTTACCTACCGCATCGCCACCCCGAGTAGTCCCGGAACTCGAAGCTCCCACACCGAAGAGGTACCGCCTATCCGGAGGCATATACGAAAACGACGTTAGCTGGGATTGGTACCCTAAAATGATCAGACGTATGGTCTATCGCGAGCAAGTTCCCCCGTTACCTCACCCGAACCACCCTGCTTATCCCAACACCCTACCACCCATATCCGAACCTGTAGAGCAAGTTCTCGCAGCTGTTGTTTCGTGCTTGGAGCGTGACGTGGGTTACATGCGCTACACGAGAGCGAACGTTTCCGGTCTATTAAAAGACGGAACCGAGACTAAGGAGGAGATTGCCCGCATGGCAGCGGCAATGAAGGAAATGCAAGAGGCTAGTGATCAACAGATGAAGATTATGAGGAAGATGCAAGCCGAGATGATAGACTTGCAAGAGCAACTCCAACTAGCAAGGACCCGAACCGAGATAGCTCTAGAGCGTTGCGATGTCTTACAAATGCAACTTGCTCAGAACGCAGCCGAACCTGAGGCAGAGCCTGAGGCCGAGCCTGAGGCAGAGCCTGAAGAGGAGCCTGAAGAAGATCCCGAGGAAGATCCCGAGGAGGAACTCGAAGAAGAACCGGAGGAAGAACCGGCTGAGGAGGAGGCACATCAGAGGTGTCCTCAGACGATGACATCTAGTGATGATGACACTTAGATGGAGGGGTTGTCTCCATCCGAACTATTATTTTCTATGATTTTAAGGATTGATTGGAAATACTTTGTAGCGAATACAATGGTTTTAATCATGAATTATTAATTAGATTAATATATGGTTGTGATGTGATGTTGTTTCTTATTTCTTTCTTACCTATCTTTTATTACATGTATGGTGTGTTGTATATGAAAGAAAAATTCATATTTAACATTTTATACTGTGATTCTAGGAAATGGCCGGAAGAAACGCTGGACAAGGACGTGGTAACATCAACTTGACTACAACTGAACTCCAAACTCTGCTGAACGACCATGCAGCGGCCGCTTTAGCCGCACATGTTCAGAACCAAGCTGGAGGTCCAAGTGGAACGTGTACCTTCAAGAACTACCTTGACTGCAAGCCCAGTACGTTTAAGGGCACTGAGGGAGCTATAGGCTTCCTGCGTTGGGCTGAGAAGGCCGAGTCAGCATTTGAGATGTGCAATTGTCCCCCTGCCAGTAGGGTCAAATTCTCTGCTGGAACACTTGAGGATTCTGCCCTCACTTGGTGGAATTCGAACGTGCAGATCCTTGGATTGGAACTGGCTAACGCGATGAACTGGGAGGAGTTCAAAAACATGATGCGAGAGGAGTACTGTCCGAGAGAGGAGATTTCGAAGTTTGAGTCAGAATTTTGGTCATTGAAGATGGTGGGCTCAGAAATTGAAGCCTACACTACCCGTTCTCACGAGTTGGCTGTGATGTGTCTGCGGATGGTGGATCCGCCGAGTAAGAGGATTGAGATGTATATCGATGGGTTAGCACCGCAGATTCAGGGCATGGTGACGTCTTCCAGACCAGCCACGATACAACAAGCGATCCGTTTAGCTCACAAACTGATGGATCAGGCTATGACCCAAGGTGCGTTACCACCTAGGGGTTCAACCGCTAAAGCCCGTGATAACCAGAGTAATGACAACCACAGCAACAGCAACCCGAGCAGCGGAAAAAGGAAGTTTGACAACACCAGATCCTCGTCCTCGAACCTCCCACCGCAACAACACTACCGTAAGCCCGAATTCACTCGGAGCTTTAACAATCAGAATCACCACAACAATAACAATGGTAGAGGGCAGGGTTCGAGTGGATATGCTGTGAAATATCCGAAGTGCAATAGGTGCAACTATCATCATGTTGGCCAGTGTGACCGTGTCAAGTGTCAGAGATGCGGAAAGATGGGTCACCAGGCGAAGGAATGTAGAGGAGACGTTGCGGCAAAGGGTGCTCCTAAGCCACCTATGACGACAAAGGGATGTTTTGAGTGTGGGCAGGAAGGTCATTTCAGGAAAGATTGTCCCAAGCTGAAACAGAACGACAACAACGGAGGTAATGGAAGTGGCAGTAGTGGTGGAAGCAATGGCAAGGGAAGAGCTTTTGTAATTGGGTCGGGTCAAGCCCGCAATGATCCGCACATGGTGACTGGTAAGTTCCCTGTGAATGATTGTTTTGCTTATGTATTGTTTGAAACTGGAGCTGATAGGAGTTTTGTGTCGAAAGCCTTTAGCCAACTCTTAGACTTAACTCCAACTCCGTTAGATGCTAAGTTTCCTGTTGAATTAGCTGACGGTAAGACTATAGTAACGACTCATGTACTTGCGGGATGTAAGTTAAAACTGTCAGGTCATATTTTTGATATCGACCTTATTCCTTTTACGCTTAGTAGTTTCGATGTCGTTGTCGGCATGGACTGGTTATCCGAGAACCGAGCGGAGATTATATGTCACGACAAGATAGTTCACATTACTACCCCTTCCGACGAGATCATTTTGGTCCGAGGTGAGAGAAGCGGCATGATCACCAGGGTCATTACCCTCATGAAGGCGCAGAAGTATCTACGAAAGGGTCATCCGGTAATTTTGGCGCAGATTGTTGAGAAACCCGCGGAGGAGAAGCGAATTGTAGATATACCTGTTGAGCGAGATTTTCCGGAAGTTTTCCCGGAGGATTTGCCTGGACTCCCTCCTATTCGTCAAGTCGAATTCCAAATCGAGTTGACACCCGGTGCAGCACCCATAGCACGAGCCCCGTATCGGCTCGCACCGGCGGAGCTTCAGGAGTTGTCCACTCAGTTGCAAGATTTGTTGGATAAGGGTTTTATCCGACCTAGCTCATCGCCATGGGGAGCCCCTGTCTTATTTGTCCGAAAGAAGGACGGGACTTTCCGCATGTGTATCGACTACCAGGAGTTGAACAAGGTGACGGTCAAGAACCGTTATCCTTTACCCCGAATTGATGATTTGTCTGACCAGCTCCAAGGATCGAGTTACTACTCAAAGATCGATCTGCGATCCGGTTACCATCAGCTAAGAGTGCGCGAATAAGGTATTTCAAAGACGGCTCTCAGAACACGGTATGGTCACTACGAGTTTTCGGTTATGCCTTTTGGACTAACCAACGCACCAGCCGTATTTATGGATCTCATGAATCGAGTATGCAAAGCGTACCTCGACAAGTTTGTGATTGTTTTCATTGATGATATTCTTGTCTACTCAAAGAACGAAGCTGACCATGAAGAACACTTGAGGTTAATTCTGGAGTTATTGAAGAAGGAACAACTGTATGCTAAACTCTCGAAATGTGAATTTTGGCTTCGCGAGGTTCACTTTTTAGGACATGTGATCAACGAGAATGGTATCCATGTCGATCCCGGTAAGGTAGAGGCCATCAAAAACTGGGAAGCATCTAAGACTCCGACTGAGGTGCGGCAATTCCTAGGACTGGCCGGCTACTACCGACGTTTCATCGAGGGATTTTCAAAGATTGCTCAACCCCTCACCGCTTTGACTCACAAAGGCACTAAGTACAATTGGGGTGGCGCAAGAATCCGCTTTACAACTGTTGAAAACCAAACTCTGTAGCGCCTCTATTCTAGCCCTCCCCGAGGGAACGGAAAATTTTGAGGGACACTGTGAAGCATCTATACAAGGTCTCGGTTGTGTGCTGATGCAACTCGAGAAGGTTATAGCTTATGCCTCTTGACAACTACGGGTTCACGAGAAGAACTACACGACCCATGATTTGGAACTTGGAGCTGTGGTGTTCGCCCTTAAGATATGGAGGCATTACTTGTACGGTACCAGGTTTACCATTTACACCGACCACAAGAGTCTCCAACATATCTACGATCAGAAGGAGCTGAACATGCGACAGCGTCGTTGGGTCGAGCTGCTCAAGGATTATGATTGTGCCATCAAGTATCACCCTGGCAAGGCCAATATAGTGGCCGACGCCCTCAGTAGAAAAGAAACAGATAAACCCAGACGAGTGCGAGCGTTGCAACTCACGATTCATGCCAACTTACCTGACCAGATTCGCGAGGCGCAATACGAAGCTTTGAAAGATGATAATCTTCCATCGGAACTCATGCGGGGCATGAACAAGCAACTTGAAACCAGAGCGGACGGGGTCCGATATTTTGAGAACCGGATTTGGGTTCCACGATACGGAGAGTTGAGAACTCTAGTGATGGACGAAGCTCACATGTCCCGGTATTCTATCCACCCTGGCTCAGATAAAATGTATCATGATTTAAAGGCACTTTACTGGTAGCCGAACATGAAAGCCGACATTGCCACCTACGTGAGCAAATGCTTGACTTGCGCCCGAGTCAAAATAGAATACCAGAAACCATCTGGTCTACTGCAACAACCGGAACTCCCAATGTGGAAATGGGAACACATCTCAATGGACTTTATCACGGGTTTACCTAAGACACCGACGGGATGCGATACCATCTGGGTGATCGTTGACCGGTTGAATAAGTCTGCACACTTCTTAGCGATTAAGGAATCGGACAAAATGGAAAGATTGACTCGCGTCTACATGAAGGAAGTAGTGTCGAGACACGGAGTGCCTGTCTCAATCATTTCTGATCGAGATTCTCGTTTCACTTCGCACTTTTGGAAGTCGCTGCAAAGCGCACTAGGCACCCGTCTTGATATGAGCACAGCATACCATCCTCAAACGGATGGGCAAAGTGAGCGAACTATTCAGACCCTGGAGGATATGTTGCGTGCATGCGTGTTGGATTTCGGAAAAAGTTGGGAACCCCACTTACCTTTGGTAGAGTTTTCGTATAATAACAGCTACCACGCAAGTATTAAAGCAGCGCCGTTTGAAGCGCTGTACGGACGGAAGTGTCGATCACCACTCTATTGGGCAGATGTGGGTGACAGCCAAATCACTGGTCCAGAACTGGTACTCGAAACTTCGGAAAAGATTGTTCAAATCCGAAATCGCATGGCAGCAGCACGAGATCGCCAAAAGAGTTACGCCGACAAGCGCCGAAAACCTCTCGAATTTCAAGTGAATGACCAAGTGTTACTTAAAGTCTCACCTTGGAAAGGTGTGGTTCGCTTTGGTAAGCGAAACAAACTCAACCACGATACGTTGGTCCTTACCGGATAACGGAGCGCATTGGTCCGTTGGCGTACCGACTGGACCTACCAACGGAACTCAGTGGCGTACACAATGTATTCCACGTATCCAATTTGAAGAAATGCCTATCTGATGAAACCCAAGTAGTCCCTTTGGAGGAACTGCAACTTGATGAACAGTTACGTTTCATTGAGGAACCAGTCGAGGTTTTGGTTTGGGAAACCAAGACGCTCAAGCACAGCAAAATTCCAATCGTTAAGGTTCGTTGGAACTCGAGACGTGGACCGGAGTTCACGTGGGAACGCGAGGATCAAATGATGAAAAAGTATCCTCACCTTTTTGAAGGGCTGACCAAACACAGAAAACCGCGAAACCCGACAAACCGTCAGAAATCACCGGAGGTATGAATTAATTTTCGGGACGAAATTTCTTTCTACTAGGGGATGATATGACAAACTGAAAATTTTTCTTACTTTTTTCAGACACTCATCACGACTTGACTCAAATTTTCGGGACGAAAATTCTTTAACATGGGAAAGATGTGACAATCGTCAATTCCAGGTTAACTCCGTTAACTCAACTCCGTCAATTCAAACTTAAGATCACTGAATCTATAACGCACACTTCATTACATTTAAACTAGGGTTTAAATGACGCTTAACACTCACTACATGTGTAGTCTTTCGGGATTTGCACCGAAACGCAAACGAGTTGACGCAAACGATTGATGAATAAACGAAAAACTTCAAAACAATAATTATGTGATAATTATGTGTTAGACTTATGTGTTATGTGATAACATAGTATAAAACGTTAACTCAAGATGTAAACTAGTTATTTAAGTTAGGAAAAAACAAAAATTGAAAGTGGAGGGACTTGAGTGTAACTTATTATGTTTATAAATAATAATAATAACCAAACCCTAACCTATTTCTTTCCCCCACAACCCCGATCGGAAACCCCATACCCACCTCCTTGGCTGCCGTCGACTATACACACACATACAACCATCAAATCAAGCCCTTGATTGAAGAATTAGGTGCTAGGAAGGTATAATCGATTATCCTATACATCCTTATTACTTGATTTTGATGTTTAATGGGTTAATTGAAAACCCTAATGAGCCAATTTTGTGTGTGTGTATAGTTAATATGATTGTTGTTGATTGGGTAATGATTTGATAACTAGTATTGATATTGTTACACGTTAATTGTTGTGTCTTTGATTTGAGTTCAAACAAAAACCCTAATCATGTATGTAAGGTGTAATTGATGTGCATGGATGGTGTTTATGGAGTCTAGAGTGTTATATGAATGCATGATAGTTCATAGATTGTTAATATGTTGAGTTTGGATGCAAACAGTTGCTGGACAGAATGTGTTATTGATGTTTAAGTGACTGTAACGAAGTGAAAATTTGAAAATTTGTTGATATTATTGATACTACAGTAAACTAGGTTGAGTCTAGTTTCTAAAGAATATAAACTTGTAATTTTTGGACAAGTAGAAGTTAACTTTTATTATTTTACAAAAACGTTGTCCAAAGCTGAGTTGTTAGACCTGCTGTTAGGTTGTTTTGTAAATGTTATATCTCATGAACTACGAGACCAATTGGGTTGGTTCCACTTCTGGAAGTTGAATCATTGAGTTAGAAACCTAACCCAAGTTGTCTTGCATTTATTGGATTTTTCGTTTAACGGGAATTGCAAATAATATTCTGTTGCGCATGAATTTGACTGTTATGAGTTTGCTTTAATGATTTGATGATTGTGAGAAAACTATGTGGAATAAAAATATAATAAAATATGTTCTGGAAACCTAAGACATATATGCTTCTGTGATGATTTTTGGTAAATTAATTGAGATGCTATGATCGGTGGAATAGTACAATCTTTCAAGTAGAATTTCTGTCTCGGTGAAACTAGCTGCTGAGTTTTGTGAAATTGCATGAAACATGATACTTGCTATATAATTGTTATGTTTTGACCAAATTACCCTTGCGGGGAATAATTGCTAATTGATTGTCATAATTTGACCAAATTGCCCTTATGGGGAATAATGGCTAGTTAATTGTCATGATTTGACCAAAATGCCCTTGCGGGGAGTAATTGCTAGTGATGTGCTTTATGAATACATGACACGTATATGATTGCTTACACATGTAATGTATCACAAATACATTTGTTAAAGTCACACACGATTCACAAACGAAACACGAAACATGTTATGTGCATAGGTATTATGTGCCGGGTCTAGAGACTCGATAATATTCCGACACTTAGAAAAATCTCTTTGTTGTTTTAGAACGCTAGAGAGAGTTTTTCTGTGACGCGCATCTTGGTGATTTAATTTGGGAATTTCTTCGCAAACAGTCAGTTTCACTTTCCCCTTTTAAACTCTTTAAACGCTTTTCTCTTGGGGGAGATAACATACTCCGCAACGCATTTAAGATTTTGTTAATATAGATTATATATCACTTGTGAAGACTTAGTGGCAAACGCGTAAACTAAAGTCCTTCATAACATCGAACCGGTTAATATTTGGATAATAACGAGTCACTGTTGAGTAGTACTACTGGGTTTGACAAACCCCACCCAACGCTAAACTCGACTGGATGTCGAGCGGGTGTAATCTTGGCTAAACACATACCATGGTCTGGATGACCTGGTGGCAAGGCAAATTGATAAACAGTCAGCTTCGGTGTCGAACACTTAGTGATACTTGTTTTATAGGCTAGCTACCTATAGATATATAATTGACATAACACTATCTGGTAACGCAAAACGCTGTAACGCAAAACGCTGTAACGCAAAACGCTGAACGCAAACGCTAAACATTTATTTTTATATAAACTTGTGAACTCACCAACCTTATGTTGACACTTTTAGTATGTTATTCTCAGGTAGCCGAGGAGGGCGCGCGGTTTAGGATCATGCATTGCTTGAAAACGCTTTTGTTATGCAAACTTATTTTTAACAGTTATCATTGGTTTTAAGTCATCTTGCGTGACACAACTTTTGGTTAAAGGTTTTTACGCTTCCGCATTTAATTTCTCGTAAACGTTTTCATGGTTTTGAAACTTTGTTTTATGGTTTGATTATAACTAATGATTCCGATCCTGTTAGTTCACACCCTCTGACGGTAAAACTCTGTTAGTGGATTTTGAGGGTGTGACAATAAATCAAACTAACAACATATTTAATCAAACATACTTGGAGGCATAGTGTGTCCGAGCAGCATTCAAGAAGTTTAATGTTCCCGAACAACCTTCTCATGCAAATTATACTCGAACAACTTTCATAGAGTATAAATTGTGCCCGAAGTGATATCTAGCAGACAATGTACTGGAAAAGTCACATTGTGAAATTACATAAGTATATTGAGGGAACAGAAGTGTACCCGAAATATAGAGTGTGCCCGAAAAACAATTTTACCCGGAGAACACTTGTAATTTCACAGAAAAACTTATTCACACAAATCACAAAGCTTACTTGATGTACTATCCTAAGTTCACAAAGTTTGCTTGGAATCACAATCAGTATATAAAATGCAAAGCTTGCCCGAGACAAAATTTCTTGTTAAAAGCTAGCTATAACACATATTAATCTCAAGACTTCAAGCTTGCTCGGGAAATTAGTACAAAAGTGTACTCTACCCGGAAAGTGTAAACACTTCAAAGCATGCCCGAAAATCATAAACTTAGTATAAAATGACTAAGCATTCCTGGAAAAGTTATAAAGCATCAAACCTTACCCGAAAATTCATACTCAAACATATTCAACTGTTTTGTGCCCGGGAAGGTTATAAAGCATCAAACCTTACTCGAAAATTCATATTCAGCCAATTAAAGGCACAATGCAACACTTTTTGACTTAAACCACTTGTCAAAATATATTTTTCATTAAAGAACATAGTTTAAGAGCAAATGGTGCATTTCGAGATCAAATTTCAGTTGTATTTCACTTCAAAATAGTTTCTTCCATTTTCTGAAAAGATCTCAAGAATGGGATCATATTGACTAAGTAGCTTTCTCAATACTTCATGGTCGGCTTTATTATGACAGTATAGACAGGTTAACAGTAGGTATAAACTTAATATGACTATCATTTATTTGGTGATATGATTAAGGTTCAATTAGAACATAATTCAATAATGGTCAACACTATTCTATGATGCCTCATATCTCTTCTCAAAGCTTATTTGGCTTTCCCCAGATCACCCCAATTTTACTCCAACCTCCTGTATTTGGTCAAAAAGTTGTTTTTGTATGACATAACTTATTGGATCTTTTTGTATTTTTGATTTTCAAGTATATATAGAGGTTGAATGTTGGACTTACTGTTAAATAACAAGCCTTTCATTCAAGATGAGACAGATTTTGTCAACATCTTTGTAGTTCTTAGTTGTAACCCTCTTGTTTGATAAAATATTTAAAAACACATATCAACTTTTGGTTGATTTATTCATTCTTCCCCTTGTTTTTGATATTTTCTCAAATTTTCTGAAGCATGTTCATTGTCATATTTAGAGATGTTTCATTTTTGTTTGACCAAATAACAACAGGCTTGTGTATGACTGGGTAATCACTTTTCTGCCTATCATTTGGAGAGATTTATCTTGAGATATGCAAAGACAACTATGTATCTCCACATATAGATTAGCATATTCATTATGTTTATATCACCTTAGAGTTTACACATCATTAGATAGCAACCATACATGTTAATGACTGTACTAAGTAGTCAATGTACTATCATTTCCCATAATAAGTTCAGTTTAGTATTCAATCACTCCCCAATTTCTCTTCTTTGGCAGGTAAATGTCTATCCTGTTTGATCACAAGTGGTCAACAGGACCAAACATACATGTGAATATATGTCCTTTCAAAGTCAGAGCTATTGACATAGTTTTAAGTAAAGGAATAGCAAAAAATTCATAATTGCCCCAAATGCATTAGTTTTCAGGTCAATGGCTATCCTTTGAATCTTTATAGATTTAAGGACCAAACATGCACAAGTGCATGTCCTTCTAACTGGGCAAATGACATAATTTTCAGCAAAAACAACTACTTGAGATTTTTCTTTAAAAATCCTTCTTTTATGCTTCTTGAAAGCTTGAACTGAATAATCTTATCATATCTCTGCACTATTAAACAACATGCTCATGTTTTGATCAAAATACCGTGTTTATACAAAATTCATTAGAAAATTCATTTTATCATATAATTTTGACATAAACTCATTTTGACACAAACAGTTGTAACATAATCAAATCTTAATCATACACAACATTATCAAAACAAGCAAACAATATCAATTTTCAAGTTTAAGCCTATCCTAACAACATAAAGTGATCAGATAAAGCACATATTCAAGAAATTAAGCAATGATGTCAGATAAGCATACTCTAACAATTAAATCACAACACAAACACTTATACTAACATCACAAATTCACATCAACTGATAATCATGCAAACATATCAATCAGATCAAGCATGTCAAAACTATGCAATCATAATCAGTTAAGGCACATATCATTCAACATATCAAGTAACATAATCAATATCATACTCAAGTAACATAATCATGCATATTCACTGAACATTCATTATGACCTCTAACAAAATAATCAATTAGCACATAGAGGAACACAACTAGGCACACATCCTCAATCAGATCTCATCAGAATTGATCATCCCCAGGGCTTTCAGAAAAAAATTGAACCTGGTTCTATCAAGTGGTTTGGTGAATAGGTCAGCCAAATTGTCACTTGTATCAACTCTTTGCATTTCAATCAAACCTTTTTCACTGCAATCTCTTATGAAGTGATGTCTGATTTCAATGTGTTTAGTCTTAGAATGTTGAACAGGATTCTTAACAGTAAAATATGCAGCAGTATTGTCAATAAGAATAGGGGTGTTCAGAAAATTCAAACCATAGTCCAGCATCTGATTTTGAATACATAGAACTTGTGCACAGTAGGCAGATGCAGCAACATATTCAGCTTCTGCAGTGAAGATTGAGACGGTAGTCTGCTTTTTGCATTTCCAAGACACTAGCCTTTCACCCAAAAATTGACATCCTCCTGAGGTTGACTTTCTGCTCATGTTACAGCCATCATAATCACTGTCTGTATAGGCAATTAGATCAAATGATTGGTTCTTTGGATACCAAATCCCTAAGTCTGGTGTTCCCTTCAAATATCTGAATATTCTTTTAACAGCATTCATGTGGGAGACTTTTGGACTTGATTGGAATCTTGCACAGACACATACAACAAACATGATATATGGTCTTGTTGCAGTCAGATACATCAGAGATCCAATTTTGGCTCTATATTCATGTTCATCCACATGCTCCCCCTTTTCATCTGCAATCATCTTTTTTTTGGTGTCCATTGGAGTTGAAGCAGTTTTGTAATCATGACAGTTGAACTTATTCAAGATGTCCTGCACATATTTAGTTTGGTGAATGAAGATCCCTTCAGTTTTCTGTAAAACTTGCAATCCAAGAAAAAAGTTCATTTCTCCCATAGAGCTCATGCTGTATTTGGACATCATTACCCCTTCAAACTCCGTGCACATTTGTTCATTCGTAGACCCAAAGATGATATTATCCACATACACTTGTAACAGAAGTAAGTCTGATCCCTTTCTTTTGTAGAAGAGTGTCTTGTCAGTGGCTCCTCTTTGAAAACCATTTTCAAGAAGATGGTTTGACAACTCATCATACCAAGCTCTTGGAGCCTGATGCAATCTATAAAGGGCTTTGTTTAGCTTATACACCCGGTTTGGATACATTGGATTCTCAAAACCTGGAGGTTGAGCTACATACACCTCTTCATCAATCTTTCTATTTAGAAATGCAGACATAACATCAAGCTGGAACACATTAATGTTCTTTGAGGCAACATATGCAAGAAAGATCCTGATAGCTTCAAGTCTTGCAACAGGGGCAAAGACTTCCTCAAAGTCTATTCCTTCTTCTTGAAGACATCCCAGTGCCACAAATCTAGCTTTATTCTTAATCACCAAACCCCCTCTCATCCCTTTTGTTTCTAAAAACGCATTTGGTTCCTATTGCATATATGTCTATTGGCCTATCAACCAGATCCCACACATGTAGATCTCTGAACTGTGCCAGTTCCTCCTGCATTGCTTCCACCCAACTATTGTCTTTTAATGCTTGAGCAATGTTCTTTGGCTCTATTTCGGATAGAAAACAGGAGTATAAACAGATGTTTGCAATCTCAGAATGACTTCTTGTAACTCTTTCATGCAAATCTCCAATGATGTTTTCAGAAGGCTGATACTTTTCCACGTAAGGAGTTTGTACAATTATATCTGTAGATAAATTTGTGTCAAGATTTGTTTCATTGGGATCTGGTTCTTCAATGATCAAATCGGTTTCTGCATCATGAAATTCTGGTGCTTCATCATTATGTTGTCCTGAAGTAGATGCACCATTGTTTTCTAAATTCAGTCTCTCAAATAGATCTTGAAATCTTGAAGTAGTTGCAGGTTCTACTTCATTCAGTAGGTTACTTATGTCTCCCTCATTCTGTGCCTCTTGATTGTCTTGATTGTTCACAGTATTATTATGTTCAGGATTGTGATTGTTTTCTTGATTTTGACCAACACTATCACTTGAGAAATTCTTCACAAAAGTATATTTCTTTTCTTTTCTAGCAACCTTTTTCCACAATTCTTCTTAGTCCAATGGTTTCTTCTTTTTCTCTTCAATTTCACTTGTCTTATAGAAAGATTCGTCAAAGTCTTCAGGATAAATCTTGAAGGACTTTATCAACTTTTCATGATCAAACAGCCATACTGCACCATCAACTGTATTGAATTGATTCTCATTAAAGATGATGTCAGATGATTCTATGACACTCAAGTGGTCTTTCACATATACTCTGTAAGCTTTTGAGTGTGTAGAATATCCAACAAAGAAGCAATCTAGAGATTTTGTTTGAAACTTGTTCAAATAATCCCTTGTGTTCAGAAGAAAACATTTGCATCCAAAGGGCTTGAAAAACTTGATATAAGGCTTTCTGTTATTGAATATTTCATATGGTGTTTTGTTATGCCTTTTGTTGACAAGTACCCTGTTCTGAACATAGCAGGCTGTATTAATGGCTTCAGCCCAAAAAGTAACAGGTAAATAAGCATTTGCTAACATGGTTCTTGCAGCTTCAATTAGAGTTCTGTTTCTTCTTTCTGTAACACCATTTTGTTTAGGAGTTCTAGGAGCTGAGAATTGTTGTAGTATTCCCTTCTCTGCACAAAATTCTTGTATAACTCCATTCTTGAACTCAGTATCATTGTCACTTCTCATCATTTAAACCTTCTTATTCAATTTGTTCTCAATAATTGTTACACAACCTTTAATCAACTCTGCAGTTTCATCCTTGGTACTTAGGAAATAAACCCAAATATATCTTGAATATTTATCAATGATCACCAGACAATATCTTTTCTTTCCTATACTTGGCACACTCACAGGACCAAAGAGATCCATGTGAAGTAATTCAAGTACATGATCAATTGAGTTGATGAGCTTTGGCTTATGAGTAGATTTGTGTTGTTTTCCCTTTTAGCATGAACTACAATGATCTTCTAATTTGAACTCTCTTGTAGGTAAGCCTATTACATGCTCACCTTTGACAAGTCTATTCTTGTTCTTCAAGTTCACATGACACAGTTTCCTATGCCACAATTTTGATTCATTTTCAGTGGCTTTGGAGACAAAACATGCACCTCCCCTTGAAACAGCTTTTTTCATGTTCAACTCATACAGATTATCATTTCTTGGTGCCATCATCATAATCATTTCAGGTGGAATTACAAATTCAGGTTTTAGTATGAAACAGTGTAAAAATCAAAACTGACTTTGTATGCCTTATCACACATTTGTGATATACTTAGTAGATTATACTAAAGACCTTCAACATGAAATACATTATCAAATGAAACTTTTCCATTTGTTAAGATTCCTTTCCCAACAATCATTCCACCATTTTCATCACTCCCAAATGCTACATGACCTTCAAACTTTTCTTCATAACTGACAAGAGATCTCTTGTCACAAGTCATGTTCCTAGAAAAACCACTATCCATATACCATATGTCATTCAGAGGAGTGGACTGTTCCTGCACATAAGAAACATTTTGATTAGATAAGTGATGAAGTGCAAGCTATATCACCTTGCAGCTCATCAGATTCAGTTTTAGAGGCAGCTTGAGAAGTGAGTGTTGTTGGTTTAGGATCTTCATGAGTGACTTCTATGTTATCTGAATTGTCTGTTTAATAACCACACTGTCTTGGGGTCTTAACATAGTCTTCTGATGCAGTGTCACACTCTTTCACAACATAGTCTTTCTTTTCAGAGTAGTCTCTCACATCAGGAACTGTCTTAACCTTGGTTTCACCCTTAGGTTTCCAAAGGAATTCTTCAGGTTCAAATCCTTGTTTCATCAGAAACTTTTCATCACCAGTGAGTTCTGTTGGTTCTTTCTTGGAAATCCACCTCTTTTTCTTGTCTTCTCACTGCTTGATGATCCTTGAGAACTATCATATTTGACAGATTGAGTATCCTTTCAGGAATAATTCTCAAGGGTTGAGAGTTCTGTTTAACCATTTTCTCATGCTTTACAAGAGATTTACTCCTTTGAGCATGATTAGCCACAAGTTTCTTGGCTTTCATTGAAGGCTTTCGGCTTTCATCCTTCAGAACTTCCTTTTCACAAGCTTTTCCCTTTCCTAGGTATTTATCATATTTTTGCTTGTACATAACAAAGTCTTGTCCATACTTTGTTTCATCTGGGACATGAAAAGGCTTGAATTTGAGTCTTTCATTACAAGAGTCTGTATGATGACCATACTCATCACACTTCTTGCACCAAACCTTTCCTTTATATTTCTCATGTTATTTTTCTTTCTTGAATCTTTCACTTGGTCTTGGTTCTTTGATTCCAATGGTTTTTTGATTCTTTAGACTATCAAAGTTGATTGAGAAAGGGACAAACTCCTCAATCTTGATGTCTTGTCTTTCAGTCGTGCTCTTTAGAAACACCATTTTTTGCATATTCAATGGTTCTTCATCTTGATTCTCTTTATGTCTTGATTGTCTCTTCTCATATTCTTCTATAGTTTCCACTTCTCCAATATCAAGGACTTCATGATTAGAGAAAATAGGATAAACAGAAATAAAGTTTTCAACATCCACATCTTCCTTTACTCTTTTCTTGTTGTTTTGCTTTATCTTTTCCAAAACTTTTTTGCTTGGAGGCCTTACAGCATTGTAGTTTACCTTCTTCTTCTCACATAAGTCAAAGGACACATGCTCTCTCTTTGTTTTTTCATTCTGTTTCTTCATTCTTGATGTGATAGGTGGATATATTGGAAGTTTGTCAATAGATTTTGGTTTCTTGAATTTTCTTCCTCTTTAAGCAGCTTTGATTTCCTCATCAGTGATTTGATAACTTAAATCACTCAAGTCATCTTGATTCAAATCAATTGAATCAAAGTCATCTTCAGAGACTTGAACTCCAATTGACTTTTCTTCCTTCAAATCTTTCTTTACAACAAACTCTCCTTCTTCACTTACCTCAACATTCTTATACAAATCCGCAAGTTCTTCTTTATCATGAAAAACATCTTTGAATTATTGTAGATATGCATTTCTTTTCTCTTTATCAACTTTTGGCATAAAGTTGTTGTTGAAAGGTGGTGGTGCTGCTTTGTACTTGTCTTCTTCCTTAACTTGGTTTAGTATTCCACAAATATTTCTAGTGGAGACCAAGTTCTTCAAGAATTCATCATCAGCTTGCAGTTTTGTGTTCTGCACCTTCTCTTCTATAATCATTTTCTTCAACCCATCTATTTCAGTTGTGAATCTTTTCTGAGCTCTGTAGCTGTTTACACAACTTCTTCCAAACTTTTCATTATGTCTTCACTCACCAATTCACATGCCTTATATGCATTGATGATACTTTGTTTCTTAAAACACTCACTTTCCAGCTTGCCTACTTTCATTTTGTTGAGTCAAACAATTGACCTAAGGGGAGATTGTTGAGTCAAAGATTTGACCAGAATGAAGTATATGGAAGATTGGAATCTTCTCAACCTCCTCAGAATTCACTAATTATGGATCCGGGCACACCTTAGACATCCGAGCAAGGTTTTACTTAGCCGGGTATGATATTTTGTCTATCGGGCACGGTTTACTTCAAGAAGTCTTCTTTAGTGGATATCTGAGCAGGGTTTGCAAATTAGTGCATTGCCGGGCAAGGTACACTAGTTTATGTAAATCCAGGAAAGGTTCACTTTATCAAGCAAGTCTGTTCTTCAGAGCCAAGTATATTACTCTTCCGAGTAAGGTTTGGTTAACCAAGTCCAAGAAGCCAAGTGATTGCAAGACCGGGCAAGGTATTCATTAATAAGTATGGTCCAAGTATGCTTGATGATCTAAAGGAATATCTCTAAGTAATATCGGGCAAGGTTCAGCTCAAGCAAGGAACAGTACTCCCGAGTATACTTTGCTAATAAGTTATTTTATAGCAAAGAGCTGAAATGGATCATTGAAGAACAAGGTTGCTCGTAAGGATTTTTCGGGCAAAGTTTGACAAAGCCAAGAAGACTGAAGTCTACCCGGTGAGTATTTTATTACTTGGTAAAATACTCTTCAACTAAAGTTTACTCGGAAGCTGATTTCGAGTACACTTCTATGTTACTAAGTCCTGAAGGATGGCGGAGTACACAGCGTACTCGGAAAATGAAGATTTATGAAAAGCCTACCCGGAAGACTTGTTTTACACTTAGTTTATTTTGAATATGTAATTTGAATATGTATGATTGTATTTAGGGTTTCTAGAAGGAATGACAGTTGTCCAACGTTGGCAGGCCTATAAATAGAATGTTTAGGGCACGCCGCCAAGGGGGCACAATAAGGATAGACAGACACATTTATTGAGATAGAATATATCGTGTGACGGCTGTCCTAGGATTCCTAAAACCCTAAATCGACTATCCACTTTGTATGATGAAAATTATATAGATGGAAATCTTTTTAGTGAATCCTGTGTGTGCTTTCTACCTTTGATTATTCATTGCAACCGGCACATTAATATGTGTGAGTTATGACATGATTAAGTAAGATCCAGCTGAAATCGAGGGGCCTGACAAGTGGTATCAAAGCTTGTTACTGCTATTTTGGAAAGATTGTTGCTGATTGAAGATTTGAAGAAGAATGACGTAAGCAAACCACTGTTCGATTGATTTGTGACGTCAGCAGCCCTGTTTTTCATTTTGCTTCCAGATCTACAATCTACCGTTGTTTTCTCTTCCTTATTTCAATTAAAGTTCTAATATTTATATCTAAATCTTGTTCTAATATCATCAGACACATCAGATCTGAGCATTCAGTTTTTAGATCTAATTATTTTGACACTCTGTTTTTACAAAGAAACTGATTTTTGATTTCTCAAAATGTCTGGATATGAGGAACAAGAGGTGTCTACTAACAAGATACCAAGGTTGTATGGACAGGAAAACTTTACCAAGTGGAGAGTACTTTTTGAAGTAGCCGTATGCTACAATGATATTGATATGTGGAACTCCATCAAGAATGGTCCACAAGCTGCTATTGAAGAAGGTGCAAATGCAGCTGCAACTGCTGCAGTAAGAGAAAGAATGAGAAAGGTGGATGACAAAGCCTTAGCTATGATTAAGCTAGGTTTGTCTTGGGAGATTTTGACCAAGGTGGCACATCACACAGCTGCCAAGAAAATGTATGATGCCATCCTTGAAATGTAAGAAGGGAATACTGAACTAAAGAACATAAAGAAGCAAAGATTGAAGCAACAGTTGGAAAGGTTCAAGTATAAGGAAGGAGAGAGGTTGAAATCAATACTAGAACGTTTTCTAAGTATTGTGAATGAGTTGAGGACAACTGATTATGTAATGAATGACTTTGATTTAAATACAGAGTTACTCAACTCAATGCCAAAAGAATGGTATACTGCTTGCAAGTTCATCCTTTAGAAGCATAATTTCAATGAATTGAAATTGGATGATATAGTATGCTTTCTTCAGGCTGCAGAACTTGAAATGATAGAGAATGAGATGATTAAGGAAGATAGACCATGCTTCAATGTTTTAAATGCATTGATTGTACCCATGGGAAATCTGTCTACCAAGAATCAACAGCAAATTCCCATTATTGAAGAACCAGCTGAACATAATGTTGTTACTCCAAAATCTTTCATTGGAGGTAGCACAAGTAATCAAGGAAATCAGCAGAGGTTCAATGTGCAACTGATTGATGATACTGAAACTGCCTCAATGGCAAGTGGGAATGTGCATCACTCTAGTGGTGTAAATGGTCAAAACAATGAAACAAATGCATTGTTGTCTATGTTTACTGAGTCATATAATGCATTTGTTGCAAAGAACCTAATTCACACAAGTGTGGTACAAGATGATTTAGAGCAAATTGATGCATATGACTTGGATGACATGGATTTGAAGTGGCAAGCTGCCATGTTGGGTTTGAGAAGTAAAAGGCTGTATAACAGAACTGGTAGGGCTCTAGTTTCTGGTCCTAATGACAGGATTGGATTTGACAAGTCAAAAGCAATCTGCTACAATTGTCAGCAACCTGGTCATATTTCAAGAGAATGCAATCAACCAAGAAACTTTCAAATGAATCAATTCCAGAATCAACAACCAGGAGGTCAGCAGCAATATCAACAAAATCAACCAAGAGGTCAGCAGTATTACCAACAAAATCAGCTAAGATTCAACAACAACAAAAATCAAATAAACAACTTCAACAACAGCTTCAATCACCATGTTCCAAACAACAACTACAATCCCAACTTTAACAACTTTCAGCCTCAAATGAATAATCTGAATCAAAGTATGCATCAGAATCAAGGTTTTCAAATGAAAAACAATCAAAACCTTCAAGCTGCTCAAAATGTTCCAAACAACACTGTTCCAGCCAACCAAAATCAACCAAGAAATCAAGGAAATGTGGCAGTGACTACACAACATGAAGGAAATTTTGATTGGAGTAATCATGAAGAAGACATTGCAGATGATATCAAGAGGGCAAATGTGGCATTCATGGCTATAATTGAGAAAGAAAAAGGATCATCATCTCAGGTACACACTGCTCCTACTGTTGATTTAAATGAACTTATCATTGAATTGAGAACAAAAGTAGGCAAGCTGGAAAGTGAGTGTTTTAGAAAACAAAGTATCATCAATGGGTATGAGGCAAGTGAGATGATCAGTGAAGAAAAGATTAAAAGCCTTGAAGATGATTGCATGATCAATTACAGAACTCAAACCAGATACATCACTGAGATTGATGGATTAAAGAAGATGTTGGTTGAAGCAAAGGTGCAAAACACAAGACTGAAGGTTAAAACTGAATTTTTGAAGAATTTGGTCTCAACAGGCAACATATGTGGTATACTGAACCAGGTGAAGGACCAAGACAAATACAAAGCAGTTCCACCTCCATTCAACAACAACTTCATGCCAAAAGTTGACAAAGAGAAAAGAGATGCATACATGCAACAATTCAGAGATGTCTTTCAAGACAAGGAAGAATTTGTTGATTTGTACAAAAAGGTAGAAGTGAATGAAGAAGGAGAGTTTGTGATTAAGGAAGAAGTAAAAGAGGATAAGTCAATTGGAGTTCAAGTCCCTGAGGATGACTTTGATTCAGTTGAATTGGATCAAGATGACTTGAGTAATTTGAGTGATCAAATTACTGAAGAGGAAATCAAAGCTGCTGAAAGAGGAAGAAAATATAAGAAACCGGAATCTGTTGATAAACTTCCAAAGTATCCACCAGTCCCACCAAGATTGAAGAAATAGAATGATAAAATGAAGAGAGAACATGTTTCTTTTGACATTTGTGAAAGGAGGAAGATAAACTACAATGCAGTCAGACCACCAAGCAAGGCTGTATTGGGTAGGATAAAGCAGAACAACAAAAAGAAGATGGTGACTGAAAAAGTTGATACAAAAAATTTTATCCCAATTTATCCAATAGTTTCTAGTCATGAGGTGTTGGATTTTGGAGAAGTGGAAACTATGAAAGAGTATGAGAAAAGACAGTCAAGGGTTAGAGAAAGCAGTGATGAAGAACCTATGATTATTGAAAAAGTTTTCTTTGTCAAAAGCAAACTTGAAAGACAAGACATTAAAATTGAGGAGTCTAGTCACCTAAGCCAAGTGAAATATTGAAGAAACCAAAAGAACATGAAATATTCAAAGGAAAGGTTTGGTGCAAGAAATGTGATGAATATGGTCACCACACAGACTCATGTAATGAAAGATTGGAATCCCAACCTTTCCATGTACCAGATGGAACAAAGTATGGCCAAGACTTTGTCCTGTACAAACAGAAGTATGATGTATATCTAGGAAAAGGAAAGGTGTGTGGAAATGAAACCATGAACAGAGAAGAAAAGAAATCTGCAAAGGAGACAAGGATTGAGAAGAAAGCTGAAGTAACAACAAAGAAACAAATGACTAAATCAGTAAGAAGAAGTGAGTCTTCTAAGAAAAATGAGAAATTGGTGAAGAAGAATTATCAGCATGTGGAAATCAGACAAGACAGTCATTCAGTCAAATCTGATGGTTCTCAAGGATCATCAAACAGTGAGATAACAAGAAGAAAAGATGCACACTCTAGAAAGAAACCAACAGAACTCACTGGTGATGAGAAGTTTCTACTAAAGCATGGATATGAACCACATGGTTTCCTTTGGAAATCTAAGACTAAGAGTAAGGTTGAGCAATTTGTTGATGTGAGAGACTACTCTGAGAAGAAGGACTATGTGATAAAGGAGTATGCCAGTGACTCAGCTGAATACCAGTGTCCAACCTCACTTGTTAAAACTCCAAGAGAGTGTGGTTATGAAACTGATAATTCAGACAACTTAGAATTGACTCATGAAGATCCTGAACCAACAACACTCACTTCCCAAGCTGTGTCTGAAACTGAATCTGATAAGCTGCAAGTTGATAACGCTTGCACTTCATCACTCAACTAATCAAACTTTCTTTGTATGTGCAGGAACAGTCCACTTCTCTAAATGACATATGGTATATGGATAGTGGTTGTTCTAGGCACATAACTTGTGACAAGTGATCTCTTGTCAGTTATGAAGAAAAGTATGAAGGTCCAGTAGCTTTTGGGAGTGATGAGAATGGTGGAAAGATTGTTGGAAAAGGAATCTTAACAAATGGGAAAGTCTCATTTGATAATGTATTTCATGTTGAAGGTCTTCAGTACAATCTGCTGAGTATATCACAGATGTGTGATAAGGGTTACAAAGTCAGTTTTGATGATTCACACTGTTTCATTTTAAAACCTGAGTTTGTAATTCCACCTGAAATGATTATGATGATGGCACCAAGAAATGGTAACTTGTATGAATTGAATATGAAAGAAGCTATTTCAAGAAGAGGTGGATGTTTTGTTTCCAAAGCCACTGAAAATGAGTCAAAATTGTGGCATAGAAAACTATGTCATGTGAACTTGAAGAACATGAATAGACTTGTCAAAGGTGAGCATGTCATAGGCTTACCTACAAGAGAATTCAAGTTGGAAGATCATTGTGATTCATGTCAAAAGGGAAAACAACACAAATCTACTCATAAGCCAAAGCTCATCAACTCAATTGATCAAGTACTTGAATTACTTCACATGGATCTCTTTGGTCCTGTGAGTGTACCAAGTATTGGGAAGAAAAGATATTGTCTGGTGATCATTGATGACTATTCAAGATACACTTGGGTTTATTTCCTAAGTACCAAGGATGAGACTGCAGAGTTGATTAAAGATTGTGTAACAATGATTGAGAACAAGTTGAATAAGACAGTCAAGATGATGAGAAGTGACAATGGCACTGAGTTTAAGAATGGAGTTATGCAAGAATTTTGTGAAGCAAAAGGAATATAACAACAATTTTCAGCTCCTAGAACTCCTGAGCAAAATGATGTAGCAGAAAGAAGAAATAGAACACTTATTAAAGCTGCAAGAACCATGTTAGCAGATGCTAATCTGCCTGTCACTTTTTGGGCTGAAGCCATAAATACAGCCTGCTATGTTCAGAACAGGGTACTTGTGAACAAAAGGCATAACAAAACTCCTTATGAAATATTTAACAACAGAAAGCCTTACATCAGGTTTTTCAAGCCCTTTGGATGCAAATGTTTTCTTTTGAATACAAGGGACTATTTGAACAAGTTTCAAACAAAATCCCTGGATTGCTTCTTTGTTGGATATTCTACACACTCAAAAGCCTACAGAGTTTATGTGAAAGATCACTTGAGTGTTATAGAATCATCTGACATCATCTTTAATGAGAATCAATTCAATACAGTTGATGGTGCAGCATGGCTGTTTGATCATGAGAAGTTAATAAGGTCTTTCAAGATTTATCCTGAAGACTTTGATGACTCATTCTACAAGACCAGTGTAATTGAAGAAAAGAAAAAGAAAACATTGGACTTAGAAGAATTATGGAAGAAGGTTGCTAGAAAAGAGAAAGAATATTCTTTTGTGAAGAATTCCTCATGGAACACTGATGAAATTGATCATGCTGAGCACAATCAAGACAATCCAAATGTACAGAATGATACAATTCAGCTTGAGGATGACACAAGCAACCATGCAAGTGAAAATGAAACTGCATCCACTGCAAGATTTCAAGATCTATTTTTAAGACTAAACTTAGAAAACAATGGTGCTTCTACTTCAGGACAAAATAATGATGAAGCACTAGAATTTCATGATGCAGAAGCTGATTTGATAATTGAAGATCCAGGACTCAATGAAACAAATCTTGACACAAACATGTCTACAGATATGATTGTACAAACTCCTTATGTGGAAAAGAATCATCCTTCTGAAAACATCATTGTTGATTTGCATGAAAGTGTTACAAGAAGTCATTCCGAAATTGCAAACATCTGTCTTTACTCTTGTTTTCTGTCCCAAATAGAACCAAAGAACATAGCACAAGCATTAAAAGACAATAGTTGGGTGGAAGTAATGAAAGAGGAATTGGCACATTTAGAGACCTGCATGTGTCGGACCCTGTTGATAAGCCATTTGACAGATATGAAATTGGAACCAAATGGGTTTTTAGAAACAAAAGGGATGAAAAGGGTTTGGTGATTAAGATTAAAGCTAGACTTGTAGCACTGAGATGTCTTCAAGAAGAAGAATAGACTTTGAGGAAGTCTTTGCACCTGTTGCAAGACTTGAAGCTATCAGGATTTTTCTTGCATATGCTGCCTCAAAGAACATTACAGTGTTCCAGCTTGATGTTAAGTCTGCATTTCTAAATGGAAAGATTGATGAAGAGGTGTATGTTGCTCAACCTCCAGGTTTTGAGGATCCAATGTATCCAAACAGGGTGTATAAGTTAAACAAAGCCCTTTATGGATTGCATCAGGCTCCTAGAGCATAGTTTGATGAGCTGTCAAATCATCTTCTTGAAAATGGTTTCAAAAGAGCAGCCATTGACAAGACACTCTTCTACAAAAGAAAGGGATCAGACTTGCTTCTGTTACAAGTGTATGTGGATGACATCATCTTTGGTTCTACAAATGAACAAATGTGTATGGAGTTTGAAGGGGTAATGAAGTCCAAATACAGCATGAGCTCTATGGGAGAAATGAACTTCTTTCTAGGACTGCAAGTTCAACAAAAGGCTGAGGGGATTTTCATTCATCAAAAAAAATATGTGCAGGACATCTTGAACAAGTTCAACTGTCAAGAGTACAAGACTGCTTCAACTCCAATGGACACCAAAGAAAAGATGATTGCAGATGAAAAGGGGGAGCCTATAGATGAACATGAATATAGATCCAAAATTGGATCTCTGATGTATCTGACTGCAACAAGACCAGATATCATGTTTGTTGTATGTGTGTGTGCAAGATTCCAATCAAGTCCAAAAGTCTCCCACATGAATGTTGTTAAAAGAATATTCAGATATTTGAAAGGAAGACCAGACCTAGGAATTTGGTATCCAAAGAATCAATCTTTTGACCTGATTGCATATAAAGACAGTGATTATGATGGCTGTAACATGAGCAGAAAGTCAACCTCAGGAGGATGTCAATTTTTGGGTGGAAGGCTAGTGTCATGGCAATGCAAAAAACAGACTACAGTCTCAATCTCTACTGCAGAAGCTGAATATGTTGCTGCATCTGCCTGCTGTGCACAAGTTCTATGGATTCAAAATCAAATGCTGGACTATGGTTTGAATTTCTTGAACACCCCTATTCTTATTGACAATACAGCTGCATATTTTACTGTTACGCACATTGAAATCAGACATCATTTCATCAGAGACTGCAGTGAAAAAGTTTTGATTGAAATGCAAATAGTTGCTACAAGTGACAATTTGGCTGACCTTTTCACCAAACCACTTGAAAGAACCAGTTTAAACTTTCTTCTGAAAGCCCTGGGAATGATCAACTCTAAAGAAATCTGATTAAGGATTTGTGCCTGGTTGTGTGTCTCTCTGTGATAACTGATTATTTTGTTAAAGATTACACTTATTGAATGTTTAGTGAATATGCTTGATTATGTTACTTAAGTATGATATTTGAATATGCTACTGAATATCTTAACTGTTATGTGCTTTAACTGTGTATGTATGCAAAATTTGACATGTTTGATCTGATTGATAGGTTTGCATGATTATCAGTTGATGTGCATTTGTGATGTTAGAATAAGTGTCTGTGTTATGATTTACTTGTGAGAGTAAACTTATTTGACATCACTGCTTTAATGCTTGACTATGTGTTTTATCTGATCATCTGATGTTGTTAGGATATGCTTACACATGAATGTTGTTAAATGTTTGCTTGTCCTGATAATATTGGGTGTCATTCAGATTTAATTATGTACTGCAACTGTTTATGTCAAAATGTGTTTTATGTCCAAATTAAGTGATTTAATGAAATTTCAAATGAATTTTGCGTAAATTCTTTATTTTGATCAAAACATGAGCATGTTGTTAATGGTGCAGAGATATAATAAGATTATTTAGTTCAAGCTTTAAAAGAAGCTTAAAAGAAGGATTTTTTTTAAGAAAAGTCTCAAGTAGTTGTTTTTGCTGAAAACTATGCCATTTGCCTAGTTGGAAGGACATGCACCCGTGTATGTTTGGTCCTTAAATCTCTACAGATTCAAAGGATAGCCATTGACCTGAAAACTGAATGCATTTGGGGCAATAATAACTTGTTTCTTATTCCTTTACTTAAAACTATGTCAATAGCTCTAACTTTGAAAGAACATATATACACATGTATGTTTGGTCCTGTTGACCACTTTTTGGCAAACAGGATAGCCATTAACCTGACAATGAAGAGATATTGGGGTGATTGAATATTAAACTGTGTTTAATGGGAAATGATCGTACATTGACTACTTAGTAGATCATATGGAATTAATAGGCTAAAAAGACCTTAGTATAGTCATTAACATGTATGGTTGCTTTCCCATGATGATGTAAAATCTAAGGTGATATATACATAATGAATATGCTAATCTTTATGTGGAGATACATAGTTGTCTTTGCATGTATCAAGATAATTCTCTCCAAATGATAGGCAGAAAAGTGATTACCCAGTCATACACGAGCCTGTTGTTATTTGGTCAACCAAAAAATGAAACATCTTTAAATATGAAAAAGAACATGTTTTAAGAAAATTTGAGAAAATATCAAAAACAAGGGGAAGAATGAATAAATTAACCAAAAGTTGATAAGTGTTTTAAATATTTTATCAAACAAAAGGGTTACAACAAGAACTACAAAGATGTTGACAAAATCTGTCTCATCTTGAATGAAAGGCATGTTACTAACTGTAAGTCCAACGTTCAACCTCTATAGGTGTTTGAATATAAAAAATACAAAAATACAATAAGTTCTGTCATACAAAAACAAGTTTTTGACCAAATACAGGAGGTTGGAGTCAAATTTGGGTGATCTGGGAAAAGCCAAATAAGCTTTGAGAAGAGATATGAGGCATCATAGCACAGCGTTGACCATTAATGCATTAAGCTTTAAATGAACCTTAATCATATCACCAAAGAAATGAAATTCATGCTAAGTTTATACCTGCTGTTAACATATCTATGTTGTCATAATAATGCTGAGAATGAAGTATTGAGAAAGCTACTTAGTCAATATGATCCCATTCTTGAGATCTTTTCAGAAAATGGAAGAAATGTTTTGAAGAGAAATATAACTGAAATTTGATCTCTAAATGCACCATTTGCTCTTAAACTATGATCTGAAATGAAAAATATATTTTTGACAAAGTGGTTTAAGTCAAAAAGTGTTGCATTTTGCCTTAAATTGGCTGAATATGTAAGTTCTGGTAAGGTTTGATGTTTTATAACCTTTCCGGGCACAAAACAGTTGAATATGTTTGAATATGATATTTCGGGTAAGGTTTGATGATTTATGACCTTTCCGGGTAAGCTTAGTCATTTTTGACTAACTTTATGATTTTCAGGCATGCTTTGAAGTGTTTACACTTTTCGGGTAGAGTACACTGTTGTACTCATTTCCCGAGCAAGCTTGAAGTCTTGAGATGATTATGTGTTGTTATAGCTAGCTTTTAACAAGAAATTCTTGTTTCGGGAAAGCTATGCATGTTATATGCTGATTGTGATTCCAAGCAAACTTTATGAACTTAGTCAAGTACATCAAGTAAGCTTTGTGATTTGTGTGAATATGTTGTTAGGAAAGGTTTGTTAATCTTTCCGGGCATGCTTAGATATTACTATTTAAGTTTGTCATTTTTAGGGTATGGTTTGGCATGTTGAAATTCCTCGGGTAAGGGCATACCTGATGATTGAATGTGTTTATCCTAGCAAGCTTAGTGCTAACATGGGATTTTCGGGCAAGCTCATTGAAATTTTAGACTATAGCACACTTAAATGTTTATGTGTTTTAATTTCATTCCGAGCATGCTCTGTGATATGTGTGTTTATCATTTCTTTGAAATTACAAGTGTTTTCGGGCAAACCTTGTTTTCCGGGCACACTTTATATTTCGGGTACACTTTTGTTCCCTCAATATACTTGGTAATTTCAAAACTTAACTTTCCGAGTACATTGTCTGCTAGAAATCCATTTCCGGGCACACTTTGTACCATATGAAGGTTATTCGGGTATACTTTGCATTAGAAAGGTGTTCGGGCACACTATTCTCTTGACTGGTTGCTCGGGCACACTATGTTTTCTAGTATGCTTGATTGAATATGTTATTTAGTATGATAAAATTGATTATGATTCTTATTAGGGTTTATGCTAGATAAGTTTTAATTTGAAATTGAGAAATCTATATGGGTGTCTTGATTGATTCCTAGTAAGGATGTTTATACTTGATTACTTTCCTTGTGATTAATTTCTCAAGAAATCTAGTATTTCGGGTTATAAATTTGTCAAAGAACAGGTTCTTGATGATTTTTCTCTCTTTTCTTTCTTCTTCATTTTTATACCTTGAAATTAGCTAAAAGTACTAAACTTTATAACTAATTTCACTTTGAATATGTTTGTTTATGTGATTCAGATATGGCAGACGATGAACCCAAGTATATCTTCGAACCAAAACATAATATGTGTGCACTTCTACAAGTCACACCTGACAATGAGCCGATGGCTAGGATGATAACTTGGATGGCTTAGTCCAATGTCAGTTTCGCATTCACTGAAAGCCTGTAATTTACAGAAATCACTCCTTGGATTTCTGGTGATCTGCAAAACTGGTTGAGGACATAAATGGTAAAAGAATCGAGGCAACCGTGGCTAGACAAGAGATACATATTACAGAGAGAATGATAAGAAGATGTCTCCGGTTGAATGATGGTGATCACAACTCAATAAACTTCAGCACACCCCACCTGATGAAAATATTTGAAGAGACAATGGGTTATCAAGGAAATGTTCATGATGGACAGTTTCAGAAGGGCATGTTTCCTATGGTGTACAGATTTCTTATTCACCATGTTATACACGGATTTGCTCCAAGAAACGGATCATGGACCTTGATGAGTCACGACTTGGCAAATGCCACAGTTGGGATTATATATGATATGCCCTTCAATTTCTCTAAGATGATATTTGAAGGATTAGTAGGAAATCTGAAGAAGCCTGAAAGAAAAAGATTTTTACAATATCCAAGATTCATACAGATAATTTTCAATAGTGAGCTTCAAGATCTACCCACTGTTGAAACTACACACCAACTGCAAGACCCTGGCACATATAAAAGAATCAAAAATCCAGGTGTCTCATATACATACAACTCAAATGTTCCATTTGAGATATTGCCATGGTTATTGGACAATGAGTTGCAAGTGATGCCAGTACCTGAGTTAAGCTCAGAGGAGGAAGGAAGAGAGGATGATGATAGTGATGATGATGGAAATTCTCATGATGGAGATGGTAATGGAGATGAAGGAGAAGACGAAGTGAATATTGAAGTTTTTGCACTTATTCAGAGGGGAGCAACTTGAGCACATTGAACAACCAATTATTCCATCACCACCACAAACTCCACCACACCAGATCACTCACACACAACCACAAATCCTAACCTTAAGCCAACCAGAAACGTCTACACATACATCCCCACCACCACAAACACCACCATCCATATTTCAATCCCACACTTCAAACCAAGAACAACCTGATTATGAACATTTCACCACATCACCTCCTACAACACCACAAACTAATAGTGACCTTCTGACCTTATTAAAAAAAATGCTGAACTGAGAAGAAGGAATGAGGAAGTAACTGAGGAAAATGTTATGTTATTGAAGAGACTAGTAGAAGCAAATTTGAGAATTCAAACCCTAGAGCAGGAGGTTGAGAAGACCTCAGCTGCCCCAAAACAGGGGGAGAATATATCTATGCCAGCGGTCTCAGGTGGAAATAAAGAAGAAAATGTAACAGTTGCAGAGACTGCTGATGCTTTAAATTTGATTGTGAATGTGTATGATGATGGAGAGGAAAGCAGTGATGAAAGGAGGATTGATGATGATGAGTATGAAGGAGATATGTCTGAGGGTGCAAAACAAGACTATGATTTCATTGATGAAAGAAGAGATGAAGAGACTGTTGAGAAAGTGAATGAAATTGAAAAGATAAATGTTGAAGAGCAGGTTGAGACAGAGGAAAGGATTGAAGAGATAAATACAGAAGAAAATGTGGCTATCACTGATATGGCCACTGATACTCCTACTGACATAGCTACTGATGTCTTGACTGACATACTTACAGAAGTAGACACTAAAGTGATGAATGATGAAGATACTGCTACTGAGGAGCTAATACTCACTGAACCAGAAAATGAACAAGCAGAATGCTCCAAGAATGTAGAATGTGATGATGAGATGGATGAACTTGAAAAAGAAATTGATAATTTCCCTCAAGAAAGTAAAGAAGAGTTAAAAAAAACGATGGACAAAGGAAAAGCAAAAGTTACAGAAGAAGAGCCTGTTAAGGCATATCCTGAAAAGGATGTATTATTTAGAGATGATGCTATTGCTGCTGATGCTGCCTTAAGGGAACAAAAAAGAATTATCAGAGAATCAATGGAAAGGGAGAAAATAGCCCAATCCTTAACTCCTGAATAAATGGAAGAGCAGGAGATCTTGATCAAACAAGCCAATCTTGCAAAAGAAATGATTGATGATGTGCCTGATCAGGAGATGATTGAAGAATTGATTAATATGAATAGAGTTGAGGAAGTTGACAACTCTTTGGCTTAGTGGTTAGCATGTTTCAACCACAGAGCCAACCTGAATCTGGATCTGAAGAAAGGCCTCAAAAGGAACCTGAAAGGGAACCTGAGAGACCAACTGGTGAATCTGTTGATGAGATGATGGCTAATATCACCAAGATCAGGATGGAAAGAGAGAAAAGATTTGAACAGGTGTATACAAGAAAGAGAAAGTATGATGAACAGAAGAAGGATGATGAGAGGAAAAAAAATAGAGGAAAATGGGATGAAAAGAATAAATACTATGTTGAGACTCCTGATAATGAAGGTGATAATGAAACTAGCCCAATCAGGGCAATTCCTTTGCAGACACTACGACCAGGACAAAAGATCCCAGGTGTCCCTGATGTGCCAACCAGAAATGAACCAGATCATCCACCTTCTGATGAACCAAAAATTGATGCCATGAATGATTTAACTGAAGAAGAGGATGAATCTGAGGATTCTGATGATAATGATGATGATCCTGAGAATGATCAGGCAATGAATGTGAAAGCTGCTAATGTTGTGTCACCTCAAGTCACAATGACTAAGGAACATAGGGCAAACATTGAGCTGAATGTGTTGGAAGCTAAAAGGAAAAATCCATTGGTGATAAAGTTAAGAAGATTTGGTATAAGCTTTGAAACTCTGGCTGCTATGAATGATGATGAATTGAAGCAGAGATTAGAAGAAGAAAATAATACTCTCAAGAAGCTTATGCAAACAAAAGAATAGAGATGCCCAGAAATATAGAGATTATCTCAGAAGGCACAACTATTTTGAAAAGGATTTGTCTCACTTTACTTTTGATAAACTCCAAGATCTCTATAACAGTGAAAAAGAAAAGGTGATTGAAAAATTTGTGAAAGAAAATGAGAAACTGGAAAAGATGGAGGAGTTGAAGAAAAAGTTTGGAGGCATGTGTGGTTATTTACTGCAGAGAGGTATGAAGCCTGAGATTGTTGAACATTTATCCAGAGAATCAGTGTTGGACCAATACAACAAACTGAAAAGAAAAGAAAAATTGAAAAGGGTCCAAACTGAGAGCTCTACCAAACAGGCTAAACCAATTGATGAACCTCAAGCAAAGAAGAGAAGAATCCAAACTTTGAGGGAGAAACAAAAGAAACATGTTGAAAAGGAAAAACCAGATGAAGTACCTACTGTTGAAACACCCATCCCAGAGGAACCTAAGCCTGAACCTGAGGATGAACCATTTCTCCCTTGGGAAAATGAAGAAATGATAAACATTCTAAGAAACATAATGATAAATCAAAGAGGAATGACTGAAGCAGACTTCAATGTCTTGGAAAAGGAGGATTTGAAATACCTCTTTTATATTAAAAAGGATGAATGGGAGAAAGCCTTAAGGGAAGGAGAGAACCTAAGATATTATGCTGATGGTAGGTTTGTACCTGCTGGATTGGCAAGAACTCCTGGCATGGATAAAATGTTAAAAGAACTTAAAGCAACAGGACATAATGTTGTTGAACTTGCCAATCTACCAACAGAGATGGTTGAGGCTATATACATTAATGTCTTTAACTTGAGGCCTGCAAAACCAAAGAAGTCCATTCCCTTCAGACCTCCTATTTCAAGAAGATTTCCACAAGGAGGAAGAGGTCAAGGAGGAAGAGGTGAGTCAAGCAGTTCTGCACAACAAAGAACAACAAGACCAAAGTCTGATGTGGATCTTCCTAGGGAACTGTACTTTGACTCAGTTACTGAATCTTTAAAAGTGATTATGGAAAGCAGATTGCTGAGAGAGATTGTGGTTAGGAGTGATTTTCGTGACTACAATGAAGAACAGTTGGATAGAATGGTCACTCTCAGATTGTATGATTACAGAAACAGAAGCAGATTGGCAGGTAGGCAGATGAATGATCTGTCAAAATACTTGTATGAAGAAGCTGGAAAAGGATTCAAATTCTTAAAAGAAAAGAGGAGCTGGAGGTTGATTCAGTCTCACAAGTCAAAAAGGACTGCAAAGCTGAAAAGAATGGACATAGCTGAAAGAGACTTTCAGATGACCTTCAGAGATGAGAATCCATTGTCCAACTTGAATACATTTATAAGTCTGGGAAGAAGAATGAGACGCCCCAATTACACAGTACAGAAAAATGGGATTATAGCTGACATTGAATTCAAAGAGAATAATAATCATTTTGTACTGAGAAATTCGGATGGAAAAATACTGGGGATTATTAAAAAGGATGAAGACTTGACCTACCTGCACAATGAAGATCTAATGGATATAAGGACTTGGCTATACCAGAAAGTCACACTCATTACCAAGCCCTTAATATCTTCAAAATGAAAGCTGCTTCAGAGATAATCAATTGAAGACAAGCCATTCATAATGCAAGAAAGAGACAAGATCAATAGAATAGGCTTTGTTTTGTAATGTCTTCGGACAACTTTCTGATTATGTAATTTGCTTATGTTATTTGAATATGTAATTTTGATTTTTGATTTGATGTGTATTTTTGCTAAGTGTAAGTAACCAAAGAAATGTTTTGGGTCAGCTGAGGTGTTCCAATCTAGGGGGAGATTGTTGAGTCAAACAATTGACCTAAGGGGGAGATTGTTGAGTCAAAGATTTAACCAGAATGAAGTATATGGAAGATTGGAATCTTCTCAACCTCCTCAGAATTCACTAAGTATGGATCCGGGCACACCATAGACATCCGAGCAAGGTTTTACTTAGCCGGGTATGATATTTTGTCTATCGGGCAAGGTTTACTTCAAGAAGTCTTCTTTAGTGGATATCCGAGTAGGGTTTGCAAATTAGTGCATTGCCGGGCAAGGTACACTAGTTTATGTAAATCCGGGCAAGGTTCACTTTATCAAGCAAGTCTGTTCTTCAGAGCCAAGTATGTTACTCTTCCGAGTAAGGTTTTGTTAACCAAGTCCAAGAAGCCAAGTGATTGGCAGACCGGGCAAGGTATTCATTAATAAGTATGGTCCAAGTATGCTTGATGATCTAAAGGAATATCTCTAAGTAATATCGGGCAAGGTTCAGCTCAAGCAAGGAACAGTACTCCCGAGTACACTTTGCTAATAAGTTATTTTATAGCGAAGAGCTGAAATGGACCATTGAAGAACAAGGTTGCTCGTATGGATTTGACGGGCAAAGTTTGACAAAGCCAAGAAGACTGAAGTCTACCCGGTGAGTATTTTACTTGGTAAAATACTCTTCAAGTAAAGTTTACCCGGAAACTGATTTCGAGTACACTTCTATGTTACCAAGTCCTAAAGGATGGCAGAGTACACAGCGTACTCGGAAAATGAAGATTTATGAAAAGCCTACCCGGAAGACTTGTTTTACACTTAGTTTATTTTGAATATGTATGATTGTATTTAGGGTTTCTAGAAGGAATGACAGCTGTCCTAGGTTGGCAGGCCTATAAATAGAATGTTTAGGGCACGCCGCCAAGGGGCACAATAAGGATAGACAGACACATTTATTGAGATAGAATATATCGTGTGACGGCTGTCCTAGGATTCCTAAAACCCTAAATCGACTATCCACTTTGTAGGATGAAAATTATATAGATGGAAATCTTTTGAGTGAATCTTGTGTGTGCTTTCTACCTTTGATTATTCATTGCAACCGTATGTTTGTTATTGATTCCGCCTTTAACAAACGAATATCTTTCTAAATATAGCAACCTGTCATTAACTCTCTTATCGGCACATTAATCTGTGTGAGTTATGACATGATTAAGTAAGATCCAGCTGAAATCGAGGGGCCTGACACATTTTCAAATCATTGATAACTTCAGTTAAATCAATAGTAGGAGCAGAATGTACCTGAGATGATGATCCAGATTCTTTCTCAATTATGGCCATGAATGCCACATTTTCTTTCTTGATATCATCTGCAATGTCTTCTTCATGATTGCTCCAATCAAAGTTACCTTCATGTTGTGTTGTTACAGCAACATTTTCTTGATTTATGATCTGGTTTTGGTTGGCTGGAACAGTGTTGTTTGGAACATTTTGAAGGTTTTGGTTGTTTCTCTGAAAACCTTGATTCTGAGGCACTCCTTGATCTTGATTGTTCATTTGAGTCTGGACGTTGTTGAAGTTGGGATTATTGTTGTTGTTGGGATTGTTGTTAAAGTTGTTGTTGAAGTTGTTGGTGTTGGGTCTCTACTGATATTGAGGCTGCTGTTGATATTGAGGCTGGTGATTTCTTGGTTGATTCTGAAATTGGTTCACTTGGAAGTTTCTTGGCAAATTGCATTCTCTTGCAAAATGTCCAGGCTGTTGACAGTTATAGCAAATAACTTTTGACTTATCAAAACCAATTCTTTCATTAGGCCCTGATAGGAATGACCTGCCAATCCTGTTGTAAAGCCTTTTGCTTCTAAGAGCCAACTTGGTTGCTTGCCACTTCAAATCCATGTCCTCCAAGTCATCAACATCTATCTGCTCAAGATCATCTTGTACTACACTAGTGTGAATTAAATTCTTTGCAACAAATGCAATATATGACTCAGTAAACATTGAAAGCAGGGCCTGTGCTTCACTGCCTTGTCCATTTCCACCACTAGTATGAGGCACATTCCCACTTGCCATTGTGGCAGAATCAGAGTCATCAATCAATTGCACATCGAATCTTTGCTGGTTTCCTGGATTACTTGTGCTACCACCAACAAGAGATTTTTGAGTGTCAGTACTATGCTCAACTGGTTATTCAATAATAGGAATTTGTTGTTGATTCTTCGTAGTCAAATTTCCCATAGGTGCAATCAAAGCATTTAAATCATTGAAGCAAGGTCTTTTTTCCCTAATCATCTCATTATCTATCATCTCAATCTCTGCAGCTTGAAGGAAGCACACTACATCATCCAATTTTAGATCATTGAAGTTGTGCTTTGTAAGGATGAACTTGCAGGCAGTATACCATTTCTTTGGCATAGAGTTGAGCAGCTTGGTATTAAGGTCAAAGTCAGTCATGACATAGTCTGTGGTTCTGAGATCATTCACTATTGCTAAGAACCTTTCCAGAATAGATTTCAACATTTCTCCTTCTTTATACTTAAATATTTCTAGCTGCTGCTTCAATCTTTGCTTCTTGATGTTTTTGAGCTCAACATTTCCCTCAAACATTTCAAGTATTGCATCATATATTTCCTTAGCATTGGGATGATGAGCAACCTTGGTAAGTATCTCCCAAGACAGACCTAGCTTTAACATAGCTAAAGCTTTGTCATCTACTTTTCTCATCCTTTCTCTTAAAGCAGCAGTTGCAACTATGTTTGCACGTTCTTCTTCAGTGCCTTGTGGACCATTCTTGATGGAGTTCCACATATCAAGATCATTATAGCAAACAGCTGCTTCAAACAAGACCTTCCATTTTGTGAAATTTTCATGTCCATACAATCTAGGAATCTTGTTAGTAGATACTTCCTGTTCCTCGTAACCATATATTTTTGAGAAATCCAAAATAGTTTCTTTGTAAAAACAGAGTTAAAAAATAATCAGATCTGAAAACCGGTTGTTCAGATCTGAGTTGTTTGATGCGATTAGAACAAGATTTATATGTAAAAATTAAAACTTTAAGTAGAATAAGGAAGAGAAAAGACCAAATGATTGTGGATCTGGAAGAAAAATGAAGAACAGAGCTTCTGATGTCACGTTTCAATGGAACATTGGTCTGCTTACGTCATCTTTCTTCAAATCTTCAATCAGCAACAATCTTTCCAAAATTGCAACAACAAGCTCTGATACCACTTGTCAAGTCCCCGATTTAGGCTGGATCTTACTCAAATCATGTCATAACTCACACAAATAGATGTGCAGACCAGAGAGTTAATGACGGGTTGCTATATTTAGAAATATCACCATTTGTTAGAATCGGAATCCATAACAAACATACGGTTGCTTAATCAATATTCAAAGGTAACCAACACACTCAAGATTCACTCAAAAGATTTCCATTTATATAACATTCATCATACAAAAGGATAATCGATTTATGGTTTCTTTAAGAAATATTCTTTCTTATCCAAAAAGTGTAAAGGCTCGAATCCGTTGCTCGTCCTTAGGTGGCGTGCCCTAAATTATTTTATTTATAGGCCTTCCATCCTACGACAGCTGTTATTCCTTCTAGAAACTCGAATCATAAATACATATTCAAATTACATAATCAGAAATATTCTAAGTATAAAACAAGTCTTCCGGGTAGGCTTTGTGACGATATCCATTTGTTGAGTAGGCTCTTCCATCCTTCAGGACTTGGTAACATAGAAGTGTGCTCGGGATCAGTTTCTGGGTAGACTTTACTTGAAGAGTATTTTACCAAGTAAAATACTCACCGGGTAGACTTCAATCTTCTTGACTTTGTCAGACTTTGCCCGACAAACCCTTACGAGTAACCTTGTTCTTCAATGTTCCCTTCAACTGCTTTGTTACAAAAGTAACTTATTAGCAAAGTGTGCTCGGTAGCACTGTTCCTTGCTTGAGTGGAATACTTCAGATATATCAATCTTCATCAAGCTTTCCTGGACCAATCATTATTATCAATACCTTGCTCGGTCTTCCAATTACTTGGTTTCTTGAGCTTGGTTAGCCAAGAGGTTACTCGGAGATATACCTTACTCGGCTATGAAGAACTAACTTGCTAGACAAAGTGATCCTTGCCCGGGAATATACTAACTAGTAAACCTTACTCGGTGATGCACTAATTAGTTAACCCTGCTCGGATAATCACTTAAGAAGAATTCTAAAAGATAACCTTGCCCGATAGACAAAATATCGTACTCGGCTAACTAAAAGCTTGCTCGGAGGTCTAAGGTGTGCCCGGATCCATACTTAGCGAATTCTGAGGAGGTTGAGAAGATTCCAATCTTCCATATACTTCATTTTGGTCAAATCATTGACTCAACATAACCGTTCCATGCCATATTTCAAAATGTGTCTTGTCCAGTTTCTTGGTTGGTGCCATATTTAGAATATGGGCTGCTGAGAGAAATGCGAAACCCCAAAATGATAGAGGCAATGTGCTTCTATTCATCATAGAACGAATTATATCCAATAGAGTTTGATTCCTCCTTTCGGACACACCATTATATTGTGCTGTTCCGAGTGGGGTGAGTTGTGAGATAATTCCACAACTCCTAAGATGATCTTGAAAAACATCACTAAGGTATCCACCTCCTCTATCCGAATAAAGTACTTTGATGGTTTTATTGAGTTTGAACATTTCAAAGGCTTCATCTTTGTGTCTTAAGAAGTACACAGACCCATAACGACCATAATCATCGATAAAGGTAATGAAGTATCTTTCACCATTCCCTGTCATCTCCTTAAGAGGAACACATACGTCTGAATGTATGGTACCTAATAAGTTTTTTTCCCTTTCATTTGTTCCACTAAAGGGTTCCTTGGTCATCTTTCCTTGTAAACAAGATTCACACTTATAAAATGAATCTTCATTTGATTCCCAAAGACCACCCTTTTGAAGTGTATGTATGCGATCTTTTTTTATGTGACCAAGGCGACACTCCAAAGATAAGTCTTACTCAAATCCATTTTGGGTTTCTTGGTCCTTGATTGCTACAACTTGTTATCAAAGGATGTGTTATCATGTACTAATTCATAAATGCCATCAGACGGAATTTCTTTAAAATAAAATACATTATTGATGAAAGCAGTAATAACATTGTCCACAAATTTGAAATCATAACCATATTGTCTTAAATGAGAAACGTAGATAATGTTCCTAGTCAAACTAGGAGCATACAAAATATTGTTCAAAACAACATCCAAACCATTTGGAAACTTCAAAACATAGTCTCCTTGTGCTTCGACATAAACCTTTGCTCTGTTGCCCATAAAGAGACTTGTATCTCCTTTCTTGAAATGCTTATTTCCTTTGGAATCTTGCAACAAATTGCATATATGAGTTCCACATCCGGTATCCAATACCCATGTTGTCACACCCCGACCAAAGGCGACGGAACATGCATGGGCTTAACGTATTGATTGGACAGTAGCTTAAAAGACACTAATTAAAGCGACAATAAACATTTAATTTCATTAATATTAAACACGTACACAAATTCAATAATTATAACAATTACATCATATTTTTGTATGCTGAATAATATCCTAAGGTCAAACAATTGTCTTCAATCTTGAATAATATCAACTACTTGTACCTGTAACATGTATGAAAATTGAGTTTGTCAACACGAATGTTTGTGTGAATACATAAGTTTTAGTTGAGTTATATATAGTGATAAAAACGACAATTCATATGTAAATGATGAGTATTACAATTCTTATGAAAATGCAAACAACTAAATAGATGTCGACCCATTGCTATTGATACGAAATCAAAGTACTCAGGTAAGAGTATGATCATACTAGATGAGGATAGATGAGGATGAGATACCAATAACCAAAATAAAATAAACAATTAAGCACATAGAGCAGGCAATAATCACACATAAACAAAAATTGAATTGTGTTATGAATAGATAAGTAAATAAAAATGAGTAATTTGAATAGGGTATAATGCCACCCTCAAAATTTAAAAGACGAAAAAGGGGGATATGTAAACTCACCTTTGAGATTAAAGCCAAACTTGAAATGACAACCGAAAGCACGTTAAATAAAATGAACGATCGAACCTCACGAACTATAAATAAACAAAATATAATAATTAAAGAGTAACTAATGGGATTAGAAAGTTTAAAGAATATTAAATTTAATGTATAAATAATAAGATAAAAACAAGGAAAAATTAAAAAAGGAAGATGAAATACAAAATCCGTTTTTGGACAACAAACGGTTCTGTTTTTATTAAGGTATTTCAAATATCAAACAATTTATTATAAATCAAGACTTTCCAGTCTACTAAATTAGAATGTTTGAACAACTTTCATTTAGAAAAGTAAATTCGTAACATAAGTAGGTCAAAACAGCCACGTAAATAAGGGGGTACGAATCTGTGCACTGTTTTTAAAATATTTATTGTGAATTCATAGGAAAGATTTAAAATGCCTAAAAATAGTTTTTTGAACTGTATTTCATTGAAGTATATCATAGAATTTTGTGTTGCACTTTTTCAGTTTGTTAAAAACAAGATATGCCTCTTTCTTTGACAGCTATATCTAATGTCAAAACTGAAATATTGCTAAAAGCAATATTCTAACGATTTCGAAAAGGATTTTGATGAAATAAAATTATGGACTTTTTTGGATATGATTATATAACATTTATTAGCATATATCATCAAAAATCCTTGGGTCCTTTGAACAAAAAAAATAATGATTCAAAACAGGAAAACAAAAAAGTAAAAACGTTTCAAGTGTGACCTTCGTATAATCGAAGATCTCCGTGTGTTCTTGGTCTCATCAACCCTATACACCACGGTGTATGGATTATGTGGATTCCTAGAAATGATTGTGTTATGGTCATATGACCATTTGATTAACTAGTATGAACAAGAATTAAAATAAGTAGAAATAAGAATAATTAAAACCCTACCTTTGAAATGGAAAAAAAATAATCTCTTGAACTTGTCAAAGAGTCGTGCAAGAATGAAAGGGGTGGGAGTGGGTTCTTATTTATACTAAAATAAGGAGGTTATTGTTTAGAATGTTTTAATGATAGGAGAGTGATTTAGGGGATGAGGTTTGACCAAAATTTGAATAGTGTAGGAAGATATTTCTCATCTTTTAAAAATAAATAACTTTAGGTAAAACTAAATGTGACATAACTAGATAAAAATGATGTACTTTGGTTATGCATCAATAATGTTAATATGTGATATTTGAATAAAGAAAATAATCATGAGTGTTATAATTTTTATTTATATACATATTAGTAATCATTAATATTATTAAATAACTTTATGACAGAAAAACTATTACGTATGAAATATGTAACATATGGGTATTAACTGAATCACATCGTAAATTTTAAACGAGTCTGGTTTTCGCGTCAGAAAATTGACGAATGTTACAGTATTCACAACTTTTTGAAAATTTCGTCTCGAAATTATAGAAAAACCATAACATAAAAAAAAAGTAAGAGTCTAAGAAAGATTTTTTTTAAAATATAACGCAGACCTTCGAATGACCGGAATTACGCTACAAATGGAAAATTATGATAAGGACACTTATATATAGGATGTACCGGCGGCGTATCCACCATGCCCTTATCACATCGATATTTGTACCATTACCCAAAATCACCCTAGGTTCCGAGTTATGACACAGAACCGTATTCACCATGAGTTCTATGCGAGGATTTCGATAATTATGCGTGCACTCATAATTATTTAGGTCGTCGCATGATGCACATGGTTCGTCCCGTTGTGCGGTTTGAAAACAAAGGTAAAAGAAAACTAAAAGTTGGTCAAGAGCAAAAGCAATAAACTAAAAATTGAATGAAAATTGATGAACATAATTAACTAGTAAAATAATTAAAAAAATAACGAAATTTTTGAAGTTAACCATCAAGAGTAATAACAACAAAATGAAATAAACAGATAGAGGAAAATTTTGAAATTATATAAGTAACTTACACATACGATGTAAAGAAAGTACCTGAAATGACGAGAAAATTCACGTGATAATAAATAGGTTCACACAAAAAAACAAATCACATGACTTATGAGTATAAAAATCGATAAGGTTCGAAACCAATATTATAAAGTCGATGAGATGAGGTAAGGGTACCATGAGGATGAGGTGAGTTTGGAGGGTTTGGGTAGCCATGTATTAAAATATCGAAATAATATTTGTACATGTGACTCCTATTAGATAACTATGTACAACACATGTTCATAGTCCTAATTTCCAACACGTTTGTAGGAAATCGGTCATTGGAAGTTTGTGATACAAATACTGTACTATTAGATAACTATGCACATCACCGTGCACATAGTCCCGGTAATTAACCGGTCATAGACCACTTAAACCATGATAATAAATTGTGTAATAATAAATATTTCACTAAACGACAAAAGAGGAATAAACGAGTGATTGAAAACCATTATAAATAACCATAATTCTCATTCATAACAAATCTGGAGATTTAATGAAGTCAATACATTAGATTAAAATGAAAATAACTAAATAAAAGAAACGTCTTTTGCATAGCATGTCTTCGTAAAGGGTTAGGCTTAGACTTGAGAATCGTTGATGTAACACACTTGTCCTTGAGTGGCTAGGTTAACTTGAGGTTGGTTGATTGGGATTTGGTTGACTTGAATTGGTTGAATGGGTTGGGCTTGAATTGCTTGGATGGGTTGAGCTTGGAATGGTTGAAGTTGATTTACTTGAGCTTGGTAAGCTTGATATTGAGTGGTTTGAATTGGGTAGGATTGAATTTGGTTCATGTGTGCGAGTCTTGGGCATGCATTGCGAAAATGGCTAGGGTCTCCAAAATTGTAACAACCTCTAATAGTCGAGGGTGCTTGAATAAACGATTGAGCATAAGGTAAGGGTTGGGTAAGAGGTGAGGTAAATGGTTGCATCAAAAGTTGGTTGCGTTCACGACATGTGGTAAAGAGGTGACCAAATCGATTGCAATGGGTGCATTGTCGACACTTGAGATTAGGCGAATGGTGAAAGTTACACATATCACATAATGGGTGGGGTCATGTGTAGGGTTTCTTGGTGGGTTGGGCTTGTGATTGGGCCAATACATAGTTTTGGGAATTGGACTTTCTTTTATTGTTGCGGTAATGAGGAGTGTTGTTGTGCTTGAAGGATTCGGGCTTAGAAGACTCGGGTTTGGGAGATTCGGGCTTGGGTTTTTTGGTGGGCTCGGATACAGACTTATCATTAGGCTTCTTGGAATTTTTCCGCGTCAAGGTCCCGGCCTTAACGTGGTTTTCGGTGAGGGTACCAGCTAAGGTGATGGCATCATGGAGGGTTTGAGGGTCACGACTTAGGACGGAATCTTGGATTTGCATAGGCAAACCCGAGATGTACTTGTCGATTGAACGTTCAAGGGGAGTGACCATGTGAGGGATGAGAAGACTCAGTTCATGAAAACGATCGTTGTAGTTGGCGTCATTTCCACTTTCTTGTTTCAAATCCAAAACTCCTCTTCCAACTTCCGAAGCTCATGTTTCGGGCAATACTTCTTGAGCATGAGTTTCTTGAGGTCATACCATGGCAAGGCCATGGCAACCTCAGCGCCAAGCGTGCACTTCTCACCGTTCCACCAATTGAGGGCATTCTTCTTGAGCATGCTCGAGGCGTAAGTGGTTTTCTTGTCCTCAGGACATTCACAATGGAGTAATATGCTCTCCATTTCTTCGAACCATTGAAGGAGAATGGTAGCGCCGTCGATACCGAAGTATTCAGGCGGGTTGGCACTCTTGAATTGTTTTAGTGGGTAAGCAATTGGGTTCGGAGTTGTGGATGATGAAGAAGCATTCACAGTTTGGAGTTGAGAGATGATTGTTGGGAGGGCTTCCACGATTCCCTTAGCGATGTGGGATGCCATGCTATGGCTCGAGTTGCCGGTGCGATGGTTACGGTTGATAAGGCGGGAAGAAGACATGCTACAATGAAGACACGTGAAAAGTTTATTATGTTTTGGAAAAAGAAAAAAAAATTTATAACTATGTGAAATTTCGAGTTTTATGAAAATTCATGAGAGTAATTTTTTTTGTTTTAATAACCTTATCTTAGAATAAAAAATAAAATTTTAATAACCTTAACTTAGAGTATTGATGAAATTGATTATTTGAGAAAATATTCATTCTTAACAAAATAAAAATAAATAAATTTTTTTTGGCAAAAATCTCATCATTGATTTAAGAGTGTGATCGTCACATGACCACGTTTGATACAATGAGGGTAGCATATTCGAGTACGTTTGGTGTGATATGCTTTGGCCTAATAAGTTCCACACCCTTACCGAATACTCCAGGAAGGCAACCAGGTCTCGCGATTGATTGAGATTTATGCGCATTGCACTTCCTTAGGCTCGCAAGCCTTGGTGTCAAGGGTTCGGTAAACAAGTCCGTCCCTCTTACAGTTACTACATATCCGTCCCACGAATCATCCTCAACGAGAGGGGAGTAAAAAGGCGGGATTTCTTAAGGAATTTCCCATTTTAAAAAAAAAAATCGTCCTAAAGTTTTGAAAACAATTTTTGAGAGTGAGGCATAGCCTCGGATTAAGTGTGTGCTTTTGTGTACAAGAATAATATTAAATCATTTAATAATATTTAAGCTACTGCAATCAATAATATAATTATGGGTGCAAACACGTAAAGGCATATCACGTATAGGGACCCTAAGCATGCTACTAGGCCGTTATATCTAACCACCTATCTTATAGCCTTCGGCTCTGATACCAATATGTCAAACCCCGACCAAAGGCGACGGAACATGCCAGGGCTTAACGTATTGATTGGACAGTAGCTCAAAAGACAATAATAAAAGCGACAATAAACATTTAATTTCATTAATATTAAACACGTACACAAATTCAATAATTATAACAGTTACATCATATTTTTGTATGTTGAATAATATCCTAAGGTCAAACAATTGTCTTCAATCTTGAATAATATCAACTACTTGTACCTGTAACATGTATGAAAATTGAGTTTGTCAACACGAATGTTGGTGAGAATACATAAGTTTTAGTTGAGTTATATATAGTGATAAAAACGACAATTCATATGTAAATGATGAGTATTACAATTCTTATGAAAATGCAAACAACTAAATAGATGTCGACCCATTGCTATTGATACAAAATCAAAGTACTCAGGTAAGAGTATGATCATACTAGATGCGGATAGATGAGGATGAGATACCAACCACCAAACATAAACTAAACAATTAAGCACATAGAGCATGCAATAATCACACATAAACATATATTGAATTGTGTTATGAATAGATAAGTAAATACAAATGATTAATTTAAATAGGGTATACATGCCACCCCCAAAATTTAAAAGACGAAAAAGGGGGATATGTAAACTCACCTTTGAGATTAAAGCCAAACTTGAAATAACTGTTGGGATTTTTCAAGATTATCAAGGTCCAAAATAACCAATTATTAAGGAAAACGCAGCGGAAGATATTAGTTTAAAATCTTGTTAACCATTACACATAAACCGATTTATGTTAAACCCAATCCAGGATCCATATACGATTATCTAGCTATCAAGAACACAACCATAGGGTGTTTAATATATATACCTTCAAATCCGAGAATGAAAGGGATGAATGAGATTTAACGGCTAGAATCCAAGGAAAGGACTCCTCAAGCTTGTATACCCGACAAGCTAATCAACAAACACCCAAGATGCTAGGGTCTTACACTTGATCCAAAAACAACCCTTGTTCTTGTTCTTCTTCTTATTCTCGGCTGGATTGGAGAGAAAAGAAGAGAGAGAGAGCAGTGTGTGGGTTAGAGAAAGTGTAGTGTACAAGCTAAGTGATTCTTTACACATCCTTACATATCATTTGCATGTTATGGAAACAAACATAAGGGAGGAGAGAGGGGTGAGGGGAGCCGACCCATGTGGGTGAGGTTTTTCACCCAAAACCAATTTCCAAATTGTTTATTTTCATTGTACATTTTATTATTTATCCAAATAAATAATATGTCTCTTTATCATAAATTATCCATATAATTTAGTTAACACACTAATGCAAATATTTAGAGATCCCAATTTCCAAATATATAAGTGTTGATAATCATTACTTAGATCATATCTAATAATAATTATCGTGGCATTTGTCTAGCTTGTTATTGGGTGTGACCCGACTTGGATCAATACGTACTAGCCACATCAACTCTAATATGTGTCTTGGGCAGATCGATTCCAACAATCTCCTACTTGCACAAGATACATAGAAGATTGATGCAAATAGCAAATACCGCCTAAAAACGGTTACTATCCCTAATACGCATGACGAAGTGCCATTCAATAACATCATCCCTTTCAAGTCCCATACTTGAAAATGATTTAGGTAAAACAATCATTTATCCTTTTGCCACAAATGTCATGTTAAATCCAGAGACATAGAGTGATCATTCTCTGTTGATTTAAGTTATCAGGCCTTAGACATTTAACTCTCAACGAATAAGAGGGACAAATCCCCTATTGACTACATACGTCTCTCACTATCATCTTGTACTATACTTGAGCTTAGCCTTATGTACTGACATATTTCAGAGCAGCGAAGAACTAAGTCAAAGTATAATAGTCGATGAATATCCAGACCCAATATGTATCTCTGATCGGAGGATACTATGATGTTCGCCCTTACTCAAATTTATTTATGATCACAAATCACAAGGATTCCATGCAGTAAAGTTGAGGGCGGGTCAATCCAATATTTATCCCTTAAATATCTATGAACCCTGGCAGCAAACCCTTTGCTATATTCATACCTTACGAATATCTACCAATCCAAGTTCATAATAGTCTTACTTTCATATTTGTTCCCACAACTATGATCGACTACGGACGTTTAGAATAATTCAAATTATTCACGGATTTAAACATACTAAAATGAAACGTAACTCAAGAAAATGACCATAACCAAAACCATATGATTGAGTTAAAATAAAATTGTTCCAATATCCAAATACAAAATTTTGATCAAATCCAATCACTAGAATATCGAAGTCCTAAGGCGCAAGTATGATCCTCATGCTTCGGCCTTTCAAGGAGTTTCGTGAGTGGGTCTGCAATGTTTTGATCAATGTCAACTTTGCGAATACATATCTTTCCTTTTTCAACTTCATCCCTTATGTAGTTGAATCTCCGCTCAATGTGCCTAGTCTTTTGATGTGCACGAGGCTCTTTGATTTGAGCAATCGCACCCTCGTTGTCACAAAAGATTTCTAGAGGGTCCTGAACGGTACGGACCCCTAGATCGGCAATGAACTTTCTAATCCATGCAGCTTCTTGAGCTTCCAGGGAAGCGGCGATGTATTCAGATTCAGTGGTGGACAAGATGACCACGTCTTGTTTTGCGCTCTTCCAGGAGACAACACCACCATTGAGAACGAAAACATATCCCGATTGGGATCGAGAATCATCTCGATCATTTTGGAAGCCACATCAGTGTAACCCTTTACAACGAGTTCTTCCTCACCAGAGCCATATATAAGAAACATATCCTTAGTCCGCCTAAGGTATTTCAATATGCTCTTAACAGCCATCCGATGGCTAGTTCCCGGATATTGTTGGTATCTACTTGTCATGCTCAAAGCGCATGACACATCCGGTCTAGTGCAAATCATGGCATACATGATGGATCCTATAGTAGACGCATATGGGATTCCACTCATTTTGTCTTGCTCATCCTTTGAGCTTGGACATTGAGAAGCACTCAACATTGTTCCTCTTTGAATAGGTACCAAACCTTTCTTAGAGTTTTCCATCTTGAACCTTTTCAAGATTTTGTCAATGTATGCACTTTGATTCAAACCTATCAACCGCCTTGATCTATCCCTATAGATCCTTATTCCCAGAATATAGGCGGCTTCACCAAGATCCTTTATGGAAAACCAACTTCCAAGCCAGGCTTTTACACCTTCCAAGGATGGAATATCATTTCCAAATAACAATATGTCATCGACATATAATACCAGAAAGGTATGATGCTCCCACTATTTTTCTTATACACACAAGCTTCATTAGCGTTTTTGATGAATCCAAAATTTCTTAACTTCATCATCAAAACGGTGATTCCAACTCCTAGATGCTTGTTTCAATTCACAGATTGATTTCTTTAACTTGCATGCTTTATTAGGTTGTTGGGGATCGACAAAACCTTCAGGCTGAACAATAGAGACATCTTCCTCAAGATGACCATTTAGAAAAGCAATTTTGACGTCCATTTGCCATATCTCATAGTCATAAAATGCGGCTATGGCAAACAATATCCTTATAGACTTTAGCATCGCCACAAGCGAGAAAGTTTCATCATAATCAAACCCTTGAGTTTGAGTGAAACCCTTTGCTACAAGTCTAGCTTTATAAGTATCTAAGTTTCTATGCATATCAATTTTCTTCTTGAAAAACCACTTACTTCCAACCAGTTTGGAATTTAGAGGTGGTGCAACCAAGTCCCAAACTTGGTTATCATGCATGGATTGCATCTCAACATTCATGGCTTCCAGCCATTTGTCACAATCAGACTGTGACAATGCATCTCGGTATGTGGTTGGTTCATCCGTATCTACCACATAGCATCCGTACATGAAAAATCCATATCTCTCAGGTGGGGTGCTAATTCTACCAGATTTGTGAATGTTTTGTGTGTTTTGATCAACCATTTGATCATCATCAACAACCTCTTGTTGATTGCTAGTGTCAACCAAACGTGTATCGGCTTGTGGTTCTCGATCCTCCTCGAGTTCCACATTTCTGTCAGTTCCTTCCATAAGGAACCTTCTTTCCAAGAACTTTGCCTTCTGAGCTATAAACACTTTATGCTCGTTTAGATTGTAGAAATAATATCCCATCGAATTTGTGGGATATCCTACAAATATAGACTTAGTGGATCGGCATTCGAGTTTGTCAGGGGTGTAGATCTTAACATAAGCCTCACAACCCCATACCTTTAAATATGATAATGATGGAGCCTTTCCATGCCATATTTCAAAAGGTGTCCTATCCACTTTCTTGGTTGGTGCCATATTTAAAATACGGGTTGCAGAGATCACAGCGAAACCCCAAAATGATAGAGGTAATGAGCTTCTAGCCATCATGGATCGAACCATATCCAATAAAGTTCGATTCTTCCTCTCAGACACACCATTATGTTGTGAGAAAATCCCACAACTCCTAATATGTTCTAGAAATGCATCATTGAGGTATTCACCTCCTCTATCGGAACGTAGTACTTTGATTGTCTTGTTGAGTTGATTTTGTACCTCGTTTTGGAAGACTTTGAACATTTCAAAGGCCTCATTTTTGTGTCTTAACAAGAACACATACCCATAGCGACTATAATCGTCGGTAAAGGTAATGAAGTATCTTTCACCATTTGTTGTCATTGTCCTAAAAGGTCCACATACATCCGAATGTCTGATACCTAATAAGTCTTTCGCCCTTTCATTTGTTCCATTAAAGGGCACTTTGTTCATTTTTCCCAATAAACAAGATTCACATTCATCAAATGAATCAACATTTGATTTCAAAAGACCATTCATTCGAAGTGTATGAATACGATTCTTGTTTATGTGACCAAGACGACAATGCCAAAGAAAAGTATTACTCAAATCCATTTTGAGTCTTTTGGTGTTAGCTTGGTATAACGAGTTATCAATGTATGAGTCATCATGAATTAATTCATAAATGCCATTAAACGACATCGCTTTAAAGTAAAAGACATTATCCATGAAAACATAAATACCATTATCAACGAACTTAAAAATCATAACCAGATTGTCTTAATACAGAAACAGAGATAATATTCCTAGTCAAACTAGGGTAATATGGAATGTTTTTCAAAAAAAATTCCAAACCATTTGGAAGCTTTAAAACATAATCTCCTCGGGCTTGGACGTCAACCTTTGCTCCATTGCCCATGAAGAGACTTATATCTCCTTTCTTCACATCATTTCTTCTCTTGAACCCCATAATGAATTGCAGATATGAGTTCCACATCCGGTATCCAATACCCATGTGTTAGAAGAAATAATATTAAGATCAATGTGGATCATGAAAGTTATACCTGAGGTTTGCCCTGCATCCCTCTTAGCTTTCAACTCCTTGAGATATGTCGGACAATTTCTCATCCAGTGACCAATCTCACCACAACCAAAGCACGGATCCTCAGCGCTAACCTTTAGCTTCTTTGGTTTTGGCTCCGCCTTTTCCTTTCCCTTGAACCCCTTCTTGACTTGCCCCTTACCCATAGCAACCTTTGCTTTGGGTTCAGGGTGATGCCTCTTCTTTGAGCCACCCTCATTGATCGCAAGAATGGGTAAAACCTTTTTACCAATGCCGGCTTCGGCTGTCTTAAGCATTGCGTGAAGCTCACTAATGCTTTTGTCCCATCCGTTCATGTTGTAGTTCATGATGAATGTCTCAAACCTTTTAGTTAGGCCGTTCAGGATCAAATTCGTGGCTAACTCTTTTGAGACGGGACAGTTAAGCCGTTCAAGCCGATCAATGTGGCTTTTCATCTTAAGCACATAAGATGATACAGATTGGGTTTCTTCCATATGACATGCATGAAGCGCTCAAACCGTTTTGAAACGCTCAACCCTAGCTTGAGTAAGGAACATTTCCTTAAGCTGGGTAATCATGTCATACACCCCATGATTCTCAAAATCCTTTTGGATCTCGGGAATCATTGTTCCCAACATGAGGCAAGAAACTTGCACCGAATCCTCGGTGTATTTGAGCCAATCCGCATAGGCATCCAAGTTGTTGACATCGGGTTCATCGGGAATAGGGTCGTCTAAAATGAAAGACTTCTTTTCTTGCTTGAGAACAATTCTCAAGTTTCGATACCAGTCAATGAAGTTATTATAGTTTAGACGATTCTTATCCATAATGGATCTCAGTGATAAGTTATGCACAGGTGGGATAATTGTGTTTTGTGCGTTGTTTGCGGCCATCTATAAAAGAGTTTAACAAAGTTCAATTTAGTATTTTCGATATCAATAATATTTTAATCTTTAATACCCTTTAATGTCTCCAAGACAATTATTGATTAAAATCTAGAACCCAACATTTCATTCAAATAGTAGTTAGGTGACCTTTATCCTACTATTCGAATTAACAAGATAGTCAACGTTTGACGATTGCAACCCTTTGCAATTTCTAGTTTTATGGGATCGGTTAAACATCATATGTTTAGTTGGTATATTTAATCCCATCAACACATTTGAATGCCATGTTAAGGTGACCCTATAGTCATGGTTTTCAAATCAAGTCGTCCTACTTACACACACGTGTGAGTTTACACATACAAGTGGTTAGGTGACCCTAAAGCCAAAAGGTATTTGTAAAACCACCTTACGATCACAAATTTTCTTAAATGTGGTTAGGTGACCCTATCCCACTATCAAGTCTACAAGTGACTTAAGTGTCATGTAAAAGGATGGTGTTTAACTTGTTTTCTAAAGGGATTTTAGTTTTCCAAAATTCTAGATTGGAAAACTATTTAATGTACCTTCCATTTGCATGCATTGAAATGTATGGTACCTTTGAAAACCAATTTTCAAATTCCTTTTAATAAAACCCATTTTATCATGAAATCATTAATAGTTACTAAAACCAATTTTATCACTTAATAATTTCAAAGGAATCACTTTTATGCTAGTTGTCGATTTTAATTGTTAACATCCATACATGATAAAACAATAAAACTAAAACAACCAAACAAGCATAAAATACAAAAACATGTTCATAACCATAGCCACCTAGACAGACAACACTTGTTGACCGAAACAAGTGGGTCAAAAGGTCTCTCCTAAGGGACGATCATGACACAAGGTAGAAGATGGTGAACTCCCACTTGAATCCGCATCGAAATGCTTCAAGCGTTCACTTCTTGTTGTGATCCATCTTCTTTAATTGGGCTTTATCCAAGAATGTGGTAGTTGTATCTTCTTTTACAAAATATATCCTAATACATTTTGTCTAGTAAAAGGAAGTACAACTATTCTCATTATTATTAAAATCATTTGAAAGAATAAATAGATTACAACCCGAATAAAGAATATTACATCCAAATGCACAAACTGTTGGAATTTCGTATGCCCGAGACACGTATTTAGATTAATGTGGCTAACTGTGCTTGATCCAAGTCGGGTCATACCCAATAACGAGCTAGATAGACATCGGATTGTATTTGTTTAAGATATGATCTTTAAACAAATACCGAACACAAAGTTTAGGAAATCGGTTTTTCTGAAAAATTGCACTTGAAAGATTAAAATAAATAATTTGGATTATTTATTTATTTATTTAATTATTTAATTGGTTAAATAATTAAGAAAAAGATTATAAAATAGTTTTATAATAGTGTAGGCTAGTTTTATATATATGTGATATATATAAATGAATGAATAAAAAAAAAAAAAAAAAAAAAAAAAAGGAAGGGATGGGTGGCCGGTTTGGGTGGGACCCACCACCACCCCAACAAGCCAATGTGATCAAGGTCTCTTGGTTATTTTTTTGGTTAAAAACCCCACTAGCCTACACATGCAATGGATCACTTTTTCTTTCAAATTTAAAAGTGCAAAAACCTCCTACTCTCCCTCTCATTTTCTTCTCGGCCGAAACAAGCAAGGGAGGAGGGCTTGGGTGCTCGGTTTTCTAGTGTTCTTGTCCTAACACTCATCCGTGTTGCTCGTGGGTATCACCTCTTGAGGCATCCTACTCTTGGAGGCTAGTCCATCTTCCTCTTCATATCATCCTACTCTTTTGAGGTAAAAGAGTTATTGTTATTATTAATTTTGTAAGCCTTTAGTTCTTGTAGATTGATCCTATTTCGGGTTTTAGCCTTGTTACATATTGGTATGTTTCATAAAATTAACAATAGGTTGTTGATATTATCATGCTTCCGTTGCTAGATTAGTAAAAAATGTTTCAACTAATAATCTAAAATAGATGCCGAAACCCAACAATTGGCATCAAGAGCCGGTTACAAGGACATAGGTTTACTTTTAGTTTTTCCCCTTTGGTTTTATAAAATTAACATGCATGAGATTTTATAAAACCCAAGATCTTAACATATGGATGTTAAAGTTCAAAAAAAAAAAAAAAAAATTTTTTTTTTGGCCAAATGGGCCGAAACCCATTTGGGCCGTGAGGTTAAAATGGGCCGAAGCCCTTTGGGCCGGCGTTTTTTTTAATAGGGCCGAAGCCCAATAACTTTTGTTGGGCCGAAGCCCAATAACAACCGTGAGGGGTTTTTTTTTTTTTGTCTTTAAATATATATTTGGATATGTATTTATTTGTAAGTTAGTCCCTAAACCGAGCCTAGACCGATGTGGATGTTGTGATTGTGTGTTGTGATTTATCTATATTATTACTCATTTGGAATGTAATAGTAATTATGGCTTGTATTTATTTTTTACAAATGGTTGTAATAGTAAATAGGTTGTTTGTAATTTTCTTTATTTTAGACCAAATGTATTAGGATATATTTGTTGTAAATTGAAGAATTACAAGATTTTGGTGGATTGGGCCTATTGGGCTTATTTGGGTTAATTGGGCCTCACAAGCCGATTTGGGATTCAAAGCCCATTAAAGCCCAAATTTACCTTTTAGGCCCAAGGAAGCTTATGGAAGTCCAAGGCCCACTAAGAAGCCCAAGTTGAAATCACAACAAATTAAAGAGGAGACACTTGTAGCATTGGATGCAAGATCAAGTGGGAGCATATCACTCATCCTTGTGTCATGTTATGTCCCTTAGGATAAGACTAGGACACACACTTGTTTCGGCCAACAAGTGTGGTCCGCTTAGAGGCTCGTGTTTATGGTTGACCTTATGGTGTTTGTATGCTTGTTTGATTGTGTTTGAATGGTAGATATAGGATATCAATCCGTCACATAGATCTTATAAAACAAACATATAAAATGGGTTCTAATAATTATTGGTAATTGACGTGACACGTAGTATTTATAAAATAATTAAATAGCCGTCTCACGCCTATAATAAAAATGGTTTTATTATAATTAGAACCGGTGAAAATCGTTTTCATTTAACCATGTTACTAAATGCATGTTAGAACATGGTAAATAAGTTTCCTAAATCTAGAATATTGGAAAACTTAAAATCCCTTTTTCTTAATTACCAAGGAAACAAGTCTAAACACCATCCTTTTGTATAACACTTAACGTATTAGGGAACTTTAAATGGGATAAAGGTCACCTAACCATTTCAAGCAAACTAATATACTTAGGGTAATATTAACATATTTGTGGGATAAAGGTCACCTAACCACTTGTATGTTAATCTTACATGTTTATGCAAGTAGGACGACTTGAATTGGAAACCATGTGATAAAGGTCACCTAAGCATGGGATCCAATGGTGTTGATGGGATAAACATGCCAACACGAAATAAGGATTTCGAATGGTCCCATACCTCTAGAAGTTGCAAAGGGTTGCAATTGTCAAGGTTGACTACCTTGTTAAATCAAATGACGGGATAAAGGTCACCTAACCGAAATTTGATTTATCGTTGGATTCTAGAATTTAATTATTATTTAAAATGTGGTATAAAAGGGTATTAATAATTAAAATTGTTTATAATACTAAAATAGAACTTTGTTAAATTTTGTAGATGGCCGCTAACAATGCAAACACCTCTACCCATAACACCCGTAACCTATCCTTAAGAACCATTCTTGAAAAGGATCGTCTAAACCATAATAACTTTATGGATTGGTATCGCAACTTGAGAATAGTTCTCAAGCAAGAAGAGATATCATATGTCTTAGACGATCCCATTCCCGACGAGCCTAACGTGGAAGATGAGGAGGCTTATAACGATTGGGTCACGTACACCAAAGATTCGGTACAAGCCTCTTGCCTCATGTTAGCAACTATGATTCCCGAAATCCAAAAGGATTTCGAGCATCATGGGGCATACGACATGATAACTCAATTGAAGGAAATGTTCCTTCAACAAGCTAGAGCGGAACGTTTCGAAACGGTTCGAGCGTTTCATGCATGTCGTATGGAGGAAACCCAAAGCGTCTCATCTTATGTCCTAAAGATGAAAAGCTACATTGAAAAGCTTCGTAGGTTGAATTGTCCCGTCTCAAATGAGTTGGCTACGGATTTGATCCTCAACTCTTTGACCAAAAGGTTTGAAACCTTTGTCATGAACTATAACATGAACGGGTGGGACAAAAGCATTGGTGAGCTTCACGCAATGCTAAGAACGGCCGAAGCGGGAATGGGTAAAAGGGTTTTACCCGTTCTAACAATCAATGAAGGCAAAAGGGGACATAACTCCAACCCCAAAGCAAGTGTTGCTAAGGGCAAGGGCCACGTCCAAGGAAAGGGAAAGAGGAAAGCCATCACGCCCTACAAACCGAAGGAAAAGAAGCAAAAGGTTGCGACGCAAGATCCATGCTTTGAGTGTGGAGAGATAGGTCATTGGAAAAGGAATTGTCCGACCTATCTCAAAGCGTTAAAAGATAAGAGGGATGCTGAGCAAACCTCAGGTATTATCTTTACTATATATGTTGAACTAAATGTTATTTCTTCAAATACATGGGTACTTGATACCGGATGTGGAACTCACATTTGCAATTTGTTGCAGGGGTTCAAAAGAAGTAAACAACTCAACAAAGGGGACATTAGTCTCTTTATGGGCAATGGAGCAAGAGTTGAAGTCCAAGCCCAAGGAGACTACTTGTTAAAGCTTCCAAGTGGTTTGGAAGTAATTTTGAAGAATGTTTTGTATGCTCCTAAGTTAAGGAGAAACATTATTTCCGTGTCCCTTTTAAAACAATGTGGCTTTGATCTTAAATTTATAAATTGTGATATTCATGTTTTGATGAATGGCATGTTTTATTTTAAAGCTATACCCATGAATGGTATATATGAAATAGATCAAAGTGGTATGTCACATAGTAGTTCAATGTACAATGTCAACACCAAGAAACTCAAGAAGGACTTGGGTGATTCCTATCTTTGGCATTGTCGCCTTGGACATATAAGTAAGAATCGCATGCAAACTCTTCGCAAGAGTGGTATTCTAGAAACAAATGAGTTTGATTCATTTGATGTATGTGAATCTTGTTTACAAGGCAAAATGACAAAGCAACCCTTTAATAAAACTTTTGAAAGGTCAAAAGAATTATTGGGTATCATACATTCGGATGTATGTGGTCCTTTTAGACCAATGACTAGGAATGGTGAAAGATACTTCATTACCTTTATTGACGATTATAGTCGATATGGTTATGTGTACTTAATGAAACACAAAGATGAAGCTTTTGAAATGTTCAAAGACTTCAAAACTGAAGTAGAAAGACAACTCAAGACCACAATCAAAGTACTTCGTAGTGATAGAGGAGGTGAATACCTAAGTGGTGTTTTTCAAGATCATCTAAAGAGTTGTGGAATTATTTCACAACTTACTCCACCTGGAACACCACAACATAATGGTGTGTCTGAAAGGAGAAATCGTACCCTATTAGATATGGTTCGATCGATGATGGCTAGAAGCACTTTACCTCTATCATTTTGGGGCTATGCTTTACTTTCCGCTGTTCGCATATTGAATATGGCTCCAACCAAGAAAGTGGAGAAGACACCTTTTGAAGTATGGCATGGAAAGGCTCCATCGCTATCATTCTTAAGAGTTTGGGGTTGTGAAGCTTATGTAAAGCAATACACCCCAAACAAATTAGAAGTCCGATCCACTAAGTGTATCTTTATAGGTTATCCTAAAGATGATTTAGGATATTACTTTTACGATCCTAGTGAGCAAAATGTTATTATTGCTCGAAAGGGTAAGTTCTTGGAAACTAAGTTCCTTGAGGAAGGAACTAATAGTAGAACAGTGAAATTTGATGAGGATCAAGAATCACAAGATGATACACAATTGGTTGATACTAGCACTCAACAAGAGGTTGTTGAAAGTGATCAAGTGGTTGATCAAAACACACAAAACGTTCGCAGATCTGGTAGAGTTAGCAATCCACCCGAAAGATATGGATTTTTTGTAGAAGGTTGCTACGTGGTAGATTCGGATGAACCAACCACATACCGTGATGCAATGTCCAAGAATGATTGTGACAAATGGCTTGAAGCCATGAACGTTGAGATGCAATCCATGTATGACAACCAAGTTTGGGAATTGGTTGAACCACCACTTAACACCAAAACTGTTGGAAGTAAGTGGGTTTTCAAAAGAAAAACTGATATGCATGGAAACTTGGATACTTATAAAGCAAGACTTGTAGCTAAAGGTTTCACTCAAACTCAAGGGGTTGATTATGATGAAACTTTTTCGCCTGTGGCAATGCTAAAGTCTATTAGGATATTATTTGCCATAGCTGCACATTATGATTATGAAATTTGGCAAATGGATGTCAAGACCGCTTTCCTAAATGGATATCTTGAGGAAGATGTCTATATGGTTCAGCCTGAAGGTTTTGTCGATCCAAAACATCCTAATAAAGTATGCAAGTTAAAGAAATCAATCTATGGATTGAAACAAGCATCTAGAACTTGGAATCATCGTTTTGATGAAGAAATCAAAAGTTTTGGATTCATCAAGAACGCTGATGAGGCTTGTGTGTATAAGAAAGCTAGTGGGAGTATAATTACCTTCTTAGTATTGTATGTCGATGACATTCTACTATTTGGAAATGACATTCCAACCATGGAAAGCGTTAAGGCTTGGCTTGGAAGTAGATTTTCCATCAAGGATCTTGGTGAAGCTGCCTATATTTTGGGAATAAAGATCTATAGGGATAGGTCAAGGCGCTTGATAGGTTTGAACCAAAGTACATACATTGATAAAATCTTGAAAAGGTTCAAGATGGAAAACTCCAAGAAAGGTTTTGTACCTATTCAAAGAGGGACCATATTGAGTTCAGATCAATGTCCAAGCTCAAAGGGTGAGCAAGAGATGATGAAACAAATCCCATATGCTTCAGCTATAGGATCCATCATGTATGCGATGATATGTACTAGACCGGATGTGTCATGCGCTTTGAGCATGACAAGCAGATATCAACAGAATCCAGGAAACAGTCATTGGATGGCTGTTAAGAGCATATTGAAATACCTTAGGAGAACTAAGGATATGTTTCTGATATATGGATCTGGTGAGGAGGAACTCGCTATAAAAGGTTACACGGATGCGAGCTTCCAAACTGATCGAGATGATTCTCGATCACAATCTGGGTATGTGTTCACTCTTAATGGAGGAGCTGTCTCTTGGAAGAGCTCAAAACAGGAAGTGGTAGCATTGTCCACTACAGAATCAGAATACATCGCCGCTTCATTGGCAGCTCAGGAAGCTGCATGGTTGAAGAAGTTCATTTCTGATCTAGGGGTGGTCTCTTCCATTCAAGACCCCCTAGAAATCTTTTGTGACAACGAGGGTGCGATTGCTCAAATCAAGGAACCTCGTTCGCACCAAAAGACTAGGCACATAGAGCGGAGATTCAACTACATAAGGGATGAAGTTGAAAAGGGAAAGATATGTATTCGCAAAGTTGGAACTGATCAAAATCTTGCGGATCCATTTACGAAGCTCCTAGAAAGACCGAAACATGAGCGTCATGCGAGTAGCTTAGGACTTCGATATTCTAGTAATTGGATTTGATCTATTTTGTATTAACGTTTAAAAGACTTTTGTAATTTAACTCTTTTAATATGATTATGGAATCTTGAGTTAAAATTCTAATTTTGCATGTTTAATCCATGAATAAGTTATCTTATTCTAAAAGTCCGTAGTCGATCACGTTTGTGGGAACAAATATGAAGCAAGACTATTATGAACTAGGATTGGTGGATATTCATAAGGAATGAATATGGAGCATGGGTTTGCTGCCAAGGTTCATAGATATTTGTGGGATACAAATATTGGACTGACCCGCTCTCAATATTACTACATGGAGTCTTTGGACCTGATCATTAGTAATTTTGAGTAAAGGAGAATTTCATATTATCCTTAGACCTGAGATGTATACTGGGTCTTGATTTTCACCGAGTATTACACTTTGACTCTCCCCTTCGCTATTCGTAAAAGATGGTACATAAGGATGAGCTCGGGTAGAGTACAAAGTGATAATGAGAGGCGTATACAGTCAAGATGGAATTTGTTCCTCTTATGTGTTGAGAGTTTAGATGTCTAAGGCCTGATAAAGTTGAATTGAAAAGAGAATGATCACCTATGTCTCTTAGATCCAACATGACATCTAGAAACAAAGGGATATAATGATAGATTCACCTAAATCATATCAAGTAAGGAACTTGAAGGGATGATGTTATTGAATGGCACTTCGTCAAACACATTAGGGGTGGTGGACCGAGTTAGGCGGGATTCACCACTAGCATTAATTGTCTACGTATCTCGTTCAAGTGGGAGATTGTTGGAATTTCGTATGCCCGAGACACGTATTTAGATTAATGTGGCTAACTGTGCTTGATCCAAGTCGGGTCATACCCAATAACGAGCTAGATAGACATCGGATTGTATTTGTTTAAGATATGATCTTTAAACAAATACCGAACACAAAGTTTAGGAAATCGGTTTTTCTGAAAAATTGCACTTGAAAGATTAAAATAAATAATTTGGATTATTTATTTATTTATTTAATTATTTAATTGGTTAAATAATTAAGAAAAAGATTATAAAATAGTTTTATAATAGTGTAGGCTAGTTTTATATATATGTGATATATATAAATGAATGAATAAAAAAAAAAAAAAAAAAAAAAAAAAGGAAGGGATGGGTGGCCGGTTTGGGTGGGACCCACCACCACCCCAACAAGCCAATGTGATCAAGGTCTCTTGGTTATTTTTTTGGTTAAAAACCCCACTAGCCTACACATGCAATGGATCACTTTTTCTTTCAAATTTAAAAGTGCAAAAACCTCCTACTCTCCCTCTCCTTTTCTTCTCGGCCGAAACAAGCAAGGGAGGAGGGCTTGGGTGCTCGGTTTTCTAGTGTTCTTGTCCTAACACTCATCCGTGTTGCTCGTGGGTATCACCTCTTGAGGCATCCTACTCTTGGAGGCTAGTCCATCTTCCTCTTCATATCATCCTACTCTTTTGAGGTAAAAGAGTTATTGTTATTATTAATTTTGTAAGCCTTTAGTTCTTGTAGATTGATCCTATTTCGGGTTTTAGCCTTGTTACATATTGGTATGTTTCATAAAATTAACAATAGGTTGTTGATATTATCATGCTTCCGTTGCTAGATTAGTAAAAAATGTTTCAACTAATAATCTAAAATAGATGCCGAAACCCAACACAAACCACAAACGTTAATTCTTCAATATACAAAAGGTCATGACTAGGTAATGAACATCCTCACAGACAGGTCAACCCTTGACCAGAAATGGTTCCCCTTTCCCTTAGTTCTCGGCCTAAAACAGAGAACACATAGTTCTCGGCCAAAAGACCAAAGCTTCAGAGTTTTCGGCCCAGAAACTTTGGTTCTGATGTGTAGTGAAACACACTTACTTTCCTTATGAATTTATCATGGTTTTTATGTTTATTTGTTTATTTTATGAAAGTATTGGGGGCTAAGTGCAATAATTTACAAAGTTTAAATGTTAATTGTAGGTTTATGAAAGATTGTGAAAAAAGAGTCAATTTGGAAGATTCTAGAGGACTTGTTGGTCAAGTTTTGAAGCTATAACTCAAGGCCCAACCCAAGCCCACAAGTTAGAAGCCTTTTATAATATTATATGAAGATAATTAATAGAGAATTCAGCCATAACTCCAGCCCTAATCCCGAAAATATAAAAAAAACCCTAATTCCTTCTACAAGTCCGATCGGACTTCAGCAGCCAAAAGAAGAAAGAAAAAAGAGAAGAAGGAGGCGGCTGAGGTGATTGTGGCGGCTGGAGAGGAAGAAGAACATCAAGGGGGATCTTTTGCAGCTGCTAGGCATCTTATACATCATAAATCTCAGCCATAAACCCTAAGTAATTGATCTTAAACTTTGGTTATTGTTCAAGAACCCTAACTTTGTTGAATTGGTCTTTTATTTTGGATTGTTTTGCAAGTGATTGATAGTTTGACTTATGATTGATTGTGTTTGAATCTTGAATGAATTTGATCATGTTTAAGTTGATGTTTGTGATGTTTTTCTTAAGTATACATGGCTGTCCAAAATCTATGAGTAGCTAAACTTGCTTGTTCTAACTAGGATAGATGATTGTTGAGTAGTTTAGACTTGTATAATGGATTGTTAATGTTCAAGACTTGAATTATTGATGTAAAGTTTAACTAAACCATAAATTAGATTGTGTGTGATGGCTGTGTTTTATGTTTTATTACTTATAATCCTCTTGCATTAGTTAATTGAATTAGTTTTGATTAATTGATTGCTTGTTAGACTCTTGACTTGGTGTTTAGGGTTTATTTGCGGGGTGTACAACCGTAGGGATAAGTGGGTAATATAAATCATCTAAAATCAGTTAAAATACACCTTTGAGACCGAGAGGTGATAACAAGTAATATTGTCTCGTTGCTTTTACTTGTTAGAATTAAGACCGCGCGAGAGCGGGTTTTTGTCTTGTCAAGTTTGAGTGTTTATGTGCAATTAGTTGGTTTAATTTGGGTTAAGTTAAATTGTTCCTCTATCCTTGGTGACATAGTATTTGTCTCCATTAGGATAGTGTGTCGATGAGACCGAGAGGAGAGTCGTCATTTGCACACGTTAATAATTGTTTTTCCGGTTTATTCTTTAAAATCAATTAAAATAAGTTGGAGTTTGTTAGAGAGACTGAGAGGTAATTTGACTTTCTTAAACAAGTTTTAGTTGTGTCATCTTTTATAACCGGTGTCATGAATATTTTCAATCCATTGTCTTGTTATTTTTGTCAACGTGATTCATTCCTAGGTAGACGTCTTAATACATTGAATTTAAACCAAAGTTTTCAAAGTTTTGTTAAAAGTTTTCATTTAATTAAGTTAAGTAGTTAAAATAAATTCTAAAATAAATTAATTAAATATTTTGGTGAGTCTTGGTTAGAGTTTCGTAATTATAAACGTTTTCACGTGTCTTCGAGTTCGATATCCGGACTTTCCTTATCTGTGCTCTACGCGACCGGTACACTTGTCGTTTGTGTGAACTAGGATTGATTGTTTGGTTTTTAAAGCTTAGTTGCGACTTGTGTTTTATTTATATATATATTTTCGCACATCAAGTTTTTGGTGCCGTTGCCGGGGACACGGTTTGAGGCGTATTAAGAACGGCTCGAGTTAGGACTTGCCTTGTTTACTACTTGTCTTTCTTATTTGTTTTGTTTGTTAGTTTAAAATAGTTTAGCTATTTACAATTTCTTTTATTTATTTTAATAGTTGTATGCGACGTACTCGATCTCTAGGACCACCAAAAGTTGAAGGATTTCCCGAACCAGAGAGAGAGCTTCTTGAGAGACGTCGTACAAAACCGTCTTCCAGTTCATCTACATTCGTCGGTAATACGTTTTCTTCTCCTACTTTTTCTGAACATGTCATTAGGGATAGGATTATGGGCGACGCGAACCCACCACCGACGAGGACAATTGCAGACCGGGCCCGTCCGATCGATGCTGGCGCGAGATCCAGCATTGCTCCACCAGCTATAGGAGTTCAAACGACTTGGCAGATTCCATCTAATGTTCTGAACACGATTGCTCATTCTGCTCAATTTCACGGGTTGCTCCACGAGAACCCGCATTCTCATCTCACTCGTATTACACGTATCTGCGACACGTTTCATATTGCCGGCGTATCCGAAGACGCCATAAAACTCCGAATCTTTCCGTTCTCACTCGTTGATCATGCAAGTCTGTGGCTTGAGTCCCTCCCACATGGATCCATTGCTACTTGGGCTGCCATGCAGACCCAATTTCTTGAAAAATACGATCCTCCGGCTAAGGCCGCTCGTTTGCGTAACCAAATTCATTCTTTCCAGATGGAGGACACCGAGAGCTTCTACGTGGCATGGGAAAGGTTCAAAAATCTACTCGCGTTATGTCCAAACCACGGCTTACAAGACTGGGCGGTTGTCGAGAAGTTCTACAACGGAGTGACGCACGCAACTTAGAGTATGCTCGACACAGCTGCAGGAGGTAACCTACTGACGACGAAAGATACGGATGAGTGCATTGCCTTGTTTAACGGTTTAGCCATGAGTGGATACCAGCGACCACCAGTTAAGAGCACCAAAACCGTCAATTCCCTATCACGCGGCATGCATTCGGTCGACACGAGCACCGCACTTGCGGCACAAGTTGAAGCGTTAGCAAAGATCGTAAAGGACTTGCAGGTGAAAAGTAAGTTATGCGAGATCTGTAGAGGGGGAAACGATACCGTTCAATGCCCCGTAGGTTTCCAGGAGGAGGCAGTCGACTTCGTTAATAATCCATACCGAAATCAACATTCTTTCAATTCTTGTAATTCGGGGTGGAGAGGTAACCAAAATTCCAACTGGAGGAACGGAAATCAGTCCGGCTTCCAGCAACGTCAGAGCCTATTCCAGGATTCCGGTGAGGGACCGAGTAGTGGGGAGAAGAATCCCACATTAGAGGAGATGATGGCACAGCAGACACAGATGCTGTCGCAACTCATGACTCGAGAGGACTCCCGTCACAAAGAAACTCAAGAGAAATTCCGGTAGCACGAGTCATTCATGAGAAATCAAGGAGCGTCAATTCAAAATCTTGAGCGTCAGATGGGAGAGATAGCAAGTCGTCTAAATGAAAGGTCGTCAGGTACACTTCCAAGTAACACTGAACAAAATCCGAAGGCGTTCGCGAAGGCTGTGACGACAAGAGCGGTGCGGGGGCACGTAGCGAGCCTGTGATTCAAGAGGCGACGAGAGGAGTCGTTAACGAGCCTGCGGTAGATGTAGAGGAGCAGGTAGACGAGGAGATTCAGTTGGAATCTCCACCGGCCAAGGTGCATCAGAGGCACAGCCCCGGAAGTTCAGCACAGGCCGAGAACCAACCATTACCCAGCACACCACCGAGAGTCTACAAACCTAGACTCCCATTTCCCGGGAGAGTCCGTAGGGATAGAGACGAGGAGCAAAACTCCAAATTTCATGATCTTCTGAAGCAACTTCATCTTAATATTCCTTTCCTTGAGGCACTTACGCAAACGCCCAAATACACAAAGTTTCTTAAGGATATTCTTTCGAACAAAGAGAAGTTAGCCGAAGTCTCTTCCATTCCTCTGAGTGCTGGTTGCTCTGCAGTCTTGCAGAGAAAGTTACCACAAGAGATGTCCGATCCTGGGAGTTTCACAATTCCCTGCATCTTGAGTGATAATACGGTCGTCCATGCGCTGGCAGATCTTGGTGCCAGTATTAATCTCATGCCGTATTCCGTGTATCGCAAGTTGGGACTAGGCGAACCGAGGCCCACCCCGTATGAGTATCCAACTTGCTGATCGTTCTGTGAAATACCCCCGAGGGGTGGTCGAGAACATGCTTGTTCGTGTCGACAAGTTCATCTTCCCGGTGGACTTTGTCATCCTGGACATGAACGATGACGATAGTGTACCACTCATCTTGGGCCGACCATTCCTTGCCACTGCACAGGCATTGATCGATGTCTGCGAGGGTAAATTAATCTTAAGAGTTGGGGATGAGAACATCACCTTTGACGTTCGAAACTCACTGAAACACCCCAATTCTGCTGATGACTCCTTATACTTTATTGATACCATCATGGAGCATGTCGGGGAGTTTTTCAGCGAAATTTGTGGAGGATCTGCCTCCGACACCCAGATTCTCGATAGGGAGGTTCCGGAGATTGAAATGGTTGCCGTAACCAATCAGTCCTTAAATGACGACACCGAGTCGCATACCCCTGAATATGGCGTGTCTGATGAGATCGTACGAGACGATCCGATGGACCGACCTTCAGTCGAGAGTCCTTCTCTTTCCTTAGAGCTTAAGGATTTACCTTCCCACCTTGAGTATGCTTTTTTAGATGAAGAGAGGAAGCTTTCGGTTATCATTGCATCTGCGTTGACCGAGGTCGAGAAGGAGAAGTTGTTGAGGGTGCTACGAGAGCACAAGGAGGCTATTGCTTGGAAGATTATCGACATCAAGGGTATCAACCCTTCGTTCTGCACTCATAAAATCCTCATGGAGGAAAATTTCAAAACTGTCGTCCAGCCGCCGTCAATCCGAAAATGCAAGAGGTCGTAAAGAAGGAGATCATTAAACTCCTTGATGCGGGGATCATTTTCCCCATTTCTGATAGTGCTTGGGTGCGTCCAGTCCAAGTGGTTTTTAAAAAGGGTGGCATGACTGTCGTCACCAACGAGGGGAACGAGCTTATTCCCACGAGGACTGTGACGGGATGGCGAGTCTGCATCGACTATCGCCGACTGAATGATGCCACCAGGAAAGACCACTTTCCTCTCCCGTTCATTGATCAGATGTTAGAACGTTTAGCAGGTCAGCAGTACTACTGCTTCCTAGATGGTTTCTCCGGGTACTTCCAGGTTCCGATAGCTCCGGACGACCAAGAGAAAACCACTTTCACCTGCCCTTACGGAATGTTTGCTTACAAGCGTATGTCGTTCGGACTTTGCAACGCTCCGGCCACATTCCAGAGGGGTATGGTGGCCATTTTCCATGATATGATCGAGGACTCCATGGAGGTGTTCATGGACGATTTTTCCGTATTTGGGAGTTCCTTCGATCATTGTTTATCAAATCTCGAGAGGATGATGTCCCGCTGCGTTGACACCAACCTAGTCCTTAACTGGGAAAAATGTCATTTCATGGTTCGCTAGGGCATTGTTCTAGGTCATCAAATCTCAAGTGCGGGGATAGAGGTTGACCGGGCATATCGAACTCGAAGACACGTGAAAACGTTTATGATTAAGAAAACTCTAACTAAGTCTCACCAAAATAATATTTAAATGATTTATTTTTGAATTTATTAAACTACTTAACTTAATTAAACGAAAACTTTTAACAAAACTCTTTGAAAACTTTGACTGCAGTGATAAAAACGTCTACCTAGGAATGAATCATGTTGACAGAAATAACAAGACAATGGATTGAAAATATTCAAGACACCGGTTATAAAAGATGACACAACTAAAACTTGTTTAAGAAAGTCAAATTACCTCTCAGTCTCTCTAACAAACTCTAACTTGTTTTAAATGATTTTAAAGAACAAACCGGAAAAACAATTATTAACGTGTTCAAATGACGACTCACCTCTCGGTCTCACCGACACACTATCCTAATGGAAACGAATACTACGCCACCAAGGATTGAGGAACAATTTAACTAAACCCAAATTAAACCAACTAATTGCTTATAAACACTCAAACTTGACAAGATAAAAACCCGCTCTCGCGCGGTCTTAATTCTAACAAGTAAAAGCAATGAGACAATATTACTTCTTATCACCTCTCGGTCTCAAAGAAGGTGTATTTTAACTGATTTTAGATGATATATTACCCACTTATCCCTACGGTTGTACTTCCCGCAAATAAACCCAAAACACCAAGTAAAGAGCTTAACAAGCAATCAATTAATCAAAACCGATTCAATTAACTAATGCAAGAGGATTATAAGTAATAACAAATAAAACACAGCCATCACACACAATCTAATTCATGGTTTAGTTAAACTTTACATCAATAATTTAAGTCTTGAACATTAACAATCCATTCAACAAGTTAAAACTATGCAACAATCATCTATCCTAGGTAGAACAAGCAAGTTTAGCCTAACATAGATTTTGGACAGCCACAAACAATCAAAGTAAACATCATAAACATCAATATAAACATGATAAAACTCATTCAAGATCCAAACTCAATCTATAACAAGTCAATCTATCAATCAATTGCAAAACAATGTAAAACAAAAGACCAAATCAATCAAAGTTAGGGTTCTTGAACATAAAGTAAAGTTTAAAGATGTATACTCAAGGTTTATGGCTGAGATTTGTGAGTGTTTGAAGCCCCTAGCTGCTGCCCCAAGGTTCCTTCTTCTTCTCCAGCCGCCTCTTCTTTCTTCTCTTTTTTCTTTCTTTTTCCGGCCGGCGGCTGACTTCCGATCGCAGAATTAGGGTTAAGGTTCTTGGCTGTGTATTTCGGGTATTATGGCTGAATAAATGGCAGATTTCCCTTGTTATTATCACAATATAATATAATATAAGGCTTTTAAGATGTGGGCTTGGGTCTGGCCTTGATTAAACTTTGAAACTTTGACACTTAAACCCTCCAAGTTCTCTTTTTCTTGCCTTTTTTTCCACATCTTTCCATAACCTACACAAAACATTTCAACTTTGTAAAACTTTGAACTTAACCCCCTAAACTTACATAAATTTGATATTAAATCATTAAGACATTATAAAATTGTAAGGAAATATAAGTGTGTTATTCAACACATCAAACATCCCCACACTTAAGACTTTTTCGTCCCTGAAAAAGATTTTACTGCAGTTGGATCAAAGTCAAATCAAACATATAGGTTACATTTTAAAGCTCAGAAAAACGCCAAAACCGCGATCATCGATATTGGTGTCCACCTAAACCCATGCCTTAATCTTTACCGGGACAAATAAGATCCGACAATAATATTACTTAGTGGTTTACACAATTAAGACCCGCTTATTTTCTGCTTTTACCGGACCAGACCATCCCAACTTGACTTAAACCTCAAAGTTAGCAGAATTAAAACTTTGTTGCTCAATATTTATGAATAGTTAAGACGATCAAGGGTATTGTTTATCCACCTAAGCTTAAGCATCAAAGTCTACCAAGTAGCCATTAGATATGATTAAGGTTCAATTATTTATAGCTAGTGCTCCCCACAACATGACATACCCCCATTATCAAGCAATACCCCAAATCCTTCACCATAGGTGAGTATGCAAAATTTTATCTGTAGGGCTTACATGTAGCGTGTCCCTTGTGGTCCGTTTCTTAATGGTAATGAGACGCGAGCAAGGGGACCCCACATGACTAACATCGTGGATGATCAAGTTTGTAGTGTATTTGTACTTTCGTACTGTTGTGATCATGTTTATAGACTTTAGAGGGTTTGCTCTTTGGCTTTATTTTAAATATTCACAACCCCACTTAGGAATTGTGAATACCCAGCTAAATAGATTGCATACAGACCCATGGTCTCCGGACCCGAAGCATCCCATCAATACAGGATTTAAGGTTATAAAACCATACGCCGATGAGGTGTAAAACACTAAACTATCATTTTAAGATTTATATCATAGGCTACACGGCATACTCTAACGTTAAACATACCCAATCATCATATGATAACGTATTCAGATTTTTAAAACTCATGATATTTCCAATTTTTCATACCAAAATTTGAGGCTTGAGTATGGCCCGACCTTTCATTGCTTATTTTCCACGGACAAAACGCTTTACCCACAAAAGATTTCCGTTTAACCGTTTTATCAAATTTGCCCTTTCATTTTCAAGGCTGAGCCTACCGACACATCCCAAGTTAAGTGCGTTTTCTTTTATTTATCTCATATTATTAGTAGTTTGAAAAACCGATTTCCGATAAATATCATCATCTCCCATTTTAACGCAAAAGAAACTAAAAACAAGAGACATTTTTTTTTATTTTCTTTCTTTTTTTTTAGATATTTTTTTTTAATTTTAAACAACGTACGAATACAAAAAACAAGTGAAAACTTTTTATTTATTTATTTATTTTTTATTTTTTTTTCTACAACTAAGTAAAATAAATTCCCATCCCCACACTTAGAACGAAATCGTCCTCGATGAGAACAAGGAAAAGAAATAAAATAAAATAAAAATAAAACGTAAAGCATAAAACTAAAACTTGAAAGAACATAAATTAAAATAGAGAACGGGTTACTCCCCTGGTTTAGATGCAAATTCTTCATCAGCTGTGTATGACTCAAACGAACGACCGTATAGCATTTCATTCGCGGCCGCAACCACGGGTGAACCAGTTCCAAAACGCCATCAGAGCTACCATGCGCATAATAATACCTGTAACAACTCAAACTTGCTCGCATGTAGCGGCGTACAAAACAGAAAACAAAAACATAAGAAATAAACATATTTTTGTGTTTTTGAATTTTTTAATTTTTTTTTATTTTTATTAAATATTTTTTTATTTTTTTTTTGTATTTTTATTTTTTTTATAAATAGAAATAAAACAAATAAAAACAAAAAGTAAAGGGAATCATAATACAAACTCCACAACTCGGGTTGTCTCCCGAGTGATGCATCCATCACGACTAATCCTCGGTGAATGAGTCAAGGTAGAACACCTCGACTGTCTGATCAGTTATCGGCTCTCCAATGTAGTGCTTCAGTCTATGGCCGTTCACCTTAAACTTCCCGCTTCGATCTTGTATCTCAATGGTGCCATACGGGAAAACCTCAGTGACCGTGAACGGTCCCGACCATCGGGATTTCAACTTTCCCGGGAATAACCTCAACCGGGAGTTATACAATAAAACCTTATCCCCACACTTGAACTGCTTATTACCCTTCAACTTTCTATCATGCAGTTCCTTCGTCCGCTCCTTATACCGAAATGATTGTGCATATGCGTGATCCCGGAGCTCCTCCAACTCGTGCAACTGATGGAAACGTGCACTCTCAGCGACGGATAAATCAAGATTGACCCTCTAAAGGGCCCATGAAGCGTGGTGTTCCAATTCAACAGGAAGATGACATGCCTTCCCATAAATCATCCGAGATGGTGTGGAACCAGTCGGAGTCTTGTAGGCTGTTCGGAAAGCCCACAGAGCATCATCTAATTTCTCGGACCAATCCCGACGACTTGAACCAACCGTTTTCTCGAGAATACGTTTGATTCCCCCATTACTCACTTCTACGTGCCCACTGGTCTGTGGGTGGCAGGCGGTCGCAAGCCGGTGGGTGACCCCATAGCGCTACAACGCCTTCTCCATCTGCACATTGCAGAAGTGAGTACCTCGATCACTGATCAAGGCCTTCGGGACTCCAAAACGGGAAAACAAACCTTTTAAAAATCTCACTACAACTCGGGCGTCGTTAGTGGGCAATGCTTTGGCCTCGACCCACTTGGAAACGTAATCAACAGCCACAAGAATGTACTTGTTCCCTCTAGACGACGGGAACGGGCCCATAAAATCGATACCCCAAATGTCAAAAACCTCGCATACCTGAATCGCGTTTTGGGGCATCTCATTCCGGGATGAGATATTACCAACACGTTGACATCGGTCACAATTTTTAACAAACTCATGTGCGTCTTTGAAAATAGAAGGCCAATAGAATCCAGAATCAAATACCTTCTTCGCTGTCGAACTCGCACCGTGGTGACCTCCTGTCGGTTCCACATGACAATGGCTCAAAATCTGCCATCCCTCCTTTGCATCTACACATCTCCTAATTAACTGATTAGCACCAACACGGATAATATACGGGTCGTCCCATAGGTAGAACTTAACATCAGCAAAGAATTTCTTCTTTTGCTGGTAAGACATCTTCGGGAGGTATCCATCAGCAAGATAGTTTGCGAAGTCAGCTAACCATGGAAAACCCTCCTCCTGTGCCTTAACGAACATGAGACTTTCCGTCGGAAAACGGTCGTTGATCCTGCCCCCCGAATCTCCTAACTCAGCACCTTCTAGACGTGAAAGATGATCGGCCGCAACATTCTCGGCCCCCTTTTTATCACGGATCTCAATATCAAACTCTTGAAGAAACAGGATCCAACGGATAAGACGAGGTTTGGCATCCTGCTTGCTGAAGAGATAACGAATAGCAGCATGATCCGTATAAACAATCGTTTTGGACAAAACCAGATAGGACCTAAATTTGTCGAAAGCGAACACCACAGCTAAAAGCTCCTTTTCGGTGGTGGTATAGCTTTCCTGTTCGCCGTTTAAGGTCCGGCTAGCATAGTAGATCGGATGGAAATATTTATCCTTCCGTTGTCCAAGAACTGCTCCGACTGCGAAGTCGCTCGCGTCACACATCAACTCGAATGGTGACGACTAGTCGGGAGCAACCATGATCGGGGCGTTAACGAGTTTGTCTTTTAGAAGATCAAACGCCTCGATACACTGCTCGGAAAAAACAAATGGAGCATCCTTCTCCAAAAGTTTGGTCATGGGTCTTGCGATTTTTGAGAAATCTTTAATGAACCGGCGGTAGAACCCGGCATGACCAAGAAAACTACGAATGGATCTCACAGAGGTGGGTGGGGGAAGATTAGAATGGTCTCGACCTTCGCTTTGTCAACCTCTATCCCCGCACTCGAGATCCGATGTCCCAGAACAATGCCCTCACGAACCATAAAATGACACTTCTCCCAGTTAAGGACTAGGTTGGTACCAACGCAACGGGATATCATCCTCTCAAGATTAGATAAACAATGATCGAAGGAACTCCCAAATATGGAAAAATCGTCCATGAATACCTCCATGGAGTCCTCGATCATATCATGGAAAATGGCCACCATACACCTCTGGAATGTGGTCGGAGCGTTACAAAGTCCGAACGGCATACGTTTATAGGCAAACGTACCGTAAGGGCAGGTGAAAGTGGTTTTCTCCTAGTCATCGGGAGCTATGGGAATCTGGAAATACCCGGAGAAACCATCCAAGAAGCAGTAGTACTGCTGACCAGCTAAACGCTCTAACATCTGATCAATGAATGGGAGAGGAAAGTGGTCTTTCCTGGTGGCATCATTCAATCGGCGATAATCAATACAGACTCGCCATCCCGTCACAGTCCTCATGGGAATAAGCTCGTTCCTCTCGTTGGTGACGACAGTCATGCCACCCTTTTTAGGAACCACTTGGACTGGACTCACCCAAGCACTATCAGAAATGGGGAAAATGATTCCCGCATCAAGGAGTTTGATGATCTCATTCTTTACGATCTCTTGCATTTTTGGATTAAGCCGCCGTTGCGGCTGGACGAAATTTTTGAAATTATCCTCCATGAGGATTTTATGAGTGCAAAACGAAGGGTTGATACCCTTGATGTCGATAATCTTCCATGCAATCGCCTCTTTGTGCTCTCGTAGCACCCTCAACAACTTCTCCTTCTCGACCACCGTCAAAGCAGATGCAATGATAACTGGAAGCTTCCTCTCTTCATCTAAAAATGCGTAATCAAGATGGGCAGGCAGATCCCTAAGCTCTAAGGAAAGAGGAGGACTCTCAACCGAAGGTCGGTCAATCGGATCGTCTCGTACGATCTCAGCAGACACGCCAGATTCAGGGGTATGCGACACGGTGTCGTCATCTAAGGACTGATTGGTTACGGCAACCATTTCAATCTCCGGAATCTCCCTGTCGAGAATCTGGGTGTCGGAGGCAGATCCTCCATAAATTTCGCTGAGAAACTCCCCAACATGCTCCATGATGGTATCAATGAAGTATAAGGAGTCATCAGCAGACTTGGGGTGTTTTAGTGACTGTCGAACGTCAAAGGTGACGTTCTCATCCCCAACTCATAAGATTAATTTACCCTCGCAGACATCGATCAATGCCTGTGCAGTGGCAAGGAATGGTCGGCCCAAGATGAGTGGGACACTATCGTCATCGTTCATGTCCAGGATGACAAAGTCCACCGGGAAGATGAACTTGTCGACACGAACTAGCATGTTCTCGACCACCCCTCGGGGGTATTTCACAGAACGATCAGCAAGCTGGATACTCATACGGGTAGACCTCGGCTCGCCTAAACCAAACTTGCGATACACGGAATACGGCATGAGATTAATACTGGCACCAAGATCTGCCAGTGCATGAACAACCGTATTATCACTCAAGATGCAGGGAATCGTGAAACTCCCAGGATCGGACATCTTTTCCGGTAACTTTTTCTGCAAAACTGCAGAGCAACCAGCACTCAGCGGGATGGAAGAGACCTCAGCTAACTTCTCCTTATTAGAAAGAATATCCTTAAGGAACTTTGCATATTTCGGCATTTGAGTTAGTACCTCAAGGAATGGAATGTTAAGGTGAAGTTGCTTTAGGAGATCAAGAAATTTAGTGTTCTGCTCCTCGTCTCTATCCGTGCAAACTCTCCCGGGAAATGGGAGTCTAGGTTTGTAGACTCTCGGTGGTGTGTTGGGTAATGGCTGGTCCTCGGCCTGTGCTGTACTTCCTGGGCTTCGCCTCTGATGCACCTTGGCCGGTGGAGACTCCATCTGAATCTCCTCGTCTACCTGCTCCTCTACATCTACCGCAGGCCCCTGATTCACTGGCTTACTACGTGCCCATGCACCGCTCCTCGTCGTCACAGCTTTCGCGAAGGCCTTCGGATTCTGCTCAGTGTTACTCGGAAGTGTACCTGGCGGCCTCTCATTCAGACGATCTCTCCCATCTGCCTCTCAAGATTTTGAATTGACGCCCCCTGATTTCTCATGAATGACTCGTGTTCCCGAAATTTCTCTTGAGTCTCTTTGTGACGGGAATCCTCTCGAGTCATAAGCTGCGACAGCATCTGAGTCTGCTGTGCCATCATCTCCTCCAGCGTGGGCTTCTTCTCCCCACCACTCGCTCCTTCATCGGAATCCTGGAAGAGACTCTGACGCGGCTGGAAGCCGGAATGATTTCCGTTCCTCCAGTTAGGATTTTGGTTACCTCTCCAAACCGAATTATAAGAATTAAAAGAATTAGGGTTTCGGTTCGGATTGTTAACATAGTCTACAACCTCCTCCTGGAAACCTACGGGGCATTGAACGGTATCGTGTCCCCCTCTGCAGATCTCGCATAACTTACTTTTTACCTGTAGGTCCTTCACAATCTTCGCTAACGCCTCAACCTGTGCCGCGAGGGCGGTGTTCGTGTCGACTGAATGTATGCTGCGTGATAACGCATCGACGGTTTTGGTGCTCTTAGAAGGTGGTCGCTGGTATCCACTCATGGCTAAATCGTTAAATAAGGCAATGCACCCATCGGTATCCTTTGTCGTCAATAAGTTGCTTCCTGCAGCAGTGTCAAGCATATTCTGAGTCGCGTAAGTCACTCCGTTATAGAACTTTTCAACAACCGCCCAGTCCTGCAAGCTGTGGTTCGGACATAAAGCAAGTAGGTTTTTGAATCTCTCCCACGCCTCGTAGAAACTCTCAGTGTCCTCCATCTGGAAAGAATGAATCTGGTTACGCAAACGAGCGGCCTTAGCCGGAGGATCGTATTTTTCCAGGAACTGGGTCTGCATGGCGGCCCAAGTAGAAATGGATCCCTGTGGGAGGGACTCAAGCCACAGACTCGCCTGATCAACGAGTGAGAACGGAAATATGCGGAGTTTGATGGCGTCTTCGGATACGTTGGCAAGATGAAACGTGTCGCAAATACGTGCAATGCTAGTGAGATGTGAATGCGGGTTCTCGTGGAGTAACCCGTGAAATTGAGCAGAATGGGAAATGGTGTTCAGAACGTTCGATGGAATCTGCCAGGTCGTTTAAACTCCTATAGCTGGTGGTGCAATGCTGGATCTCGCGCCAGCATCGACAGGACGGGCCCGGTCTGCGACTGTCCTCCTCGGTGGTGCGTCGGCCATAATCCTATCCCTAACGATGGGTTCAGATAAAGTAGGAGAAGAGAATGTATTACCGACGGATGTAGATGAACAAGAAGACGGTTTTGTACGACGTCTCTCAAGAAGCTCTCTCTCTGGTTTGGGAAATCCATCAACTTCTGGTGGTCCTAGAGATCGAGTACGTCGCATACAACTATTAAAATAAATAAAAGAAATATTAATTAACTAAACTATTTTAAACTAACAAACAAAACAATTAAGAAAACAAATAGTAAATAAGGCAAGTCCTAACTCGAGTCGTTCTTAAAACGCTTCAAACCGTCTCCCCGGCAACGGCGCCAAAAACTTGATGTGTGAAAATGTATTATATAAATAAAGAATGAATCACAACTAAGCTTTAAAAACCAAACAATCTATCCTAGTTCACACAAACGGCAAGTGTACCGATCGCGTATAGCACAGATAAGGAAAGTCCGGATATCGAACTCGAAGACACGTGAAAACGTTTATGATTAAGAAAACTCTAACAAAGACTCACCAAAATAATATTTAAATGATTTATTTTAGAATTTATTAAACTACTTAACTTAATTAAACGAAAACTTTTAACAAAACTCTTTGAAAACATTGACTGCAGTGATAAAAACGTCTACCTAGGAATGAATCATGTTGACAGAAATAACAAGACAATGGATTGAAAATATTCAAGACACCGGTTATAAAAGATGACACAACTAAAACTTGTTTAAGAAAGTCAAATTACCTCTCAGTCTCTCTAACAAACTCTAACTTGTTTTAATTGATTTTAAAGAACAAACCGGAAAAACAATTATTAACGTGTTCAAATGACGACTCACCTCTCGGTCTCACCGACACACTATCCTAATGGAAACGAATACTACGCCACCAAGGATTGAGGAACAATTTAACTAAACCCAAATTAAACCAACTAATTGCTTATAAACACTCAAACTTGACAAGATAAAAACCCGCTCTCGCGCGGTCTTAATTCTAACAAGTAAAAGCAATGAGACAATATTACTTCTTATCACCTCTCGGTCTCAAAGAAGGTGTATTTTAACTGATTTTAGATGATATATTACCCACTTATCCCTACGGTTGTACTTCCCGCAAATAAACCCAAAACACCAAGTAAAGAGCTTAACAAGCAATCAATTAATCAAAACCGATTCAATTAACTAATGCAAGAGGATTATAAGTAATAACAAATAAAACACAGCCATCACACACAATCTAATTCATGGTTTAGTTAAACTTTACATCAATAATTTAAGTCTTGAACATTAACAATCCATTAAACAAGTTAAAACTATGCAACAATCATCTATCCTAGGTAGAACAAGCAAGTTTAGCCTAACATAGATTTTGGACAGCCACAAAAAATCAAAGTAAACATCATAAACATCAATATAAACATGATAAAACTCATTCAAGATCCAAACTCAATCAATAACAAGTCAATCTATCAATCAATTGCAAAACAATGTAAAACAAAAGACCAAATCAATCAAAGTTAGGGTTCTTGAACATAAAGTAAAGTTTAAAGATGTATACTCAAGGTTTATGGCTGAGATTTGTGAGTGTTTGAAGCCCCTAGCTGCTGCCCCAAGGTTCCTTCTTCTTCTCCAGCCGCCTCTTCTTTCTTCTCTTTTTTCTTTCTTTTTCCGGCCGGCGGCTGACTTCCGATCGCAGAATTAGGGTTAAGGTTCTTGGCTGTGTATTTCGGGTATTATGGCTGAATAAATGGCAGATTTCCCTTGTTATTATCATAATATAATATAATATAAGGCTTTTAAGATGTGGGCTTGGGTCGGGCCTTGATTAAACTTTGAAACTTTGACACTTAAACCCTCCAAGTTCTCTTTTTCTTGCCTTTTTTTCCACATCTTTCCATAACCTACACAAAACATTTCAACTTTGTAAAACTTTGCACTTAACCCCCTAAACTTACATAAATTTGATATTAAATCATTAAAACATTATAAAACTATAAGGAAATATAAGTGTGTTATTCAACACATCACTCACGAACTATAAATAAACAAAATATAATAATTAAACAATAACTAATGCGATTGGAAAGTTTAAAGAATATTAAATATAATGTATAAATAATAATATAAAAACAAGGAAAAGATCAAAAAGGAAGATGAAATACAAAATCAGTTTTTGGACAACAAACGGTTCTGTTTTGAATATTTTGAACAATTTTCATGTAGAAAAGTTTTTCAAATTCGTAACATAAATAGGCCAAAACAGCCATGTAAATCAGGGGGTACGAATCTGCGCACTGTATTTAAAATATTTATTGTGAATTCTAGGAATGAATTAAAATGCGTAAAATAGTTTTTAGAACCGTATTTCATTGAAGTATATCATAGAATTTGGTGTTGCACTTTTTCAGTTTGTTATAAAAAAGATATGCCTCTTTCTTTGACAGATATATCTAATGTGAAAACTGAAATATGGCTTTTTTGGATATGATTATATAACATTTATTAGTATATATCGTCAAAAATCCTTGGGTCCTTTGAACAAAAAAAATAATTATTCAAAACAAAAAAATAAAGATGTAAGAACGTTTCAAGTGTGACCTTCGTGTAATCGATCATCTCCTTGTGTTCTTTGTCTCATCCACCCTATACACCATGGTGTATGGATTATGTGGATTCCTAGACATGATTGTCTTATGGTCATATGACCATTTGATTAACTAGTATGAACAAGAATTAAAAATAAATAGAAATAAGATGAAGAAGATTTGTATAATTAAAACCCTACATTTGAAATGGAAAAAAAGGTAATCTCTTTAACTTGTCAAAGAGTCGTGCAAGAATGAAAGGGGTGGGAGTGAGTTCTTATTTATACTAAAATAAGGAGGTTATTGATTAGAATGTTTTAATGATAGGAGAGTGATTTAGGGGAGGAGGTTTGACCAAAATTTGAATGGTGTAGGAAGATATTTTTTATCTTTTAAAAATAAATAACTTTAGGTAAAAATAAATGTGACATAACTAGATTAAAATGATGTACTTCGGTTATGCATCAATAATGTTATTATGTGATATTTGAATAAAGAAAATAATCATGAGTGTTATACTTTTTATTTATATACATATTAGTAATCATTAATATTATTAAATAACTTTATGAAAGAAAAACTATTACGTATGAAATATGTAACATATGGGTATTAACTGAATCACATCGAAAATTTTAAACGAGTCGGGTTTTCGCATCTGAAAATTGACGAATGCTACACATGCGTTAGAGGAAATAACATTATGATCGATATGGATTATGAAAGTTTTACCCGAGTTTGCCTCACATTCCTCTTCTCTTTCAATTCCTTGAGATAGGTTGGACAATTTGTCATCCAATGTCCTATCACACCATAACCAAAGCACTGTTCCTCCGAGCTAATCTTTAGCTTCTTCTCCTTTGGTTTGGGTGGCTCCGATTTAGTCTTCCCTTTGAACTTACCCTTGACGTATCCCTTACCTTTGGTAACCTTTTCCTTAGGTTTCGGGTGAAGCCTCTTCTTATTTCCACCTTCATTGATCGTGAGAACCGGTAAAACCTTTATACCCATTCCTACTTCGGCCGTTTTGAGCATTGCGTGAAGCTCACCAACGCTCTTGTCCCATCCATTCATCTTATAGTTTATCACAAAAGTTTCAAATCTTTTGGTTAGGCCATTGTGGATCATATACGTGGCTAACTCATTTGAGACGGGACAATTTAGTCGTTTAAGTCGATCAATGTGTCTTTTCATCTTAAGCACATAAGAGAAATCGATTGGGTTTCTTCCATATTACATGCATGAAGACCTCGAACTGTTTCTAAGCGTGCCACCCTTGCTTGAGTAAGGAATATTTCCTTTAGTTGGTTGATCGCGTAATATTCCCCATGATTTTCAAAGTCCTTTTGAATTTCGGGAATCATAGTTCCCAACATGAGACAAGAAACTAGCACCGAATACTCGGTGCAGTTCAACCAATCGTTATAGGCATCTACATCGTCAATGTTTGGTTCGTCGGGAATAAGATTATCCAATATATAGGATTTCTTTTCTTGCCTGAGAAATATTCTCAAGTTTTGATACCAATCCATAAAATTGTTGTAGTTAAGACGATCCTTATCAAGTATAGCTCTTAGTGATAGGTTATGCACGAGTGAGATAATTGCGTTAGGTGGATTATTGATTGTGGCCATCTACATAATTTAACAAAGCTCAATTTTAGTATTTTCAATATCATTAACTTAAGTTTAATCATTAATACACTTTATGTCAACAAGACAATTAATGATTAACATCTATAACCCAGTGTTACATTCAAATATTAGTTAGGCGACCTTTATCCTACTATTGAATTAACAAGGTAGTCAACGTTTGACGATTGCAACCCTTTGCAAATTCTAATTTTATGGGATCAGTTAAACATCTTATGTTTGGTTGGCAAGTTTAATCCCATCAACACCTTCATACGCCATGCTTCGTTAACCCTATTCACATGGTTTCCAAATCAAGTCGTCCCAACTTACACACACGTTTGAACTAGCACATACAACTGGTTAGGTGACATTTATCCCACAAATATGGCAAACCCACCTAAAACTCACAAGTTTCCTCCAATGTGGTTAGGTAACCTTTATCCCACATCGAGTTCCCAAGTGATTCGAGTGTTGTATAAAAGGATGGTGTTAAACTTCTTTTAAAAGGGATTCAAGTTTTCTAAATTCTAGATTGGAAAACCATTTGCATACCTTGCATTTGAATGCATTCAAATACATGGTATTTAGTTTGAAACCAATTTTCAAAGTTCCTTTTTATAAAACCATTTTATTGTGAAATCATTAACCTTTAATAAAACCAATTTTATTACTTAACGAGTTCGAAGGAACCAATTTTATGCAAGTTGTTGATATTAAGTTGTTAACTATCCATATCCAAATATGATAAAACAAAATATAAATCAACTAAGAAAGCATAAAAAAATATGCACATAACCATAGCCACCTAAGCTTGACAACACTTGTTGACCGAAACAAGTGTGCCAAAAGGTCTCTCCTATGGGACGAGAATGACACAAGGCATGTGTCGGTGAACTCCCACTTGACCCCACATCCAAATGCTTCAAGTCTCCACCTTGTGTTGTGACTCTTCCACTTTATTTGGGATCCAACTTCAGCTCCTAGCTTTCTTGGGCCTCCATGTTCGGGTTTTGATCATTGGGCTAAAATCCCATCTTGGACTATTACGTCCATTAATGTCCAAAACCAAAACCCTAACTTTGTTACATCTTCTTTTACAAAAAAGATATCCTAATACATTTTTGCCAGTAAATGAAATACAACTAATCTACTTATTATTACAAACCAATATAAAATGAATAAATAGATTACAAACCCAAATAAATGAATATTACAACCATATTAAAGAATTAAATGAATCACAACACAAACACACATCCAAACACAAGGTCATAGCTAGGTTATGAACATCTAAATGCACATCCAAATATGCAAGGTCTTAGAAGACCAAAATTGTTCCCCTTTTAACCTTAATACTTTCGGCCGAGGTTAAACAAACCGAAAGTTTCGGATTTTGTCCGAACAAAATAATCAATCGTCCATATGACTTAATTCTTCAAGATTTCCCCATGCATTTAAGCATAATCTTGAAAAATCAAGGGGTAACCAAAAGATTACCCCGTGATTAAGCATAATCTTGAATAATCAATCGTCCATATGACTTAATTCTTCAAAACATTCTACCGTATGGTGAACCACACCATAAAACCTGAAAATATTTAGATCTATTGAAGCATGTATCCGTATAAGCGGCTCTCAATGCCATTGCTGGGTTTTAACAAGATTATCATAGTCATATAAACCCATTTATTTGAATAATGCAGCGGATAAAAGGTTTTAAACTTTGTTAATTAAATTAATACAAAACCAATTTTATATATAAAAACCCAAGCCCCAGATCCATATATGAAACTACATGCTTAAAAATATAAATAACCATTGGGTGTTTATGTAATATACCTTCAAGAACCCAAGAAATGAAGAAGATGATGATTTGGATAGCTAGTCTTCAAATAAAGAAGAGCCTCAAGCTTTTATACCCACAAGCCAGCAATAAAAGCATCCATTATTTGGTAGGAATTTACACTTGACACTCATTCCTTGTTTGTCCTCTACGTCGGACGAAAATATGGTTAAGAGAAGAGAAAGTTTACTTGCCTTCTTGTGTGTGTGTGTGTGAGAGAGAGAGAGAGAGAGAGAGAGAGAGAGAGATACAACCATTAACCACACATGCATGCTCTTGAAAGAGCAATATAATAAATAGATGAGAGAGAGGTATTTCCCTCCCAAATATTTAAACCCTTTTAATTTATTACTTATGTTCTTTTTTTACATATTGTAACATAACATAATATAAGTAACAGGCATCATGTTATTTAACCAACTTAAATAACATTAAATATCTTCTCTCAAAATATTAATTATCCATATAACTTATTTACTACACACACGCAAATATTTAGAATCTAATTTTCTAAATATCATAAGTGTTAATATATATATTTGTTACGTCATATCTTAAAATAAATATCGTGGTTGTTTGTCTAGCTTATTATTGGGTATGACCCGAATTGGATCATAACGTACTAACCACGTCAACTCTAACATGTCTCTTGGGCAGACCGAGTCCAACAATCTCTACATCGTGCATTTCGTGAATAATTTTTAACAATAATGTTTATGGAAACTAATTATTTAAAATTACATTGTTAAAAATATTTAATCCACATCAGTTGCGTTTGATCTTTTTCCATTTAGGTTTGATAGTGGGTCAATGGTTTTGATTCACTATTTATTCATTATACTTTATTCAATACATTTATCCTAAATATAAAGTATTTAGAAAATTTTCAACTAGAGAGCATATTAATAAATACTTTTGAATACAGTGCTAGTAAAGGGTTAACAACAAAAAAATAATGATGTTTTAAACAATTTGACTTAGAAGAGGAAAATCACTAAACATCCAGAAAACACACACGGTTAAACAAATCAGTATCAATGAGAGTAAGTTCGTCGGAAATCCGTCGGTGAAAGGTCATCATCGACCTATCCACTAGCACTATTTTCAAAATCGCTAGGCGCCAGTCGGGCGGTGTGGTTGGGACTAGTGATTAGTTGGGATTAATAGGGATTAGTCGGATTGAAATGTGTATATAAACATTCATATTGTTGGGACTTATATTTTAGACAGACGCATCAAATTTATATGTGGGTGAAAAATATATTATTGGTCTCAACCAAGGGTGGATGGATTGAAGACTAAGTCATGCTAGACTAGTATAAATAGATGTTTTTATTCATTTGTCTAACATGAGTGACTGTATTGTGTATGTGTGAGATTTAGGTTTTGTCAGGTCCCTCGATTTCAGGTGGATCTTACTTAATCATGTCATAACTCACACAGATTGATGTGTTGACAAGGGAGTTAATGACAGGTTACTATATTTAGAAAAATATCCGTTTGTTAAAGGCGGAATAAATAACAAACATACGGTTGCTTAATAAGTATTCATTGATAGATAACACAAACAAGATTCACTCAAAAGATTTCCATTTATATAATATCAATCATACATAGGGGATAATCGATTTAGGGTTTCTTGAAGATTTATCCGTACTAAGACAGCCGTCACACACAATATTCTCTCTTAATAAATTCCTTTTTCCGTGTGTTGTGTGTGTGTCTGTTCTTAGGCCCCTCTTCTTCCGTAGGCGGCGTGCCCTAAAACATTCTATTTATAGGCCTGCCAACGTAGGACACCTGTCATTCCTTCTAGAAACCCCAAACATACATACATATTCAAATTACATAATCAGAAAATATTTTAAGTGTAAAACAAGTCTTCCGGGTAGGCTCTGGATAAGTAAACATCTCCGAGTAGACTATGTGCTCTGCCTGCCTTAGACTTGGTAACATAGAAGTGTGCTCGGGATCAGTTTCTAGGTAGACTTTACTTGAAGAGTATTTTACCAAGTAAAATACTCACTGGGTACACTTCAGTCTTCTTGACTTTGCCAGACTTTGCCCGACAAACCCTTACGAGCAACCTTGTTCTTCGATGGTCCATTCAACTCCTTGCTATATAATAACTTATTAGCAAAGTGTACTCGGCAGTACTGTTCCTTGCTTGAGTTGAACCTTTCCCGATGTTACTTAGAGATATTCTATTTATACATCAAGCTTGCTCAGACCATAATTATTAAAGAATACCTTGCTCGGTCTTCCAATCACTTGGCCTCATGGACTTGGTTAGCCAAAAGCTTACTCTGAAGAGAACCTTACTTGACTATGAAGAACAGACTTGCTTGATAAAGTAAACCTTGCTCGGATTTACATAAACTAGTGAACCTTGCCCGGCAATGCACTAATTTTCAAACCTTGCTTGGATATCCACTAAAGAAGACTACTTGAAGTAAACCTTGCCCGATAGACAAAATATCGTACCCGACTAAGTAAAAGCTTGCTCGGAAGTCTAAGGTGTACCCGGATCCATACTTATCGAATTCTGAGGAGGTTGAGAAGATTCCAATCTTCCATGTACTTCATTTTGGTAAAATCTTTAACTCAACAATCTCCCCCTTAGGTCAGTTTCTTGACCCAACAATCTCCCCCTAGATTGGAACACCTCAGCTGACCCAAAACATTTTTGCAGTTACTTACACGTAGTCAAAATACAGATCAAATGAAAAGTCAAATTACATACTCAAATAAAAAATTACATATTCAAAAATTGTCCGAAGACATTACATAAGAAAGCCTAAGCTAAAAATTCTTTAATTTAGCCAAAAGTGCTTGTTTAGGCATGGAAAGTCCAACTTTTCTTGCTCTCTCAAGAATCTTAGCAACTCTGATTGCTTAGCACTTGTAGGCCTTTGCTTTTCTTTGTAATCCGAGAGATGCAGTGCTGCAATCACAGTTAGTTGCCATAGATTGAACTTTCTAAAGTCAATTTTGGAGAAGATCTTCACAATCTTTCCATTTTCCATCATAACATTCAGATGTTCAGTTCTGGAGTCATAAAATACTCCACTTGGCATAACCTTGTGGTTAACTGAAGGATTTTTGGCTTTTGCCATAGCCTTGACAAGAGGTTTATCCATCTTCAAGTACATCTGCTTAGGTTGTTCTTGAGTAGTTACAGAAAACTTCCTTTTCTTGGTGCTGTTCTGTTTTGAGACCAAGGAAGTTGACTTTTTGCATAATTCCTTTACTTTGGATTTTCTCTTCATTTTCATCTTTGATAGATCAACCATCTTTTTGGATATTCCCTTGTTCTTTCCATCTAGAGACTGAGTAGCTTCTTTCTTCTTGTTCAACTATAGCCCTTTCATTTTATTGAAGTTGCTCAAAATTCTTTTCTTGTCATAACTTTGACTGAGTCGAAGGGAATTCCATTTTTCATTAAAAATTTTGGTTTTCCACCATACTTGCACTAGAGCTTTTGAACTTCCATTTCTTGTTCCAAATCATCTTTCAATTTCAAATCTTTCACATCATTGTCTTGAATAATCTTTTCTTCACTCAGTGTTTTTGAAATTTTATCAGCATAACAATGTCTAGTTTCTCTTTCACTTATGTCTCTGGTTCTTCTTGTTTAATAAACTTGAGTAGAGATACTAGCACACCATTTGGAATTTCTTCATCATTTAAACAGTTTCCAATCAATTCTTGTAGGACTTCCTTCTTGTCTTCATAGTTTGAATCATCCCTTACCCTTTTATTGTCTTCAAACTGCTTCATCAAACTCTCTTGATCTTCAAACTCTTTGTCAGTTAGCCTTTGAATTAGAAGTTCTCTGTTATAAATTTCTGTCATTCTTTGCATATAGACTCTTTTGGCTTCTAATTCATATTCATCCATATCTAAGACCATTTTATTTTCTTGAAAATTGATAGTCTGAGTTTCATCATCTTCTTGAGCAATTTGTTTTCCTTTTAGTTTCTTCCATTTCTCAAGTTCTTTCATCTCATCTTCTGGAATGTTATCAGATTCATCATCTGAACTATTATTTTCATATACTGAGAGAAGCTGTAGTAAGTTCTCCCCCTGATTCATTAATTTCTCCCCATGTTTTGGGGCAGCTGAGATCTTCTCAGCTCTTCAGAGAGATGATGTTTGTCAGAATTGGAATTGCTCTTTGTTTGATCCATTGTTGATTTCCTGTTAATCGATGAACACACAATTGTCAGTTAGATTTATAAATAAGTGCATTTAAAACACAAATAAAGATTAGGGCATAAAGAATATTTTGATTACAACCGTTGTCTTGAATATTATTGAAATCTGCACAAAACAGAAAAGTGAATTTCTCTTGAAATGTGAAGTTTTAATTTTGAACCACATATGAAGGTCTCCTTTTTAATGAGAGTTGAGACAAATGTAAAGTACATCACTGCAAATTTTGGCAGAAAAGCTGTAGATAAAGCTCTTTTGATTCTACCCTTTTCTTTTACTTGCCAGGTAAAGTGAGAAACTTAAAAACTGTTTTGTCTTTTAGCTCATAAGTTCCTTATCTACTTAAGGAATGTTTGCTTTGGAATATGTCCAGAAATGGTAAAGTCTTTAAAGTTAAAGTAATTCTTGAAATAAAGTTAATTAAAATGAAGGAAGTTAACCAGAAATACCTGATTTCTTGAGAACTTAATCACAAGATAAATAATCAAGTATAAACATCAAATAGACATCCTTACTAGGAATCAATCAAGACACCTATATAGATTTCTCTATTTCAAATTAAAACTTATCTATCATAAATCCTAATAAGAATCATAATCAATTTTATCATACTAAATAACATATTCAATCAAGCATACTTGAAAACATAGTGTGCTCGAGCAACCATTCAAGAGAATAGTGTGCCCGAACACCTTTCTAATGCAAAGTATACCCGAATAACCTTCATATAGTACAAAGTGTACCTGGAAAAGGATTTCTAGCAGACAGTGTACAAGTTTTGAAATTAACAAGTATATAAAGGGAACAAAAGTGTACCCGAAATATAAAGTGTGCCCGGAAAACAAAGTTTGCCCGAAAACACTTGTAATTTCAAAGAAATCATAAACACACATATCACAGAGCATGCTCGGAATGAAATTAAAACACATAAACATTTAAGTGTGCTATAGTCTAAAATTTCAAAGAGCTTCCCAAAAATCCTATGTTAGCACTAAGCTTGCTAGGATAAACACATTCAATCATTTGGTATGCCCTTACTCAAGGGAATTTCAACATGTCAAACCATACCCGAAAATGGCAAACTTAAATAATAATATCTAAGTGTGCCTGGAAAGATTAACAAACCTTTCCTAACAACATATTCATATAAATCACAAAGCTTACTCAATGTACTAACTTAGGTTCACAAAGTTTGCTTGAACTCACAATAAGCATATAAAATGCAAAGCTTGCCCGAAACAAGTATATCTTGTTAAAAACTAGCTATACCACATAATCATCTCAAGACTTCAAGCTTGCTCGGGAAATGAGTACAACAGTGTACTCTACCCGGAAAGTGTAAACACTTCAAAGCATGCCCGAAAATCATAAACTTAGTCAAAAATGACTAAGATTGCCCGGAGAGGTCATAAATCATCAAACCTTACCCGAAGTAACATATTCAAATATATTCATCTGTTTTGTGCCCGGAAAGGTTATAAAACATCAAACCTTACCCGAACTTACATATTCAGCCAATTAAAGGCAAAATGCAACACTTTTTGACTTAAACCACTTGTCAAAATATATTTTTCATTAAAGATCATAGTTTAAGAGCAAATGGTGCATTTAGAGATCAAATTTCAGTTATATTTTTCTTCAAAACAGTTTCTTCCATTTTCTGAAAAGATCTCAAGAATGGGATCATATTGACTAAGTAGCTTTCTCAATACTTCATTCTCAATATTATTACGACAACATAGATAGGTTAACAGCAGGTATAAACTTAGCATGAATTTCATTTCTTTGGTGATATTATTAAGGTTCAATTTAAGCATAATGCATTAATGGTCAACACTGTGCTATGATGCCTCATATCTCTTCTCAAAGCTTATTTGGCTTTCTCCATATCACCCCAATTTGACTCCAACCTTCTGTATTTGGTCAAAAATTGTTTTTCATATAACAGCACTTATTGGATCTTTTTGTATTTTTGATTTTCAAGTATATATAGAGGTTGAATGTTGGACTTATTGTTAAATAACAAGCCTTTCATTCAAGATGAGACAGATTTTGTCAACATCTTTGTAGTTCTTAGTTGTACCCCTCTTGTTTGATAAAATATTTAAAACACTTATCAACTATTGGTTGATTTATTCATACTTCCCCTTGTTTTTGATATTTTCTCAAATTTTCTTAAATTTTGTTCCTTGTCATATTTAAAGATGCTTCATTTTTGGATGACCAAATAACAACAGGCTCGTGTATGACTGGGTAATCACTTTTCTGCCTATCATTCGGAGAGATTTATCTTGAGACATGCAAAGACAACTATGTATCTCCACACAAATATGAGCATATTCATTATGTTTATATCACCTTAAATTTTACATCATCATGGGAAAGCAACCATACATGTTAATGACTATACTATGGTCCTTTTAGCCAATTAAATCCATATGATTGGCTAAGCAGTCAATGTACTATCATTTCCCATATAAAAACAGTTTAATATTCAATCACCCCAATATCTCTTTATATTCAGGTTAATGGCAATCCTGTTTGACCAACACTGGTCAACAGGACCAAACATACATGTGAATATATGTCCTTTCAAAGTCAGAGCTATTGACATAGTTTTAAGTGAAGGAATAAGAAACAAGTCATAATTGCCCCAAATGCATTCAGTTTTCAGGTCAATGACTATCCTTTGAATCTGTAGAGATTTAAGGACCAAACATACACAAGTGCATGTCCTTCCAACTGGGCAAATGACATAATTTTCAGCAAAAACAACTTCTTGAGACTTCTCCTTAAAAAAATCCTTCTTTTAAGCTTCTTTTAAAGCTTGAACTGAATAATCATATCATATCTCTTCAACATTAACAACATGCTCATGTTTTGATCAAAATAGAGTATTTATGTAAAATTCATTGGAAAATCTTCATTTCATCATTTAATTTTGACATAAATCACATTTTGACACAAACAGTTGTAACATATTCAAATCTTAATCAAACATGAAATCATTAAAACAAGTAGACAGTACTAACAATCAAATTCCAACTTATCTTAATAACATCAGAAGATCAGATAAAGCACATATTCAAGAAATTAAGCAATGATATCAGATAAGCTTACATCAACAAGTAATTCATAACAAGAACACTTATCCTGACATCACAAATGCACATTAAATAATAAACATGCAAACATATAAATCCATTCAATCATGTCAAATTTTTCACACATAATCAGTCAAAGCACATAACAGTTAACATATTTAGTAGCATACTCAAGTAACATAATTAAGCAACATAATCAAGCATATTCACTAAACATTCAATATGTGTAATCTCTAACAACATAATCAGTTAACACAGAGAGACACACAGCTAGGCACACATCCTTAATCAGATTTCATCGGAGTTGATCATTCCCAGGGCTTTCAGAAGAAAGTTAAACCTGGTTCTATCAAGTGGTTTGGTGAATAGGTCAGCCAAATTGTCACTTGTATCAACTCTTTGCATTTGAATCAAACCTTTTTCACTGCAATCTCTGATGAAGTGATGTCTGATTTAAATGTGCTTAGTTTTAGAATGTTGAACTGAATTCTTAACAGTAAAATATGCAGCAGTATTGTCAATAAGAATAGGGGTGTTCAGAAAATTCAAACCATAGTCTAGCAACTGATTTTGAATCCATAGAACTTGTGCACAGCAGGCAGATGCAGCAACATATTCAGCTTTAGCAGTAGAGATTGAGACTGTAATCTGCTTTTTGCATTGCCATGACACTTGCCTTTACCCCAAAAATTGGCATCCTCCTGAGGTTGACTTTCTGCTCATGTTGCAGCCATCATAGTCACTGTCAGTATAGGCAATTAGATCAAAAGAATGGTTCTTTGGATACCAAATCCCTAAGTCTGGTCTTCCTTTCAAATATCTGAATATTCTTTTAACAGCATTCATGTGGGAGACTTTTGGACTTGATTGGAATCTTGCACACACACATCCAGCAAACATGATATCTGGTCTTGTTGCAGCCAGATACATCAGAGATCCAATTTTGGCTCTATATTCATGTTCATCTACATGCTTCCCCTTTTCATCTGCAATCATCTTTTCTTTGGTGTCCATTGGAGTTGAAGCAATCTTGTACTCATGATAGTTGAACTTGTTCAAGATGTCTTGCACATATTTGTTTTGGTGAATGAAGATCCCTTCAGCTTTCTGTTGAACTTGCAATCCAAGAAAGAAATTCATTTCTCCCATAGAACTCATGCTGTATTTGGACTTAATTACCCCTTCAAACTCCATGCACATTTGTTCATTTGTAGATCCAAAGATGATGTCATCCACATACAATTGTAACAGAAGCAAGTCTGATCCCTTTCTTTTGAAGAAGAGTGTCTTGTCAATGGCTCCTCTTTTAAAATCATTTTCAAGAAGATGATTTGACAGTTCATCATACCATGCTCTAGGGGCCTGATGCAATCCATAAAGGGCTTTGTTTAGCTTATACACCCTGTTTGGATACATTGGATCCTCAAAACCTGGAGTTTGAGCTACATACACCTCTTCATCAATCTTTCCATTTAGAAATGCAGACATAACATCAAGCTAGAACACTCTAATGTTCTTTGAGGCAGCATATGCAAGAAAAATCCTGATAGCTTCAAGTCTTGCAACAGGAGCAAAGACTTCCTCAAAGTCTATTCCTTCTTCTTGAAGACATCCAGTGCTACAAGTCTAGCTTTGTTCTTAATCACCAAACCCCTTTCATCCCTTTTGTTTCTAAAAACCCATTTGGTTCCTATTGCATATCTGTCTATTGGCCTATCAACAAGATCCCACACATGTAGGTCTCTGAACTGTGCCAGTTCCTCTTGCATTGCTTCTACCCAACTATTATCTTTTAGTGCTTGAGAAATGTTCTTTGGCTCTATTTGGGATAGAAAGCAGGAGTAAAGACAGATGTTTGCAATTTCAGAATGACTTCTTGTAACTCTTTCATACAAATCACCAACGATGTTTTCAGAAGGATGATTCTTTTTCACATAAGGAGTTTGTATAATCATATTTGTAGACAAATTTGTGTCAAGATTTGTTTCATTGAGCTCTGGTTCTTCAATGATCAAATCAGCTTCTGCATCATGAAATTTTGGTGCTTCATCATTATGTTATCCTGAAGTAGATGCACCGTTGTTTTCTAAGTTCAATCTTTGAAATAGATCTTGAAATCTTGCTGTAGATGCAGCTTCTTCTCCACTTTCTTGGTTGCTTGTGCCACCCTCATTCTGAACTTAATCATTTTGTGCATCTTGATTGTCTTGATTGTTCTCGGTATGATCATGTTCAACATTGTGATTTTTTTCTTGATCAGGTTCACCAATATCACATGAGGAATTCTTCACAAAAGTATACTCCTTTTCTTTTCTAGCAACCTTTTTCCATAATTCTTCCAAGTCCAATGATTTCTTCTTTTTCTCTTCAATTCACTGGTCTTGTAGAAAGATTCATCAAAGTCTTTAGGATAAATCTTGAAATACCTTATTAACTTTTCATGATCAAACAGCCATGATGCACCATCAACTGCATTGAATTGATTCTCAATAAAGATAATATCAGATGACTCTATAACACTCAAGTGGTCTTTCACATAAACTCTGTAAGCCTTTGAGTGCGTAGAATATCCAACAAAGAAACAATCCAGGGACTTTGTTTTAAACTTGTTCAAATAGTCTCTTGTGTTCAGTAGAAAACATTTGCATCCAAAGGACTTGAAAAACTTAATGTAAGGCTTTCTGTTGTGAAATATTTCATATGGAGTTTTGTTATGCCTTTTGTTGACAAGTACCCTGTTCTGAACATAGCAGGCTGTATTTATGGCTTCAGCCCAAAAAGTGATAGGCAAATTTGCATCAGCTAACATGGTACTTGCAGCTTCAATCAAGGTTATATTTCTTCTTTCTGCTACACAATTTTGTTCAGGAGTTCTAGGACCTGAGAATTGTTGTAGTCTACCGTTTCTGCACAGAATTCTTGCATAACTCCATTCTTGAACTTAGTGCCATTGTCACTTCTCATCATCTTGACTTTCTTATTCAACTTGTTCTCAATCATTGTTACACAACTTTTAATCAACTCTGCAGTCTCATCCTTGGTACTTAGGAAATAAACCCAAGTGTATCTTGAATAGTCATCAATGATCACAAGACAATATCTTTTCTTCCCTATACTTGGTACACTTACAGGACCAAAAAGATCCATGTGAAGTAATTCAAGTACTTGATCAATTGAGTTGATGAGCTTTGGCTTATGAGTAGATTTGTGTAGTTTTCCTTTTTGGCATGAACTACAGTGATCTTCCAATTTGAATTCTCTTGTGGGTAAGTCTATGACATGCTAACCTTTGACAAGTCTATTCATGTTCTTCAAGTTCACATGACACAGTTTCCTATACCACAATTTTGACTCATTTTCAGTGGCTTTGGAAACAAAACATGCACCTCCTCTTGAAATCGCTTCTTTCATATTCAATTCATAAAGGTTACCATTTCTTGGTGCCATCATCATAATCATTTCAGGTGGAATCACAAACTCAGGTTTTAGAATGAAACAGTGTGAATCATCAAAACTGACTTTGTATCCCTTATCACACATTTGTGATATACTCAGCAGATTGTACTGAAGACCTTCAACATGAAATACATTATCAAATGAGACTTTCCCATTTGTTAAGATTCCTTTTCCCACAATCTTTCCACCATTCTCATCACTCCCAAAAGCTACTGGACCTTCATACTTTTCTTCATAATTGACAAGAGATCTCTTGTCACATGTCATGTGTCTAGAACATCCACTATCCATGTACCATATGTCATTCAGAGGAGTGGACTGTTCCTGCACATACAAAGAAAGTTTGATTAGTTGAGTGATGAAGTGCAAGCCTTATCAACTTACAGCTCATCAGATTCAGTTTCAGACACAGCTTGGGAAGTGAGTGTAGTTGGTTCTGGATCTTCATGAGTGATTTCTAGATTGTCTGAATTGTTTGTTTCATAACCACACTCTCTTGGAGTTTTAACTAGTGATGTTGAGTTCTGGTACTCAGCTGAGTCAGTGTCACACTCTTTTATCACATAGTCCTTCTTTTCATAGTAGTCTCTTATATCAGCAACTATCTCAACCTTAATCTCAGGCTTAGGTTTCCAAAGAAAACCTTGTGGTTCATATCCATACTTTAACAGAAACTTCTCATCGCCAGTGAGTTCTGTTGGTTTCCTTTTAGATACCACATGTCTTTTCATATTCTCACTGCTTGATGATCTTTGAGAACTATCAGATTTGAAAGACTGATTATCCCTTTTTGGGATTGTTCTCAATGGATGAGAGTCCTTCTTAATAGTTTTCACATGCTTCACTGGAGATTTAACCTTGTTAACATGTTTGATCACATGTTTCTTGACTTTTAGTGAATGCCTTTGGTTCTCTTTTTCCAGAACTTCCTCTGCATAATCCTTTCCCATACCCAAATATTTTTCATACTTCATTTTATAGGCCACAAAGTCTTGTCCATATTTTGTTTCATCTTGGACATAAAAAGGCTTGAATTTAAGTCTTTCATTACAGGAGTCTGTATGATGACCATATTCATCACACTTCTTGCACCAAACCTTTCCTTTGAATACTTCATGTTCTTTTGGTTTCTTGAACCTTTCACTCGGTCTTATTGAATCAACTCCAATTGTCTTTTTAGATTTTAAACAGTCAAAATCAATTGAGAAGGGAACAAATTCAGTTATCCTTATGTCACTTCTTTCCACTTTCCTTTTAACAAAAACAATTTCTCTTATACTTAAGGGTTCTTCCTCTATGCTTTCCCTTTGTCTTGATTTACTCTTTTCATATCCTCCATTGTTTCTACTTCTCCAATGTCAAAGTCTTCAACACTTGAGAAAATAGGGTAAACAGGAATAAAATTTTCACATGCAACTGTTTCAACTTCTTTCAATTTTTGATTCTGTTTAATTCTTTCCAATAGAGCTTTGCTTGGAGGTCTCACTGCATTATAACTTGGTTTTGATCCTTCACATACATCAAACGACACATGTCCTCTCTTGTTTATTTCATTTTGTTTCTTCATTCTTGATGTGACAAGTGAATACTTTGGAAGTTTGTCAATGGATTCTGGTTTCTTGAATCTTCTCCCTTTTTCAGCAGCTTTAATTTCCTCCTCAGTAATTTGATCACTTAAATCACTCAAGTCATCTTGATTCAAGTCAATTGACTCAACGTCATCTTCAGAGACTTGAACTCCAATTGACTCTTCTTCTTTCAGTTCTTTCTTCATAACAAACTCTCCTTCTTACACCTCAACATTCTTATACAAATCCACAAGTTCTTCTTTATCTTGAAAGACATCTTTGAATTGTTGTAGATATGCATTTCTTTTCTCTTTATGAACTTTTGGCCTAAAGTTGTTGTTGAATGGTGGTGGTACTGCTTTGTATTTGTCTTCTTTCCTGACTTGATTCAGAATTCCACAGATGTTTCCAGTGGATACCAAGTTCTTCAAGAGTTCATTTTTCAGTTTGCAGTTTTGTGTTCAGTACCTTTTCTTCTATAATCATTTTCTTCAACCCATCAATCTCAGTTGTAAATCTTTTCTGAGCTCTGTAACTGTTCATGCAGTCATCTTCCAAACTTTTCATCCTTTCTTCACTTATCAGTTCACTAGCTTCATATGCATTGATGATACTTTGTTTCTTAAAACACTCGCTTTCCAGCTTGTCTACCTTCGTTTTCAAATCATTGATAAGTTCATTTAAATCAATAGTAGGAGCAGAGGGTACCTGAGAAGTTGATCCAGTCTCTTTCTCTATTAAGTTCAACAGGTTCTTGAATGATAGGAATCTGCTGTTGATTCTTGGTAGTCAAATTACCCATAGGTGCAGTCAATGCATTTGAAACATTGAAGCAGGGTCTTTCCTCCTTAATCATTTCATTTTCTATCATCTCTATTTCTGCAGCTTGAAGAAAACACACTACATCATCTACTTTTAGCTCATTGAAGTTGTGATTTGTAAGAATGAACTTGCAGGCAGTATACCATTCCTTTGGCATAGAGTTCAGCAGCTTGGTGTTGAGATCAAAATCAGTCATGACATAGTCTGTGGTTCTGAGCTCATTTACAATTCCTAGAAACCTCTTTAGAATTGATTTCAACCTTTCTCCTTCTTTATACTTGAATCTTTCTAATTGCTGCTTCAATCTCTGCTTCTTGATGTTCTTGAGTTCAACATTTCCCTCAAACATTTCAAGTATTGCATAATACATTGCCTTGGCATTGGGATGATGTGCAACCTTGGTTAGTATTTCCCAAGACAGACCTAGCTTCAACATAGCTAAAGCCTTGTCATCAACCTTTCTAATTCTTCCTATACAACAGCAGTTGCAGCTGCATTTTCACCTTCTGCAACTTCTCCTTGTGGACCATTCTTGATGGAGTTCCACATATCAACATCATTGTAGCAAACAGCTGCTTCAAACAAAACCTTCCATTTTGTGTAATTTTCCTGTCCATAAAATCTAGGAATCTTGTTAGTAGACACCTCTTGTTCCTCGTATCCAGACATTTTTGTGAAAATAAAAGTAATTTCTTTATAAAAACATAGTTTCAAAAATATTCAGATCTGAGACTCGATTGTTCAGATCTGAGATCTGATTCGATAAGAACAAGATATAAATATAAAGATTAAAACTTTAAATAAAACAAGGAAGAGAAAACACCAAATGATTGTAGATCTGGAAAAAAAATGAAGAACAGAGCTGCTGACGTCACAAATCAATGGAACAGTGGTCTTCTTACGTCCTTCTTCTTCAAATCTTCAATCAGGAACAATCTTTCTAAAATATCAGTAATCAGCTCTGATACCACTTGTCAGGTCCCTCGATTTCAGTTGGATCTTACTTAATCATGTCATAACTCACACAGATTGATGTGTTGACAAGGGAGTTAATGAAGGGTTGCATATTTAAAAAGATATCCGCTTGTAAAAGGCGGAACCAATACCAAACATATGGTTGCTTAATAAGTATTAAATGATAGATAACACAAACAATATTCACTCAAAAGATGTCCATTTATATAATATCAATCATACATAGTGGATAATCGATTTAGGGTTTCTTGAAAGTTTATCCGTACTAAGACAGCCGTCACACACAATATTCTCTCTTAATAAATTCCTTTTTCCGTGTGTTGTGTGTGTGTCTGTTCTTAGGCCTCTCTTCTTCCGTAGGCGGCGTGCCCTAAAACATTCTATTTATAGGCCTGCCAACCTAGGATAGCTGTCATTCCTTCTAGAAACCCCAAATATACATATATATTCAAATTACATAATTAGGAAATATTCTAAGTGTAAAACAAGTCTTCCGGGTAGGCTCTGGATAAGTAAACTTCTCCGAGTAGACTATGTGCTCTGCCTGCCTTAGACTTGGTAACATAGAAGTGTGCTCGGGATCAGTTTCCGGGTAGACTTTACTTGAAGAGTATTTTACCAAGTAAAATACTCACCGGGTAGACTGCAGTCTTCTTGACTTTGCCAGACTTTGCCCGACAAACCCTTACGAGCAACCATGTTCTTCGATGGTCCATTCAACTCTTTGCTATACAATAACTTATTAGCAAAGTGTACTCGGCAGTACTGTTCCTTGCTTGAGTTGAACCTTGCTCGATGTTACTTAGAGATATTCCATTTATACATCAAGCTTGCTCGGACCATAATTATTAAAGAATACCTTGCCCGGTCTTCCAATCACTCGGCCTCATGGACTTGGTTAGCCAAAAGCTTACTCAGAAGAGATCCTTACTTGACTATGAAGAACAGACTTGCTTGATAAAGTGAACCTTGCTCGGATTTACATAAACTAGTGAACCTTGCCCGACGATCCACTAATTTGCAAACCTTGCTTGGATATCCACTAAAGAAGACTACTTGAAGTAAACCTTGCCCGATAGACAAAATATCGTACCCGGCTAAGTAAAAGTTTGCTTGGAAGTCTAAGGTGTACCCGGATCCATACTTAGCGAATTCTGAGGAGGTTGAGAAGATTCCAATCTTTCATGTACTTCATTTTGGTCAAATATTTAACTCAACAATCTCCCCCTTAGGTCAGTTTCTTGACCCAACAGGTTTTATCCCTTTGAGAGAGTCTCCGCCTCTAGGAAGAGCTCTCCTGGTGGCAGCTGATATTTCTTGTGTGTGTATGTATGTATGAAAGAAAGAAGGAAAGAAAGAAGGAAAGACCATGGGCTTAAGCCCATGACCCTTAATTATATAAAACATTAATCACCATTTAATCCTCATTCACACATATTCCCTACACCACCAAAAACACACACTTAAGCTTTCTCTCTAGTTCTTCCTTTCTCTAAACCGAAACCAAGATGGAAACCGAGCATCGACCCGAGGTAATACTAGTATGGTGTTTTATTAACTTAAACCCGTTAGATATGGTCACGAAACGACGAGCCTACACCGTTAAACCGTTTAAGTCAAGCGATCCGGATGGAATCGGGTATAAACCGAACCTAATATGAGCTTAGGGATCGCCCTAGCTCAGATCTGGATAAAACGAGACGAAAAACGGTGAAAAATGGTGGAAAACAAGCTAGATCTCGTTTTTCCGGTAAAACAACGTTTTTCCGACGGCGGCGCCAGAAAGGCGGCTGGTACGAGGATACGATGTCAGAGAATGTTTCTTACATTCTCTGACCTAACCCTAGTTCGTTATGGGAACTTAATGAATTGGAGGGTGATTCGTTAGTTGATTCGCATAAGGGAGAACGACGAACTATCTCTAGTTCGTCTCTGATTCGTTAGGGGAAAGGGGTAACAAATTACCTGTGATTCGTTATGACCAGTTCGTATAAGGATCAGTTCATTAAGGTCCAATTCGCTATACGGACCAGTTCGTGAAAGGGTCCAATTCGTCATAAGGACCAGTTCGTTATAATGCTTGATTCGTTACAACGCCAGATTCGTTATAATAGTTAATTCGCTATGAACTCCCATTCGTTAAGGACTGAATAACGTATTAGAACTTTGAAAGAATGACAGAACAGTCCCTGGACTTAGAAAAGAATGAATAAATTACAATTAAGCCCTTGAACTTTTGAGTTAGCGAATTGAGTAATGATTCAGCTCGACCCATGCCAGGGGCTCTGCCCCTTGGACCCTGCTAGGGGCTGCCGCCCCTAGACCCCGCTGCAAGGGGCGCTGCCCCCGGACCCCCGTTCGTTGAGGGTAATAATTAGGATTAGAAAGACGATATAAGTGGTGATAGTTAGTTGATACGTGTAATTGTTATACAGTTTGTCGTGCACAGCTCAAGAAAGGAATTACCATAAACGGTGAATGTAACCGCATTCAAGTGAGTTTCTAGCCCCATTCCTTGTTATGTTTTCGGGGTTGTATGCATAATCGATGTGATTAGTTAATACACTTATCCTAAGTGATAAGTGTATGCCATATATATATTATGCGAAATGTATGAATGATTACTTGTCGGTACATGAACGATCTTCGGAATTGCATGTACTGCCAGGTAATGGTTTGATGTTATATGTATGTTGCAATATGAAGAATGAATGATGTATGTATGCACAAAACTTTACGATTATGTATATAGAAAGTATGTTATGGAGGCATGGAAGAAAGGGTACCGGACCCTATAATATCCAAGGATGAAGGGTGACCGGACCCCAATAATATCCGACGATGGAGGGTACCGGACCCTAATAATATCCGAGGATGAAAGGTGACCGGACCCTAATAATATCCGAGGATGGAGGGTACCGGACCCTAATAATATCCGAGGTATGTAGGGCGAATGCTCTTTATAATGTAAGGTTTGTTATGAATGTATATAAAGGACTGATGGACATGTTAAGTATGTAATGCGTACCTTCGGGCACATATATGTGCAAGTAAAGTAAGTTATGTGATTAACTAGAACTCACTCAGCGTAGCTGACTTTTAGTATGCACACAGGTTAACAGGTTGAGACAATTGGTTTGAGCAGGACACATGGCAAGATCGAAGAGGCTGGCATCTGAAGATTTGTCGTGATGTTTTTATATTATCGTTTATGTTATGTTTTAAAGACATGTTAAGAACTTTTGTAATGAATGGTTGACTATTGTTATTATTCCGCAAAAGTTTTAATTAACTCTGATATTCAGAACTGTGTTAATGAGTAAATCCAACACCAAAGTAGGGCTACCGGTAACGGGGAGTTACATTTATTGTTAATCGAATCAGGCTCTCTTCCAATACATCTCATCCGTAGAAACATCTTTCCAGAGTGAATAGCGAATACTATTCGATCCTAACCCTAGATCCGAGCTCCACCGTTTATACCGATTATTCACGCTTCAGAACAGGGGCTCGGGTCCTAACAAGTGGTATCAGAGCGGGGTTACCGAATCGTTCAGATTAACCGCTGAACTGATTCGTTTGGCTCTTGAATCCACCATGGACGTTAAAAGATGAAGTTCGTTGAAATTATTTTTGAGGGTTTTGAAATTATTTGATGTTTTGGAGAAAATTTTATGGATTGATGTTTGGGTTGATGACTCGTTTGGAGATCCAACAACAATTTCAAGTTTATTTGGTCAGAATGGTCCAGATCTGATGTAACAGTGTTATTTGGCTAGTACGGATGATAAGATAGAGTCGTCACGAGTAACAATGTTGAATTTAACCTCCTATGAAATAGTCACTTGAACTGTCAAGAACGGGTTATGGTTGACTTGAATGCTATCTTGATTCAGGGAATGGTTTGAAGATGATTTACTAGGGAAGAGACAAATTTGAGGAATTAAAGATTATTTGATGATCACAATGAGTTTATTTCTTTTTGTGACCACCTTGTTACTTGAATTTGATCTATGAAGTTCAAAGCTGCGTTCATATGCCCATACAACTATATCCAAAAGTGATATAAGAGTGGTAATTTGAAATGAACAATGGGAGAAGCTTATCGTGAGGGGGAGAATTTCAACGAAAAACAACGAGTTATGAGGTGATCTTGGAAGAAATTTGATGGCCTCGGTCTAAGGGGGAGATTCTTGGGACTTATATTTTAGACCGACGCATCGAATTTATATGTGGTTGAAAAATATATTATTTGGTCTCAACCAAGGGTGGATGGCTTGAAGACCAAGTCATACTGAACTAGTATAAATAGATGTTTTTATTCATTTTTCTAACATGAGTGACTGATATTTCTTATGTGTGTATGTTTGTATGTATGTATGTATGTATGAATGTATGTTTGAGTGGTTCTTCTTTATGAGAATCATTTGACTAATGAAATCATACTGCCAGTTTATCTTGTTTGTGTTTCGATTACATATATGTGTTCAACCTATTTTATTGATTATTGTTAATCGAATTAGGCTCTCTCCCAATACATCTCATCCGTCCAAACATCTTTCAAGAGTGAATAGCGAATACGATTCGATCCTAACCCTAGATCCGAGGTCCACCGTTTATACTGATTATTCACGCTTCCGAATAGGGGCTCGGGTCCAGACAAGTTGTATCAGAGAGGGAGTACAGAATCGTTCAGATTAACCGCTGAACTGATTCATTTCGCTCTTGAATCCACCATGGACGTTAAACGATGAAGTTCGTTGGAATTATTTTTTAGGTTTTTGAAATTATTTGATGTTTCGGAGAAACTTTTATGGATTGATGTTTGGGTTGATGACTCGTTTGGAGATCCAATATCAATTTCATGTTTATTTGGTTAGAATGGTCCAGATCTGATGTAACAGTGTTATTTGGCTCGTTTTGGGGCAACTATGTTCATTTGATGATTTCTAGATCTGAAAAGGCCGTGGATATGTTTGAAGATAGATTTCTTTTATTTAGTTAGAGATGACCTGGATATTGCTCATCGATTCTTTTCAGATTTTGGAACTACTTTTTCGTTCTGAAAGAATTAGGGTTTTGTTTGCTCGATATTGATTTTGATAAGTGCGCTTCAAAACAAGACATGGTATGTTGGAAAACGTTGCCGTTGGTACAAACTGATATGAAGAAGGTACAAGTCAAGAACGAACAGGTACTAGAGGCAATATTATCATTGTTTGTTGTAGCAAGTTCAAAGTGAATATTCAAGCAGGTTCTGCAAGGGTAAATCAGTGATTGATGATGCAGAAATGAATTTTTAATGTACCGGGCATACAATGAACATATAAGATTGTTCTCGAGTTATGATAATGGTTAGGTGTTGGCTTGGGCACAGTTTGTGTTTTGCCCAAGCATAATTTTTGGTTCTAGCACAATTTCCCTCGGGCACATCTTATCTGGGGCACATCAAGTTCCAGTGTCGAGTAACCCCTTTTATATCTCTGGTCTTCTGAAGAAAACTATCTTTAAGTACCGAGAACACTTTGTGCTAGTGAAAAAAAATGAAAAATCACAAGTGTTTTGCTTTCCCGAGCACAATTTGTGCTAGGAAAGTGCTCCCAAGCACACTTTGTGCTAGTGAACAAAGTTTGTGCTAGGAAACAGAGTTTGTGAAACATTTCAAGGTTTTGAAGAAACTTTTGAGATTTTTGGTGCCGTTGACCGTTTGACCAAGCTGTTCTCTACGGAAGATATATACTCAGGGTTATTTTGGGAATTTTTCTCCAATCATCAACAAGCTTAGTGAATTCAAACCTCATCCAATGTCACGACTTCATCAAAAGCTTTACAAGAACTAGTGTTGACCAAGCTTAAGGATTTAATCACTTTTTGTGTCAACCAACATATGAATATGTTTATTTTCAGATTTCTACAGTCTTGATAAGGATGGTCAAGGTTGGTTCACCCACACTTGATTTGAAGACACATCTGTTAAAGACAATTGCAACGAAATTGGGGGAGTAAAAATCTTTCAATTTCATTGCAAATGGTTAGCTTCAAATCAAGTAAAAGACTCAAGTTAGGTAAAATTTGATCAAGATCAATAATCCAAGTTTTTTCAAAGATGTTTTATCATTTGTAAGTTTTCAGATTTCCTAGTACGGATAAGAAGATAGAGTTTCATGATGCAGAAGCAGATTTGATCATTGAAGAACCTGAACTTAATGAATCAAATCTTGACACAAATTTGTCTACAAATATGATAATACAAACTCCTACTGTTGAAAAGAATCATCCTGCTGAAAATATCATTGGTGACTTGCATAAAAGAGTAACAAGGAGTCATTCTGTGATAGAAAACATCTGTCTGTACTCTTGCTTTCTATCACAATTAGAACCAAAGAATATTGCTCAAGCATTAAAAGACAATAGTTGGGTAGAGGCTATGCAAGAGGAATTGGCCCAGTTTAGAGATTTACATGTGTGGGATCTTGTAGACAAGCCACATGACAGATAAGCAATTGGAACCAAATGGGTGTTCAGAAACAAAAGGGATGAAAGGGGTTTGGTTATTAAGAACAAAGCTAGACTTGTAGCACTGGTATGTCTTCAAGAAGAAGGGATAGACTTTGAGGAAGTGTTTGCACCAGTTGCAAGACTGGAAGCCATAAGAATTTTCCTTGCATATGCTGCCTCAAAGAACATAAGAGTATTCCAGCTTGATGTTAAATCTGCATTCCTAAATTGAAAGATTGATGAAGAAGTGTATGTGGCTCAACCACCAGGTTTTGAGGATCCCATGTATCCAAACAGGGTGTATAAGTTAAACAAAGCCCTTTATGGATTGCATCAGGCTCCTAGAGCATGGTATGATGAGCTATCAACTCATTTACTTGAAAATGGTTTCACAAGGGGGGCCATTGACAAGACACTCTTCTACAGAAAAAAAGGGTCAGATTTGTTGCTTTTACAAGTCTATGTTGATGATATCATCTTTGAATCTACAAATAAAAATATGTGTTTGGAGTTTGAAGAGGTGATGAAGTCCAAGTACAGCATGAGTTCCATAGGTGAAATGAACTTCTTTTTGGGGCTGCAAGTTCAACAAAAGACTGAAGGGATCTTCATTCACCAAACTAAGTATGTGCAGGACATTTTGAATAAGTTAAACTGTCCTGATTACAAGACTGCTTCAACTCCAATGGACACCAAAGAAAAGATGATAGCTGATGAAAAGGGGGAGTCAGTTGATGAGCATGACTACAGAGCCAAGATTGGATCTCTGATGTATCTGACTGCAACAAGACCAGATATCATGTTTGCTGTGTGTGTCTGTGCTAGGTTCCAGTCAAATACAAAAGTCTCCCACATGAATGCTGTTAAAAGAATATTCAGATACTTGAAGGGAAGACCAGACTTAGGGATTTGGTATCCAAAGAACCAATCCTTTGATCTGATTGCATATACAGACAATGATTTTGATGGATGCAATATGAGTAGAAAGTCAACATCAGGGGGATGCCAGTTTTTGGGAGAAAGGCTAGTGTCATGGAAATGCAAGAAACAGACTACAGTATCAATCTCCACTGCAGAAGCTGAATATGTTGCTGCATCTGCCTGCTGTGCACAAGTTCTCTGGATTCAAAATCAGATGCTGGACTATGATTTGAATTTTCTCAACACCCCTATTCTTATTGATAATACTGCTGCATATTTTACTGTTAAGAACCCTGTGCAACACTCTAAGACTAAGCACATTGAAATCAGACATCACTTCATCAGAGATTGCAGTGAAAAAGGTTTGATTGAAATGCAAAGAGTTGATACAAGTGATAATTTGGCTGACTTATTCACCAAACAACTTGATAGAACCAGATTCAACTTTCATTGAATGCCCTGGGGATGATCAACTCTGATGAAATCTGATTAAGGATGTGTGCTTGGTTGGGTACCTCTATGTGCTACTTTAATATTTTAGAAGAGGTTACACTTGCTGAATATGTTGCTGAATATGTTGCTGAATATATTACTGAATATGTTACTGAGTATGTTAAATGTTATGCGACTTAACTGTTTCTATTATGATAACTGATTAATTTATTAGAGATTACACATATTGAATGAGTTTCAACTGAATGTTGATTGAATATGTTTTGATTATGTCACAAGCTTGAAGTTAACTGATAGGTGCTTAAGTAACTATTTGTGCAATTTTTTGAAATTGATGATAATTCTTGACTATCATGTTAACTGATCTGATGTGATGATAAATAGTTTGATCTGTTTAGGTGAAATTGAATACTTATATGATGTCATGAGTAATCACATGTTTATGGTTACTTGAATATGTTCTTAATCTGATCTTCTGATGATGTCAAAATAGGATAGACATTGAATGTTAGTACAGTCTGTTTTACTTGATGATGATAAGAATGATTAAGATTTGAGTGTGTGATGCAACTGTTTGTGTCAAAATGTGTTTTATGTCAAAATTAAGTGATTCAATGAATTTTATAATGAATTTTGCATAAATACTATATTTTGGTCAAAACATGAGCAAGTTGATTAATGGTGTAGAGATATGATAAGATTATTCAGTTCAAGCTTTTAAGAAGCTTAAAAGAAGGATTTTTAAAGAAAAGGCTCAAGTAGTTGTTTTTGCAGAAAATTATGTCATTTGCCCAGTTGGAAGGACATATACTTGTGTATATTTGGTCCTTAAATCTCTATAGATTCAAAGGATAGCCATTAACCTGAAAACTGAATGCATTTGGGGAAATTTTGACTTGTTTCTTCTTCCTTCACTTAATACTATGTCAATAACTCTGACTTTGATAGGACATATACTCACATGTATGTTTGGTCCTGTTGACCATTTTTGGTCAAACAGGATAGCCATTAACCTGATAATGAAGAGATATTGGGGTGAATGAATATTAAACTGTATTTTTTACGGGAAATGATAGTACATTGACTACTTAGCTGATCATATGGAATTAATAGGCTAAAAAGACCTTAGTATAATCATTAACATGTATGGTTGCTTTCCCATGATGATGTAAAATCTAAGGTGATATAAACATAATGAATATGCTAATCTTTATGTGGAGATGCATAGTTGTTTTGCATGTCTTAAGATAGATCTCTCCGAATGATATGGCAGAAAAGTGATTACCCAGTCATACACGAGCCTGTTGTTATTTGGTCAACCAAAATGAAACATCTTTAAATATGACAAAGAACATGCTTTAAGAAAATTTGAGAAAATATCAAAAACAAGGGGGAGAATGAATAAATCAACCAAAAGTTGATAACTGTTTTAAATATTTTATCAAACAAGAGGGTTACACAAGAACTACAAAGATGTTGGTAAAATCTGTCTCATCTTGAATGAAAGGCATGTTGCTAACTGTAAGTCCAACGTTCAACCTCTATATATGTTTGAATCTAAAAATACAAAAATACAATAAGTTCTATCATACAAAAACTATTTTTGACCAAATACAGGAGGTTGGAGTCAAATTGGGGTGATCTAGGGAAAGCCAAATAAGCTTTGAGAAGAGATATGAGGCATCATAGCACAGTGTTGACCATTATTGCATTATGCTCAAATTGAACTTTAATCATATCACCAAAGAGATGAAAATCATGCTAAGTTTATACCTGCTGTTAACCTATCTAAGTTGTCATAATAATGCTGAGAGTAATGTAATGAGATAGCTACTTAGTCAATATGATCCCATTCCTGAGATCTTTTCAGTTTATCAAAGATATTGTTTTCAAATGAATTATAACTGAAATTTGATCTCTAAATGCACCATTTGCTCTTAAACTATGTTCTGAAATAATACATAACTTAGAAATGTCTTTGACAAGTGGTATCAGAGCCTGGGTTACCGAATCGTTCAGACTAACCGCTGAACAGATTCATTTCGCTCTTGAATCCACCATGGACGTTAAACGATGAAGTTCGTCGAAATTATTTTTAGGGGTTTTGAAATTATTTGATGATTCGGAGAAAAGTATATGGATTGATGATTGGGTTGATGACTTGTTTGAAGATCCAACATCAATTTCATGTTTATTTGGTCAAAACGGTCCAGATCTGATGTAACAGTGTTATTGGCTCGTTTTGGGGCAACACTGTTCTTCTGATTATTTCTAGATCTGAAAAGGTTGATTATGATATGAAGATAGGTTTCTTTGATTTCGAGATGACTTGGATAGGGCTATAGTGATTAATTTCAGATTACAAAATTTGATTTTTGGATCGGAAAAATTAGGGTTTTGTGTGCTCGTGCTGCACAAACAGTAGATGTTTGTTGAAAAATATTGCTGATGGTACAAACTAATAAGGAGAATGTACAAGTCAAGAATGAACAGGTAATAAAGGCAATTTCATCATTGTTTGTTGCAGCAGATGCAAAGTGAATATTCGAGCAGGTTCTGCAAGGGCAAATCAGTGACTGATGACGCAGAAATGAAGTTTTGATGTCTCGAGCACACTATAAAAAATAAAAATAAAAAAAAATAAGATTGGACTCGAGTATGGAAAATGACTAAGTGTTGCTTCGAGCACAGGAGGTGTTTTTCCCAAGCACATCTTTGTTTTGCTCGAGCACAGGTTATTTCGAGCACATCTTATATCGAGCACATCAAATTCGAGCACACTTTGTGAAACCCAGAGCATATCCTTTGTCTTCTCAAGAAAACCATATTCTTTAAGTCTCGAGCACACTTTGTTATTTATTCTAGCAGACTCTTTTTCGAGCATACTTTGTTTTATCTTGAACAATTATGCTTGTGAAGAGAAAACTCAAGTTTGTGTCGAGCACACTTTTGCTCCCGAGCATGCTTGGTGTTAAGTAAAGAAAATGAAAATTCACAAGTACTCCTGAGCACACTTGTACTCCCGAGCACACTTTTGCTTCCGAGCATGCTCGGTGAAAAATTGAAAAATCACAAGTGTTTAGCTTTCCGAGTACACTTTGATTTTCGAGTACACTTTGATTTCCGAGTACACTTTGATTTCCGAGTATACTTTGATTTCCAACTACACTTTGTTTCCGAGTACACTTTGCCTTCCGAGTACACTTTGCTTCCGGGTACACTTTGTGCTAGTGCAAAAAAAAAAAGAAAAAAAAATGTTTTTGCTTTCCGGGTACACTTTGTGCTGGGAAAGTTCTTCGGAGTATACTTTGTGCTACGAAACAGAGTTTAGGAAACAGAGTTTGTGAAACATTTCAAAGTTTTAAAGAAACTTTTGAGATTTTTAGTATCGTTGACCATTTGACCAAGCTGTTCTCTACGGAAGATATATACCAGGGGTATTTTGGTAATTTTTCTCCAATCATCAACAAGCTTATGGAATTCAAACCTCATCCAATTTCACGACTTCATCAAAAGCTTTACAAGAACAAATGTTGACCAAGCTTAAGGATTTAATCACTTTTAGTGTCAACCAACTTTTGAATATGTTCATTTGAGATTTTTACAGTGTTGATGAGGATGATCAAGATTGTTTCACCCACACTTGATTTGAAGACACATTTTATTAAAGACAATTGCAACGAAATTAGGGGAGTAAAATCTTTGAATTTCATTGCAAATGGTTAGCTTCAAATCAAGTAAAAGACTCAAGTTAAGGAAAAGTTGATCAAGATCAATAATCCAAGGTTTTTCAAAGATGTTTCATCGTTTGTAAGTTTTCAGATTTCCTAGTACAGATGAGAAGATAGAGTCATCACGAGTAACAAGTTGAAAGGATGATCAGTAGAGTTCAACCTCCTATGAAATAGTCACTTGAACAGTCAAGAACGGGTTATGGTTGACTTGAATTCTATTTTAATTTAAGGAATGGTTTGAAGATGATTTACAGGGGAAGACACAAATTTGAAGAATTAAAGATTATTTGATGATCACAATGAGTTTATTTCTTTTTGTGATAACCTTGTTACTTGAAGTTGATCTTTGAAGTCCAAAGCCTCGTTCACATGCCCATACAACTATATCCAGAAGTGATATAAGAGTGATGATTCGAAATGAAAAATGGGAGAAGCTTAACGTGAGTTGGAGAATTTCAATAAAAGACAACGAGTTATGAGGTGATCATGGAAGAAATTCGATGGCATCGGTCTAAGGGGGAGATTGTTGGGACTTATATTTTAGACCGACGCATCGAATTAATCTTTGGGTGAAAAATGTATTATTCGGTCTCAACCAAGGGTGGATGGCTTGAAGACCAAGTCATGCTAGGCTTGTATAAATAGATGTTTTATTCATTTGTCTAGTATGAGTGATTGTATTGTGTATGTGTGAGATTTAGGGTTTTATCCCTTTGAGAGAGTCTCCGCCGCCAGGATGAGCTCTCCTGGTGGCGGCTGAGATATTTCTTAATTGATTGTATGTATGAATGTATGTATGAGTGTTTCATCTTAATGAGAATCATTCGGCTAATATTTCATACTATCGTTTCTATCTTGTTTGTGTTTTGATTACAATTGTTCATCCTACTTTATTGTTGAATGTTAATCAAATCAGGCTCTCTCCCAATACACCTCATCCTTCCAACTGATATCATCATTCAAGAGTGAATCTGAGTAAGATTCGATCCTAACCCTAGATCCGAGCACCACACCGTTGATTGGTATCGACTATTTTCACGCTTCCGCACCGGGGATCGGACCTGTCAAGTGGTTTAAGTCAAAAAGTGTTGCATTTTGCCTAAAATAGGTTGAATATGTAAGTTCGAGTAAGGTTTGATGCTTTATAACCTTCTCGAGCACAAACTGTTTGAATATGTATTTTCGGGTGAGGTTAATGATTTATACCGTTGATTGGTATCGACTATTTTCATGCTTCCGCACCGGGGATCGGACCTGACATTAAGTACCGAGAACACTTTGTGCTAGTGAAAAAAAATGAAAAATCACAAGTGTTTTGCTTTCCGAGCACACTTTATGCTAGGAAAGTGATTCCGAGCACACTTTGTGCTAGTAAAAAAATGAATTAAAAAAATGAAAAATCACAAGTGTTTTGTTTTCCCGAGCACAATTTGTGCTAGGAAAGTGCTCCCAAGCACACTATGTGCTAGTGAACAAAGTTTGTGCTAGGAAACAGAGTTTTGTGAAACATTTCAAGGTTTTGAAGAAACTTTTGAGATTTTTGATGCCGTTGACCGTTTGACCAAGCTGTTCTCTACGGAAGATATATACTCAGGGTTATTTTGGGAATTTTTCTCCAATCATCAACAAGCTTAGTGAATTCAAACCTCATCCAATGTCACGACTTCATCAAAAGCTTTACAAGAACAAGTGTTGACCAAGCTTAAGGATTTAATCACTTTTAGTGTCAATCAACATATGAATATGTTTATTTTTAGATTTCTACAATCTTGATAAGGATGGTCAAGATTGGTTCACCCACTCTTGATTTGAAGACACATTTGTTAAAGACAATTGCAACGAAATTGGGGGAGTAAAAATCTTTCAATTTCATTGCAAATGGTTAGCTTCAAATTAAGTAAAAGACTCAATGTAAGGAAAATTTAATCAAGATCAATAATACAAGGTTTTTCAAAGATGTTTTATCGTTTGTAAGTTTTCAGATTTCCTAGTACGGATGAGAAGATAGAGTCATCACGAGTAACAATGTTGAAAGGATGATTAGTAGAGTTTAACCTCCTATGAAATAGTCACTTGAACAGTCAAGAACGGGTTATGGTTGATTTGAATGCTATCTAGATTCAGGGAATGGTTTGAAGATGCTTTACAAGGGAAGAGACAAATTTGAAGAATTGAATATTATTTGATGTACGTTGTGCCTACATCCCACCCTCTCCAGACCCTACTTATAGCTTTCTATGGGTGGGACCCCACTGGGTATGATTGATTGATTGATTGATTGATTGAATATTATTTGATGATCACAATGAGTTTATTTCTTTTTGTGATGACCTTGTTACTTGAAGTTGATCTTTGAAGTTCAAAGCCTCGTTCATATGCCCATACAACTATATCCAGAAGTGATATAAGTGATCCCTGCCCGGGTATATACTAACTAGTGAACCTTGCTCGGATATACACTAATTGGTGAACCCTGCTCGGATATTCACTTAAGAAGAATTCTAAAGATAACCTTGCCTGGTGGACAAAATACCTTGCTAGGGTAAGAAAGCCCTGCCCGGTAATCCAAGTGTGCTTGGATTCCATACTTAGCGAAATCTGAGGAGGTTGAGAAGATTCCAATCTTCCATATATTTCTCTTATGTCAAATCTTTGACTCAACAATCTCCCCCTAGATTGGAACACCTTAGTTGTCCCAAAACATCCTACGGTTACATACACTTAGTCAAAATACATATTCAAATCAAAATCAAAATACATATTCATTACAAAATCAAATAATTACATAATAAAAACCTGTCCATGGAGATTACAAAACAAAGCCTATTCTATATATCTTCATCTTCTTCTTGCATTGTAGTAGGCTTGCTTTTGATTCACTATCACAGTTCCTGCCCTTTGCCTGAAGATAAAAAGGATTTGGTAATGAATGTGACTTTCTGGAATGTCCAAATCCATTATATCTCTCAGATCTTCACTGTGCAGGTAGGTCAGGTCTTCATCTCTTCTAATTATGCCCAAGATTATTCCTTCTGAGTTGCGAAGAATATAATGACCTGTTGTTTATGTGTATTCAATCTTTGCAATAATGCCATTCTTCTGCATAGTATAGTTAGGGTGTGTCTTACTTCTTTCCATTCTTATGCATGTGTTCATGTTTGACAAAGGGTTCTTATCTTTGACTTTCAGCTGGTAGTTTAATTCGGCATTGGCTATCTTTTTCAATTTGGCAGCCCTTCTTATTTTCTACTGTTTAGTTAGTCTCCAGCTTTTCTTCTCTTTTAAAAATGGGAATCCCTTGTCAGCTTCATCCTTCAAGAACTTGGAGAGTTCATTCTGCTGTCTTCCTGCCAACCTGCTTGTGTCATGATAATCATAAAGATCAAGTTTGGCCATTCTCTCCAACTGTTCTTGAGTATACTCAGCAAAATCATCTTTCATAATAATGTCTCTCAATTGTTTGCTTTCCATTATCAGCTTCAGAGACTGAGAGACTGAGTCAAAATAGATATTTCTTGGAAGATCCACTAGTGATTGTGGTCTTGTTGTTCTTTGTGATTCAACTCTACTTGACTCACCTCCGTGTGTTGTTGGTTTTTGCCTTGATGCAGATGGCCCCGTTGGTATAGACATCATGGGTTGGCTGGGCCTTGTTACTGCAAAAGCTTTCATATACATAGATTCATTCAATTCACCAGGATAGAAGATTAGGTCAGCATAGTTTTCACCAGCATCCCTTGACAGTCTTGAAATCATCTCAGACATTTTTGGATCTTTCAGTAGACCTGCAGGAACATATCTTCCTCCAACAAAACATCTTGGATTGTCTCCTTGCAGTAACACCTTTTCCCACTCAGCCTTTTGTAGATAGAACAGTTCTTTGAGTTCATCTTTGTTTAGTGCATTGAAGGCATTAACATCCATTCCCTTTTGTTTTACCATTACCCCTCTCAAAATTTCAATCATCTCTTCATTTTCCCAAGGAATAATAGGTTCATCAACAGGTTCAGGTTTCACTTCCTTTGGGATTGGGGTTTCATCAGTTTCAGCTCTTTTTATTTCTTTTTCAGCCTCTTGTTTCTTCCTTAAAGTTATTAATTTTCTCTTCTTTTTGGGAGGCTCAGACTATCCTTCTTTTTCTTCCTTCTGAATTTTCCTTTTCAGATACCTAAAATCATTTTCAACCATTTCTTGGGTCATTGATTCCACATCATTCAGTGTTCTGCCATGTTCTATCAGGAATTTGCAACTTTCCCCCATATTTGCTATAGATCTTTTCAAGTCTTTCCTTTTCATTAGCAGATTTCAGCTTGGCTCTCTCAAATTCTCTTTTTCAGCATATTTGGTTTTATTGTAGAGATCACTGAGTTGCTCAAACTTATAGTTATTTAAATCTGTTTCAGAGTAGTTATGCAATCTCAGATACTCCTTAAATTTTTAACTTTATTTTCTCTGCTTTGAAGAGAGTTCATCTTGTTTACCGATTTCTTTAACACTGGATGGCTCAGGTTGTACCTTCTTTGATTTTTCTTTTCTTTTCATGTTGTTAAAGATTGATTCAACTATATCCTTATCTAAACAATCAATCATGTCAGGTTTCATCCCTCTCTCTAACAGATATCCACACTTTCCTCCAAAATTTTCTTTTAAAGCTTCAAGCTTTTCAGCCTCCACATTTTCTTTCATAAATTTTTCTTTTATTTCCTCTCTGGTGCCAATTTAAGCTTCTCTTAGCTTGTCAACATTGAAATGAATCAAATCTTTTTCAGAATACTCATGTTTCCTTAAATATTCTCTGTAGTTTTGGGCATCTCTATTCTTTTGTTCAATTTTCTTCTTGATTTGATCTCTCTCTTTATCCAACCTTTTCTGCAACTGATCATCATTCAAATATGCTAAAGTCTCAAAGCTTATACCAAAGTTTCTTAATTTCACACCCAAAGGATTTTTCCTTTTAGCATCCAACATACTTTGCCCAATGTTTGCCCTTTGTTTATTAGTCATTGTGACTTGTGGGGACACAACATTAGCAGTTTCAGCACCTTTTCCCTGATCATTTTCATCATCATTAGTTTCATCCTCCTCCTCCTCTGTAGTATCCTCTATAACATCAATCTTTGGCTCATCAGGAGTTGGATTCTCAAAGATTGGTATATTAGGCACTCCTTGCACATTTTCATCTGGCCTTAAAGTTTGTAAAGGAATTGCCCTTATTGGACTTGCCTCATCATCAGGGGTTTCTACAAAGTATTTGTTCTTATCATCCCATTTCCCCTTTTTGCTCTTCAAATCCTCCTTCTCACCCTGATCAGTGGCTTTCCTTTTTCTTGAATAAGTCTTTCAAATCTGCCAACATTCTCATGTATCTTTGAAGCTTTAGCCAACATCTCTTCAACTATTTCTTCAGTTTGTTTTTTAGGTTCCTTTTCAGGTTCCTGATGAGACTGGCTTGTAGATTGGGCAAATATTCTCACTACCAAGGCTAGAGAGTTATCAACTTCCTCAAGCCTATTTAAATTAATCAGTGCCTCAATGACAATCTGATCATCAGCCTCTTCTTCATTTATCACCTTAGCAACATTGGCTTGATTGATCAATGCTTCCTGCTCTGCTAATTATTCAGGAGTCAAGGTTTGGGCTAGTATTTCCCTCTCCTTTGTTTCTCTTACAACATTTTCAAATTCTCTCCTTGCAGCAGCAAAAGCTTCCTCCTCTTCATCCAATAATCTTTCTTTCACAATTTCTGCCTTAACAAGCTCCTCTTCATAGACTTTTACCTTTCCTTTATCCATTCTCCTCTGTACATCTTCTTCTTCCTCAGACTGTTGATAATCATCAATTTTCTTTACAAGTGCTTCCAACTTTGGATCATACTCTACCCTCTTGGAGCTTTTATGTTGTTCAGTTTCATTAAGTATCAGCCCCTCAGTAGCAGCATTATTTTTATTGAATACATCAGTTTGAGCTTCAGTCTGATTGTTAGTCAAAACATCAGTGGTTCGCACATTCTCTTCATCATTTATCTTTTCAATTCCATCCCCTGTCTCCTCTTCATCTCTCACCTCATCATCCTCATCTCTCCATACAACATTCATAACTTCATCATTGACATCATAATTTTGTTCTTCAACATCAGATTTGTCAGCCTCATACTCAACATAGTCCATCCTCCTTTCTTCACTCTCCTTATCATCATCATAAGCATTTAAAATACATGTCAACCCATCAACATCAGCTGTTTTATCACTTCATCCTCCAGTATTGGTTCATCAACATTCACAATATCATCAGTTTACTCAATAACATTCCCCCCTGTTTTGGGGCAGCTGAGGTCTTCTCAACCTCCTCCTCCAGGGTTTGAATTCTCATTAATGCACGGGCCAATTTATCCAATAGTACCACATTCTCCTTTTTTACCTCCTCATTTCTCTCCTTTAACCTTGCATTCTCCAACATCAGATCCAAGTTTCTTTCAAATAAATAGGTTCCAGCAGGAGGGGTTATTGGTGGTGAGGTAGAGAAAGGTTCAGGTTCAGATTGGTCTTTATTAGTGGTTTGAGGGATTATTGGGTTGGCATCTTCAAAGATGTTTTCACTGGTGGATGGTAGTGGGTTGATGTTTGGAGTTAGAAGGGTTTTGGTGTGGGTGATGGTAAATGTGGGTGGTGTAGATGATTCAGGTGGGGTTTGAGTTGTGGTTTGAGTTTGAATATGGGTAGGCTGGGTTGTTGTAATTGGTTGGGGTGGTGATTGAGTATGGGGTGGGCTAGAAATAAATGTATCTGTTTGGATTGGGCTGTTGGTTGGTGGTGGGGATGTTTGTGTTGATGTTTTAGGCTGCCTTTGGGTTAAGGTTTGGGGTGGGGATTGGGTGGTTTGGTCGTGTGGTTGTGGTGACAAAGGTGGTGTTGGTATAGGTTGTTCTGGTATAATATTATGCTCCCCCTGAGGTTGTGCAATGACCTCAGGGTTAACAATTCCTTCCTCCATATTTCCAGGAACATCATCATCATTCTCATCATCATCTGAACTGTCATCATCTCCATCATTTTCACCCTTTCCCCCAGCAACCTCCTCAGCTTCAGATAATACAACATGCAATTGAGGAATAAGAATATCATCAAACATTAACCATGCAGCTCTTCATACACCTCTTTTGGATCAAATCTGCTAGTACTAGCCATATTTTCTATTCTTCTAAAAGTATCTGGATTTTGCAGGACATGTGTAATTCCTGTAGTTGGTAGGTTCTCCAACAATTGATTGAAAATTATTTGTAGGAACCTTGGATATGCCAAGAACTTTTGCTTGATTGGTTTTTCAAAATTTTGCACTAATCCTTCTAATATCATTCGTGAAAAGTTGAAAAGATAGTCAAATAATACTGCCATAGTGGCGTTTGCCAAATCTTTGCTCATGAGTGTCCATGACCCTTTCCTAGGTGCAAACCCCTGTATTATATGATGAATCAAGAATCCGTAAATGGTCAGAAACATGTCTTTTTGAAATTGTCCATCTTTTGTATTCCCTTGATACCCCATGCACTTGACAAAAATCTTGTACAGTTGAGCTGTAGGATGGATTGGGTTAGGGTTGTCATCATTCAATTGTAGACACCCTCGAATCACAGCCTCATCCACCCGTATCTCTTGATTCGCAACAGTGGCTTCGATTCTTCTCCCATTTACATCACCTGTCAAGGTTGCTGAGTTACAAAAGTCCAACGAATGGTTTCAGTAAATTATAGGACTTGCTGTCAGTGCAAATTGAATGTTTGATCTTCGCAACCAACGTATAATCGGGGCAACCTCTTCATTTTCTGGCGTGACTTGTAAGAGAGAGCAAATATTGTGCTTCTACTCAAATAAGTATCGTGGAGCATCTTCGTCAGCCATATATGAACAACACAATCAAACATATTTAAAGTGAAATTAGCCCAAAAGTTCATTACTTTAAGAAAATTCAAATTATAAAATTGAAGAAGAAAGAGAGAAGTATCATTAAGAACCTGTTCTCGACAAATTTATAACCTTCACACAAAACAGAGTGTTAGCAAAAATGCATAATCAAAGCCCATAATCATCTAATCGTGGTCGGAAAACATGTTATCATTGCTTACCAAGTCGGATTTAGAGGGCTGATTAAAGTTAGGGTTTGGATTAAAGTGAATGTGATTAGTCGGTTAGGTTTTCTTAGAGTAATTAGTGGAAGGAGAGAGAGAGAGAGAGAGAGAGAGAGAGAGAGAGGGAAACTAATGGAGAAAAACGTCTCTCACTCCCTCTTATATACCTTTTGAAAGTGGATTTTAAATGCTTTTTGTCTTTTAGTGAGTTATTAGCTGTCAAACAGTAACCTTATCCATTTAACCCTTTTCACATTTGAAAACATCCAACTCTTAGCATTAAGTTTAGCAAACCTTGCTCGGAATTTGTCAGTGTTAGTTTTGCAAAGCCTGCTCGGTATAGTCTACTTACTCAAAGCTTACTCGGTTATAGGTTGGTACAAATTAGAAGTTAAAATGAAGAAAGCTTACTTGAAATACAAGATTGCTTGAGAACTAAATCACACGAAAAATTAATCAAGTATAAAACATCAAGCATGCAACCTTGCTAGGAATCAACTAAGATGCCCATATAACATACATCTAGTTTACCTACCATGCTCGGATAATTCACTTAATCACTAACCTTACTCGTTCAATTACAATTCACAAGTAATCACTCAAGTATACTTTGATGCAAAGTATGCTTGAAAAAGAATACAGTGTGCTAGAGATTTCATATCACAAAGTGTACTCGAAAAATCAGTGAAATTACCTAAGTATATTAGGGGAACATTTGAACATACAAAGTGTGCCCGAAAAATAAAGTGTGACCGGAAAACAAAGTTTGCCCGGAAACACTTGTAATTTCAAAGAAAGAACATATTCACACTAATCACAAAGCTTGCTCGGTAGACTAAGGCAACATATAGGATGAAAAGCTTGCTCGAAACAAGAAATAACTTGTTAAAAACTTGCTAGAACACATATTCATGTTAAGACTTCAGGCTTGCTCGGGAAATTGAAGTGTTAAGTATACTCAACCCGGGAAGTGTAAACACTCCAAAGCATGCCCGAAAATCATAAACTTAGTTCAAAGTGACTGAGCTTGCTCGGAAAGGTTATAAAACATTAAACCTTTCCCGAAAATACATTTTCAACTGTTTGTGTTCGGCAAGGTTGGAAAACATCAAACCTTGCCCGAAAATACTTATTCAACCTATTTTAGGCAAAATGCAACTCTTTTTTACTTAAACCAATTGTCAATAATATTTTTCGTTAGATATTATTGTTTAAGAGCAAATGGTGCATTTAGAAATCAAATTTCAGTCATGTTTCTTTTCAAAACAATTTCTTTCTTTAACTGAAAAGATCTCAAGAATGGGATCATATTGACTAAGTAGCTTTCTCAATACTTCATTGTCAGCATTATTATGACAACATTGATAGGTTAACAACAGGTCTAGACTTAGCATGAATTTCATCTCTTTGGTGATATGATTAAGGTTCAATTAAGCATAATTCAGAAATGGTCAACATTGTGCTATGATGCCTCATATCTCTTCTCAAAGCTTATTTGGCTTTCCCCAGATCACCCCAATTTGACTTCAACCTCCTGCTATTTGGTCAAAATTTTGTTTTTGTATGACAGAACTTATTGAACATCTCTGTAGTTCTAGTTGTTACCATCCGGACTTACAAGCCCTTCATTCAAGATGAGACAGATTATGTCAACATCTATGTAGTTATAGTTGTTACCGTCTTTGTTTGATAAAATATTAAAAATATATCTAAACTTTTGGTTGATTTGTTATTCCCCTGGTTTTGATACTTTCTCAAATTTTAATACGCATGTTCTTTGTCATATTTAAAGATGTTTCATTTTTGGGTTAACCAAATAACAACAGGCTTGTGTATGACTGGGTAATCACTTTTCTACCTATCATTTGAAGAGATTTATCATGAGACATGCAAAGACAACTATGTATCTCCACATAAAGATTAGCATATTCATTATGTTTATATCACCTAGATTTTACACATCATGAGAAAGCAACCATACATGTTAATGACTATACTAAGTGTTCTTTCAGCCTATTAAATCCATATGATTGGCTAAGTAGCTAATGCACTATCATTTCCCATAATTAAAATTCAGTTTAATATTCAGTCACCCCAATTTATCTTAATTGGCAGGTAAATGGCTATCCTGTTTTGATCGCAAGTGGTCAACAGCACCAAACATACATGTGTATATATATATCCTTTCAAAGTCAGAGCTATTGACATAGTTTTAAGTGAAGGAATAGAAAACCAGTTATAATTGCCCCCAAATGCTTTCAGTTTTTTGGTTAGTGGCTATCCTTTAAATCTATACAGATTATAGGACCAAACATACACAAGTGTATGTCCCTCCAACTGGGAAAATGACATGATTTTCAGCAAGAATAACTCCTTGAGACTTTTCATTAAAAATCTTCTTTTAAGCTTTTATAAAGCTTGAATCGAATAGTCTTATCATATCTCTGCACCATTAACAACTTGCTTACGTTTTGACCAAAAATAAAGTGATTATACAAAATTCATTGGAAAAATCATTTTATCATTTAATTTTGACATAAAAACTCATTTTGACATAAACAGTTGTAACATATTCAAATCTTAATCACACTTAACATCATCAAGACAAGCAGACAGGACTAACATTCAAGGTCTAGCATATCCTAATAACATCAAATGATCAGATAATACACATAAACAAGCAAGTAATCAGTGATGTCAGATAAGCTTACATTATCAAGTAATTCAAATCAAGTGCACTCATCATGACATCACATACACACATCAACTGATAAGCATGCATAAACAACAATGATACCAAACTTTGCACACATAGTCAATTAAATCACTTATCAGTTAACATAACAAGTATCATACTCAAGCACATTCACACAACATTCAATTTGTGGGAACTCAAACTATATAATCAATTAGCACATAGAGGCACACAACTAGCACATATCATCAATCAGATTTCTTCAGAGTTGATCATTCCCAGGGCTTTCAGAAGAAAGTTGAACCTGGTTCTATCAAGTGGTTTGGTGAATAGGTCTCCCAAATTATCACTTGTATCAACTCTTTTCATTACAATCAAACATTTTTCACTACAATCTCTTATAAAGTGATGTCTGATTTCAATGTGCTTAGTCTTAGAATGTTGAACTGGATTTTTAATAGTAAAATATGCAGCAATATTATCAATAAAAATATGGGTATTCAGAAAATTCAAACCATAGTCCAACATTTTGTTCTGAATCCAGAGAGTTTGTGCACAGCATGTAGATGCAACAATGTATTCAGCTTCTGAAGTTGAGATTGAGACGGTTGTCTGCTTCTTGCATTGCCATGACACTAGCCTGTCACCCAAAAATTGACATCCACCCGAGGTTGACTTTCTGCTCATGTTACAGCCATCATAATCATTGTCTGTGTAGGCAATCATATCAAAAGACTGGTTCTTTGGATACCAAATTCCTAAGTCTGGTCTTCCCTTCAAATATCTAAAAATTCTCTTGACAACATTCATGTGGGAGACTTTTAGACTTGATTGTAATCTTGCACAAACACACACATCATACATAATGTCAGGGCTTGTAGCAGTTAGGTACATCAGGGACCCAATTTTGGCTCTGTATTCATGCTCATCCACAGGCTCCCCCTTTTCATCAGCAATCATCTTTTCTTTTATATCCATTGGAGTTGAAGCTGTTTTGAATTCATCACATATTTAGTTTGGTAAATGAAAATCCCCTCAGCTTTATGTTGAACTTGCAGTCCAAGAAAGAAGTTCATTTCTCCCATAGAGCTCATGCGGTATTTGGATTTCATTGCCCCTTCAAACTCCATACACATTCGTTCATTTGTTGAACCAACGATGATATCATCCACATAGACTTGTAACAGCAGCAAATCTGATCCCTTTCTTTTGTAGAAGAGTGTCTTATCAATGGCTCCCCTTTGAAAACCATTTTCAAGAAGATGATTTGATAGCTCATCATACCAAGCTCTAGGAGCCTGATGCAATCCATATAGGGCTTTATTTAACTTATACACCCTATTTGGATATATTGGATCCTCAAAACCTGGAGGTTGAGCAACATACACCTCTTCATCAATCTGGAATGTAGACTTGACATCAAGCTGGAAAACCTTAATGTTCTTTGAGGCAGCATATGCAATAAAAATTCTGATAGCCTCAAGTCTTGCAACTGGTGCAAAGACTTCCTCAAAGTCTATTCCTTCCTCCTGAAGGCATCCCAGTGCCACAAGACCTAATCAATTTCTCATGATCAAACAGCCATGCTGCACCATCAACCGTGTTGAACTAATTTTCATTAAAGATGATGTCAGATGATTCAATAACACTCAAATGGTCTTTCACATATACTCTGTATGCTTTTGAGTGTGTAGAATAGCCAACAAAGAAGCAATCCAAGGATTTTGTTTGAAACTTGTTCAAGTAATCCCGGGTGTTTAGAAGAAAACATTTGCATCCAAAAGGCTTGAAAAACTTGATATATGGCTTTCTATTAAAGAAAATTTCATATGGTGTCTTGTTATGCCTTTTTTATAAGAACCATGCAGTATTAATGGCTTCTGCCCAAAATGTAACTGGTAGATTAGCATCTTCTAGCATGGTTCTTGCAGCTTCAATAAGTTTCCTGTTTCTTCTATCTGCAACACCATTTTGTTCAGGAGTTCTAAGAGCTGAGAATTGCTGAAGTTTTCCCTTTTCTTTACAAAATTGTTCCATGACTCCATTTTTGAACTCAGTACCATTATCACTTCTCATCATTTTAATCTTCTTATTCAGCTTGTTCTCAATCATTGTCACATAGCCCTTAATCAAGTCTGCAGTCTCATCCTTTGTACTTAGGAAATAAACCCAAGTATATCTTAAGTAATCAACAATGATCACAAGACAATATCTTTTCTTCCCTATACTTGGCACACTCACAGGACAAAAAAGATCCATGTGAAGTAATTTAAGTACTTGATCAATTGAGTTGATGAGCTTTGTCTTATGAGAAGATTTGTGTTGCTTGCCTTTCTGGCATGAACTACAATGATCTTCCAATTTGAACTCTCTTGTAGGTAAGCCAATTACATGCTCACCTTTCATAAGTCTGTTCATGTTCTTCAGATTCACATGACACAATTTCCTATGCCACAATTTTGACTCATTTTCAGTGGCTTTGGAAACAAAACATGTACCACCTCTTAAAACAGCTTCTTTCATATTAAGCTCATATAGGTTGCCATTTCTTGGGGCCATCATCATAATCATTTCAGGTGGGATTACAAATTCAGGTTTTATGATGAAACAGTGTGAGTCATCAAAACCAACTTTGTAACCCTTATCACACATTTGTGATATGCTTAACAGATTATACTGTAGTCCTTCAACATGAAACACATTATCAAATGAAACCTTTCCATTTGTTAAAAGTCCCTTTCCAACTATCTTTCCACCATTCGCATCACTCCCAAATGCCATAGGACCTTCAAACTTTTCATCATAGTTAGCAAGTGACCTCCTGTCACATGTCATGTGCCTAGAACATCCACTATCCATGTACCATATTTCATTCAGTGGAGTGGACTGTTCCTACACAAAAGAAAGAATTGGATTAGTTGAGTGATGTAGTGCAAGCTATCTCAACTTGCAAATCATCAAGTTCAATTTCACTAGCAGCATTGGAAGTGAGTGTTGTTGGTTCAGGATTTTAGTGAGTGACTTCAATATTTTCTGAATTATCTGTTTCATAGCCACACTCTCTTGGAGTTTTAACAAATGAGGTTGTGCTCTGGCATTATTTTGGTACAATGTCATACTCTTGAACCACATAGTCTTTCTTTTCTGCGTAATCTCTTACATCAGCAACTTTATCAACCTTAGCCTCAAACTTAGGTTTCCAAAGGAACCCTTGAGGTTCATAACTATGTTTCAATAAAAACTTCTCATCACCAGTAGGTTCGGTTGGTTTCTTTCTAGGAAAGATACCTCTGATTTTTGTCTTCTCACTGGTTGGTGATCCTTGAGAGCTATCAGACTTGTCTGATTGTTTGTCTTCTTTTGGAATGATTCTCAAGGGATGAAAGTTCTTTTTGACAACTTTCTCAGGCTTCTTAGGAGACCTGCTCCTTTTAGCTTGTTCAGCTACATGTTTCTTGGTCTTTTCGTCAGTTTTCTTTTCTTTCCTGGTCTCTACTGATGGTTTCAAACTATCTTCACTCAATGCCTCTTTTTCACACACATTCCCCTTTCCTAGGTATGCATCATACTTTTTCTTGTACAGAACAAAGTCTTGTCCATACTTTGTCTTATCTGAGACATGAAAAGGCTTGAATTTGAGTCTCTCATTACAAGAATCTGTGTGATGACCATACTCATCACATTTCTTCCACCAAACGTTTCCCTTGTATTTTTCATGATCACTTCCCTTTTTGAATCTTTCACTTGGTCTAGTTGCTTTGAATCCAAGTGTCTTCTGATTTTTTAGACCATCAAAATCAATTGAGAAAGGAACAAATTCCTTAATCTTGAAATCTTGTCTTTTAATCTTGCTTTTTACAAACACAATTTTATGCATATTCAAAGGTTCTTCATCTTGACTTTCTCTATCTCTTGACTGCCTCTTCTCATATTCTTCCATGGTTTCCACCTCCCTAATGTGAAACACCTCATGACTAGAGAAAATAGGGTAAACTGGAATAAAGTTTTCAACATCAACTTCTTCAGTTTCTCTTTTCTTTTTTGTTTTTACTTATCCTCTCCAATACAGCCTTGCTTGGTGGCCTAGCTGCATTGTAGTTTACCTTCTTTTTCTCACATATATCAAAGGATACATGTTCTCTCTTCATTCTTTCATTATGTTTCTTCATTTTTGGTGTTATTGGTGGTAGCAAAGGAAGTTTGTCTATTGACTCTGGTTTCTTTACCTTTCTTCCTCTATCAGTAGCTGTAGGTTCCCAGCCGGATCTACATAGGAATATCTCGTAACACGAAGGTGCGGAATCCCCACGTAATACGATATGAGCGTAAGATAAGCAATACGTTGAATCGGTAAAGTATAACTCACAGAACAATACTAATAAACTCGATTATATTGCAAAGCTTCAACACGTGATATCAATAATCACTAAACCACGTTCTGCCGTCTCAAACCTTAACCAAACAAACCTAAGCCGAAGTATATATAGACTTTGACAACTTCGCCTAACATACTAGGCGAAGTTGTCTAAATTCGCTATTCCCAAGTTCGCTAACATACATGGCGAACTCACATAAAACAATATTCAAACAAAAACGAAACAAACTAAAATGATTACAGACACATGCAAAACACGAGATACTGAACTACTGACATCATGCACCAACAGACTCCCCCTTGGCAGTAACTTCATATCTCTATCTTCTTTCTCGTGTCTTGTAATCCCAAAATTCTCGTGCCACTCGTCTTCAAGCATGAACTCCCTGCCTTATACAGACAGAGACCACCTTTTGGTACTTCTTTGCTTTCTCCTACCATGCAGGAATATAGAATATCTTCTTATCGTTCAGTACATGCAAATCAGCTTGAGACAAATTAACCAAGTGCATGGGATCATACACTCTTAAAATCTCCTGCTCGTCCTCATCTTCCATAACGGCTTCAGCAGTCTGGCAGTCGACATACCACCACTTGAGATTCTTTAACACATCTTTAGGCATTATTTTCATTGGCACCTCTTTCAAACACCGAATTATTTTATACTTCATCACCATCCAAGGCTTGCCATCAGCTCGCGTTCCCCTTTTCTTATCTTCAATTAACTTCCCTTTCTGAGGCTTTAGCAACTCAAACTTCTTCTCTTTTACACTCTCTTTCCACACGATCTTCCCAATTATTCTTGCCATATTGTCACTATTCCTATTAATCAATCCCAATTTAGCTAAGTATTTCACCTCATACTCAGGCAAGGTGTTCAGTGATCTCAAAGCTTTTTTAAAGTACTGAATCCCATCATAACGCTTAATCACAAACAACTTTAACTGCTCATCATACAGCCAGCAAATAATACCTTTCTTCGACTCAGCATACCCCTTGATGTTGTAACTCTTTTTGAACATTGTCGGCACTGCGGTCTTCTTTGTCTTGAAGAACCACTGTGCACAGCCTTCCTTCTATCTCGGCTATTCTTCCCATTCAGACTCATCTGACACATCCACATCTTGACTCACATTCAACTTGTCAACATCTAGAATATCATGTTCTACACTATCATCCACAATCTCACCTTCTTCTATCTCACTATCAATCACAATCTGTTCTCCTATCTTTTCAATCTCATCAATAGTTAACACATCATCTGTTAAATCATCATCATCACCCAACACTTCCTCATCATCAACAACAACGACATTCTCACCACCTGATCCACCTGATGTACCAGTTGACTCACCCTGAGATGTGGAAGTCCCAAGAGTTTGTTCAGTTCTTGGCAACTCACCACCTGCACCTTTTGATGCATTGGGATCATCGTCTCTATCTTGTCTCTTCTTGGTTCTCAACTCGTCGCCCTTGCAGCTCGTCTCCCCCTGAGATGCTAAGAACTCTTTAAGGGCATCAAATAATTTACCATGTTCAACAAGGAGGGATGACTGTAACTGATTCTCTATCACAAGTCTCTGGATGGCATGAGTTTGGATGAGATTAATTCTTGACTGTTCAGCAACCACCCGTTCAAGAGCTGCTATCCTCTCAGAATCTGATAAAGTAGCATCAAAATCAAACCTTATGTGAGAAATGTCTTGAGCATAAGGTGGAGGAATGCCCAAACTAACTGGAATATCCAAGGTAGGATGAACCGTAACCGCGGGTGGTAACGAAACAGGTAACCCCGCAGTAGCAACCACTGTAGACTCAACAAATCTTGCAACAACCTGTGATGGAGTAAGAACAGGAGGCGGCAAGGAAACTATCTCTGGAGCAGTAAACAGAAATGTGGTTGGAGGAGTACCAAAAGACGACGACGTGGTCGCCAAAGAAACACTGGTGGTAATCGGCACTGTAACAGTCGTAGTAGTAGGAAACATAGTCATACCAGATAACGAGGGTGGAGAGAAACGAACCACCCTTGAGCTTTCACCAACTCCTGAACTTTCACCAGCCCTGGCCTTCTTCGATCTTCGTACCAACTTGTCTAACTCCTCCTCATAGTCAGATTCACCATCATGTGAATCTTTCTTCCTCTTTCCATGTATTTTTTCTTGTCTGGCAATAATCTGTTGTGCCACAAAAACATCGTCAGTGGAGGAATCAGAGTCGGCTCTTCCAAAATCCGCCACCGAAGTAGCAATCATGGACACATTTACCCCAGACACCTCAGCTACTGAGGCTTGAATTTCAGCAGCTGGATCAACCCGATCCATGTCAAAGAAACCTTTCCCTCCAAAGGAAACTTCAAGATCAACCTGTTGTTCCAGAGCGACACCAGGATCAGCAGGCAGTGCTTGCTGTACCACAGGTGATGGTTGAACCACAGGAGGTGGTTGAGGAACATTTCCTGTTGCGGTGCCGGGTCACGAAATTCATCACCTTGAGGAGGAACATACGCCGGATTCACCAAATAACCAAACAGGGCAGTGTGCCGTGGACGTAGATCAGGGTTGCTCCGAGCACTTGATGACTTACATTGTGCAAATATTCTCTTAGACACACTTTCCACAAATGAAATAGGACGTCGTTGTTGCAAGTTAGGAGCCACATCAAAAATCTTTCCCGGGTAGTTGCACGTCTCTGACGATCAATCTCATAAAAAATCATCTGGCTGAAACTATAGGGCTTATTATAGGTTAAAGCAGTCATAGCCGATTGCATCGTCGCACCCATACCATCTGTACCAGCTTTTCGTCCTGACATGCACACTATCATCACATGCATAAGAAACCGCCACTGATCTAACAGAAACCCTTTCCCCCTCTGAGAGTCTCCCATCAGACCTGAATACCCCATACGTAGAAACGCACCATCTCTAAAGTAGGCCGAAAAATCAATAGGATCATTAGTGGTTTCAACCCCGAGCTGTAGAGCTACCCTTATCTGATCAGCTGAGAACTGTACCACCTGATTGTTAACTGTAGCACGCATAACCGGATGATCAACCCTACAGTCATATTCAACTGTTCGCCAAAAGTCTTCTATATTTGGTAATGAAATGGGAAGAGTAGTCGTGATGGCGTGAAAAATACATGAACGAACAAGGAATGAAATGATCTCCCGATAATCATCAAGGCCACGTGCATCCGGATCCAATGTAATATACATGTTGTGTCCCAAAAAAACTGTCGGTTGTTCACCACCTTCGTCACCACCAGCCCCTGCCACAGCAGCCATAACTGCACAACAAACGGTCTAAATTAGAATAGTTTCTTAACAGATCATAACTTCGCATGTTACCAGTGGCGAAGTTATGACATCTTTTATGTTTAACCTCGCTGTGGCTCAACTTCGCCTGAGTAAAACGAAATAAACCAGATAACTTAGGGTTGAAGTTTCGGATAAGGTGAAGTTAATCAGTCGGTGAAGTTATGAGCAACTTCGCCTAAACCTTAAATTCGCTTCTCTAATAGGCGCATCATAATGACCCAATTGGGGCTGTGTTTGATCGATTTTGCCAATGAAAACATGAAATAGGTAGCCGATATAGGCTCAGATGACCATATGAAGACTAAAACACAGTTAACACAAGATGTTGAACGAGGGTTTAAGGTCCGTTTAACCGAAGCCACACGTTGGATCATCAAGACGCCGATTATTACCAAGTCTTACGAATTACGGGTCACACTGATCTTACAAACCTGTATCACGGAACAGAAATCAAACAATAGAGAGGATCAATACAAGGTCTGTTCAAGGACTAAGTTCGCTGAGGGGTTAAGGTGTGAAAATAATTGACTCAATTGACTTTAAATAGGTAAACGTAACCCAGGGGTGAAGTTAGGTTAACTTCGCCCTAGTTTAACTTCGCTTAACCAAAACCGTGTATCAAACTTCGCCTACATTTAACTTCGCTCAGCCAAAACTTTGTTAACACTGTGGTCAACATCGCTGATAAGTTAACTTCGCCCAAAACGTCTCACATTTTAAGACCGAACCTTTAGAGATTTAACAAGGTCCACTTCATACTATTTAACGATTTTCATGAACAAATTTAAAATTGATAATCAAAGAACCAAGTAACCATGTTATATAAATGTAAAACATAAAACTAAATACATAACGAAAAAATTAGTAATAGAATAAACGGGATCAAATTTCAGTCTTAACGAGCCAGCATGTTTTAGAAAAGATCCGAACAGGAATCATACTGATTAAGTGGCTGTCACTCAGATCCATGTTCAGCGGTATTATGACATAAAGAAGCAGGTTGTAAGCAGGTATAAAACTTTGTATGGTTTTTCATCGCTTCTGTGATACGGATTAGGTTCAATTAAGCTCAAAATTTAAATGGACATCACATGAGAGATTGTGGTGCCTCCTATCTATTCTCAAAGTGTATTTGGCTTTCCCCAAGTCACCCCGAGTTGACTTCGACCCGTAGTGTCTGATTAAACAATGTGCACACATCTATCTTTAGAGTCTTCTTCCCGTTCTTTCTTATGCTTTAAATATTCTTTCTTGCCTCTTTCTTGATATTTGAAACAACATAAGCTTCAGAAGGCTTAACAATATACACATTTTTTTTTCAAATAAAGACATTAATACAACTTCAAATTGTAGACAACTGCAAGTCCCGAATCTGGATCACTGCAGGTACTTGACACTCTCTTCGCGGGAATCAGAACACTCATGGGCTCGTGTATGACTGGGTAATTACTTTTCTGCCTATCATTCTGCCTATTATAGAATTGAAAAATTTTATCCTCTCTCAAAAAAAATTTAAATCCTATCGCCCCGATCAAGTCAAAGTCTTCAGGTAAACGGCTATCCTGAAGATCCAATGGATCCGCTGGACCGACCACATACGAGTATGTGTCCGTCTAACTAAGTATGAACGACTATTTTTCAGCGAAAGAATAAAAACCCATCTTAAACCGCCCCGGTCACTTTCAGTCATCTGGTTAATGGTTATCCTCATAATCTACAAGTAGAAGTAAGGACCAAACATATCTGAAGATATGTCCTTCAAACTTAAGCAACCGACATAATTTTAAGCGATAGTGATGGGTTTTTTTTTTACAGAAAACAAGGTTACTCGGGATTGATCATCCCATTAAGCTCAACAAGATTTTGAAAACGGGATCGGTCAAACGCTTTAGTAAAAAGATCAGCAAAGTTATCCAATGAATCAACCTTTTCAAGCACAATTAATTTCTTCTCAGCACAATCCCGTATAAAATGATGACGAATGTCAATATATTTAGTTTTGCAGTGTTTAACGGGATTATTAGTTACTGAGATTGCAGCAGTGTTATCAATGCAAATAGGAGTTTGAGTGAAATTCATACCATAATCGCGCAATTGCTGTTGTATCCATAAAACCTGAGAGCAGCAGATTGATGCTGCCATGTACTCTACTTCGCAGGTGGAAATGGCTACTGAGGTCTGCTTCTTGCACTGCCACGACACCAATCTTCCTCCGAGAAACTGACATCCACCGGTTGTGGACTTCCTGTTCTGATTGCAACCTCCATAGTCAGAATCTGTGTAAGCTACCAAATCCAGTTCTCCCCCTTTCGTGTACCATAGTCCCAACTTTGGCTTCCCATTGAGATACCGTAAGATTCTCTTCACTCCCTTCATGTGAGACTCCTTCTGGTTTACCTGAAAACAATCACAAAGACAAACTGCAAACATAATGTCAGGTCTAGATGCGGTTAGATACATTAAAGAACCTATGATTGCTCGATTTTGGGTGGGATCAACATCTTCATCAGTGTCAGTATCAGCACCCAGTTTGTGGTTGACGTAAATTAGAGTGTCAAATGGGGTGCTATCGTCCATCTTGAAGCGTTTGAGCACATCAAGGACATATTTCATTTGATGAATAAACATCCCATCTTTCTTCTGATCTACCTACAATCCCAAAAAGAAAGTTAATTCGCCCATGGCGCTCATTTCAAACCTCTTTTTCATGACTGCTTCAAATTCCTGACACATGGTGACTTTTGATACAGCAAAAATGATGTCGTCCACATGGACTTGAACGAGTAGAAAATCTCCCTCTTTTCTCTTGACAAACAGCGTGCTATCGATCTTTCCTCTTTCGAACCCATTCTCAAGCAAGTAGTCGGACAAGGTTGCGTACCAGGCATGAGGAGCCTGATGTAATCCATACAACGCTTCGCTCAATTTCTACACATGATCAGGAAAATCTAGGTCAGGGAAACCCGGGGGTTGTTCAACATATACCACCTCATCAACTTCACCGTACAGAAATGCACTTTTCACATCTAACTGGAACACTTTCATTTCTTTGTGTGCAGCATAAGCCAAGAACAGTCGGATTGCTTCCAATCTTGCTACAGGAGCAAACACTTCATTGTAATCGACTCCTTCCTTCTGATTAAACCCTAACACTACCAATCTTACCTTGTTCCGTATGATTATCCCTTTCTCATCTCTCTTACATTTAAATACCCATTTTGTACCGATAGCGTTCACTTCTTGCGGTTCTTAGCTCAAACTGTGCCAGTTCTTCCTCCATGGCTTCAACCCACGAACTATCCTTCAGTGCCATTTGACAATTCTTTGGTTCAATCTGGCTGATGAAGCAGTTGTACAAGCATTCATTTATTATACCCGTCTCTTTAATGCTTGCGTAAACGCATGTGTGATCATCCAAACTTCTTCTTGTACGAACACCGTCAGAAGGATTACCGATCACATTCTCCAAACGATGATTCTTGTGAACTCTAGTAGTTTGAATCGGACCGAATTCCAGATCATTCTCAAGATTTGAAGAGAGTTCATCAGTGTGAGATTGAGGCTGAGAGTGAAATGGATTGTACAATTCATCTTTATTCGATACAACAGGAGTATCGACTGCACTTAACGAGGTTGGTTGATTTTCATCATATTGCGGACGTTGCACAATGTTCTCTTCGTCGTCATACAGAATCTGTGAAGCAATTTTCTCATCAGTGTCTGCAAAGTCCAGGTAGGGCACATTAAAAGATTTGAAAAGCTTACCATAGTCGAAAGCCTCCGCCGGTCCCATGCTAGGCTTGGTGATTTGTAACTAGTAATGTCAGTGTTACAGACCACCTCAACCTTGTTGTTCGATAAATTAAAGACTCTTCTGTTGGGTGTCCCAACAACATAGCCAGCTAAGATGCCTTCGTCGGCTTTCTCACCAAATTTAGAGTTAGTGTTTAATATCGAACATGGGGATCCGAAAGGTTCAAGACCCTTCAGGTTTGGCTTTCTACCAGGCATAAGTTCATAACATGTGTTTTTTAATCAATTAACAGTTAAAACACGATTAAGGATATAGCAGGCTGTAGCAACAGCCTCAGCCCAGAACACCACGGGAAGTTTAGCATCTGCCAGCATGGTTCTGGCTCCTTCGATTAGCGTTCTATTCTTCCTTTCAGTTACTCCATTTTGTTGTGGAGTATATGGGACACTGTACAGATGCTCTATCCCTTTCTGTAGACAAAACATCTCCATCTGATAGTTCTTAAATTCTGTCCCATTATCACTCCTGATGTACTGAACCTTCCTCCCAATAATATTTTCCACCTTGGTAATCAAGTTAATTACCAACTGAACTGTCTCATCCTTTGTCTTCAGAAAATATACCCAAGAGTATCGAGAGTAATCATCGGCTACAACCAAGCCGGTATGACGTTCCACCTAGACTCTTTACATTCACAGGACCAAAGAGATCCATGTGAAGTATGTCTAGGGTGCTGACAATTGAATTAACCTTCTTGGAGTGATGAGGCTTTTTGTGTTGCTTTCCTTTCTTGCACGACAAGCATTGATCTTCAAAGTTAAAATTCTTCAAGGGAACCCCAAGTACCAGCACATTCTTGACAATGTAATTCATTTTGCGAAGATGTATATGTCCCATTCTTCGATGCCACAACTCTGACTCAGACTCAGTTGCCTTTGACAGAAGACATGACTCTTCTGTTGTCATCTCAGTTGACCTCATATCCATTACATAAGTGTTCTTTTTTCTTGGAGCTTACATCACAACCCAGGCCTCTGGTATCTTGAAACCAGGATAAAGAACGATTGCCTCATTTATAGTAAATGCACCGTGTATTCTTTGTCACAAATCTAAGATACACTCAACAAGTTATGCTTCAACTCTTCCACCAAATTCACCTTCTCTAACTATATTCTTTCATTCGTCACAGTTCCAATACCACTGATTCTTCCTCCACTCTCTCTAGCGAAACTAACACTTCCTCCTTGAACAGATTTCCAGTCACGTAACAATTTGTTGTTACTAGTCATGTGCCGGGAACAGCCACTGTAAACAACCCACATATTGTTTACAGCCCTGTTTGACTGTTCCTGCACAATTAAAGAAATAGATTAAAAATCTGGGGACCCAAGACCTACTGGTCTTGGGTCGATTAAATCTGTTGTCCGGCATCCAGTACTTTGGTTGCCAAAGTCAGTTTGAGGATGGTTTATGTAAGTTCTGAATGGAAACCTTCTAGAGGACTGGCTATGAGGCCATCCAAACCTTCGTGAATTAACTGAATTATAATTGTTGGTTTGGTAGTTTATTGGGAAAAACGAGACTGATTTCTTTTAAATCTTGGATTAGTCCAATGACTGAAATTTGGTGTGTTCACGTTCTTACCAGCATCATAATTAGTATTCGTTTTATTCTCAGTATTCGAGGCCTCATACCTCTAAATTTTCTCTGTTTTAGAGGACAATCAGCAACAAGGTGTCCTACTTTATTGCATCTGAAACAACTTCTGTTTTGAACTTTCGTCTCAACAGTTGTTGCAGATGTCGAGGTTGTGTTACTACCCGTTTGTCTAACATATGGTGGGACGAATGGATTTAGGGAAGATTTCTCTTCATCGGGCTTATATTCCTCCCCACGTTTTAGTAACACAACCTCTTCTTTTATCTCACCCAATTCGGATGACTTGTCCGAATTTGATGAGACAGAGCTAGGGACAGAAATCGCAACATTAGAACTTGACTTACTCGTTTCGCTCTTATTAACTTCAGTTTCTTTAGTAGAAACTTTGATTGGAACTATCTGACTAATCTCAACATTCACAGATTGCTGATCACTAGGATCATGAGTATAGTAATTGTTGTACGGTGGTGGAACTTCAGAAAATCCAATTCCCCCTTTGTTAATCGGGGAACGTTGAACACTTATGATGTGATCTTGCATTGCTGAAGAATTTCTAAATTGTTCAATTTTTCTGTTCAGTTCCACCACTTTTACCTGGTAATCAGCTATCTGTTTATCTTTTTCAGCAATTAGTTTGGTCTTTTCTTCTAACACTTCATAACTAAGATCAATTACTTGTATTTTTTCAGCTAGACTGGCTTTAAGACTTCTGATATCCTTTTCACTAGCTTTTATTTTTACCGAGTAACTGTTTTCTCTAGTTTTAGTATAGTGATGATCTTCTTTTAAGGTTTTAAATTGTGTGTCCAAACTAACAAACTAATCAGCTAATGTTTTCAATTGTTTAGACAGGTTTTCACATTGTTCACAATGAAGTTCAGAACTTACTTCAGAGAGCTGATCGTTCACTTCCTCCATGTATGCTTGATCTTCTCCCGTCTCCCTCTCACTTCCTCCAGTTTCAATGTTTACCAGATTTGCCTGTTCGAACATCTCCTCAACTTTTATATTCCAGTTGTATCGACCGTTCTGTTGAGATACCATAGCCTTATTTTCACTACCACCCCCATTCTGTTGTGCAGTCCTGGTCTGACTTCGTTCGACTCTCTCATTTGTACATTCCTTAGCAAAGTGACCATTCTGTTGACAATTATAACAACGAACTTTTGACTTATCAAACCCCGGTCTTTCTCCAACGAACTTTCTACCAGTTTTCTTCATAAATCTCTTTACCCTTCTTACTATCATAGCCATCTGCTACTGCAGATCCATTTATTCAAGATCATCAGCATCGATCTGATCATAGTCTTCATCCAAAGTTGCAGGGTCGACTATTTTTCCTTTGATGTAGTTCTCATAAGATGCAATGAATGAGGCATAAAGAGCAAATTGTTGTTCAGCTGATTTCACACTCATAGGCATCTGTGAGTAGTTCTTGCTAGAAGCATTGGTTGAGAAATTACCATATATGGTTTGAGGTTTTGAGGAACTACTACCTCCTGCTACAAAACATACGTCACCATCCATATTGAGAATCACATGACCATCTGGAGTGGAGTTTGGTTCCCCCTTTGGGTAGTAGGCATTGGATTCTATTTTTGAACTTGAGTTTGAAGTGACCTTAGCACCATACATTCCCGGATCCTGAACCTGATCAGTAGATGTCTCCTTTCGAGCCATGTTAAGTTCAAAATTCCGTAACTTATTTACCACTGTCTCCAAATCACTCTTCTCAAAGTCCTTATCTTCTCTCATCAGAACTGTGTACATCTCCCATTTTGGTGGGAGAGCATCAAGAAGCTTTTCCACTATCTCTTCTTCCTTGTATTCAATGGAGTAGTTATTTAGCTCGGTCATCAGATGATAATATCATGTGATTATGTCATCAAGTGATTCATTTTTCAGATACTTGAATACGGAGAATTGAGTTTTCGGCAGCTTTGTCTTGGAGGTACGTATCCCAACATTTCCTTCATATCTATTCTCTAGTGCTTCCCATAGCTCTCTAGCAGTTTTGTATTTTTTGAAAGTATGGAGAATCTCTTGTAGAAGTGCCATTGTTATAGCTGCATGCGCTTTACTTTTTGCCTCATACATTTTCTTTTCATTATCTTCCATCTTACTGTACTTCTTAATCTGTTCACGACCTTTAAACATGGATGTTGGTGGAATATACCCGTCTTGAATGCACACCCACATCTTAGCATCTTGATACTTTACATACTGTTCAAACCGATCTTTCTATGCAACAAAATCAGTTGCCTTCAGCAGTTTTGGAGCTTTAGTTGCAGACCCAGCTTCAACCTCCATATTTACTAGTTCAGTGATGTTTATTGAAGTCATGGTTGAAAGAAACGAAACTCAAACTTACAAAAAATATACTTTCTGTGAACAGTGAGCAGATAGCGAAGTTGTTACAACTTCGCTTGAAGCTTAACTTCGCTGAACGCTCAACCTCAGTGCTTCCTAACTTCGCCTCTTAACTTCGCTTCATAGTAACTTCGCTTAAACCCTATAAGTTCGCTTAAACCCTACGTAAGTTGACGGCAACTTCGCTTGATGAACACGAGGTTTTGCAGATTTTAGTTGGGTGTATTGCGAGGTATGCGAAGGTGTTTTGGGGTATATTTGATGGTGGAAGATGGGCAAGACACAAAAACTAGATATTTCAACATAAAATCGTTCCGCGAATAGTCGAACGGAACGATCTTAACACCCGTGTGATAATCCCGAACCACACAATCACGAGCAAATGCTCTGATACCAATTGTAGGTTCCCAGCCGGATCTACACAGGAGTATCTCGTAACACGAAGGTGCGGAATCCCCACGTAATACGATACTAGCGTAAGATAAGCAATACGTTGAATCAGTAAGTATAACTCACAGAACAATACTAATAAACTCGATTATATTGCAAAGCTTCAACACGTGATATCAATAATCACTAAACCATGTTCTGCCGTCTCAAACCTTAACCAAACAAACCTAAGCCGAAGTATATATAGACTTTGACAACTTCGCCTAACATACTAGGCGAAGTTGTCTAACTTCGCTATTCCCAAGTTCGATAACATACATGGCGAACATACATAAAACAATATTCAAACAAAAACGAAACAAACTAAAACGATTACAGACACATGCAAAACACGAGATACTGAACTACTGATATCATGCACCAACCGTAGCCTTGATCTCTTCATCAGTGATCTTATCACTTAACTCACTCAAATCATCTTGATTCAGATCAACAGAATCAAAGTCATCTTCAGAGACTTGAACTCCAATTGACTTATCTTCTTTCACTTCTTCCTTTATCACAAACTCTCCTTTTTCATTCACCTCAACATTCTTGTACGGATTAACAAATTCTTCTTTGTCTTGAAAGACATCTCTGAATTGTTGTAGATATGCATCTCTTTTCTCTTTATCAACTTTTGGCATAAAGTTGTTGCAGAATGGTGGTGGAACTGCTTTGTATTTATCATCCTCTTTTACTTGGTTTAGAATACTACAAATGTTTCCTGTGGAGACCAAGTTCTTCAAGAATTCATTTTCAACCTGCAGTTTTGTGTTCTGCACCTGTTTTTCAATAATCATTTTCTTCAACCCATCTATCTCAGTGGTGTATCTTTTCTGAGCTCTGTAACTACTTATGCAGTCATTTTACAAACCTTTAATCTTTTCTTCATTGATCAGCTCACTAGCCTCATACCCATTGATGATACTTTTTCTCCTAAAACACTCACATTCCAGCTTGCCTACATTTGTATTTAATTCATTGATAATTTCATTTAAAGCAACTGTAGGGGCAGAGTGTACCTGAGTTGATGATCCAGCTTCTATCTCAATCAAGGCCAGAAATGCCACATTTTCTCTCTTGATGTCATTCGCAATGTCTTCTTCATGCTTGCTCCAATCAAAATTACCCTCATGCTGTATAGTTACAGATACATTCCCTTGATTTATGGGTTGATTTTGGTTGATTGGGACTGAGTTGTTTGGAACAGTTTGAAGGTTCTGATTGTTGTTTCTTTGAAAATTTTGATTCTAAGGCACAACTTGATGATGATTGTTCATTTGAGGCTGTTGAAAGTTGTTGAAGTTGGGATTATAGTTGTTGAAGTTGTTGTTGGGATTGTTGATTCTCTGCTGGTTATGTTGATATTGATGCTGCTGATTTCTTGACTGGTTTTGGAACTGGTCCATCTGAAAGTTCTTGGCATGTTACATTCTCTGGCAAAATGACCAAGCTGTGGACAGTTATAGTAAATGGCTTTTGACTTATCAAACCCAATTCTTTCATTAGATCCTGATAGAAGTGATCTACCAGTCCTGTTGAACAACCTCTTGCTTCTAAGAGCCAATATGGCTGTTGGCCATTTCAAATCCATGTCCTCCAAGTCATCAGCATCTATCTGTTCAAGGTTATCCTGGATGACACTGGTATGAATCAGATTCTTTGCTACAAAAGCATTGTATGATTCTGTAAACATGGAGAACAAAGCCTGTGTTTCACTTCCTTGCCCTATTCCTCCACCAGTGTAAGGTACATGTCCACTTGCCATTGAGGCAGAATCAGTATCATCAATCAATTGGACATTGAACCTTTGCTGGTGTCCGTGACGATTTGTGCTACCACCAACAAAAGATTTAGGTGTATCAACACCATGCTCAACCGGTTCCTCTATGAAAGGAATCTGTTGTTGGTTTTTGGTTGACAAGTTGCCCATAGATGCAATGAGAGCATTGGTGACCTGGAAACATGGCTTTTCTTCTTTGATCATTTCATTCTCAATCATTTCAATTTCTGCAGCCTGAAGGAAGCACACTACATCATCCACTTTCAAATAATTAAAATTGGGCTTTTGAAGGATGAATTTGCAGGCAGTGTACCATTCCATAGGCATTGAGTTGAGCATCTTGGTATTCAAGTCAAAATCCGTCATCACATAGTCAGTTGTTCTTAGCTCATTCGCAATTGTTAGAAATCTTTCTAGAATTGACTTCAATCTCTCTCCATCCTTGTATTTAAATCTCTCTAGTTGTTGCTTGAGCCTTTTCTTTTTGATGTTATTCAAGTCAGTGTTTCCCACAAACATTTCAAGGATTGCATCATACATAGCCTTAGTTGTGGTGTGATGTGCAAACTTGGTCAATATTTCCAATGACAGTCATAGCTTTATCATGGCTATGGCCCTGTCATCCACTTTCTTCATTCTTTCACGCACAGCTGCAGTTGAATTTTCATCCTCAGTAGTGTCTTGTGGACCATTTATTAATTGAGTTACACATATCGACATCATTATAGCAAACTGCTGCTTCAAATAAGACCTTCCATTTTGTGAAATTTTCCAGTCCATAAAGTTTGTGAATCTTATTAGTAGACACCTCTTGTTCTTCATAACCAGACATTTTGAAAATCAAAATCAGTTAATTTGAAAAAGACAAATTTTAAAAGCAATCAGATCTGAAAACCGGTTTTTTTAGATCTGATGAATCTGGTGCGATTAGAACAAGCTTTAGAAGTAAATATTCAAACTTTAATTGAAATAAGGAAAAGAAAACACCGGAAAGTTGTAGATCTGGAAGGAAATAAAGAACAGAGCAGCTGACGTCACTCTTTAATGGAACAGTGTTCTGCTTACGTCATTGTTCTTCTTCAGATCTTCAATCAGCAACCAATTTCTTACTAAAATAGTAGTGACACAGCTCATATACCACTTGTCAGGTCCCCGATTGTTGGTAGATCGTTAACAAATAAAGTCATAACTCTCACAAGATAATGTGTTGATAAGGGAGTTAATGATGGGTTGCTATTCTTAGAAAGAAAACCGTTTGCTAAAGGCGGAATCAATAACAAACAGTGCAGTTGCTAAACAATCAATCAAAGGAAACTAACACACAATATTCACTCAAAAGATTTCCGTTTATATAATATAAATCATACAAACGATAATCGATTTAGGGTTTCTTGATGGGAAAGTTATATCCGTACGATTCTAGGACAGCTGTCACTCTCACAAATATTCTCTCTGAATTTTTGAGCTTTTCCGTTAGGAGGCGTGCCCTAAATTATTCCTTTTATAGGCCTGACACCTCCTTAACAGCTGTCATTCCTTCTAGAAACCCTAAATGAATAAAACATATTCAAAACTATACTAAATGTAAAACAAGTCTTCCGGGTAGGCTTTGTAGTAGTAAACTTTTCCGAAAAGACTTCGTGCTCTACTTTCCTTTAGACTAGGTAACCTTGAAGTGTGCTCGGGAACAGTTCTCCTGGTAGGCTTTACTTGGAGTATTTTAGCTTTGTATTTATGTTGATCTATTGACTCCTCCTTTTCATCAGCTACCATCTTTTCATGTGTGTCCATAGGAGTGGAAGTTGTATTCAAATCATTGCATTTGAACTTGGTCAAGATGTCTTTCACATACTTGGATTGGTTGATAAATATTCCATCATGCTTTTATTGGACCTTCAACCCAAGGAAGAAATTCATGTCGCCCATTGAACTAATGCAATATTTTTCATCTTAAACTGAAATCCAGTTCCCTCATTAGCAACTTTGGACCATAGTTTGTCCAAATTAATTTTCATTGCAGATGTTGCTTCAGGAACACATTTTATCTATGCACTTTCTTCAATATCTTTTCGGTATATCTTGAATGACTTGATGGGTTTCTCAAGGTCAAACATCCAACTAGGACCATCAACAGTGTTCAAATGGTTGTCATTGAATACAATGTCAGCAGATTCAATCACACTCATATGATCTTTCACGGATACTCTATAAGCCAACAAAGAAACAATCTAGCGACTTACCCTGTAACTTGTTCAAGTAGTCCTTAGTATTCAGTAGTGAACACTTGCAGCCAAAAGGCTTAAGGAACTTAATACAGGGCTTCATTATAAATAAAATCTGATAGGGAGTTTTATTATGAGAATTGTTGAGAAGCACCCTGTTTTGAACATACCAGGTTGTGTTAATTGCTTCAACCCAAAAGGAGATAGGCAGATAAGCATCAGCAATCATGGTTCTTGTAACACCCCGTAACCGCAGCGGAAACGTACACGGGATGCAACAGACACATCTGATATCAACAGCATTGCTTATAAAGAAAATACCACTACATTAATTTATAATATATTACATTGTTGCGAGTTTCATTACTGTCTAGGTGTTACACACATATTTTACCGATAAGACATTAATAAATTCATTACAAAACAAAGAGCAGCAAGCTTCCAACAGGTAGCACAGATAGTTAAGCAAACATCAATCAATCCAACTTGGGCATACCTAGAAAACATGTAAAGAAAACGGGTCAACTACGAATAGTTGGTGAGTTTCACTAATTTGAATAAACACTGACAAATCATTTTAATAATCATTTATTAACAATATAATCATGCTGGGAACTATGTTACCCCAGAACATTTCCAATAACTTTCTGGGAACTATGTTACCCCAGAACAATAACAACCCCTGGGAACTATGTTACCCCAGAATAATAATAACCCCTGGGAACTATGTTACCCCAGAATAATAACAACCCCTGGGAACTATGTTACCCCAGAACAATAATAACCCCTGGGAACTATGTTACCCCAGAACAATAATAATAACCCCTGGGAACTATGTTACCCCAGAAAAATAACAACCCCTGGGAACTATGTTACCCCAGAACAATAACAACCCCTGGGAACTATGTTACCCCAGAACAATAATAACCCCTGGGAACTATGTTACCCCAGAACAATATAACCCCTGGGAACTATGTTACCCCATAACAATAACACATTATAAACATTTTATATATTCTATGCATCAGCCCATATATATATAAATGTACAAGTATTTCCATACGATCGGTATGTACTTAAATACTTTAAATAAGACATGTTTTCCGCCCCGGGAAAATATAATTAAAACAATTCATTAAAAGGGGCTCGTGAAAACTCACATTTTTGGGAGTCGGGGTAATATGAGGAACAGCTACGTGCTGGGATCTGTAATAGGATATCTAAGTCGTTACTATATAATTCCCACAAATTAAATCTATGTAAACTGTACATCGGGGAACACTGATAACCTAGTTAAGGTGATGAAATTATAGCTCGGTTTGACACCCCGTTTGGCCGCGGGGCCCGTTTCCGGTATTTCGGTGCCGGAAACGGTAAAAATCGGGTAAAATTACCCAAATCATCCGAATTATTTTCGGATGATTTATTTTTACTTAATTTACTTAGGTTTATGAAAATAGTCTATTTTTAAAGTTTTCGTGTACCAGTCAGCTCGCTTATGCGAGTTTTGCCGGTTTACACGTTTTAAGCTTTAAAAAACTTGTTTTTATGTTCATTTTAGCACAAATAATTACCCGTTTAGTCTCGGGTCTTGAAATTTTGCACAAAACTCAATTTGACAGTAAGAACATTTTATAAAATTTTCCAGATTTATTTTCCTATATTTGCATTTATTTACCTATTTTTAAATCTCATTAAAACACTAAAAATATAAAAAATACCAAAATACTTTAGGAAAATCCCAAGTTTTTCTGGAATGATCCTTGTCATTCTCATAACTCTCTGGAATTTTTCCAGATTTATTTTCGTAAATTTACATATATTTATCTATTTTCAAATCTTATTAAAATACTAAATATATCAAAAATACCAAAACACTTTAGAAAAATACCAAATTTTTCTGGGATGTTCCTTGGCATTCTCATAACTCTCTGGAATTTTTCCAGATTTATTTTCGTAAATTTACATATATTTATCTATTTTCAAATCTTATTAAAATACTAAATATATCAAAAATACCAAAACACTTTAGAAAAATCCCAAGTTTTTCTGGGATGATCTTTATCATCCTCATAACTTTCTGGAATTTTCCCAGATTTATTTTCCTACATTTACATTTATTTATCTATTTTTAAATCTTGTTAAAACACTAAATATATCAAAAATACCAAAACACTTTAGAAAAATCCCAAATTTTTCTGGGATGATCTTTATCATCCTCATAACTTTCTGGAATTTTCCCAGATTTATTTTCCTACATTTACATTTATTTATCTATTTTTAAATCTTGTTAAAACACTAAATATATCAAAAATACCAAAACACTTTAGAAAAATCCCAAATTTTTCTGGGATGATCTTTATCATCCTCATAACTTTCTGGAATTTTTCCAGAATTTAAAACTTATTTTTCAAGCCATTTTCACCCAAAACCGAGCTAGAAAGCCCTAGAACTCGTATCACCGAAAAGCCTACTTAGACTTTTCCAACTGAGCTCAAATTTTGTGGGTGACTTTTATATGTTATAAAAAGCTTATCTTAAATTTTCCGGAATTTTTCATCATGTTTTGCTATTTTTCACTATTTTTGGCCAAAACCGAGCATTAAATTCACCAAATATTCATCTTTTATCCAAAAATTACCAAAAATTCACAGATCTCATATTTTCATGTGTAGATCATCTCTGTGAAATTTCGTGACCCAACTCTAAGCACACGGAAATCTGTCCATTTTTCATAAACACCCGAAAACCGAACTATCTTGTGTTTTCTAGCTTTAGATCGCAAGGATCTCGGTTTCTAGCCTTTGCTAGCCGCTAGATACAACACTTTCAAGCACAACAACACCACACCAAGCAAACTATACCAACAATCAAGCCATTTCTTTCCTAGAGTCGGTTAAAACATCAAAACAACGATTTCAACCGTAAAAATTCGTTCTAAACACTTTTAACTAATTACTTGGATCAAGATCCTTTGTATAACTTGTATACATCCTTTGATCACACAAGAACCGGTTCCATCTCGGGTTTTCACCCATATTTCATTTGGAACCTTTTTGTTCTTGCAAAAACAACTCAAACTAAGTAATTAACACCAAAGATCATGTATTATAACATGTTTATACCTTTGTTCTTGATTAGAAACGATGGAAATGGATGGAGGATCAAGGGTTTGTGATGGGTGATGAAAAGCTTGAGAGATGGAGAGAGTTTTGAGAGAGTTTGTGTGTGTTTGTATGAAGAAAAAAAAAGAAAATGAAAGATAATATCAAAGGAGGGGTGGCCGGCCCCTATGTGGTGTGGGGGTGGGTCCCACATCTTCAATAATAGCCACAAAATTGGATTGTGTAATCCGGATAACGTTGTGGATAATCTGGTTCAGTTCGTTTCTCGTTTAATACTCGTAATTCGGCTTAAAACGAGCATAAAATGGTCGTTTTTCGGGTTAAAATAAAATTTATATAAAACTGATTTAAAAACTTTAAAAACTTAACCCATGACATTAAGACATCATATTATTAATAATTACGCATCTTTTTCGGCTTGATTGATCGTCTCTTGCTTGGTTTGGTGATAAAGGTTTCGTTTAGCGTACCGACGTACCATTAAATCGAAATCCTTTTTCTGTGCTATAATTTACTTATCCCGAAGCATTAATACCTCGTAAATACCACTAAACATTATATACTTCGTCTATAATGTAATTCCCGATTCATTCGGGTTTTCAATAATCGTTCATTGGTTAATTGTAATTCCAATACGATTCGCTATATAATCGAGTATGATTCGTACTATGAATCATATATACTCGTATATATGTACTATAACTCATATAATCAATATTTAAATGACACGTAAATAGTATATTCCGGCTAGGGTATACCTGGATTTGCCGGAATCGTTACAGTTCTTGCAGCTTCAATTAAAGTTTTGTTTCTTCTTTCTACAATACCATTATGCTATGGAGTTCTAGGAGCACTAAACTGCTGAAATATTCCTTTTGCAACACCAAATTCGGTCATCACTCCATTTTTAAACTCGGTTCCATTATCACTTCTTATCACCTTCACCCTTTTATCTAACTGATTTTCCGTTCTAGCTACACAACCTTTGATATGCTCAACAGTCTCATCCTTTGATGAAAGAAAATGCACACATGTAAATCTTGAGCAATCATGAATAATAACAAGACAAAATTTCTTCTTTCCTATGCTGGAAACAGTAAAAGGACCAAAGATATCCATGTGAAGCGTTTCCAACACCTCTTCAATTGAGTTCACTAATTTTTATTTATGTGATGATTTGTGCTATTTTCCTTTCATGCATGAGGAACATTTGTCATCAAAATTAAACTCTCTTGTTGGTAAACCAATTACATGTTAACCCTTAACAAGTTTGCTCATGTTCTTGAGATTTACATGACACAATTTCTCATGCCAAAGTTTTGTTTCATTTTCAGTAGGTTTAGACACAAAGCATGATCCTCCTCTTGACACAAAATCTTTCATTTTTAGTTCATATAGGTTCCCATTTCTAGGAGTCATCATCATAATTATGTTAGGAGGAATCATAAACTGAGACTTCAGAATAAAACAATGAGATTCATTAAATCCAACTCTATCACCTTTATCACACACTTGTGATATGCTTAAAAGATTATATTGAAGACCATCCACATGCAATACAATATCCAAAAAAAAACTTTTTCATTGGTGAAGATTCCCTTTCCAACAAAATTCCACCATTTTCATCACTTACAAATGAAACTGATCCCTAAAACTTTTCTTCATAATTAATCATTGTTCCTTTGTCACATGTCATGTGCTTGGAACATCCACTATCATATACCAAATATCATTTAGCTCTGCGGACTGTCCCTTCACAATGAAGATAAAGAATGATAAGTTTTGGGTTTAAACGCAAACCATAGATGTTTGCACTTCAATAGTCAGTGTTTCATTTGATGGAATAGAAATTGGTTCTTCATAGACGGTTTCACATGTTTCATCAGTTTCATAACTATCTTCTTCATTAAACCAGTTATATGTTAGTATGCTCAGACATGGTTATCAAACTGGTTCCCCTCTATTCAAAATGACTTTAGGAGTTTCATCCTTCATCATCCATGAAAATCCCCTAGGTTCATAAACATGTTTCAGTAGAAACTTCTCATCGCCATTAAGACGTCCAAAGACTTTCTTCTTGTAAGGTATC